>NC_088380.1:180925000-181525000 GCF_037993035.2 Macaca fascicularis | reverse complement strand
TTTTCTTTCTTCTGACCCCTCCTCCCATAGTTTCTGAAGCTAAGGTCTTCCAGAGACCTGCAGAGAGAAATGCCAACCCAAAGGCATTCAGAAGAACGCCAGAGAAGACCTGCAAAGGTATTCAGAAGGCTGCTGAGGTGAAGGTCTCCCTTTGAAAGACAAGTCCCCCTCTTCTGGGCCACTGGGTTTCGGAGAGCAGTGCAGGAGGGACCCTCTGTGTTTCTGTGGACTGAATGTCTCACTTTTTAGGATTCCCCTAGGTTTTGTTTGTTTGTTTGTTTGTTTGACTTTTGGTGAACGTTGTCCATAAGTCCCGTGGCCCATCCAGTCTGCAAAATTCCCTCAGCTCTCTGAGATTTCTGAAATACAATATTTCATAAGCATCCGCTGCTTAGGAGCATGGTCCTCAGGAAACAGGAAGGATGTGTGCTGAGCCTTCTGTTCACGGAGGAGTCTGGGAGCATGTGTTCATGTGTGTGTGAACATGTCAGGCACACACTTCTGATTAGAATCAGCATCCTTGTGTTTCAGCCAGCTGTACCTTCCACAGCTAAACTCAGAGACTATCACAGATACTGGAAGGAATAAAGACCAGAAGGGTGGTCAGGAGGAAGGGAGTAAAACAACTATGAATCCTTAGCAGCTGACAAAAATGATGCTTGGAAGAATACATCGTGACAGAGGAAGATGTCCTAGAGCTAGTTATAACTGGAAAACACAAGTTACAAAGACCAAGCTCACTATTTCAGTTAAATAAGTAAACCAGAAAAAGAGCCTGCAAAGATATTTATTAAAATATTAACAGTGGCAGGCTGGGCGCGCTGGCTCACACCTGTAATCCCAGCACTTTGGGAGGCCAAGGCGGTCAGGAGTGTGTGACCAGCCTGGCCAACAAACTGAAACCCTGTCTCTACTAAAAATACAAAAAATTAGCCGAGCGTGGTGGCGGACACCTGTAATCCCAGCTATTCGGGAGGCTGAGGCAGGAGAATAGCTTGAACCCGGGAGGCGGAGGTTGCAGTGAGCTGAGATTGCGCCATTGCACTCCAGCCTGGGTGACAGAGCAAGATTCTGTCTCAAAAAAAAAAAAAAAAAAAATTTTACAGTGGCAATCAGCGGTGAGATTGCAAGAGATTTTTATCATCTTTTTACTTTTCGTGTTTTTAGAAGTTTATACAGTTAATATATTGTGTTTTTACTCTGTATTCAAAATATATACCCAAAGAGCATAAATGAAAAATGGTATTTTTTAAATCTTTCCAATCACTATCCCTATTCTTCAGGCCACATATACTTAATAGTTTGTAGGTGATCTTCAAAAAATTCAGAGCATAATAAAAATGTATATATTATATATGTGTGTATCTTTTTAAAGACACAACAGAATCATACATAAGTGCAATCATACTGTATGCACTTCTGTGTGATGTCATGTGGCCTTATTCTTTTTAATGGCTATATTGTATTCCATTGTGTGGATATGTCATAATTTTTTTTGGTCTCCTCTCAGTGGTCATTGGTAGCATATTTTTTCTATTAACAAATATTATATTGTATTTTTAAAAATAAGGAAAAAGACCAAGCATGGTGGCTCATGCCTGTAATCCCAGCACTTTGGGAGGCCGAGGCAGGTGGCTCACCTGAGGTCAGGAGTTCGAGACCAGCCTCGTCAATATGGTGAAACCCTGTCTCTACTAAAAGTAAAAAATCAGCTGGGCATGGTGGCATGTGCCTATAATCCCAGCTACTTGGGAGGCCAAGGCAGGAGAATTGCTTGAACCAGGGAGGCGGAGGTTGCAGTGAGCCAAGATTGTGCCACTGCACTGCAGGCTGGATGACACAGCGAGACTCCATCTCGAAAAAAATTTTTAAAAAAAGAGCCGGGCGCAGTGGCTCATGCCTCTAATCCTAGCACTTCGGGAGGCCGAGGTGGGTGGATCACGAGGTCAGGAGATCGAGACCATCCTGGCTAACACAGTGAAACTCCGTCTCTACTAAAAATACAAAAAAGAAATTAGCCGGGCATTGTGGCAGGCGCCTGTAGTCCCAGCTACTCAGGAGGCTGAGGCAGGAGAATCGCTTGAACCCGGGAGGCGGAACTGGCTGTGAGCCAAGTATCGTGCCACTGCACTCCAGCCTGGGCGACAGAGCAAGACTCCATCTCAAAAAAAAAATAAAAATAAAAAAAAATAAAAAATAAATAATAAGGAAAAGGATAAAAAGTAGTAGAAAGGCAGGAGGGCAAGTAGTTAGCCATTTGATGACCAGAGAGAGATAGACGGCAGAGAATTACAAAGAGCACAAAAAGCCAACTGAGTTAGTAAAACAAAACTCAGCAAATTCCAGACTCCAAAAACGTAGTGGTGAGCTCCTTCTGGCCCTGTTTGGTACCCCTCCGATGGGTGAAGTATTGAGATGCGCACAGCATAGGAGCTCATCCTCAGAGAATGAGTATCTTTTTAATAACCCTGTGACTTTCAGGGGTGTCCAAGGTAGAGAATACAGTTGTGAGTTCTTAGTTTCTATTTCTGCCTGAGCCAGTAAAGCCCCTTCCTCATCCATCTTTTTGGCTTATCACTAGAGACAAAAACTAAAAACCATGGCTTCAGGCTGCTAAAACCTAGAGCAAAACAAAACAGAACAACAAAATAAGGCGGGTTAGACAAGCTTGCACGAAAAGCAGCAGTTCAACGACATTTCAACCATTTTCTCTTTAAATCCAAGCCACAAAATTCTTTATCTATTGACATGCAGATATCTATCACATATCTAGTAAAATTTTTGAGTGTATGGGTGTGCTGTTCAGGAGAGAGATCAATAGGGGATATCATAGACATACAAACTTGAAACCTAATGTAGAATCATCTCTTGAACAGAGGAGAGCATTCCTGACTCCACCTGGAAGGTTCTGAAAGGTTTCATAGACGAGGGCACAGTGGAATTGGGTCTTGAAGGATGAATAGGAGTTCTCCAGCCAGAGAATAAGGGTGCAGCCTGGGCAAAGGCACAATTTTAAAGTAGGATTTGTTTATTTGGATAATGGTGAGTCAGTTGGTATGGCTGAAGTATAGGGAAGTGGCAGGGTTAGGATAGAAAAACAGGTTGGATGAGGTTGTAAATGTCTTTGAATGCCAGGTTAAGATTAAATTTTTATTCTAAGGACAATGGGGAGTCTTAGAAGGCTTCAAGCAGGAAAACGACACAATCAGATGGACATTGTGGAAATGATCACATTAGCAGACAGATTGGATGTACACAGAGAGTGTTTGGAAGCAGAAAGATAGATTAGTTCAATGCCAAAAGCCCTGAGAGTTTTGTTTTGTTTTGTTCCTTGGTGATCCAAGTCCTTAGCAGGAAAGCTAGTATCCTGCTAAAGATATGCCACTTCCAGCCATTTCTCTTATAACCCAACTCTCATGGGATATGTACATGGGTACTCACTGCAACATTGCCTGTATCAGATGGAACCATATCAAATTGATATTGATTTTTTTTTTTTTTTTGAGATAGTGTCTTGCTCTTTCACTCAGGCTGGAATGAAGTGGCACTATCTTGCCTCACTGCAACCCCCTCTCCACAGGTTCAAGCGATTTCCCCTGCCTCAGCCTCCCGAGTAGCTGGGACTACAGGCACCCACCACCACATCCACTAATTTTTGTATTTTTAGCAGAGATGGGGTTTCGCCATGTTGGCCAGGCTGCTCTCGAACTCCTGACCTCAGGTAATCTACCTACCTCGGCCTCCCAAAGTGCTAGGATTACAGGCGTGAACCACCATGCCCCGCCAATATCATATGGCTCAACAGTGGCAAAAGACTGGCCCCAATCTGAATGCTGATTGACAGGGAGCTGGTCAGGTGTGGCATTCATGTGAACGAGGTAGCTTTATGTGGGCACGTGAGCTCCATCCTTGTCTCCAAGACATATTAAGGAGGTTCTGCTTTTTTTAAAGGTATGATAATAGTATTGTGTGTATACTCTAAATGGGATCTTTATCTTTCAGAGATATAACCTGATCTATTTACAGTTAAAATAATATGATATCTGATACTTGCTTCAAAAAAAGTCCAGAGCAGGGTGGGGTGGGTGGAAAGTAAGGTGGAGGCAAGAGTAAACAAGAGAATAAATGTTTGTCAAAGCTGAGCGATGGATAGATGGGAATTTATTTTACTATTTCATCTGTTTTTGTATATGTTTAGCATGCTTCCATAATAACACATTTCTGAAAATATCAGAAGTGGATCAGTTTTTAAAGGATGCTGCCATTGGTCGAGTGTGGTGGCTCATGCCTGTAATTCCAGCATTTTGGGAGGCCGAGGTGAGCGGATCACCTGAGGTCAGGAGTTCCAGACCAGCCTGGCCAACATGGTGAAACCCAGTCTCTACTAAAAAACAAAAATTTAACTGGGTGTGGTGGCACACGCCTGTAATCCCAGCTACTCGGGAGGCTGAGGCAGGAGAATCGCTTGAACCCGGGAGGCAGAGGTTGCAGTGAGCTGAGATGGCGCCACTGCACTCCAGCCTGGGCAACAAGAGTCAAACTCTGTCTCAGAAAAAAAAAAAAAAAAAAGAATGCTGCCATTGTATTAAAAAAAAAAAATATGTGATGCATACATACACAGATACGATGTGCTGGTATAGACATAGAACATTTTTGGAAGGAAGGTTAGGAGTGAGAGGGAGATGTACTCTTGTACTTCAAAAATTATGCACGTATTATCTTTAAAAAGTAAAACGTGACGTAAAAATTTTAAAAAAGTAGACCTGTGTTTTATTCCTAGCTCTACACTAACTCAGAATTTGTGTGGGCCTCAGTTTCCTCGTTCAGAGACCGCAGAAAACAGTCCCTCCCTGCCCAATGAGCTTGGAAGACATTTTGAAATGATGTGTGCAAATTGCCCAGTCCAGGACTGGGGACATGGACGTTTCTCAGTCATAATGATAAGAATGGTGACGCCACTGTGTGTACGCCATAAAATCGTAGAAGGGAAAAGAACCTTTCTGAGTCCTTTGGAAGAAACACGCTATAAGGTATCCAGGTGTGACATCCATTTCACACTGACTGTGTCCTCGCTACTCAATAGGCAAAGAGGCCAAGTTTCTACCCCCAGCTGTCGACATTAATCACATTCACCAGATAATTGCTCCACTCCCTCCTCTCCTGCCCTCCACCACTTCCTATTGTGGACTACCCTCAAACTCCAGGCTCGCTTCTCCAGGGATGAACCTAAAAGCTGACTCAGTCATTTCTGCGTGAGTTAATTTCTAAGGGTGAGCCAGAGGCAGACCTTCGCAAGAGCAATGTATGACTGTGTCGGCTCACATTTCATCAAATTCTTCCACAGTGACATTGGGGACCAGCAGAAATGGTCAACCTATGCATGAATTCCAGTCCAAGAGAGGTTAGATTACCACCTGGGCTGGTTGCTTAGAATGGCTTGGAGGTGTTGGGGGCGGTTTGTCCAGCGCCTTGATGTATACGAAGGCTGAACTTTGGCCCTCTTTTTCACCAACAGTCTCCATCCCTATTAGAATGTCTGTCTTTTCCTACTTGCACCCCGAGGTCTCTCCAGCGTCCAGAAGGTTAAGGTGATCAAGCTAGGAACGTGGTCCTGAATCCAGCATTCAAAGTTGATGTCTCTGGAAGCTGACAGTGAGGATTAGATGCCTTAAGACAGCTGCTCAGGGAGGTTATTTCTTCTATTTATTTTATTTTATTTTATTCTTTTTAATTTTATTAATTTTTCATTAGAAAGTTATTGTCTTCTTCAATAACTCACCAAATGGATTTTAAATGTACCCTTTGTTGAAAAAGAGAATGTGAAACGCATGTCTCAGAGAAGTCACATTTGCAAAATGAAAGTGATCTTAGGGGATTGGGATCTCTAGAGCAAGACTTTCAAAGGCAACAAGAGGCAACAGATACTTTCCTCACTCACCAGGTGAATGTCACGATTGTCAGTGGAAGGAATGTCTGTTGAACACTCAGGAACAGAGGGAATGGAGGTGGGTTCACTCCACCTGGGTTGGTCCAACTGAGACATTTTGACATCGTAGTTTTCAGGAGAAAAGCTTGACTTCTTACCTCCAGTGATTATAATGAGTGCCAATATATATCGAAATATTTACCCTGTGTAATAAATTGTTATAAGTGTATTTTAAGTGTGTTTGTGCATTTCACAACCACCTTTGAAAGATATATATATATATACATATATATATATTTTTGAAAGATATATATATACATATATATACACACACACACACACACACATATATATATATATATATATATTTTTTTTTTTTTTTGAGATGGAGTCTCGCTCTGTCTCCCAGGCTGGAGTGCAGTGGCGCGATCTCAGCTCACTGCAAACTCTGCCTCCCGGATTCACGCCATTCTCCTGCCTCAGCCTCCCGAGTAGCTGGGACCACAGGTGCCCGCCACCTTGCCTGGCTAGTTTTTTGTATTTGTAGTAGAGACGGGGTTTCACCATGTTAGCCAGGATGGTCTCGATCTCCTGACCTCGTGACCCACCCGCCTTGGCCTCCCAAAGTGCTGGGATTACAGGCGTGAACCACCGCACCTGGCAAGAGATTTTTTTTTTTTTATTCACATTTTACCAATGAAGCAGTAAAGGTACCAAAAGATTAAGTAACTCACCCACAATTACACTGCTAATAAACAGAAGATTTGAAGAGTCAAGGCCTGACTCACAAACGTGTGCTTAATCTTCAAACAGTACAGAAAGGAAATAAACACTTTCAAGGTGACTCTCCGGGCTCTCTCTCGGTGTCTCACCTTGCTTGACAGCCTCACCGTTACCTGCGAGGTTGGCATACTTACTCTAAGCTCTCATTTGTTGCAACCACAGAAACCCAATTCAGACTGACTTAGGAAAAAAGAGAGAATATATCGGGGACCATAATTAAAAACTACAGGCACAGATCTGGTTACAGGCAAAGGTCTGGCTTCAGGCACAACCATCTACAGGGCTTGGCTCCCCCCTTGACTGCCTCAGACCTTCTGTATCCGTTGCTGAGCCAATCTCCATGGCCAAGGGAAGAAGACGCTCTAATTGGATGGGCCAGATTCACAGGAACCTGGATGGGGTTGAAGAGGGTTATTCTTTTGTTTTGTTTTGTTTGAGATGGAGTCTTGCTCTGTTGCCCAGGCTGGAGTGCAATGGTGCGATCGTGGCTCACTGCAACCTCCACCTCCCGGATTCAAGCAATTCTCCTGCTTCAGCCTCCCGAGTAGCTGGGATTACAGGTGCCTGCCACCATGTCAGGCTAATTTTTGTATTTTTAGTAGAGACAGGGTTTCACCATATAGGCCAGGCTGGTCTCGAACCCCTGACCTTGTGATCTACCCACCTCGGCCTTCCAAGGTGCTGGGATTACAGGTGCGAGCCACCATGCCTGGCCTGGAGAGTATTATTCTAAGTAAAGTAACTTAGGAATGGAAAACCAAACATCATATGTTCTCACTCAGAAGTGGGAACTAAGCTATGAGGATGCAAAGGCATAAGAATGATAAAATGGACTTTGGGGTCTGGCAGCGGGGCAGGGGCCAGAGGAGGAAGGGTGGGAAGGGGGTGAGGGTTAAAAGTACAAATTGGGATCAATGAACACTGCTCAGTGCACCAAAATCTCACAGATCACCACTAAAGAACTTACTAATGTAACCAAATACCACATGTTCCACAAAAACCTATGGAAATAAAAAATAAAATAATTGGATGGGCCAGGGCATCCTTGAAACCCAAACCACATAACTGCGGATGGGCAAGAGACTGTCCAAAAGGAAAAGTTAAGGAACCATTACCAGTAGGGAGAACAAGGCTGGGTTGGACCAGTTAAGTGATGCCCTTGACTATCCCTGGGTGAGGAAGTAAACAGATAAGTGATTGGTCTAGACTCCATTGACTATAACAGTTGGTTTCTAGCAATAGTAATAATTAGGGGGACTAGATGAAAAAAATCTGTTGCAGGGTCTGCCACATAGTAAATGCTCATGAAAAGTTTGCTGCACCGAATTGAGTAAACAGTTTTCATTAACAGAGGAACAACTTGACAATACTAAAAAATTATGCTCTAGAAAATCTAATATAATAGCATTTTCTTTTCTCTTTGGGAGCTAAAGTAGAAAGTCAATCTTTTTCTTTCTCTTTCTCTCAAGATTCAGAGCAACTTAGGAGGCCGCGATCGGGGGTGGGGGTCTACCCTCACAAGGTACTTTCACACCGGAAGTCCTGCCTCCAGCAAAGACTTCCACACACTCCCTGCAGAAATCTGCCTGTTTGTTCCTGAGTGGCAGTGGCAGTGGTCACACAAACAAATTTCTCAAAAATGATTTCTTACTTTCTCTAAGGTGAGCTCAAAAACTTTGCCTGGATTAAACTCATCTTTGTTCTAGATTTAATAAAGGTGCAAACACAGACATACGCCGTTTGGGTTTGAGACATACTCTGGCAACATGTCAGCAAAGCAATTTGCTAAGACTAATGAAAGGCTTTTGGCAAAGGAGTTTCAAAGCCAGTGTCAGAAGCAACCGTTCGAGGCATGGGAGGGCCCAGGAGGTGCTGCAGGCCGGCTGGGAAAAGGTCGCGCTTTCTGGACTGCATTCAGGTATCAGCACCTCTTCCAGCCAGGCCAGGGGAGGGCTGAGTCAGCATGATAGGAGCTGGAGGGAAACATGGGCAGGGCACAGGGCACAGGGCAGACACACAGGAGGGTCTGGGGGACTCAGCTGAGGATGGAGGAAATTTACAGGGGGCAGGACAAACTGGGCAGTTAGTTCTAAGGAGGCTTAGGAATCCAGGCAAATGCAAGTGCCAGACCGATAGATGGTCTTGGAACAGTGGCTGTCCCTGGAAAGGCTAACTGGGACCCTGGATGTGGCGGTGGGAGGAAAATGTCCTCACCTCTCTGTCTACCCTTTTGCATCTTACATTTCAGATGATAGGCATGCATATGGCTTCATTATTGCACATTACAAAAATGCTATTTGCATAGACAAGTAGCCAGTAATGGATTTTAATTATACACATGTATGTAAAAGTTTAAGAAAATGAATTGGAAGAATGTTTTTTGTTTCTTGGAAGGAAGCAATTGAAATGCGTGGTAGATGGTTAGAGGGAATTTAGTTTTTTCTCTAATTTTATTTCTTTTAAGAAAATGAGTGGAAGTAAACACAAAATGTTATGTGATATGGGAAGTTTTAATGTTATTCCTAATGACTTTACTGTATTTTGTTATTTTATTTTATTTTATTTTATTTTATTTTATTTGACAGAGTCCCACTCTGTCTCCCAGGCTGGAGGGCAGTAATCATAGCTCACCGCAGCCTCAAACTTCTGGGCTCAAGTGATCTTCCTGCCTCAGGCTCCCATAGCTAGGACTATAGCTATGCACCACAAAGCCTGGCTAATTTTTGTATTTGTTTTTGTAGAGACAGGGTCTCACTGTGTTGCCCAGGCTGGTCTTGAACCCCTAGCCTCAAGCAATCCTCCCACCTCAGCCTCTCAAAGTGTTGGGATTATAGGCATGTGCCACCGTGGCATCCCCACTGTATTTTAAAACACTTGCCAAAACAAAAGAGAAATTGCCTGAGCAAAGGCATGGCACATTTGGGAAACTATAAGAAAGTCGTTAAGCACCAAGTTCAGGTTCTAGTGCAGGGCGACAGGGACTGGAGAACGACAGAACCCAGGCCTGATATGGGGGAAGGGGGTCTCCATGTGGTTTCAATGGCCAAGAACTTCCAACCCCAGAGTGTACCCTTCTCCTGGACTGAGTAGACAGAGTCACTGGTGAAAGTGCTTGGCCTTCAGCTGGCCGGGGGAAGGTGGGTCCCTTGGGGAGGTATGGATTGAAAGGAAGAAAAACCGGAGGCAGAGATGAGCACATCATGGCAGTCTCTGGACCCCAAACACGGGGCTGAGACCTGTGGCTGCCGCAGGGGAACTGAAAAAGAGGGATCCCTTCTGAACCTTTCCAAGGTTCCCAGGCACCCAGTGACTCCGCGGGGAGAGAAGGGAAGAGGGAGGTTAGCAGCAATCTCAGTGGTCAGCAGGGATGCAATCACGGAGAGCAGAAGAACAGGAAAATACCTGCCAAGTGGTGAGGACACCTGTTAAAGAGACTTAAGAGGCAGCTCCACCAGATTCCAGGCCTCTGTGCCCAAATCAGATCCGAAGCAGGTCAGAGGAGACCTGGGGAGTGATGCGGGCTTTCATTCCTGCACACTCAGGATTTTCCTGCAGTTCCTTTTCAGCAAGGAGTCTTTACCCCTGGCCGTGGGTTGGCATTCCAGGCCTGAGTAAATGAAACGCTTCATACCCACTCAGCCAAGTCCATTTATTTTGATTCCTCTCATACCCTTGTCAAAAATGGTACCAAGGTGTATAAAGAGACCAATTTCTGGGATTGTTTCAATCTAATCATATTAAATTATTTGCTCTCTTTGCTATTTTCAATTTAATCATATTAAATTATTTGCTCTCTTGGCCTTGAGGGGGTTCCAAGGGAAAGCGATTGAAGTTGGATCCAAAAATAGCTACCTTTCATTTCCAATCCTGGTGCTAATGTGGGTGAACTTCTCGGAGCTTCTGGTGTTGACGTCAGTGAGCTGGGATCATCTGAATTAGGGACTGGGAAGGGGGTGTTTATTTTTCTCCCAAAGCCTGGTGACAAGAAGAGACATTTTAAGGAAGGCTCTCAGCAGAGACAGCTTCGAATGCCAGCTGCCCCCACTAAAGGAGCATAAATTCAATGTCTCGGTCATGTGTTGGTTGGGAAGAAAGAGATTGTGGCCAACTCTGAAAGGGCAGAAGGAGGCCAGAGAGGAGAAATAATGTCTGAAAACTGGCATACTTTGACCACAGACACTAAAGCCAAGTCAACCAGGCCCGATGGGAAGAAGCGCAGTGTCATGAAATGCAGAGGCTTTGGAATAAGGCAGATACAGGATCATTTCCTATGTGACCTTTGGTAAGTTCCTGAATTTCCCTAAAGTTCAGTTCTCTTCACTGGAAAACACGAATCATAAGGATCACGCCAGGTTGTTGTCCTTTTAAGAATGTCTGTTGAGTGCCAAACTCTGGGCACAGTTTGCGGAGAGCAAGCACTTTTGATGAATGTGCTCCCTTTTCCAGCTACTGCAACAGCTGCCATGCACCAGTCCTGGGCCCTTCAGTGTTTTACACATTATAGGTGTTTGTTACATGTTTGCAGATTGAATAGAGGGCTATTCTCAATTCACCTACAATTATCCGGTCTTTAAGGAGTATCAGTCAGGGTAAGACATAGTCCCTCCAAAACTGGTTCTGAGTAGGAGTTGTGAGAACTGCACTGAGTCAAGTGCATTGGAGTAGAGAATATTAGCCAGTGGGGTCTGATGGAGATGTAACTGCACAGGTGCCCTCAGCCTGGGAGCTCCCCCTTGATGCCATCGACAGCGCCAGGCCCATCATTATGTCTCCACCAACTCTGGGAGTAGAACAGGGATTAGTCACATTTCAGCCTAGCAGCTCCCAAGGTGCAGAGAGAGACTAGAAAGAAAGACAATGTCGCCGACAGGATTCAAAGGCAAATATCCATATCCACCCCAATCATTCCTATGGTTTATCCAGCTGTCTCCTGAGCATCTCCAGTGGGTGAACCCCTTCACCTTCCCTCTCCAGCATTACCCATCTCTATAACTGGCACCACCATCCATCTGGTCACCTGGAACGGAATCACTGGTAACATTGACAAATACTTATGGAGTGCCTCCTACTAAGCATTACATTTGCAGTAAAGAACAAGGCAGAGGAGCAACTTACCCTCGTGGGACTCGCATTCTAGGAGAAGCAAGATGATCACCCTTGACTTCTATTTACTCTGTTCCCTAAATATGCTTCATAGAAGTTGTCTTCTTTCCATTTCTAAAGCCACTATCGGAGTTCTGCTTTTATTTTTATTTTTTATTTTTTGAGACGGAGTTTTGCTCTTGTTGCCCAGGCTGGAGTGCAATGGCACGATCTGGGCTCACTGTAACCTCTGCCTCCTGGGTTCAAGCAATTCTCCTGCCTCAGCCTCCCGAGTGGCTGGGATTACAGGCATACACCACCACGCCCGGCTAATTTTTTGTATTTTTAGTAGAGACGGGGTTTCTCCGTGTTGGTCAGGCTGGTCTTGCACTCCTGACCTTAGGTGATCTGCCCGCCCCAGCCTCCCAAAGCACTGGGATTACAGGTGTGAGCCACCGCACCTGGCCTTCCGCTTTTATTATTTACACTATTTCAATAACTTCCTGGTTGGTCTCTAGGCTTCACTTTAATGCTCTTTTTCAATCTATCCTCCACACTGCTCTGGAATGATCTTCCTAGTACTCAAATCTTATCATGTTACTACCCCCCTTTAAAAAGTCAATAACTTAGTATTTACCAGTGGAATCAAGCCTGAACTATTAGTCTGTTACAATGAATATAGAGGTTGCAAACGGGTGGCCTGCGGCCTGTATCTTCCAACAAACACCTCCTGTTTGACTTGTACAATATTGGCTTACAAGGCATTTAAGACATGAATCAGTTACCACCATTTACATATTGGGAGCTATTACCCCGAAAGTTCAGATTTCCAGCCTCTCTTGAAAAATCCTAAGATCTGACAACCTTAGGCCAGCATCCCTGCATGGCAGCAGCTCTCTGGACCTGATGAGCCACTATGCTTTTAATTGCTCGTGCTTTCTCCCTGCCTCTGTAGCCCCCTGTTGTCCATGGACACTGAGCTGACTATAGAAACTATTTATCACATGACGCCTGGTCCCTTTATTCATTTATGTTGCCCATTTGGCTTCATGTAGGCGTTGGAGTCTGTGATCCTAACCTAACTAATTCCCACATACCTTTCCAGCATTATCGTCTTCAGTTCATTGTCTATGTGCTGGTGTCCCTGAGTCATCATAGTCTTTCATGCCTGATTGCCTTTCCTCATGCTGTTCCCTTTGTCCCTCCTTCCCGAACACCTGTAAGCAACTCAGCTCAAAACTCACTTCTGTCCTTGGAAGGCTGCCTTCCCTTCTCCTCGGTACATCCTCTACCCACTGTAGTGTAAGCACTTGTTGGACTTCTCTCTTAGGCTGTGAGCCGTTTAAGGCCAGGAGCAATGCTGTGTTTCATGCTAGAAGTATGTGTCAAGTTCCTGTCATGTGTAGATCTCAAATGTAGTAAAGAAGACACAGTCCTTGTTATCTTGAAACTTATATTCTAATGGGGGAACATCAAAAAGTGGAATAGGTAAATGTATTTCAGGGAGAGTTAAGGTTTGTGAATAACCAAAAATGAGATATGATGAAGGATGACAAGGGAATGAGGGAAGGTACTCATTTAGCTAGAGTGGTCTAGGAAGATCTCTTTGAGGAAGTGACATGAAGCAAGGAGGGGCCAGCCCACTGAAAGTCCTGGCACAAAGCAGGCATTAGGAAACATTTTTGGAGTAAGTAAATGGGTGTGTGAAATGCTCCACATCACCATACAAACACTGTAAGATGATGATTACATCTTATTCCTATAATATAATGGATTGGGCATTAAATAAAATGAGGTTTCCCAGCTTCATGAGTTAGGCTATTATAAGTCCCAGCACGACATCCATAAAGCCAGTATAGGGTCTATACCGACCTGTGATTCAGGAAACATGTAATTGTACATCATTTAGGATTGCCTTTGACTGCAAATAACAGAAAATGATGACCGGTGGTTGAAATCACCAAACTATTTATAAAACACTTGACATTGGCATCCTTAACCTTTTTTTATACCATGGCAGTCTGATGAACTTCTTGGAAAAGATATTTTAATGCTAATATAAAATATATACAATTACAAAGGAAATCAGTTATGTTGAAATAGAGTCACTGATAAAATAACTTATAATATTGTAGATGTGACTTCTGTTAACTCATTACATAATAAATATAGTGGCAGGTCTAATAGCTACTAAAACTTGAAGTCATGATGAATGTAAAGGGCATTTCAAAATATGTGCTCCAACTATAATAGGGTATGAAAATACCTGTGATTTCTATTGGTGACCACGGTAGACAGAATAACAGCCCTCAAAGATGCCCACATCCTAACCCCCAAACCTGAAAATGTTTTCTTACATGGCTAAAGGAATTTTGTAGATGTGATTAAAAGAATTTTGAGATGGGGGAATTATCCTGGATTTAGGGGTGAACCCAATGTTATCACAGGGTCTTTATAAAGAAAAGAGGGAGATAGGAGTGAGTGTCAGGGCCAGAGAAAGATCTGTGATGGGAGAACCTGGAGCCAGAGCAATGTGAGATCATAGGCCAAAGAATATGGACAGCTTCTAGAAGATGGAAAAGACAAGCAGCTAGATTCTCCTCCAGAGCTTCCAGAAGAAGTCCAACCCTGTTGACTATTTTGGATTTTGCTCTCCAGAATTGTAAGATTTCTGTGTTTGTTTGTTTTTTGGTTCATTTTCTTTCTTTCTTTTTTTTCTCTTGAGATGGAGTCTCACTCTGTCACCTAGGCTGGAGTGTAGTGGCTCAATCTTGGGTCACTGCAACCTCCACCTCCCGGGTTCAAGCAATTCTCCTGACTCAGCCTCCTGAGTAGCTAGGACTACAGGTGCCCACCACTATGCCTAGCTACTTTTTGTATTTTTAGTAGAGACAGTGTTTCACCATGTTGGCCAGGCCGGTCTCGAACTCCTGACCTCAGGTGATTCACCTGCCTTGGCCTCCCAAAGTACTGGGATTACAGGTGTGAGCCACCTCATCTGACTGATTTCTGCTTGTTTGTTTGTTTTTTCCCCCCACTAATTTTGTGGTAATTTGTTACAGCATCAATAGAAAAAACAATTCAGGTTTTATACTGAAAGTGGGGTGCTGTCGTAACAAATTCCTAAAAATATAGAAATGGCTTTGGGATTGGAGGGTAGGCAGAGGCTGGTCAAATTTGGAGGAGCAGGATAGAAAAAGCTTAGCTTGCTTTGAAAAGACCATGAGTAGAAATATGGATGTTAATAGGGACTCAGGAGGAAATGAGGAACATGGTAGAGAAAAACTATATTGTCTTAGAGAGTACTTTAAATGATCATAAAGAGACTGTTGGTAAAAATGTGGATGTTAAAGGCACTTCTGGTAAGTGTTCAGAAGGAACTGAGGAATACGTAATTGAAAACTGGAGGGAAGGAGGATTCTCACTGTGCAGTGACAGAAAACTTAGCTGAATTGCATCTTACATTTCTGTAGAAAACAGTATGTAAGTGATAAAACTGCATGTTTAGCTGAGGAGATTTCCTAGCCAAGCGTTGAAGGTGCAACCTGATTTCTTCTTGCAGCTTCTTGTAAAATGTGAAAGGAAATAAGCAGATGAAGGAAAGAACTGTTAAAAAAAATGAGAACTTATTGATTTGGGAAATTCTCAGCTTATTCAGATGCTAAAAGATGTTATTAAAAGATGCTAAAACTAGGAGATTTGCTGTCAGAACAACATGCTCTGAAGAGAAAGACAAGGGTGTGTCCAACCCTTTGCTAGTGCCTCAGGAGGATAAAAAGTCAGAGTATTCAGTCACACAGAGAGTTCTTAGAAAAGATTAAGTGTATGATTCTCCTCAGCCATTGCAGAAGAAGCCAAAACTAAAGATGAAATTATCCAAGAAAGATCTGTGGAGGAGCCTCTTGTCTAATGAAATAAATCCCCATGGCATACACAAGAGACCCACAAGGTTCTTGAGAATTTTATATCAGCAGAAACACTGCCAGTTTGGACTGGCAATCCATGGATTAAATGAAAGATGGCTGTCAGGCTCCCAAAATTCAACAGACAGGAAACAGACTGATACAAGTACTCAGTGCCAAACATCTGCTAGCCTTCAAGAAAAAAGAATGATTTATAGGGCAGAATCATAAGATCAGAGGGTAGAGCCATGAACAAATGGAATTATGCCCAGGCCTGGAAACCTAATGTTTTCCTAACTGGGTTTCAAAAATTGTCAAAATCGGTAATTCCTTTTTCTCTTTTATCTTCTCCCTTTTTGAACAGGAATGCCTATAATGATATCCTATGCTTGTTCCATCACAGTATTTTGGAAGGAGATAACTTGTTTTCTAGTTCCATAGGCCCAGAGATGGAGAGGAATTTTGCCTCAGGATGGATTATGCTCAGAGTCTCACCCCTACCTGATTTAGATGGAGAGATTTGAGACTTTTGAACTGATGAGATTTTTGAACTTTGAGTTGATGCTGTAATAGGTTGAAACACTTGATGATGTTGAGATGAGTTGAATGCATGTGGGATGGGGGTTAATCTTTGAGGCTGTAGGATGGATAAATACAGTGACGTCTACTAGCAGCGCTCCAGGTACTGCTAATGCTGCTGTCCATGGCTGCACACATTCTTCATCAAAGAAAATACTACATTTCACTTAGGAGTTTGTGAAAATAATGATGTCATTTTTTCACCAACCAACCTCAGAAATCCCAATGTTAAGAATTCCTAACTAGGGGAAAGAAGTCCCTCGGTGGTGCCAGGATCTTTGTACCTCTCTGCTACTGCATCCTGGATGTGTGGGCAAGGTTTTCTCTCATACCATAAAATGGTTGCCACAACCCCCAACATCAAATTCTTTTTTTTTTTTTTTTTGAGACGGCATCTCACTCTGTCGCTAGGCTGGAGTGGAGTGGCATGATCTCGGCTCACTGCAACCTCCGCCTCTTGGGTTCAAGTGATTCTTCTGCCTCAGCCACCTGAGTAGCTGGGACTACAGGTGTGCGTCACCATGCCCAGCTAATTTTTGTATCTTTAGTAGAGACGGCCAGTATGTTGGCCAGGATGATCTCGATCTCCTGACCTTGTGATCCGCCCTCCTTGGCCTCACAAAGTGCTGGGATTACAGGTGTGAGCCAGCACGCCTGGCCCCCAAATATCACATTCTTATGTACCAGCTTCCCAAGCTAAAATAAAAGAAGGAAGGAGGAAATAGAATGCAAGGTCTTTTTCTGTAATGTGCTCTTACTTTTTGTCAGGGGTGAAATCTTCCCAGGAAGTCCCTAGCAAGGCTCTTTTGTCCCATTCACATGGTCACTCAGGCATATGACCACTGGCAAGCGGGAATTGAGGTACCATGATTAGCTTGGACCAGGGGTCAGCAAACTTTTCTGTGAAGGGCCAGAGAGTGAATATTTTAGGTTTTGTGGGCCATACTGTCTGTGTCACAACTATTTGACTCTGCCGTAATCATAGAAAAGCAGCTATCGCTAACATGTAACAAACAGGTGTGGGTAGGGCTGCCATTTAGCAAGTCTAAATGCAGAAGGCTCCAGTTATATTTAAATTCCAGATCAGGCCTGGCACAGTGGTTTATGCCTGTAATCCTGGCAATTTGGGAGGCCAAAGTGGGAGGATTACTTAAGCCTGAGAGTTTAGTAGGTGTGGTGGTGCACACCTATAGTCCCAGCTACTTGGGAGGCTGAGGTAGGAGGATCACTGGAGCCTGGAGATAGAGACTATGGTGAGCCATGATCGTGCCACTGCACTCCAGCATGGGCAACAGAGAGAGACCCTGTCTCAAACAAAACAAAACAAAACAAAACAAAACAAAAACCAAAAACCAATAACAAAAACTATTTTCCTCAAAAACAAATGATTTTTTAATGTATGTCCCATGTAATATTCAAGATATATTTAAGTATTCACTGTTTATCTGAAATTCAAATTTTCATCTTGTTGAAATCAAAATTTCATCTTGTCGTTTACATGGCAACTATAGGGGTGACTATCATGATGACCAACTCTTGGTTTGCTGGAGAGGTTCCCAATTTTAGCACCAAAAGTACTGAATTCAAGGGATCCTCTCAATTATCCAGCAAACTAGGACAATTCGTTACCATACCAATAAAACTTGTGAACAAAGAAATTTGAATTTCATGTAATTTTCATATTTGTTTCACAATGACTCATCTTTTGATTTTTTTCAACCATTTCAAAACAGTAGTCTTCCCTTATCCATGAGCGGTTATGTTCTAAGACCCCCATGGGATGCCTGAAACTGCAGATAGTACAGAACTCTGTATCTACTATGATTTTGGGATCTAATAACCAAGATGGCTACTAAGTGACTAACGGGCAGGTGGCAGAGAAGGCGCGGATACACTGGACAATGGTATGATTCACGTCCCAGGAGGGATGGAGTGGGACGGTGCAAGATTTCATCATGAGATTCTGAATGGCATGCAATTAAAAATTATGAATTGTTTACTTCTGAAAATTTTCATTTAATGTTTTTGGACTGTGATTGGTCACAGAGAGTGGCCACAGAGAGTGAAACCACAGAGAGTGAAATTGCAAATAAGCAGGGACAATTGTCTTGAGAAAAACATTTTTAGCTCTCAGGCTGTACAGAAAACAGGCAGTGGGTCAAATTTGGCCCTTAGACAGTTGTTTGCTGACCCCTGGCTTAAACCATCCATGATTCATCCCCCGAGGATGGGCATATTGTTACTCAAACAAAATTAGCATTCTGTTAACTAGAAAGACAGGGAATGACTGTCGGGAGGCAACTGAGGGTGCCTGCCAAAGATTGGACATCTCCGCCTCTGAATACCTTGTGTGTTTAATTCTGTGAGGCTGCCGCGGGCCTGGATTACTCAATCTTTACCTTGCAGGCGTCTCTGCTGCCTCTCAAGCTTGTGTTTCCTTTAAAAGCTTTTCAAACAAATTAGGGGTGTTCTAGGCCTGGAGAAAAACATCTGCCTCTTTTCTTCTCCTGAGTAGACTGTGATCTTCAGCAATTCTGTTCTTCTCTCAGGGTCACAGTTGTCTGAGAGCCCCTGGCTCAGTGTGACCAAGAAAAGAGCTCTTTGGTCTTTAAGGGCGCTGGGGTTTCATGGTTCAACTCATACACATTTATGAAGGCGACCTAATTTGAATTGCAGGAGGACTCTGTAATAGGACATTATTTTCTTTTTTCTAGACAAGGACATTGAACTCCAGCAGGTTCTCCTTCCTCCTGGGTCCCCACTGCTCCTCTTCATGTCTGATCTCCACCCTGGAAGACCAAAAGGAAGGAAAGTCACATATTCCAAAATAGTGTAGGTCTTATTGTCCCTGGGCATAAATTATCAACACACATAACTTCAGATGGTGCCTGTTTATTCGTGGTTCTAACCCAATTAGGACAAATTATCATTTCTTTGGTTAGATGTGTCTCCCGGCATCCTTAAATAGTCAGCAAAAACCACATGGAGTTTGTATTGTTTCAGCTTCTCCATCACCGACTTTTATGATCCAGTTTAGAAACTGGTTGTAAAAACTGGCTTTAGACCCCCCACTTGGCAATGCCAGACAATTTACTTCTTTCCTGTCCAAAATTTAGAAGAATTCTCCCCTAGGCTGCCTAAAGAGGGAAGGAGAGTGAGTGAGATGCTAAATTTCTTGGCTCTTAAAAGGCCTTTCTCTTCTAAATCAGTGTGTAGTGTTTCCACTGGTAGCAAGAGGAGGGAGATAAATGAATAGAAAGAAAACATACAGCAGCCCTCACCAACTAATCTTTCTGTCTTTTTGGTTTTTAAGTGAGCAGTCCTACATGCACGGAGTCAAAATCCTGAGAAGAAAGCTCTTGTCTCTAGCCCATGAGGAGAATCAGTTAGTGAAACGAATGGTCACACTGAGCAAAGTTGGGCATTTATCATTTATCTTGCTTTCTGGAACCTCACGTTCCCTCCAGCTGCAGGTGGGCTTTGAGGAGGCACCAGCAGAGGGGGCACCGTGACACTTCCCCTGCCTCCCGGCGTACGGCTGCCCAAATCTCTCATGTCCAACAATCTCGTTGCCTTTTTCTTCCCCCACTGGCTCATGGTCGGGGGAGCAGTCTGGATGAATACAAGGAACACGCTGGCGTCCACGCTACTTAAAGTTTCTGAGCATTTGGGGCCACTGAGTTCATCCTGCCGACCCATCGTTCCTTCCCAGGGAGTACTTCAAGGGAAACAAAAGGAGTCCTGGAGGTGTCAAGCTGCTACTTGTTCTCTCCCCAAAGAGAACCTTCTCCACCAACAATTACCACATCATCATAAACACTCGGGAGAGACATGATGTAAAAATGAAATTACTGAAGACATTTTTGGACTAACACTCGGCTTTATATAAACTCACAGACAATCCTATAAGGCACTCAAGCAGATTATGGGTTTGAGCAAAGCTGGAAAATTGCTGCCATTATATTGTTATTATTAACACCTTGTAATTAGCCCTAAGGAATCCCAAAGTTCTCTTTCTTGATTTGGCTTTAATGAAGGAAAATTGCTACCTTTGCAAGTTGGATGGCGCCCGTCCTGATTAACCTTAAGTATACAGGACTATTATTTTGAAAATGTTTGCTGTCATGTGAATATTAGGGTTACATACGACTGGGAAGGAGGTGGGGGCGGGGAGGGCGGAGAGGAGAAGGCCCTCGCTACTCTTCTTTTTTTTTTCCCCAAAGGAGGATGAATCATGGGCTTACTTCAGCTGTGGTCACTGCTTGAAAGATCAAGAATGAAAGTCCCATGAAGGCCATGACCACAATGCCTTTACCAGGCTCTATGGGCAACACTGTTGGCTGCCAGTTTCTCTACCTGTTGACTGCACAGGCTGGAGGAGTAATTGTATGGGGTGGTTTTATCATTATTTTGAGAGTGACCCGTGGAGATGAGATCACAGAGGAGTTAGCACCTAGTGCAATAAAGCACATTTTATTTGCATGTCCCAGAACTCTCCAGAGGGCCCTCTGCAGCCTTCACAGGCACCGTGTCTCCAATGAAACGCCGCCAACATTCATAAAAGATCCTTCTACCTATCCTTGAACTCCCCTCCCACCGGCCGTGCACTATTTTCATTACCTTCTCTGGGAAAACCATACATTAAAGAGAATTCGTTTGATCTTATCTATAATTAATTTGTATTTTGATAATATAGAGGAGGAATTTTTACATGTGATGACTTAGCTGCTCATTATTTTTCTCTTTTGAACTCCTGTGACCGCTTAATAACTCAAGCCAATGCATGGCAGATTAGGACATTTTCCCCACCCACCTTTCAGGAAGGGGAAGGTGTTGCCTCTCACACAGAGACAAATTGCTTTAAATAATGACTTTGTGCAAAATTAGTCATACATAATTGAAAAATTCTATAGATGAATACTGAAGTAACTTGAGATGATCAGTTTACACAGTGCTTGGAGCTTGTCTTCCTGATGGAAGCTGTTCAAACTCACCCAGGACCTTGGCAGTTGGTCGATCGGTTTTTTAAATTTGTTTTTAGTCTTTTCCCCCTGTCTCCCATTTCTTCACGAGAAGGTGAAAAAGCTTATTTACAGGGAGGGATGGTACAAGAGTACTCATGTAGAAACTTAGTAACAACAGCAAAAATAATACCCTTAAGACAGCTGACACCTCCCCACTGTGGGAAGAAGGGATGGCGCTCCGGAGCTGGACACTTCAGACATTTCATTACTCTCATCGCCCTCAAAGTTCACTGTGTACCAAAGGCAAACCTTTCTTGTGTTACTAGGAGCCAAAGTCTGAAAACCTCCTGAAAATCTGACATTTTGTACACCTTCCCAAGTGGCCATTCTCAATGTGGCCTCTGGGTATGTGTGTGTGTGTGTGTGTGTGTGTGTGTTTAAGAGTTGACTCCTACCCAGCAGGCTGAGCCTATACTATCTAGCACCGCAGACAGACCAGGGTCGACTCTCACCCTTGCCTCTGACTAGCTGGGGCAACTTTGGGCAAATCTCTTAAATTGCCCAGCTGGCAGGGTTTCTGTGCATCTAACTGGGGTTCAAGGAATATTAAAAATTGAATAATGTGACCGGGCGTGGTGGCTTATGCCGATAATCCCAGCACTTTGGGATGCGAAGGCGGGGGGATCACCTGAGGTCAGGAGTTCGAGACCAGCCTGACCAACATGGTGAAACCCCAACTTTACTAAAAATACAGAAAAAAAAAAAAATTAGCCGGGCATGGTGGTGCATGTTTGTTATACCAGCTACTCAGGAGGCTGAGGCAGGAAAATCACTAGAACCCAGTAAGCGGAGGTAGCGGAGGTTGCAGTGAGCTGAGATCGTGCCATTGGACTCCAGCCTGGGCAACAGAAGCAGAACTCCATCTCAAAAAAAAAAGAAAAAGAAAAAAAGAATAATGCAAACCAATGGCTGTCACGGTGTAGGTGCTTCCTACATTTCAGCTCCTTCCCTGCCACCTGTTGGTGTAATGGGCTGCACTGAAGTCTGAGCAAAGCCTTTGTTCTTGCCACTCCTTGGTGCTGGTCTGCAGAGAAGCATTTAATCTCCCTGTCTCAGTTTCTCTCCTGTATAATGGGATAATAAGACATGACAGCTGCCCATCGCTCAGGATAAGAAGAGGATTAATGAGTTAATGTTTATAAAGGGCTTTGAGATCTCCCTCTGAAAGTCTCTTCAGATGTATTTTATTGGCACATTAAGACTTCCATCATCTGTGGGAAAAAAGTCCAAATAGGAAAACATAATCATAATTCAAAGGAGCTAATGAGGATATTACAAGTGTAAATTCACCCCCTCGATTGCTTGTTTATGAAGTTGTTTCAGATGGCAAGGAGCACGCCTGTGCTGGTCCTGAGCTTGCCTTGAACTCCATTCAACTGTCATTACGTTCTCCAGGAGCGTGGCTGTCTCTGGTGGTGTTTAGAAGCCCATGGGCCCATGAAGGAGGAAAATAAAACAGAACTGCCCCACCTGGTATAAATTTGCTGAGGGAAGGGATGACTCCGTTTATATCTTCCGAGTGTTGTCTGACACAGACTTGCTTAATCCTCCATCCTGAAATATGAGAAAAGTTACGCATTGCTTACCTTAGTCAGCAATTTGCCTCTTCCGGACTGGCAGTTAGGGGCTACAAGTCACTGGTCAGTAGGAAATAATAGAATAGATCTAGTCTGAGTGGACTTTTAACACGTTTGTAACATAGTGTTTATTATCATCCCCCTAGGGAGGCACTTTTAGAGGATTTTTTTCCCCTGATCTTCAATCTTCCTCACCTTATGAAATTTTAATATCATAGATATATTGTCTGTTTTATGTACTGTGTGTATATATGTGCTTTATACATGAAAAGAGTAAGATTTTTTTTTTACCCTCCGTAAACCAATATTCACTCCCTGTGGGGAGATATCCAACCCTTTGAGCAGGCATGCTTTAGCATGAAGGGGATGACAAACATCTCATTGTTAACAAGAGCCCCAGTCCCGACTTTGCTTCCACTTTGTTCTCATGCCCGTCTCTCAAAATAAGCATAATTTATAATAGGGAAAACTTGGAAAGAATCTCAACATTCAAAATCGGGGACTGGTTAAATAAATTATGGTGTATTCATGAAATGGAACACTCTGCTGCCAATGCATGTGATATTTACACACCTATTGGTTTACACAGGGAGCTCAGAGGACAATTATTAAGAGAAAACAGCAGGTTATCAAGTGGTATATATATTAGTCAGAGACATTTAGAATTAGGCCTAGAGTTGTACCTGCCATATTATTGCTGGGTTGCTGAATTTGAAGGGCTTCTTCCTCCTTTCCCCTCCTTCCCTTCTTTCCCTCTCTTTCTCCCTCCCCCCCGCTTCATTCCTTCCTTCCTTCCCTCCCTCCCTCCCTTCCTTCCATCCTTCTTTCCTTCCTTCTCTCTCTCTATTTCTCTTTCTTTTAATTGACCTATATTTTCTAGTTTTTCTATACAGAACATGTAAAATTGCATATTTTAAATGGGGAAATTAAAAGACATGGAAACAGCCCCCACAACATAGATTTCTCAGAGACAGTCTTCTGGTGGTCCAGGCCATCCATCTGGTGAGGACTGAGTAGCCTCTTAGGTACTCCCTGGAGGATGATAACCACCTGCCCATTCTCCCAGTTGTTAAATCATCAGAATCCTCCTTGAAGCAGCAGCTCAGGATCCCCTGACTCCACCGCTTGGTCTAAGAAGATGATCTTCAGCCACTTGTTCAGGCTCTGTGAAAAGTCTGACTAAGGCAGGGGCAATGAATGTGGAGAAGCATGGGCCGCAGCGTCTGGGTCCTTCGTCAGGACTTTCAAGGATCTCTGTTTAGACCCACTGAGGACTGGAAGGCTCAGAACTGAGCACAGCTCAGCCTAGTCCCTTGAAGAATAGTGTCCACTGAAGCCTTCTTTATCATTGCTTCCTCATACCGGGTTCAGCTGTTACACAAGTTGATGTCAAATTACTGTTGACTCTGGTTCTTCACTGCATTTGTTTAGCACTGAGGACAGCATCAGATGCACAATAAACTTGAATGCTTTCCAAATAAACGAATACATTATTGGGCCTTGAGTTGATCCCTATCTCTGTAGAAGGTTCAACAGGGCCTAGCCCCAGTGCCTGCCGCAGAGTTAGCTCTAAAGAAAGATAAAGCAATTTCTTGGAGAAGTTAACACGTAAAAGTTTCCCTTAAAGAGATGTTATTCTTCCTACCATCAGGGATTAAGAATTCTAGAACTCATTCCATTTCCCTTCTTGGCTTTGATTTCTTTCTACTTGGGCTTTTGTACTTGCTGTAGATTGTACCCAGAAGCTAAGTCCCCCAAAATTATTTTCTGCTCTAACTCACCCCTGCCTCCAATGTCATTTTCCCAGGGCCCTCCTGATGCTCTCCATTAGGTCAGGTTCCCTGTTTGCTATTCTCAGAACTCACTATACTTCCCTCTTTCTCCCTTAATCCTTATCAAAGTTGTAATTATATAGTTATATGTGCAATTATCTAATGATATTAATAACCAGCACTTAATGAGTACTTACCAGACTCCCATCACTGTGCTAAATGCTTTAATTCTGAGGTCATCATCATTTAATCATCATGACAATATGATAAAATTCTATTATTATTGTCATTTTACAGAAGAGGACATGGAGGCCCAGTTAGCCTAAAGTTGCCTAACCAGTTAGTTGTAGAGTCAAGATTAGTGTCCAAGCCGCTTGCCCCCAAAACCCTACACAGGGAGTTTCTGTAACAGGGGCCTGCACCGTGTGTCCAATGGGGGCAAATCTAGACATTAAGAGGTTAGGAAATTCCACATGAATACAGAGGTGTCCAGTTTATCTTGAAAAATCAAAAAAGTGGTAACACTGGGTCCCGTTCTTTCATGCCGACAATTGCTATATGACTGCTTCCCTATTTGATGGAACAAGCTCCCTCCAGCTTGCTGGCTCCTATCTGGCCCTCTTCTGCTACAGGCACTGGAGTTTGCAGTCCTGGCACACGCTGTGTTGCTTCCGTCATTTCATTAATATTTATTCTCCCTGGGCTAGAATCCAAGCCATGCTGAAGGAGTTCACAGTTTAGTGGGGGAGGCAGATCTTTAAAGTCAATTACAGGGCAGTGAGATAAATTCAATAATACCAGTGGTATGACTGGGCTGTGGAAGTCCATAGTTCAACCTGGGCGCATGGTGGGTTTGGGGAACAATGTCAGACTTCTCAGATTAGGGCTTCTTGAGGAGTAGAATCTTGAGAGTTAGGGAAGAGTTTTCTGGAGAATTAAGGGACAACTCCCTTGGCAGACAAAATAGCACATGCAGAGACATGGAGATAATGTACATAGGAAGCCTTAGAACTTCCAGTAGTGTAGTGTGGCTGAGGCCAGAGAAAGGGATAGAGGACTGACAAGGAGGATGCAGGCAGGGGCAGAGTCAGATGACAAAGGACCTTGTGTGCTAGGGTTGTGTCTTGGTCCATTTGTGCAGCTATAACAAAATAGTGTAGACTGGGTCCCTTATAGATAATATAAATTTATTCCCCACAATTCTGGAGGCTGGGAAGTCTAAGATCAAGGCGTCAGCATTTGGTGTCTGGTGAGGACCTTCTTGCTGTGTCCTCACATGGCAGAAGGCAGAAGGGCAAAAAGGGCCTAAGTTATTTCCTCATAGCCCTTTTGTTAGGCACTAATCTATTCATGATGGCAGAGCCTTCATGACTTAATCACTTCCCCAAGGCCCCACCTCTAATGTCACCACAATGGTGATTAAGTTTCAACACATAAATCTTAGGAAACATTCACACCATTGCAGATCATCATTAGGATGTTCACAGGTATTCGATTCTTTTCCTCCTTCCAGGCTCATGGTAAGATTGTTCTTCTCTGCCCCCTTCCACATTGAAGGGTTCATGTGTCTCTCCTGGCTGACGAAATGTGAGTGTGAGAGACACATGTTGCTCCTGAGTGACAGCAACTCAGTGCATTCTGCTCTCCCGCCTTGTGCGATTTTGGCACATGTAGAGATGGGGATTTTTGTCTGCCTGAGCCCCTGAATGACTCTGATGAGAAGAGACTGTCCATCAACCTACAGTGGCCAAGTAGTATGTGCAAGAGTGAACATGCTATATTCACTGAGGTTTGGAAGATGTTTGTTATCACAGCATAGCAGGGCCCTTCCTGATGGATCCATCTGCCAATTGAAAGAACTTAGAATTTACTTTGCAGTCCAAGGGATCAAAATGTCAAATTTCCTAAAGGGACCATGTAGGTAACACAAATGCCTAAGGAGGCAGCGTAGGATGTTATGAGCACAAGAGCAGTGCTCTAGTCATTCAGTGTCTCCCCACTGATTCCAGGTATGTCGGGCTTTCTTGTCCTCCAAAATATCACATTCTTTTCTATCTCCCCACCTTTGCTCATGCCGCTGCCTGTCCCTCTGACTCCACCTGGAAAATTCCATGCCTTCTTTTCTTCTTTTTCTTTAACCAGAACTTAAAGTTCTTCTTATTTATTATTTATTTATTTATTTATTTATTTATTTATTTATTTATTATATATTTTTGTGTGTGTGTAAGTGGTGAGAAGAAAGGGTCTCCTTCTGTTGCCAGGGCTGGAGAGCAGTGGTGGGAACATGGCTTACTGCAGTCTTCACCTTCTGGGCTCAAGTAATCCTCCTGCTTCAGCCTCCTGAGTAGCTGGGACTACAGGTGGGTGCCACCACGTTCAACTCATTTTTGTAGTTTTTGTAGAGACGGGGTCTCACTTTGTTGCCCAGGCTGGTCTTGAACTCCTGGGCTCAAGCAGTCCTCTAGCCTTGACCTTCCAAAGTGCTGAGATTACAGGCACGTGCCACCACACCCAGACTATTTTTTTTCATTTTTAAATTTTGTGAGTACATAGTTGGTAAATATACTTATGGGGTGCATGAGATGTTTTGACACACAAAATAATCACATCATGGAGAATGGGGTTTACATCTGCTCGAGCATTTGTTCTTTGTGTTACAAACAATCCAATTACACTCTTTCAGTTATTTTTAAATGTACTGTTATTATTGACTGTAGTCACTTTGTTGTGCTATCAAATACTAGGTCTTATTAATTCTTTCTACTTTTTTTGGACCCACTAACCATCCCTAACTCCCTATAACCCCCTACTACTGTTCCTAGCCTCTGGTAACCATACTTCTACTCTCTATGTCCATGAGTTCAATTGTTTTGATTTTTAGATTCCACAAATAAGTGAGAACATGCAATGCTTGTCTTTCTGTGCCTAGCTTATTTCACTTAACACAATGGTGTCCAGTTTCATCCATGTTGTTGCAAATGACAGGATCTTATTCTTTTTATGGCTGAATAATAGTCCACTGTGTATAAGTAGCACATTTTCTTTATCTGTTCATCTGTTGATGTCTGTCTGTTTGGACAGACAAAATTTGCTTCCAAATTTTGGCTATGGTGAACAGTGCTGCAACAAACGTGTGAGTGCAGATATCTTGTCCATATACTGATTTCCTTTCTTTTGGGTATATACCCAGCTGTGGAATTGCTAGATCGTATGGGAGCTCTATTTTTAGATTTTTGAGAAACCTCCAAACTTCTCCATACTGGTTGTACTAATTTATATTCCCACCAACAGCGTACAAGGGTTTCCTTTTCTCCACATCCTCACCAGCATTGGTTATTGCCTGTCTTTTTGATATAAGCCATCTTAACTGGGGTGAGATATCTCATAGTACTTTTGATTTGCAATTCTCTGATGATCAATGATGTTGAGCACCTTTTCATATGCCTGTTTGCCATTTGTACGTCTTCTTTTGGGAAAAGTCTATTTAAGTCTTTTTTTTTTTTTTTTGAGACGGAGTGTTGCTCTGTCACCCAGGCTGGAGTGCAGTGGCGCAATCTCAGCTCACTGCAAGCTCTGCCTCCTGGGTTCATGCCATTCTCCTGCCTCAGCCTCCCGAGCAGCTGGGACTACAGGCGCCACCACCACACCCGGCTAAGTTTTTGTATTTTTAGTAGAGATGGGGTTTCACCGTGTTAGCCAAGATGGTCTCGATCTCCTGACCTCATGATCCGCCCGTTTTGGCCTCCCAGAGTGCTGGGATTACAGGCGTGAGCCACCGCGCCAGGCCTATTTAAGTCTTTTGCTCACTTTTTATCAGATTATTAGCTTTGTTGCCATAGAGTTGTTTGAGCTCCTTATGTATTCTGGTTATTACTCCCTTGTCAGATGGATAGCTTGCAAATATTTTCTCCCATTCTGTGGGTTGTCTCTTCACTTTGTTGATTGTTTCCTTTGCTGTGCAGAAATTTTTTAACTTGATGTGATCCCATTTGTTCATTTTTGCTTTGGTTGCCTTTGCTTGTGGGGTATTGATCAATGAATTTTTGCCCAGACCAATGTCCTGGAGAGTTTCTCCAGTGTTTTCTTGTAGTAGTTTCATAGTTTTAGGTCTTAGATTTAAGTCTTTAATCCATTTTGATTTGATTTTTGTATATGTTGAGAGACGGGGCTAGTCCATGCCTTTTTTTGGATGCAACTTAAATTTCAGCCTCAGATATAAATAATCCCCCAAATGTACACCCACTGCCACCAAGCACCAAGACGTTTTGTTATCATGGCTACCACAACTGTCAAGAGGGACGGCAGGCTGAAATGCCTCCCGGGCTTAGTAGGTAGGAAGAGAGTTGGGTGGGAGGGTGAATGCAGCTGTAATTGGAGAGCACAGCTCCCAACTTCACCAAGTAGACACATGGCTCCACTCCAGTAATGGCAGCCACGTGGGAATACAGGCCCTGTCTTATTCCATCTTTCGACTTTTTACAAGAATTGGGAAGTACGCAATTGCCTGGGAAATCTCCAGATCTGAAAATGTTGGAAACTATTTTAGATTTCAAGGAGATGTGAAAACCTAATGTACGTTTTCCCCAATCTGGCCCTCAGGTAATTAGTGAGTCTACTTGGTTGTGGGGGTGGGGGACTATGAATACATTTGTGAGCAGAGGTAGGGCTGGCCCAGATCAGAGTAGAGGAGACCCTTCAGAGATCTCTCCAGGGAGAGCAGTGAGGAATGAAAGGAGGAGTTGGACACTGTAGGCAGTTGGGCACCATCAGGACTTGGTACCTGCATGAGGGCAGGGAGTCCAGTCACAGGCAGTTGACAGGTTCTGAGGGTGATGAAAATATCAGCTTTAGGCAGTGGTAGACGTCTAGGTGTTTCCTGAGGCCGCCTCTAACTCTGCATTTTGGTCAGTGCTTGAGCCTCTTTTGCAGGGCAGGCACCGGGCTAGAATTGGAGGGCACAAGGTGGTTAACATAAGGGCTCTGCCTTCAGGAGCTTTTGACATAACTAGTTATCAGGTATAGTTAGGTTAAGCTGCAGATACCAGAAAACCCAAAATAACAGTAGCTTAAACAAGATGGAGGTTTGTTTTTCTTGCATAAAGGGAGTCTGGAGGCAGACAAGAAGGCAGTCCAGACTGCTTGGACAACTCCAGGGCTCTCGGGGACCCCGACCCTGGTTCTCTTGCTTCTTTGCTGTCCTCATGATGCAGCTTCCACTTCGTGGTCCATGATGGCTTCTAGAGATACTGCCATCACATCTGCATTCCAGACAGTAGGAAAGAAAAAGGAGAAAGGGAAGAGTGCCTCTGTTTTTCTGCCATTAGCCCTAACTTAGCCACCTGATCACACTCAACTGCCACGAAAGCTGAGAAATATCTTTATTCCACGTGCCCAGCTACAATCAGAGGTTCTGGCACCAAAGAGGAAGAGGAGAGAAAGTATTTCAAGGGCTGAGTGTGGTGGCTCACGCCTTTTATCACAGCACTTTGGGAGGCCAAGGTGGGTGGATTGCTTGAGGTCAGGGGTTCGAGACCAGCCTGGCCAACATTGTGAAACCCTCTCTCTACTAAAAAGACAAAAATTAGCCAGCCATGGTGGTGGGCACCTGTAATCTCAGCTACCGGGGGAGGCTGAGGCACGAGAAGTGCTTGAACCCAGGAGGTGGAGGTTGCAATGAGCCAAGATCGAGCCACTGCACTCTAGCCTGGGAGACAGAGTGACACTCTGTCAAAAAAAAAAAAAAAAAAGAAAAAAAGAAAAGAAAATACTTCAGGGCAGCTAGCAGCGTTGGCCACAGATAGGGCAGAATGTAGTCCTGTTGGCTGAGGGCATTTGGGAAGACTGAGTGTCCCTCATAGCCCCAGGTTCCTTATTCCAAATGAGAGGCTAAATTATAGATGTGTATTCCAGCACATAGAGCAGGTAACGTCTTCATCACAATGAACTCAATGAAAGGTGGAGCGGAGTGTGTATGATATCCCGGAAGCTCTGGCTGCAGAAGTCAGTCTCAGCAGTGGGCCACTGGGAAACAGCACGCAGAGAAGATGACATAAAGGCACAGGCACTAGCTGGGCGTGGTGGCTCACGCCTGTAATCCCAGCACTTTGGGAGGTTGAGGTGGGCGGATCACGACGTCAAGAGTTCGAGTCCATCTTGGCCAACATAGTGAAACCTCGTCTCTACTAAGAATTACAAAAATTAGCTGGGCATGGTGGCAAGCACATGTAGTTCTAGCTATTCGGGAGACTGAGGCAGGAGATTCGCTTGAACACGGGAGATGGAGGTTGCAGTGAGCCGAGATTGCGCCACTGCATTCCACCCTGGCAAAACAGCAAGACTCCGTTTCAAAAAAAAAAAAAAAAAAAAAGACACACACACACACTCTCCCCATCAGCCTGACAAGTCAGTGGGGGTCAGATGGACCACTTGTGGCTTTATGCCACCAACTTGCCATGTGACCTTGGTCAAGTCACTTTACCTCTCAGAGACTCACTTTCCTCATCCATAAAATAAAGCAAAGCACAACCCCATTGCCAGCTATGGTGTCAAATAAATGAGAAAACACATGAAAAGCAGGTAGCACAACTCACAGGGGCTGGCACTGGCAGAATTGTTGGTTTTCTTCTTTCTCTTCACATTAGTTTAACAAAAACGTAATAGCCTATGGGTTTTCCAGGGAAGATGAAGCTTCGGTTGTGGCCTAGGTACTGGAATTGATCAATGATGTGACTGGGAACCCAGACAACATAGGGCCGGTTAGTTTCATAACAGGAGCATACGCTCGACAGGTTTGGCAATAAGAGTTATTCATTTCAACTGATATTTATTGTCCAGGGCTGGGCTATGTCTGAGAAACACTCAGCAGAGGCACCACGAAATAGCTGGCTAAATTTGGAGCTGGAAAACTGATCACATAGCTATCATCATTTCTGCACGGAAAGACATGTACGTCATTTGTTACCAAAGGGAGAAACCCTACAAATGTTATTAAGAAAAGCGAAACCACTGGCCTCCTTATGTTCTTAGCAGTCTCTTACAGCGGCCTGCAGAAAAGGTTAGGTGAGGAACCCGGGAGGCATACCCTCACTTTTAGGTCTTGCTCCCAGATTTTGCCCATAAAGCCAAAGGTTTGCATGGGCCAGCTAGGGAACTGTGAATTTTATCTGGAGCTAAGTTACGGATGTGTTTACAATTGGGAGGGGTGGCCTTGGTAGAGGCCCTGCTCTGTAATCTGCTCCATGGATGTATGTATTTATATTTTCAGGAATACCAAACTGTCTTGATTACTGTAGCTTTATAATATGTCTTAAAAGCATCTGGGTCATAATGAGTCAATTAGAGGGAGGCAGCCTGGGTGCCTCCCAGGGGAAGGAGCTGGGTGACTGTCACCTTGTCATTAACTTGTAAAACTTCTATAAGGGAGACTGTTGAGACTCCTAGGTCAGAGTGAGAGGTGAAGCCAGCTAGACTTCTGGGTCTGGTGGGGACTTGAAGAACTTTTCTGCCTTACAAGGGGTTTGTAAAATGCACCAATCAGCACTCTGTAAAAACGCACCAATCAGCGCTCTGTGGCTAGCTAAAGGTTTGTAAAATAGACCAATCAGCACTCTGTAAAATGGACCAATCAGCAAGACATGGGTGGGGACAAACAAGGGAATAAAAGCTGGCCACCCCAGCCACACAGGCAGCCCCCTCGAGCACCGTTCCACGTTGTGGAAGTTTTCTTCTTTTGCTCTTCGTGATAGATCTTGCTGCTGCTCACTCTTTGGGTCCATGGCATCCATTTTTAAGAGCTGTAACACTCACCATGAAGGTCCATGGCTCCATTCTTGAAGTCAGCGAGACCACGGACCCACCGAAAGGAACAACTTCTGGACACAAGAGGGTCTGCTCTGGTACCCCAAAGAGTTCCTGAGTCCTTGGAGCTCTTTCCTTTGGACCACACAGACAAGCTCTTCTAAGGGCTGCCCCTTTTTTCTGCAGAGCAAAGAGACTATTCTCTCAGAAAGACAGCCAACTCGGAGGAAGGGCTACCTTTTTTTTTTTTTTTTTTTTGAGACGGAGTCTCGCTCTGCCGCCCAGGCTGGAGTGCAGTGGCCGGGTCTCAGCTCACTGCAAGCTCCGCCTCCCGGGTTCACGCCATTCTCCTGCCTCAGCCTCCCGAGTAGCTGGGACTACAGGCGCCCCCCACCTCGCCCGGCTAGTTTTTTGTATTTTTTTTTAGTAGAGACGGGGTTTCACCATGTTAGCCAGGATGGTCTCGATCTCCTGACCTCGTGATCCGCCCGCCTCGGCCGGCTACCTTTTAAACATCTCCAAAAGCAGAGCCTGCATTTCTGTTTCCTCTCCTTCCTTGGAACATCACTCATTCTCCCTGATCTGGCTCTCAGTGAGAGGCTGCACCATCCACTGCACTGTACAAGATTTATCAGCCCCTCCCGGCAGTCAGCCTCCACACTGCAGCCTGCGGCTCCGCTCTGTGGACTTGCTTCTGTCTGGAAACCTCTTCTACTTTCTTCTGTAGATCCTGGGCACTCCTCTGGGCCTTTCCCTTGCCTTGGGCTGTTGGGGGCCTCCTGACCAGTGACCAGCCTCCCTCCCTCTCGCCTCAGCCACAAGGTCAGTCAACATTTCTGCTATGTGGACCCTTCTCAAAAGAACTTCTGAAAACTGTCCTACCTTGTTGCCCTCCCTTTTTTTTTTTTTGAGACAGAGTCCCCCTCTGTCTCTCAGGCTGGAGTGTAGTGGTGCCCTTCATGTTTGGAAGAACCTGGGTCCTTCCTTCAGCCCTTTGATCTCACTTTCCCTCTCTCTCTTTCTTTTTTTTTTTTGAGATGGAGTGTCCCTCATGTTGCGCAGGCTGGAGTTCAGTGGCACGATCTCGGTTCACGTAACCTCCATTTCCCAGATTCAAGCGATTGTCCTACCTCAGCCTCCCGAGTAGCTGGGATTACAGGCGTAAGCCACAACGCCTGGCTAATTTTTGTATTTTTGGTGGGCATGGGGTTTCACCATGTTGGCCAGGATGGTCTCGAACTCCTGACCTCAAGTGATACACCCTCCTCGGCCTCCCAAAGTGCTAGGATTACAGGCATGAGCCACCGCGCCCGGCCTGCCCTTTGTTTTTATTGAAACTATTTTTTAAGGCCATCAGTTTCTCTCTTTTGGTTTCTATATTTATATATAAAAACTTCAAAATCCCAGCTCTGAATAGGGTCAAGAGTTATTCCTTTCAATTCCTTTTCTGCAACTATCATACATTTTTATGTATTCTTATGACCTATTTATCTCTGCCTATATTTACCTAGATTCATACAGTTTGGGGTTTCTTTAGAAACACAAATGGAGGGGTCGGGCATGGTGGCTCACACCTGTAATCCTAGCATATTGGGAGGCTGAGGCAGGTGGATCACCTGGGGCCAGGAGTTCAAGACCAGCCTGGCCAACATGTTGAAACCCCATCTCTTATACTAAAAATACAAAAATTAGTAGGCCGAGATTGTGCCACTGCACTCCAGCCTGGGTGACAGAGTGAGACTTTGTCTCAAAAAAAAAAAAATATATATATATATAAATCGAATCATACTATGCATTTTTGTTCAATAGCTTACTGTTTTCCCCAAGCAACATCCCCCTCATGTCAGTATACAGGGTTCCTTTGCATTTTTACATTTTTTAAAAAAAGAATTAATATCCTATAGTTTGGCACTTATTGAACCAGTACGTGCTGAAGGATATTCAGGTTGCATAGAAATTTAGCTGTTGAAGCAATGCTCTAGTGAACATCCTCAAACCCTTATCTCTGTGGCTATGCATGTTTGCAGGGGCAATTCCTGTGAACAGGATTGTTGGGTAAGAGGGTGAATTAGCTCTGTGAGGTGGAACTGTGAGGACACTGTTTGCTCAGAACATTCTATGGCTCTGTACAGCTCTCAGTCTGATCTCTTGATCCAGGTCTGGTCTGGCCTCATGCTCCTACTTGTCCCCTGCCCTGATCCCCCAGTGCCTCAACCCAGACAGACTTGCCTCTGTTAATACCTCATTCCTTCCTGCTCTTCTAGGCTAGACTATGTCCTCCTGGTCTTCTTCAGCCTGCCTGGCCCCTGCTTATCAATTAAGAGCACAGTCACTTTTCATAGTCTCTGAATCGTCTTTCATCTGACTGTTCACAGTGCTTTGTTCACAAACCTTTGCTTTGGCACAGGGTACATCACGTGGTAGTTTTTTACTTGGCTGTCACCGCACCCCTTCACACACACACTAGCCCCTGAGCAACTCAAGGGCAAAGCTTGTTCTTATTTAGATCTATGTCCCTGGTGCCCCAAACTGAGCCTGGTCAAGTAAACATAGCACAGATAGTTGCTGAGAGAAGGGATGGAGGAGTGGGTCCGCTTACATTCCTAGAGGTTTTTTGGCACAAGAGAGGTTTATGTCCTGACCTAGCTTCCAGGAGAGAAGTGCCTCATTCTATCCCCCATGTCCATGACATATGGTATGGCAGGCTGAATAATGCCCCCTTCCAAGGGAGAGTCAGGTCCTAATCTCCAGAACCTGTAAATGTCACCTTACATGGCGAAAGGGACTTTGCAGATGCGATTTAGTTACGGATCCTGAGATGGGGAGGTCATTCTGGATTATCTAGGTGGACCCTACATGCCATTGCAAAGGTCCTTATAAGAGAGAGGTAGAGGGAGAGTCGACAGAGAAGAGGAGAATGTGGCCAGGAAGGCAAAGATTGAAGTGATGTGGCCATAAGCCAAGGAATGCTGGCAGCTGCCAGGAGCTGGAAGAGCCTGGATAAGCAGCGTGGCCCAGCTGACTTCCTGATTCCAGCCTATTGCTACTGATTTCAGACTTGTGGCCTCTCAAACTGTGAGAAATTACATTTCTGTCTTAAGCCACCAACTTGGTGGTAATCTGTTACAGTGGCCACAGGAACTACCACATGTAAGTGTTCCTGGTGCCTGAGAGGATGCCAGAGCTGTGGGACCGCTTCACCAAGTAGGGACATAGCTCTTTCCTCATAGCTTGCAGCATTGCGTTAGGAAGATCAGTTCAACCAGTGGGAGACAATCTGAGCAGTATAGCATGTAAACTAGGATCTTTAGCCTTAGTTTAAAACCTAAACTGTAAACGTGAAATGCCTTAGAAGGTGAGGAAGGGAGAGACCTCATACAGGGGGCAAGCTTTAGCTGTGGGAAATATGGTGAGAATTAGGAACGCATTAAGGCCAACCTGTAAATGGTGTTTTGTGGTTGTCCATACGCGGCGAGCCACACTGTGTGACTCTCTGACTCTTCTATATTTGGGCTTGTTGGGCCGGATTGCCTTAATGCTTCAGTTATGTCTTGGGAGTTAACTTGGTAAATTTGGAAGCAGCATTAACTTACTGGCCTTTTTTTATACTACAATTATTGTTATTTTAACATTCAATGGTCCCACAGTGGTAATTTAAAGAGTTAACGGAGCTCTCCAGAAGTTCTTAACATATTTTTAGCACTGGAGGAATTTGGCCTGATACAATCACAGAGCTATCATTTTTATGAGTGTGATGTTTTTCCTTCCTTGCATAAATATTGCATCAACTGTGACATAAAAAATTAGCCTCAATCCCACCACCCAAACAACCTAACTGGTTTCATTTTTTTTTTTTTTTTTTTTGGTCCATGTTCCTTTCTTTTCTCTGTCCATTTGCAGATACACATTTTCATCATTTCAATCATAGCTTAGACGCCATTTGGTAGACTGCTCTTTTCTCTTGATGTTCTAGCAAAAACATTTTCCATCATGCTATATAGTGTTGAGAATTAAAAATTTAAATGACTGTTAAAGTCTTCTAAATAGATGCCCCATGACTAATGAACGCAACAATTACTGTACTGTTGGGTATTTTGATGGTTTCTGATTTTTGTTTTGTTTTCTTTGTTATTATAGTAGAGAAGGCTGCAGTACAGCTTTGCCTTCATTTTGCATTATTTACTTAGATTCATTTCCAAGCTTGGCATTACAGTTGAGGCATATGAAAATGTGGTTAACATTTGAAATATGCTGCCAAATTATTTTTCAACCAGGCAGAACCAATTAAACCTGCTTAACAACTCGCTCATGTGTTTTAGTTTCTACTCATCTTTCCTAGCATTAGGTGTTATCATTATTTTCCACAGAATTTATTTGATATTAAATAGCAAATTCTTGTTTTCATTTACATTTCTTTGAATGTTCTCAAAGGTCAAATTGGTTTTTAATTGCACACATTATGCTGTTCTTTGCTCACATATGTTAGGGTCTGGATTATTTTATGATCAAATGGAATGTACTTTTTATATCCAAGTAGGTGTTGATTTTGTCTAACACATTTACTGTAATTTTTTTTTTTTTTTTTTTTTTTTGAGAATGAGTCTCACTCTCGCCCAGGCTGGAATGCAGTGGCAGGATTTCGGCTCACTGCAACCTCCAGGGTTCAAGCAATTCTCTGCCTCAGCCTCCTGAGTAGCTGGGATTATGGGCACCCACCACCGCGCCAGGCTAATTTTTGAATTTTTAGTAGAGACGAGATTTCACCATCTTGGTCAGGCTGGTCTTGAACTCTTGACCTTGTGATCCACCTGCCTCAGCCTCCCAAAGTGCTGGGATTACAGGCGTGAACCACTGCACCAGGCCTACTGTAACTTTTTTTTAACTTTTCAAGTCTCCTTTTCTTCCTCTTATTCTAATTACAGAATAGGGCTCAATAGCTCATGCTTTGAAGAACAGCTATGGATTGAAAAACAACTCAGCTGCTGCTTGATCTTGGGCAAGTTACTTGATATTCCAGAGCCTCGGTTTTCTTATCTGCAAAATGGAGACAACAGTTTCTCCTCTCCATAGGTTCGGCTTTCATTTCCAGTCTGCTTCTTTTCTTCTTCTTCTTTTTTTTTTTTTTTTGAGACAGGGTCTCCCTCTGTCACCCAGGCTGGAGTGCAGTGGTGCCATCTCAGCTCACTGCAGTCATGACCTTCCGGGTTCAAGCTATCCTCTTGACTCAACCCCCCTGAGTAACTGGGACTGCAGGCACATGCCATCATGCCCGGCTAGTTTTTGTATTTTTTTGTAGAGATGGGGTTTTGCCATGTTGGCCAGCCTGGTCCCGAACTCCAGGACTCAAGTGATCTGCTTGCCTCAGCCTTCTTAAGTGCAGGAATTACAAGCGTGAGCCACCAGGCCCGGCCTTCTTTGCTTTTTATATCAGTTCCTTTTCTCCCCCATCTCCTTCACACAGAAGTATTTTGTACATGTTTACTGAGCCGACTCTGTCTTCTTGTTTTTTTTTTTTTTTAAGTTCCCAGTGAACTGTCTCTGGTGCATGTTCTCAGGATCACAAATGATTATGACCCTTGGTGCCCAAATGTGTTCCAGATGGGCCATGCTCACTTGGTAGCATCGGTTCCAGGGCCAGCCTTTCAGCACATAGGCTCCTCCTGTCATCCAAACAATGGGTGTCTAGACTCGGAAGGTGGAGATTTTCCAGTACAGAAGGAAAAATGGAAGGAGTAACTCAAATCCTGAAGGAACTGCCCATCAATGCTCCCAGTGAAAGTTAATATTGGTCTAGTCATGGGCAAGAATGCCAAGAATGCTTTGTAAAGTTTTATCTCTTTGCAACTCTCCATTTTAATTACTGTCAGGAGGTGACCTACATGCCTGCCAGGGAACTCTCACCCCCAACATAGTGAGTGCCGTGACCCACCAGGGATGGGGGGACAAGACCCTGCTCCCCTCTTCCTTGTCATTTGCTCTACTGTGTGAGATGGAGAGAGCTGGTCTTTGATGTTAGATGCACCAGGATCTGAATTCTGTCTCCACCATCTAGTGATGGTAGAGTCATTTGCTTCCTCAGAGCCTTAGTTTGATCATATAGAAATGGAAATAATAATACCTGCCTGGATTGACTGGTCACGGTGTTGCAGTGAGATCATAGAAACACAATATGCTGCCTGGCTATTGGCTGAAATGAGGGCGACTATCATCTTTCTGCCAAGTTCATTGTAAATCTGACCATGCCACTTACTCAAAACCCTTTAGTGATTTTCCAGTTCTATAAGTTCCAATTCAAATTGTTTTTCTGAGACTTTTCATGATCTGAACTATATTTCTTCTCCGCTTGCATTTCCAGCTCTGCTGCTTACTAGCTGTGTGGCCCTGTGCTCAGGGTCAAACTACTTCATCTTGCTGTGCCTCATTTTTCCTGTCTATGTAACGGACTGACACATACTGCACAGGGTTGTTGTGAAAATGAAATCAGTTGCCACATGTAAAGCACTCAGGAGAGTATGTGGCATCTAGTAAGTGCTCAGTAAACATCAGTTGTTACGGTTATGATTACTTAACCCTCACTCTCCCCAGTGCACCCTGGGCCTTCTTGCCCATAGGTTTGTAGGCAATAGTTTCCATGCCTGCGAACTCAATTTTTCCCTCTTTGCTGCCTGCTTCATTCCTGGGCATCCTTCCAGACGCAGGCCATCTGTGCCTCCCCCAGGGAATCTGTCCGGGTTGAACAAGGAGGATCAATTATACCAGCTCTGCCTCTTGGCAACTTCACTATCTTGGGCAAGTTATTTAACATCTTCATGGCTTGGTGTTCCCAGATGCGAAATGGATGCAACAGAAACTAAACCTCATATGATAAAATGAGAAGATGTAGGTAATGGGTTTAGAACGGTGCCTGGCACATGATAAGCACACAATACAGGAAACTATGGTTTTGACATAACTTATTACACTGTACTGTAATTATCTATACTTTTCTCTTGCTCTCTCTCCAATGCTGCAAGTACCTTCATGGCGGAGATTGTGTCTTACTCATTTTTATCCCCAGTATCTGGCACATAACAGGTACTTAATACAATTTTTTTTTTTTTTTTTTTTTTGAGACAGAGTCTTGCTCTGTCACCCAGGCTGGAGTGCAGTGGTGTGATCTCTGCTCCCTGCAGTCTCCACCTCCTGGGTTCAAGTGATTCTCGTGCCTCAGTCTCCCGAGGAGCTGGGACAACAGGTGTGTACCCCCAGACCCAGCTAAATTTTGTATTTTTAGTAGAGATGGAGTTTTGCCATGTTGCCCAGGCTGGTCTCGAACTCGTGGTCTCAAGTGATCCACCTGCCTTGGCCTCCCAAAGTGCTGGGATTCCAGGCATGAACCATTGCACCCGGCTATAATAGGTACTTAATACTTGTTTGCTAAATGTAGCTATCCCAAAATGTCTTTATTTTTTTAATTTACTGAGCTTTCTGCTGAGTGAAGCATTTGAACTGCAAGAACAAAGTAATGGGCTTACATCTCAGACATATTTAAATGTGTGGCTTTAAGCAAGCTAGTGACTTCTCAGAGCCTCAGTTTACTCATTTGTAAGATGGAGATAATTATACCAACTTTATGGAGTTTTGTGAGTATTAGAAATAATGTATTTGAGGCCAGGCGTGGGGGCTCACGCCTGTAATCCCAGCACTTTGGGAGGCCAAGGTGGGCGGATCACGAGGTCAGGAGATCGAGACCACCATGAAACCCCATCTCTACCAAAAATACAAAATACTAGCCAGGCGAGATGGCGGATGCCTGTAGTCCCAGCTACTCAGGAGGCTGAGGCAGGAGAATGGCGTGAACCCGGAAGGTGGAGCTTGCAGTGAGCCGAAATCATGCCACTGCACTCCAACCTGGGTGACAGAGTGAGACTCCATCTCAAAAAAAAAAAAAAAGAAGTTCATTTAGAAATAATGCATTTGAGTGACATATCGTGGCAATTCCTTCCAACTAATTCTGTCCAAATCACAATAGAATTTTTCTTAGAACCCAACAAATGGATTGTAAGTTTATTTGGAAGAATAGTAAAAGATGATTTTGTAAAAGAAGTGGATGAGCATTCTTTTCAGATGTTATATATGCATTAGTAAGTTGAAGTAATGAAAATAGTATACGATTTGAATAAGAATGGACAGAGTGGTTACTGGAATAGAATAGACCTTCTGAAACCAATTCCTGGGCATTTGAAACCCACTTTATGAATAGGAAGTACCACCCAACAGTGGGTAAGACACAAATTTAATCAATAAAAGGCATTGGGGAAATTGACTATACTTCAAAATAAATTCCAGATGGATTATACAGTTAAACCTAACAAACAATATACATATAAGTTTTTTGAAAAACATTAGAAGAAAAATAGCCATGCTTTTTTTTTTTTTTTTTTTTTTAGATGGAGTGTCACTCTGTCACCCAGGCTGGAGTGCAGTGGCGCCATCTCGGCTCACTGAGAGCTCCATCTCCTGGGTTCACGCCATTCTCCCACCTCAGCCTCCCGAGTAGCTGGGACTACAGGCGCCCGCCCCTACACCCAGCTAGTTTTTTGTATTTTAGTAGAGATGGGGTTTCACCATGTTAGCCAGAATGCTCTCGATTTCCTGACCTCCTGATCTGCCCACTGAGCCTCCCAAAGTGCTGGGATTCCAGGTGTGAGCCACCGCACACAGTCGCATTTTTTTGTTTTTTAATTTAACTCTACTATCCATCTGGAATCTCTCCTCAGAATAGAAAGTTACTTTCTTAAGACAAAAATACTGAAAGAATCTACACTTAAAAATATAACAACATATTTGTATAAAATTCAAACTGGTTTTTACTTTAAAAATCATAAAATATTTAAAAAGGGAAATGAGGAACATTATAAAAATTGGAAGAGACTAAAACCCTTCTATGTTCAAAGTTATTACAAATAAAAAAAATAAAAAAACACAAGAAATACACACAGCAAACATGGAAAAACAGTCCAACCTCCCTAGTAATCAAATAAAAGCAAAATTAAATCATCAGTCAGGTAACTCCCCTGGTCAAAATCTTTCAACGACTCCTCACTGTCTTTGGGATAGAATCCAGAATCAGTAACCAACATCCACAGCCTCTTATGTTTTGGGGCCTGCTTGCCTCTCTCTTCCCAGTCACTCCCCTGAACATCCGAGGCCTCAGTTATACATGAATCTCTCCATTTTTCTTTTTCTTGTTTTTTGTTTGTTTGTTTGTTTTTGTTTGTTTGTTTTTTGAGACAGAGTTTTGCTCTTGTTGCCCGGGCTGGAGTGCAATGGCATGATCTCGGCTCACCGCAACCTCCGCCTTTCAGGTTAAAGCGATTCTCCTGCCTCAGCCTCCCAAGTAGCTGAGATTACAGGCATGAGCCTCCATGCCTGGCTAATTTTGTATTTTTAGTAGAGATGGGGTTTCTCCATGTTGATCAGACTGGTCTTGAACTCCCAACCTCAGGTGATCCACCCGCCTCGGCCTCCCAAAGTGCTGGGATTACAGGCGTGAGCCACTGTGCCCAGTGACTCTCTGTTTTTCTGCACACAACACCTCCTTGCAAAGTTCTGAGGTTTCGCACATGCTGTCCCTTTGAACTGGCCTTTCTGATCCTCTCCTTGGTGAAGCTCCATCTTTAATTTCTAGACTCCAATTCTTGTCTGTCTGTGCTCTTGGGAAAGAAGTGTTGGAAAGTGCCTAGCAATTCCTAGATGTATTACTCCTCTCAGGAGGAAGGGAGAAGAGAAAAGGTTAATTTCTCTAAAAGGTTAATTTCTCTCGAACTGACTGATCCACTTGCATTTTCTCTGGGAAGCAGGTATGAACCCTGAATCGGCCCTCAGAGCTGGGATAAGGAGGCGATGAACAGTGAAGGTTAAATTTCTGACAGGCTTGAATTAAGATTTGGAGAGTCTGCCTGGTTCCTTCTGCCCCTCTTCCTATCCAAGCTTGACTGATGCTCTGCCCCCAGCCAAACGTGGTGGTCAGCTGAAAGGAGGGTTATCAGATTAAAAAAAAAAAATCAAATACTATTTGCCCCTAGATAATCTATCCTAATACTGAAAATGTATTTTTTTTTAAATTTGAAATTCAAACTTAACTAGGCATCCTGCACTTTTATTTGCGAAATTTGAACATGCTACCCCAGAAGGAAAGTGAAGGGCAACTGCCTAATTGTAAAGACTTTGGGAGGGACCCCTCGATGGGGATGGAACTCAGAGGGGCAAGTGCCTCACTGCTTGAATCGTGAGTGGTAAAGGAAATCAGAGCTGTCAGGGCTGCTCTGTACATGGTGGCTGCTACGTTCCCTGAATGAATGGCGTCTCGAAGACTCATATGCACACCACCTGTGGGCTGTCAGGAACATACAGTGGCAAGTGCAAGGCCTTTTGAGTTAAACGGATTTGGGTCCAATCCCAGCTCGTTAGTGTGTAACCTTGGGCAAGCTCTGGAACCTTTCTGAGCCACTGTTTTATCATCTGCAGAGCAGGGATCACGACCACTTCCCAAAGCCCATTAAATAACAAAGGATGTGAGTGCACAGAGCGTGGTACTTGGCATTACAGTAGCCACAGGTGTTTTTCTTTGGAATATTTATAGAGAGCAGAGTAGCAAAAGTGTTCTACCTATCATAGTCAAAAGGAGCATGGGCTCATTTTGTTTTCTTATAATAAGATGTATGCTGGCTGGGCGCGGTGGCTCATGCCTGTAATCTCAACACTTTGGGAGGCCGAGATGAGCGGATCACTTGAGGTCAGGAGTTCGAGACCAGCCTGGACAATATGGTGAAATCCCCGTCTTGACTAAAAATACAAAAATTAGCCAGGCGTGGTGGCTCGCTCCTATAGTCCCAGCTCCTCGGGAGGCTGAGGCACAAGAACTGCTTGAACCCAGGAGGCGAAATGAGCGGAGATTGTGACCCACTGCACTCCAGCCTGGGTGAGAGAGTGAGATTATCTCAAAAAAAAAAAAAAAAAAGAGATGTTTGCTGTGTCATATGCTTATTGTTTAATGTTACAGACATTCTCTTCTTAAATCTTCTATGAAAAGCTTGGTACATAGATCTTATTATCACCATTTTAGAGTTCAGGAAATGGAGATGTGAAGGGGTCCAGGTCATGCAGTTGCCAAAATGAAATGTCAACTACAGCGTGGCAGCAGCCGTGGGAGCGGGGCCCTTCCCATGGGAATTCCTTACACTGAAGTCTTCACAGATCTGGTCTCAGTGGACTCACAACAGCCCTCTGAGGGTTGTTCCGCTCACTCTGCCTCCCGGGCTCAAATGATCTCGTGGCTCAGACTCCCGAGTAGCTGGGACTACAGGATAATTTTTCCTGTTAAGAAGAATTGAAGCTCAGAGGGGGATTGGATGTTTTCACAGAGCAGGGAATGTTGGGAGCAGGATTCAAACCCAGACCTCTTTGGGTACAGATCCTTGGGTCTTACATTTTTTTTTTTTTTAATTTATTTTCTTTTGAGACAGAGTTTTGCTCTGTCACCCAGGCTGGAGGGCAGTGGTGTGATTTCAGCCCACTGCAACCTCCGCCTCCCAGTTCAAGCGATTCTCCTGCCTCAGCCTCCTGAATAGCTGGGATTAGAGGCACACGTCACCATCCTGGGCTGATTTTTTGTATTTTTAGTAGAGACGGGGTTTCGCCATGTTGGCCAGGCTGTTCTTGAATTCCTGACCTCAGGCGATCCACTCACCTTGGCATCCCAAAGTGTTGGGATTACAGGCGTGAGCCACCTTGCCTGGCCCTTACCTCTTGTAATCGCCCCACAACACCTGAATTGTAGAGGTGACAGGTTTTAAGGGCTTTAGGGGTTGCTATTCCAGCACAGGCACCATTTCTTCTTCCTGCTGCAGACTACTCTCACTTCTTGGCATGTAGTAAGTGCTCAATAAATCTGCATTGGCAAAATGACTGGATGCATCAGCAGAGATGTAGGGAAATGGATTCCATGTGCAAAGCAAACATTTTCTGAGTTTTTGGCCATCTCGAGAAGAAAATTAATGTAGGAGAAACAGGTGTATGTCACCAAAGGTGCAGTTTTAAATGTTTGGCAACAAAATGGAGACCCCTAGGCACTGACTCTTAGAGACTTGGGCTGTGGCATCTGTGCAGCCCAAATCCAGAGAGTGGACAGTGGGATGTCAGGCTGGTAGCTTCACCTGTGCTGGGGGTTCTGGCCCACATCGACAAGATGATTGAGTTAATTCAGAACGCCCTAACACACATTCTTCAGGCATGTTCAGGACTCAGAGCAGGGGCCCGTAGCAAGATACCTTTGCAAGGTGCAGGATTTAGGACCAGAGCGGCTGGTTGAGGTAGAGGTGTTGTGAAACCTCAGAACAGTCTGTTCCAGCAAAAAAAAAAAAAAAAAACCACGCATAGCCAGTCAGTCAGGATTCCTCTGCATCCAGCAGAGGACAAACAAAACTGAGAAAGCCCAGCTGGGCTGCACAGACAGGAGGGTGTCAGGGCCGCCCAGTTGATCCTCCTCTTTCTATGTGAACCCAGGCATGGCTTCTTGTCCTGGCCTCTCCTGTGTGGCCCTAATGTGGCGCCACCCATCATGGGCCAAGGTCGGGCCATCTTTAGAAGACATTCTGGAGCAATTGCTTCCTAATACATCTAGCCCAGACATGGTAACCCAAATGAAAAGCCCTCAAAGCAAGAGGGAGCAGACATTTAATCAGTGCCAACTGTGTGCCAGGTGGTGTAACCAGCAACCCTCTGGTTGTCCTAACTGGCCTTTAAGTAACCACTGCCCTCAGCTTTGGACCACCTGCACTGGGGAAAGTCAGAGAGAGGAGGAGGTTCGCCTTCCCGGAAGCAATGCAGGAGCTAGACACACTAATGGTTCCTAGGACTTTCCTGGCCCTTGACCTTCTCCTCCATTTTTCAGATGATGAAGTCGAGGTGCACTGAGGGGCCGGAGCAAAGCTCGGCTTTACCCACTGTAGACTGGAGTTAGCCCTCAGCCCAGCACACAAGGTCCCCGGTGACCCACGTTCTGCACAGTGACCATACCCACTCCCCTCCACCTGTTTTGGATGGGGATCCTTGAACTGCGCTCACCATGGGTGCATGTTGCGCACAGCCTGCTGCCCTCTGCCATGGCACCCGCCGTGCCCTCTGCTCGGCCTGCTGTTCCTCTCTCCCTATCACTCCAGTCACTGAGTCCCAATTCACACAGCCCGACCCAGCTCAAAAGCACTGGTCACTGCTGTGGAGAAATTCTCCTTGATGCCCGGCTCCCTTGCCCCTAACCTTGCAGAGACTGTCACCCTGTCATGGATGACCTCACAGTTCCTGAAGAGAAGACTTTTTTCTTCTTGATACCTAAAAGATTGTTTTTATTATCATCAAAAGAAATGATAAATTATACAATTCTCATGAAACTCCAGTATCCTCAGGGATAAATTTCAGCATCCAGCAAGCACATCATACTGCACTCATTGTTTGCAGCTTGTTTCTGTTCTAGACCTCAGGCTCCTTGTGGGCAGGGCCATGTGGGGTGCCCCTGGCATCTCAGCGTTCCCCCTGCCCAACGTAGAACTGGATCCAGAGGCTGCACCCAGCACATGCTTGTGCAATAAACCAAGAAACAAGTGAGCAAGAAACTCCATAAAACCCATGTGAAATGACTTGCGCTGGGGCTGGAGCTCAGGTGTCCTGGTTCCCGGCCCAGCACGGGTTGTACTCCATGGCCCTGCCTGGCCTCCATGGTATACTCCCTTTCTAGAGGTGCATTCCGCCACGCTGCTGGCCTTCCCAGATTTCCAGTTTACATCTGAACTAATTTTCCTGTGGGGCAATGAATGGTTCTGGTGCACTTGAGGGTTCTTTTTTTCTTGCTTGCTCCTTTTATTAATATGTAATTTTTTATTATTTCCCATGACAGTTCACATTATAAACCAAGACAATGCACGTAAATGAAAACACACTCTATCTAGCACCACAGCGTTACTATAAAGACCTTTTTTTTGATATGGTCATTTACTTTTTTGTTGTTTTTTGAGATGGAGTCTTGCTCCGTCGCTCAGGCTGGAGTGCAGTGGCACCATTGTGGCTCACTGCAACCTCCGCCTCCCGGGTTCAAGCAATTTTCCTGCCTCAGCCTCCCGAGTAGCTGGGACTACAGATGCCCACCACCACACCTGGCTAATTTTTGTATTTTTAGTAGAGACAGGGTTTCACCATGTTGGCCAGGCTGAATTCGAACTCCTGACCTCAGGTGATCGCCCACCTTGGCCTCCCAAAGTGCTGGGATTACAGGCGTGAGCCACCACGCCCGGCCAGTCATTTACTTTAATAACAATACATATACCATGTTATCACCATGGAATGTAAATTCAAGTTAGACAAGAGAATTTCACAAGTGAAATAGCATTCTGTAGTATATAGAAGTTTGGGTATACTGTCTGACCAAACCAGCTTGTTCATAAGTCATTAATAAAATCCATTATAGGTGTTCAGTTTAATATTTACAATTTTTATGGAAAAATCAGCAATGCACACACTTAAAAAGTGTTCATTTATGTTTGCATGAGCGCTTAAAATACATATTTCTATTTCAAGATGACATTTAAAAGTTATTCTAATATAACAGCAGCAAAAATATAGTTTGCAATTACCAAAGAACTAAACTAGAATCTATAAGTTATTCTCATGTTTACAATTGTGATTCTTTAATAAATACTGCTATCATGCAGCTCTATTGTAAGCTTTCTAGATTTGGTTTAAACACACACGTATATATGGTCAGTTGTGGGAAGCTTTACCAGTTATATTCCATGAACTTTTGGGACAGAGTTCTTAAAGAGCCAGCCAGTCCACAAAACAGGTAGAAAAAAGTTACATTAACTGGGGCAAATAGGACGCTTATATAACATCCAAAATAGGTGAGATTCTGCAGCAAACTGGGAATACTACAGGGTTGGCTTGTTATCTTCTTTAGAACCAAGTTCATCTTAACAATTTAAGAAGGTGAACATTTCAACACCATCAAGTGCATTTAGGTGACATGTTTCTTTTAAGTCAACTTGACTCCCTTGAATGACCTAGTTAGTAAACTAATCACTAGTAATTCGGTTACCAGGCAAATCAAGCCTGCAAGAAAGGAAGCCAATATTCAAAATGCCGTGTTACCATCTAAACCCATACAAATTAGTTTATTTTCAACGATCATACGTAACTTCAGTAAGGAGACGTCTAACTAAAGCAAGCTCCTCCAGCAAGACCAAGACAGCATCTCTTCTTTAAAGGCTTAGGTTTTGCCCAGAATTCCTGATACATGGAATAGCCCGTAGCAACAGTCATTGCTCCTACAACACAGCCTTGGGCTGCCACATGCATGTGAATCAGATGAAGGGACATTTTAGTATTTCCCCTGCTCTTCAGTGTGTGTAATCCATATGCAACAATTGCTGCAAAACCTGCCATTCCAATGGGTACGAATGGGCCTCTTTGGCTTTTCGAATAAGTTTGGATCTCTGATCTTCATCACATGAAGAAAGGGAAACATCTGTGTCTGTTGATATAGTGATTGATTGAAGATTCTCCCTAGAGCGAGAAAACCTCTCATGACAACCGGCTTCTGGTCCCCACCCATGCACCCAGTCCTGCCGGCTTCTCCTATAAAGACCTTTTTAATATAGACAAATTAGTTGCTAAATGCAGAAACTGAAGTTACGCCTCTGGATATCTCTTGTAGCCGAAGAAGAAGAAGGTTTTAGAATCAGTAAAGATTTTATTATAAGCCTGCTATTAGCTTTCCCTTACTAGCAATTAAGGTTCACAGGAGAGGGAGAGGCCAGGGACAATGGCAAGGACCCAGATGCATCCAGGATGGTCTGGGCTCAAACTCAAGCCTCTGCCACTTCCCAGCCAGGTGACTTTGGGTTATGAACTCCTCACCCCGACTCTCTGAGTCCATTTCCATCAGATGGGAAAGGCCACCAGGACCTTGCTCCGCTATTACTGGGCGGATTCATTAAAATAAGGCTTGGACTAGGGCTAGAGCACACATATTCAAAGCTAAATACTGGTGATTTTTAATTAATGCTTATATGAGTTAGCCAAAAAAACTACTTGACCAAAGTGAATTCGAACAAACATGCAATTTGGAAGAAAGCTAAGAACAACTTAGCCACAGCAAAAATACCACTGAAAAGCAACACCCCCAGTAGTGAGCACTGGAAACCCTGCAGATTAGTCTTCCTCTATGCAAAGCATTTCCATTGTTTTCCCAGAGATTTTCTATTGTCTTTCAGTTGTAGTTTGAATTGATTTTATTTCATTTATTTATTTTTTAATTTTAGACAGAGTCTCACTCTGCCGCCCAGGCTGGAGTGCAGTGGCACAATCTCGGCTCACTGCAAGCTCTGCCTCCTGGGTTCACACCATTCTCCCGCCTCAGCCTCCCAAGTAGCTGGGACTACAGGTGCCCGCCACCACGCTCGGCTAATTTTTTTGTATTTTTGGTAGAGATGAGGTTTCACCGTGTTAGCCAGGATGGTCTCGATCTCCTGACCTCGTGATATGCCCACCTCAGCCTCCCAAAGTGTTGGGATTACAGGCGTGAGCCACTGCGCCCAGCCTGAATTTATTTTCAATAATTTTTTCTTGCTCTTCATTGTAATGGGAAATCTTAGGACACAGTAACTGTTCATTAATAAGAAAACAACTTAAATGGCCAAGAAAAGAGAAAATGCTTGAGACTATCTCTCCTACTAAGGTGATTTAAGTGAATTATGGAGTCTCACAAAATACTATACATAGCATGAGCTCTTTTTTTTTTTTTCTTTTTTGAGACAGAGTCTTGCCCTGTTGCCCAGGCAGGAGTGCAGAGGCGCAATCTCAGCTCACTGCAACCTCCGCTTGCAGGTTCAAGCAATTCTCCTGCCTCAGCCTCCCAAGTAGCTGGGACTACAGGCGTCTGCCACCATGCCCAGCTAATTTTTGTATTTTTAGTAGAGATGGGGTTTCACCATGTTGACCAGGCTGGTCTCGAACTCCTGACCTTGGGATCCACCCACCTTGGCCTCCCAAAGTGCTGGGATTACAGGCGTGAGCCACCGCACCTGGCCAGCATGAGCTCATTTTTGAAAAGCACTGTGTCTGCAATAAAAGGGCATGGTGACATCCTGGCCGAGCACAGTGGCTCACTCCTATAATCCCAACACTTTGGGAGGCGGAGGCGGGCAGACCCCCTGAGGTCAGGAGTTCGAGATCAGCCTGCGCAACATGGTGAAACCCAGTCTCTACTAAAAATACAAAATTAGCCGGGCGTGGTGGCACATGCCTGTAATCCCAGGTACTCAGGAGGCTGAGGCAGGAGAATAGCTTGCCTGGGAGGCAGAGGATGCAGTGAGCCGATACCGCTTCGTTGCACTCCAGCCTGGGCAACAAGAGTAAATCTCCATCTCACCAAAAAAAAAAAAAAAAAAAGGCACGCATGGTGACATCCGTATCAAAGGACTGCAAGTGGGTGGAGAGCGAGGTGGGACTGTGGGGGCTCCCTTTGCTTCTTTTGCTTTCTTTCTATTTTACTGTTTCTGAGATGAGAGGGCATTGCATTTGCCTTAGGAAATAAACTAAAAGACAAAGCTCAAATAATTTTTCAGGCGCACCTATAATCCCAGCACTTTGGGAGGCCGAGTTGAAAGAATTGCTTGAGCCCAGGAGTTCAAGACCAGCCTGGGCAACATAGTGAGACCTTGTCTCTAAAAAAATTTAGTCTTTTGATTAATTTTTTTAACATTAAAATATCTCTACTAAAAATACAAAAATTAGCTGGGCGTGGTGGCGTGTGCCTGTATTCCCAGCTATTCACGAGGCTGAAGCAGGAGAATCGTTTGAACACAGGAGGCGGAGGTTGCAGTGAGCCGAGACTACACCACTGCACTCCAGCTTAGACAACAGAGTGAGACTCCTTCTCAAAAAAAAAAAAAAAAAAAAGTAGTAGCTGACAAATAGGAAACGAGGATTTTCATTTCCAACCAATCATCATTTTGACCAATTATCAGTTTGTCCAGCTTGCTTGTGGTCTTTCGGCCATGTCCCCTGGGATCAGTGTGAAGGTGTGGCCCCAGAAATTACTCAAGCTTGGGAGTAATTTCTCCCATGGCTAACGTACATTCCTCAAAATGTACATTTTGCGGAGCCCTGGGAGAGCCTCCAATGCTGCCCACCCAGCTCCAGGAGGGCAAAGTCTGGATTCTCCAGATCTGGGGGTCAGGCTGTATTTCTATGGGAAAACCACACTTTCTATCCCACTTCAATTCCACCTGGGGTGTCCCAGCTCAGAATGACCCCTCCTCTCCCGGAGGCATACAGGGTGCCTGCACCATCTTTTCCAGAAAGGTGTGAAGAGTCAGTTGTGAGGATGGCGGGGGAGATTTCTGTTGGAAGAAGAAAGGCTAGGGTAAGGTGGAAGAGCGTCATGGAAACGGATAGGTGGAGAAGTTGGGAGGATTCCTTGGTCCAGTTTCTATTGGATATTTTGCAAGTGAGTGTGAGTGTGTGTGCGTGAGAGAGAGGGCGTGAGACAGAGCCCACCTGTGTGCTTCTGTATAAATGTGGGTGTGTTTTTGTGTCTGGGTCTATTGAGTGTTCCTCTGGGCATCTTATGGTTATTTGCTTATTACGTGCTTGTTTCTGTGTGTGTGATTGTGTCTGTGGGTTTGTGTCTGTCTGTCTGCTTACTCACGTGTCCTTTTGGTTAGCTCTCTCTCACTGCGTGCATGTGTGTAAGACTTGATGCCGGTGTTGGGGTGGGGGGCAGGGAATCACTTCTACAGACAAACAAATATGAGTACAGCCTTCACCTCTGCTTGCTGGAACTCTTCAGAAAGTTTGTGCCTGATTTGGAAGAAGCTGGGGAGATGGACAAGACACGGCGTTACATCGAGCCACAAGGGAGGGAGAGGCTGGGTCTGGGAGTTGCAGCTGGAAAAACGGCATGAAATGAAGTGTCCGAATCCTTCCCCGTGTCCAAGCAGAGACTCTCCTGAAGGTATCCAGACTCCTGAGCATGATCCACAGGGGCCACCTGATGGGTCACTGATGATCTCTTACTACCCTGCCCTGTGCTTGCCACGGCTTCCCAAACACCCTCTGCTCTTCCAGACTCAGATCTTTGCTACAGACACGGCTTCGTCCTTCAGAACTTTGCTTGAACAGCCCCTGCTTCCTACTTCCCCAGAACTCAGCCTCCCTTGCCTGTATGCCCATAGGCCTGGCCATCGTTGCCTCTGTGCACTTCCATCCTTGCTGCCTCCACTCTCACCCCAGCAGGCCTGGGAGCTCCTTGAACATGGGGTCCTGGCTTGTCTGATTTCGTACAATCAGAGCCCAGCACTTGGCTTAAGGTAAGTAGAATAGGTCAAGTCGGCAGCAGGGAGGGAGTGGGCTGAGCCCAGCAGACTTGGGTTCCATCCCTGCTCTGTCACGAGCTGACATGGTCTGTCTCTTGTACTTGTTGGGCCTCATTTCATCCCCTGGGAGGATGAGGAGGAGGTGGAGAGCACATGAGAACCACTCGCACACATAGGCCCTCAGCAAATGGCTCCCGTGGTTGTAGAGAGGCTTACATAGAACGCTCTTTTTTTCTATCCTTCTCAAAATTACCCCCTAGAAAAGAGGGAGCTGTCTTTTGTATTGAGCTCTTGCAAAGTGCCTTGTTTTTACCGAGAACTCTCTCAATTGCTTTATTTTGAACAGCAAGAAATGTTTGGGGAATGTACATTAGCCTAAAACCACCTCAAACAACATGGGTTTAGAATTCTTAAAGAGATAATCTGACAGAATCTGTAAGAAAAGGAGTCAGAAACATTTTACACAGATTTAGCAATTCTTCCTCGGGGTATGACCTCAAATTACAAGTGCTGGATGTCATGGCAAATAAGCCTTTTAAAGCTCGGCTTGAAAAAGCAATGCTGAGTGGTTCTTTTGTGGAGAGCACGAATATACACACACCCGCAGAATGAATACAAATCCCGACTGTGCTCATGTCATGCAAATGGGATGGAGACCTTGTTTCCAGGGACAGCCTCAGATGTGGAAGCAAAAAGTGCTGGATCTCAGGGCAGTCAGATGGAAGAGAGGAGTAAGGTCTGAAAAACTAAACTGTACAATGTAAAATGTGGCTCTCTGTGGAGCAGACACTTTAAAAAGTTTCCAAAAATTTTAAAATCATTTTATTTTATTTTTTAGAGATGAGGTGTCACTCTGTCGCCCAGGCTGAAGTGTAGTGGTGCCATCGCATCTCACTGCCGCCTTGAATTCCTGGCCTCATGCAATCTTCCCTCCTCGGCCTCCTTATGTGTGGCAAAAAACGGAGTCAAGCTGTTTACTCCATTGCAATGTGTATATGGAGAAAAGCGACGTCTCTAAATGAATATTATTATAAAATTGTAAGTAATTTTCTGTTTACTTCTACATTGCACAACTGAGCTAATACATTGAATAAGTGGGCCTTTTGCCTAGTTTATTGCCATGCCTAAAAGTTTATATATTCAACCAGGTCCAACCACATGTTTTTTTGGTTCCTCGATTTAGGAATGGAAGGCATTGCTTTATATTTGGGCATATGCGGGAGACTGAGCTTTTAAACCCTAATGAGAACTGACAAGATGCTGAGTATCTGGGACCAGTTTGAAGATGTTTTCCCCCTTAGATTTGTCTCTGTATTTGGAGAAAGATAAAGAGGAACATTGAGAAAATACTCTCCTAAGGAAGAAAGGAGAGAATTCCAGAGGAACTGCACAAACACCATCACGACATGGGAGAAGCAGCTGCTTTCTAAGGTAAGAAAGACAACTATGGCTCCATCTATTGGATACTCACTATGAAATTAGCATCGTGCCAAGCACGTTACCTAAATTACTGTTTCCCCCAATCCTACTTATAAAGCAGGCATTATTATTATTTGCACTTTACAGATAAAGAAACTGAGGTTTTAAAACTTGCCCACGTCCCACAGATAGGACTTGCTGAAGTTAGAATTAAGAACCAGGCCTGACCTCTTAATCACGGCCTTGTAGCAGCTCTTCTGAACATTTCCTACTGTTTGTGCAAAGTGATTACATCAGAAAGGCAGGAAAGTGTTCTAGGGAGGAACTGTAACTCAATCCCTCTGGTCACTCCTCGTTTGCTGGGCCTTGTGGATCTTCCCACATGTTTCATCACTAGAGAGCTGGGGTCTCGAAGCCACTACTGCCGGCTGATATGGAGGCCATGAATGCAATGGAGGGGAGTGAAGGGGCCTGGGGCAAGCAATCGGGAGAGGTGGCGGCTCTGGAAAGACAGAGTGCCCATCCCTTTCTCAAGGTGGGTGGAGATACTGCTCCAGCCCATTGCTGTCATTCAAATCATGGGCCCACTATGACCACGTCTTCAAATATTTTCAGAGGATAGACAGCCAGATTTTTGAGTGAAGGCTTATATTTAAGAGTCGATCGCTAGCTCAAATGAGTTTTTCCAAACCCATGTAGAACGAGAAAAAAGCACATGGGGTGCTGGAGCTGCCACTTGAGCTGCTGCATTGCCATCTCTGTGTCTGGACGCTGCTCCAGCATGAGGCAGGTGGGAGAGCGCCGACGTCAGCATCCTAAAACGTAGATTCACATCCCACCACTGCCCCTATGTACCTGGGTAGCCTTCCCCAGCCTCAGTTTTCTTGTCTGTAAAATGGGAAACACTGATCATCCTTACTTTATGGGTTGCTGAGAAGAGCAAGAACACACTTGAGTGTCTGAGGGACGTGGCAAACCTACCGTGGCCAGTGGAAAATTCTCGTTTCCCTGTTCCCTGTCACCTGTACTGCCTCCACAGTCTCCCTGATCGGAGCACCACTGTCTTCTTTCTGCCCCCTCTGGCAGAAATGCAGCCATCTTCTTTGAGCCCTGTTTTTTTTTTTCTTTCTTTTTTTTTTAAGACTCTGCTTTCAGAGCTTTCCATTGGCTGGCTCCTTCTTGCTCACATGCCACTTCTTCAGAGGGCGGGGGCAGTCTACCTTTTTGATGTTGCCACCTGTCTCCTATGGCACACCATCGTCACGCTGCTACCACATTGCTTTCTCAGTAGCCTCATCGTGATCATGTTTATTTACTTGTTTCAGAGTTTATTGCCTGTTTTCCCAAGTAGAGCAAGAACCTCACGGGTCTTTGTTCACTGCTGATTGCCAGCACCCAGAAGACTTGGCACATAATTGGCACTCAATGGATGTCCGCTGAATAAGTGAATGCGTGCAGAGTGCTGTGTAAATATGACATACAATATGATACCATGGCTATTAGGAGCTGTTTTCTTAGACAGCAGAAAGGAGGGAGGCTGCTTAGGGCTCTGGGGCTGGCCTGGAATCTTGCTTTAAATCAGCACCAGGTCATGCCCATTCCTTGCTCTTTTACCCAGTAAAATGTTTTTGCTTCAAAAGCTATTACAGAGATAGAGATAATGCCTCCTGGAACACAGATAGAATCAGAAATACAGAATTACACTTTAAGCAGGCTGAACATCTCACAAAATCAGGCAAGCCAGCCTGGGGGAGGCGGGGAGGCTGGACTCAGGGAAGGATGAAAGAAGAAGGGGACATCTTAGGGATGTCGAGGGCCCTGCTATCTGAGGAGGGAGCAACTGGCACTTTCACCCATTCCCTTCCTTCTCTTTTCCAACATTGGGGTCTCAGGTTTTTAGATTGTTTGAAGGACCCCTCACTATCTTCTGTCCTCTTGCAGTTTGGAGATGTGACTAACACCCCTTCTCAATGTTCCGTTACTCTTTCTGAGGACCTAAAAAGAAAGTCTGCATTGTTGCTACTTTGTGCTTAATACTGCCTCTGAAATTTGCTGACCTAGCTTTTGAACAGATTCTGCTGGGGCAGGAGTGTCTAGTGAGACTTAAAAGTTGTTTACTTTGACAATTTGTCTCTGCCTGTGACAGGTGCCACTTCCATTTCCATTAGTGAGCAAAAGTTTCCTTTTATTTCATTAATTAATTAATTTATTTTGAGACAGAGTCTTCCTCTGTTGCCCAGGCTGGAGTGCAGTGGTGCGATCTCAGCTCACTGCAATCTTCGCCTCCCAGGTTCAAGTAATTCTTCTGCCTCAGCCTCCCAAGTAGGTGGGACTACAGGCACGTGCCACTACTCCCGGCTAATTTTTGTATTTTTAGTAGAGACGGGGTTTTGCCATGTTGGTCAGGCTGATCTGGAACTCCTGACCTCATGATCCACCAGCCTAGGCCTCCCACAGTGCTGGGATTACAGGCGTGAGCCACTGCGCCTGGCCAAAAGTTTCCTTTTAGAATAAATGCTCTTATGTTTAAAAAAGAGGGAGGGTAGATTTATCTTAAAGGAGGATATAAAGTAAGGAATTGCACATGTGGTATGTGGATGTGATACTCCTGCTTTTGGGGTGGGAGTGCGAATGGCTGGTGTTAAATGCAGCCTCATTGGACATGTTCTCAAACAACTCCAAAACGAGGCCCCGGTGCAACTTGCCAACTTTGTTTCCTTTTATTCCCCTTCATTTAGGATATTTGCCCCAAGCTTAACTCCTCCCTGCTTTTCCATGCCCCTGCCTCTGGGCTTTACTCACTCTGTTCCCCCTCCTGGCCTGCCCTTCTTTCACATACATGGCCTACAAGATGCAACTCAGATTCAGCCGAACTACCGGCCTCCCTTAACTCTTTGCACCGTCTTTACAATAATAACAGCTATTGTGTAAGCACTTCTTATTGGCCAGGCACTATAGGCACAGGCATATTGAAGGTTGCAACAATCAGAGAGATTTGTTCTTATTAAGGGCTATGACCAGGACCTGAGCTGAAAGCAACAGGTGCTTAACCTCCTCACTCTTGGTCACCCTTGCCTTTTCTGTGCAGACTCAGAGTCACCTGGGTTTGTCTGCTGCTCTGACAATAGGGAAGTCCTTTTTACTTCTTTTCTTTTCTTTCTTTCTTTCTTTTTTTTTTTTTTTTTTGAGACAGAGTCTTACTCTGTTGCCCAGGCTGGAGTGCAGTGGCGTGATCTCAGCTCACCGCAACCGCCACCTCCCCGGTTCAAGCAGTTCTCCTGCCTCAGACTCCCAAGTAGCTGGGATTACAGGTGCACACCACCACGCCTGCCTAATTTTTGTATTTTTAGTAGAGACGGAGTTTCGCCATGTTGGCCAGGCTGGTCTCAAACTCCTGACCTCAGGTGATCCTCACACCTCAGCTTGCTGGGATTACGGGCGTGAGTCACTATGCCCGACCTGGGAAAGCCCTTAAAGACACATTTGTGAATCACTGTCCAACCGTGGAGGGGCTGGCGTGTTTCTTGGATTCTGTGAGCCTCGAGCCAGATTTTGTTGACACTCTCCTGATATTCAAGCTGGGTGGGGCTGCAGACCTTTAGTGGGAATATGTAACAAAGAGGTAAGTATACTAATTGTTTCAGGGGACAAGTCCTCACTTACCTTCGCATCCTTGTAAAGGTGGGGTTCCCCCGGGGGCGCTGTCCCAGAGTAGTGGAACAGCCAGAGCTTGAGTTTTCTCTCTACAGGACCCTGGGCAACCTTCTCCAGCTCTTTGAGCCTCAGTTTCTTCATCTGTAAAACAGGGCTGCTGGGAGGCTGAAGTGCAATCAAGAAAATAAAATGTCTGACCCTGGGCCTTCACATAGTAGGTCCTTCATTCATCCCAGCTGGCTTTCTGCTCACCTCTTCTCATCCTCCCTGCCCTTGGCTTGCGTGGCACATTCCCACATGCACAGGCCATTCAGACTGTTTGGATAGACGCCTCTTTCACTAGCAGGAGACCCTTGAGCAACTGACTCCTGAAACCTCACTTTCCTAATCTGTGAAATGGCGATGATCATCTGTTTATCCCCAAGGCTTGTTACGAGCGTTAATAAGATAATGTGGGATTCGTAAATAGTACCTGGCACATAGAAAATGATCTCTTACAAGACATGCCTCTAAACCACCTCATTCATCAACCAAATCTGAACCATCCAATCCCCTTTAACTTCTCGTATTTTTCCCGTCTTTCTTGCTTACAGTCACAAAAGCATTTCAAATTCCACAGTAAGTACCAGGTATGAAGATGCAGAGATAGGAAGGAAATCTATGTACAAAGTTGAGGGCTCCTAACAGCTTGAATTATTGAACATGGGACAAAGACATGGAAAATCTGACTTAAATGTGTAGTTCACCTGACGATCTCTTCAAAGTCTAATTTTTTTCACTTTGTTCCAAATGTTATCAAGACAAACAGATGCTCCTAAACTGGGAAAATCCAGGTGATGGTGAAATGAAAAAAATGTTCAGTTCAAGGCCTCATGTACCTATTTTACATCCACTGAGGGCCTTTGGACCCAAAGTTGAAAGATCATCTTGGTGTGTGTGTGTCCAGTCTTAATGGCGAAGGCAGACATGGGAGGAAGTGCTCCTGGAGGAGGTCCCTGGTGCTGAGAGAGGTGGTGCTGCAGGAAGGAAAGAGGAGAGGTCAGAGCAGTTCCAAAAAGGCAATAGCCAAGACACTGATGCGGCAGAATAAGCATTTCTGGTCAGACTCCAATAGCTGACCTTGGAAACCATGCTCTGGGGCATCATTTAGGATTTGTCATTTGCAAGCGCGGAAACAGACATTTACTGGCCAAGGGGAGAAGGAACATACTGGAGGGATGTTGAGCAGCCATAAAGTGGACAGAAAGGCACATTCGGAAAAGGGCAGAAACTGGAGTTCTCTGGGGCTCCTGAGGGCCAGAACTCATCGGTGATGGGATGTGATGGGCTCCAAGGGCTTGTGTTTTTTCTTTCTCCGCATCACTTGGCTTACAATTCCAAGTCCAGGGAGAGAGACCTCGACTGTTCTAGCTGAGATCACATACCCACCCAAGCCTACGAGGTGAGTGGCGGGCACTTTGGGTGACAGCGACCCCATAACCGCACCTAGAAAAGGAGGGTACTTCTCCAGCTAGAAATGAGAGTGATACAATGATGCGGGACTACTATATCCAGTGCAGTGTCTAGCGCGGTGAGTGGGCCAGCTCCTGGAAAGTGACAAAGAATGATGGTTCACTGCCTTTTGATCCTGTACTTATTAGCCTTTAGTCTAAGCTAGGCCCTGTGTTAGGTGCTAGGAGAAAAGGTGAATGAATGAAGGAGCCCAAGGCTGTGAACGGGTTCTTTGATGCCAATTCCCTGCCCTCTAGGAGTGAATTTTCTAGAGCTAGGGAGGTCTGAAATCAGAGACAGCTAGAGGATGGGAGTGGGCCCCAGGGGCTGCCCATAATAGGTCCTTATTGATGTTTGCTGAAGGAATGGATGTCAGAACAGCAAGGACAGAAAGAGCCTTGCTTAGGGAAAACTGCAAGAAGTGGCTGCCCCAGGCCATTTTTATTCCCACACCAATGGAGTCTCAAGACTTGCTTGGCTGAGACATCTTCACAAAGAGATTGTCAAAGCCTAGAATTTTTGGCAAACACAGGGACAAATCAGGCCTAGGGAGGCACAGGCCAAAAGCCTCATTTTAGGAGGTTGACCCTAGAGGAGGTGGTCTCACTTGTCCCTCCCCAGCAGTCATCTGTCAGGAGCCCCATGTCCTGATGGCAGGGTGACAGGGCACACAGTAGGCTCCACACATGGTCATGGAAGGAAGGAAGAGACGGGAGGAAGGGACAGAAGAAATGCATAAGCAAGAAGAGAAGGAACTTCAAAATGAACAAGTAATGGGAATATGGAAAACTGAATATACAAATGAATTATGAGAGGAGAGCAGGCAGGCAGCGGGAAATGGAAGAATAAATGTATGCAGGTTTAAGAGAAGCCAGACCCTACTATTTACTAGCTGCATGATCCCAGGCTCATCCTATTACTTAGCCTCTGGGGCTTCATTTTCCTCATCTGTAAAATGGGCCTAATTCTGGCACCTCTCCCAGAAGGTCATGGTGAGGACCACACGAAGGGATAGATGCTAAGTCCTTGGCTCGGCGGGAGAGCTCAGAGCACGTCAGGTATTGTAACTAACAGGCTGCAAGATGGAAGTGAATGAATTAATGAATAAAAGAAATGAGGAGGAGGGAGAGAGGATCAGGAGAAGACAGCGGAGGGCCTTCATCTGGTTCTCTCTCTATCTTTTGTGGCCAGCCAGGGCTACAGACTGTCAGCCTCACAGACAGGGTACCTCTCCCTCCCTGCCCAGGCCCAGCCTGTTTGATTTCAGGAGGAAGATAAGATGCCTGCACTGCTTTTTCATCTCCTGCGTCTCCAGCCCTTCCCCCATTTCACCACCCCCTTGGCAATTGGGGCCTTCAAAGTCCCTGCTGGCTCCAGATCTGTAGATAATCGTTTGCTGTAATCCTACCCAGGAAAGGAGCTGATAAAGTCCAGATGGAGTGTGAGGTCTTCAAACTCACTTTCCCTGCCCAGATAACGCTGCTGGGGCCTCTCAGGAGTTCCCTTCCCTCTTGGGGGGAGAGGCAACGCGGGCAGTGGTTGTGTAGCACATGCACTGTAGTAACTGACTCGTTTATTAGGAAAACCTCTCGATTTCCTGTGCATGGTTCAGGGAGGGTGGGTGGGTGGATGGAGAAGGAGCACTAGATTTGAAGTCAGAACAGATTGGGCTCCAATTAAAATGGCAGCATGAATCCCCATTTTCCAGAGTACTGGGAGCATTCAGGGATGCACTGGAAATGGAAAGACCTGGGCCAGGGGGCAGGCTCAGGCCTTACCTTTGTTCTGTGAGGGTCTGGCACATCGGTCAGACTTCCCCAGGTGGCCCAGGGAGGCTCTCCCTGCACCTGAGCCACAGGACGGAGACAAGTTGGGTCCCGGACCTACCCACAGGAGGCAGCTATAAGATCCTGCCTTGCAGTCAGGCAGGCCTGGTTTGATTTCAGCCCTTTCCTTCACTGACTGTGTGACCTTGGGCAGGTTGCCAAAGCTCTCTGGGCTTCAGTTTCCTCATCTGTAAAGGGTGTGCTAATAATCTCCACCTCAGCGGCTGGTTGAAAAAAGTCAAATGAAATAGCAGACAAGAAAGCACGCTGTGATTAGGAAAACATGCAAAAGCAAGAGGCTACTCTTCTCGCCGCTATCAAAGTGGAGAGGCCATGTGGTTAGACGTGGTCAGGGGATGCGGGAAAGGTCCACCCACATGCTCAAGACCCAGTGCTCCCGGCCACGGTAACCTCCATCGGCCCATCTGATCCCTGAGCTCCCCTGAGGAGGTCCAGAGGCCTGACTTTCCAGGTCAGGGTGTCGCCCTGGGCTGTGGGGTGGAGGCACAGGGCAGTGGCAGCTCTGGACATGCTCTGCAAAGGGTGAGGGATCAGGGGTGGGCTAGGGGCCCCTGAGGGGCAGGCCTTTGACTTAGCATGATTCCCCCACCTCACCTCGCTTTGACTAACTTTCTATCCCTTTCATAGACCCATTACGTAAATCCATCCAGATTGAAGATCTGACCCTCCTGCTTCTAAGAGGATTTAGAGTATTTTAAGATTAAAACACAGAGCAAAATAAGACTTTTAAAGAGGTTGTCAGGCCGGGCGCGGTGGCTCACGCCTGTAATCTCAGCACTTTGGGAGGCCGAGGCGGGCGGATCACGAGGTCAGCAGATCCAGACCATCCTGGCTAACACGGTGAAACCCCGTCTCTACTAAAAATACAAAAAATTAGCCGGGCGTGGCAGCGGGCACCTGTAGTCCCAGCTACTTGGGAGGCTGAGGCAGGAGAATGGCGTGAACCCGGGAGGCCGAGCTTGCAGTGAGCTGAGATCGCACCACTTGCACTCCAGCCTGGGCAACTGAGCGAGACTCCCTCTCAAAAAAAAAAAAAAAAAAAAGAGGTTGTCTGCTGCTCAATCTCATAATGAGAAAAATGCAATAGAAACTACAAGAGATGCCCTTTGTACTTATCAGATTGGCAGAGATGAGAAGCCTGATAATACTCTGAGTTGGTGAGTTTGTAGGGGAGCAGGCATGCTCACCACTGTTTGAGACAGGGAAACGTGTACAGCCTCTTTGGAAGGCAACTGGGTTACAGTTGTTAAAATTAAAATGTGCTTTTTTCTGGACCCTGCAATTGTAGCATTTTATCTCCCAGTTATACCTGCAAACATGGGCAAAGGCGTGAATACAAGGAGTTTCGCCGTGACTAATGCCTGTAATCCCAACATTTTGGGAGGCCAAGAGAGGCGGATCACTCGAGGTCAGGAGTTTGAGACCAGCCTGGCCAACATGGTGAAACCCTGTCTGCTAAAAAATACAAAAAGATTAACCGGGTGTGGTGGTGGGCGACTGTAATCCCAGCTACTCGGGAGCCTGAGGCACGAGAATTGTTTGAACATGGGAGGCGGAGGTTGCAGTGAGCTGATATCGTGCCACTGCACTCCAGCCTGGGCAACAGAGCGAAAGTCTTAATAAAAAACCAAAAAACCAAAAAAAACCCCAAGAATTTTAATCGTATAATTACACATTGAGAAAAACATGAAAAATACCTAAATGCCTATTATTAGGGAACTGGATTAATAAATTACATCGTAGTCATTCACAGAAACATAACACAGTCTAGGGCATGTATAGTATGCTCTTCTGGGTGTGTGTAGAGGAGACACACAGAGGTTTGTGTGTGCACAAACAAGCTTTGAACTGACTACAATAATTGCGTCTAGGGAGGGAAGCTGAATGCCTGGGGCTCACAGGTGAAGGGAGATATACACATCACTATATTTTAAAACTGTCTGAACTTTTTACTATACGTATGTATGAATTATGTATGTATGAACTATGTATGTATGAATTGTAAAATAAATAAATTTCTAAAGATACTCCTGTCAAATAAAAAAAATCAAGAAAATATCAACAATCAAAACCAGAAAACACACACACACACACACAGACAACACATCTGAAATTCCCCATAGAACGGCACAGCAGTTTGCCTACTCAGACACTCAATAAATATTAAAAACAAAGTTTTGAATTACCTCATGAAGGAAGCAGAGTAAATGTTCTCTGGCACTTGAACTGAACAGATTTATAATACTTGTGCAATACATTTTGCTGTCAGTTTGCGGATACAAAGAAAAAATGGCAAACAGGTTACGCTACATAGTTTGCATTTTCTGACATCAGAAAGTCCATACATTAGTCTACTGAGATAACATTTCTCTTGAACCAACAAGCAATTAGCAGCTTTCCCCTTGCTCTCTGGACCCTCCCCAAAAACCTGAAATACTGATGGGTGTGGTGTCACTCTGTGAGTCTCAGTTCCCTGATCAGCAAAACAGGCAAAATAACCTTTGCATGGTGTTGTGAGGAATAATTGGAAACATGTGGATACCAGCACATTGCAGAAACTTTGAAGGCACACAATAGGCATTAGTTTCTCTCCCTTCCTTTAAACACTGGAAAAGACTAATTCTTCTGAGCCAATGACATTTACCTTCATGTCTCACTTGATATAGCAAATTTCAGTGCAGTTACAATGACTATTTTACCTCTGGATTAGTGGAAAATGGTCATCCTTATTCAGAAATGAGGGTGCTGTCTTCCTGGAAACAACTGGCCAAGCCTGATTACATGTAGCAACTATGAATTACACATTGTAGAATACTGACATTACTTTTCAGTTATTGTCTAGAACTGACATTATTTTACAGTTTTTTATATTCAATGGAAACTTGGCTAAGTTGACTACTTCTCACTGATATAATTAAGATTTTCTATTCAGGTGCTCTGGGTTCCAGGTTTTTTCTAGGAGAGTCATGTTATATTCAGATGCATTTAGGCTGGATGTGGTGGCTCTTGCCAGTAATTCCAGCACTTTGGGAGGCTGAGGCAGGTGGATCACATGAGGTCCAGAAGTTCAAGACCAGCCTGGGCAACACGGCAAAACCCCTTCTCTACCAAAAATGCAAAAATAAGCCAGACGTGGTGGCACACGCCTGTAATCCTAGCTACTTGGGAGGCTGAGGCACAAGAATCACTTGAATCTGGGAGGTGGAGGTTGCAGTGAGTTGAGGTTGTGCCACACTGCACTCCAGCCTGGGTGACAAAGTGAGACTCCGTCTCAAAAAAAAAAAAAAAAAGAAGATGCATTTAGCTGCAAGCAACGGCAACCCTAACTCAAGGTAAAACAGAGTGAGCTTTAGATACAATTGATTCAGCAGCCAAATGATCACATCAGAAACCCAGGTTTCTTCCATGTTTCTTCCATCTTTCCAGTCTGCTATCCTTAGGTCTGGCTTTACCCTCAAGTTGGTAGCAAGATGGCTGCTGCAGATCCAGGGTTCCATCTAAACACTAAAACATCCTGAGGAAGAAAAGAAACCATCATTTTTCCTAGTTCTGTCTTAGGAGCAACAACACTGAAGAAGTTGCTCAGTATACTTCTCACATCATAGGCTGGAGATGGGTCACATGCTCATTCCTAAACCAATCATGGAAAAGAGCATGGGTTGCCTTTGGACCAATCAGGTTTACCCCTGGAGCTGGGGGGTGGGCTGGCTGCCGGGGAGCAGCAGAGTGTACCTGCTGCATTGTCACGTGCAGACAGATTTTAAAATGGCTTCCAGTGATCCTTGACTCTCACACCTTTGTGTAATTCTCTCCTTTTAAGTGTGGGTGGGACCTTTGGTTTCTAACCAAGAAAATATGACAAAAGTGATGAAGTGTCACTCCTATGATTACCTTACATTGTGAAAGTTTCCGTCTTGCTGACTCACTCTAGAGACTCTCTTTGCTGGCTTAATGAGGTGAACAGCCATCTTGGAAAGACTATATGGCAAGGAGAAGCTGCCTCTGGGAGCCGAGAGCACGCTCTAGCCCACAGCCAGCAAAATGCTGAGGCCTTCCCTCTTCCAACCACAAAGAAATGAATTCTGCCAACAGCCCAAGTTAGTTTGGAAGTGAAATCTTCCCCATCAAGCCTCCAGATGAGAACGCAGCCCGTCAACACCTTGATTGCCATCTTGAGAAGATCTTAAACAGAAAATCCCACTAAGTGGTGCCTGGATTCTGGACCTACAGAAACAGTAAGAAAATACATGGGTGTGTTTGTTTTAAACTACTAAATATGTAGTAAGTTGTTATGCAGCAATAGAAAACTAATATAGTCAGTATCTTTTTTGTCTTAATGACAGTGACTATAATTTAATTTTTTAAAAAAGTTTTGTGACAATGAGGAAGAAAATAGCTCTGCCTGGAGAAATATGTTGAAAAGAGCTTTGGAGCAAGGGGTCTTCCCTCAGGGGCTGGGTGGCAGCGGGTGGCAAATTCTCAGAGGATATGGGAAACTGCTCTGTAAAAAAAAAAAAAAAAAAATATGGAGCAAGCTCAGAAGGAATTTGAGCTTCCAGGAGCTTTGGGAACAGAGAGAGTGAAGGAGGAGAGTCTGAGCCATCAGGGATGATGGAGAGTGTGCACTGCAGGAGTGGCCTTGACTTGCATCCCCCTCAAGCATTTGGTAAGTTCATATATGCTTCATGTGAGTGCCCAGCAGTGGGTCAGGCAAAGAGGAGCCCAGTTTGACTTCTGTGTTGAGCAGGTACAGAAAGAGGCAGAGCTCCGGCGGCGGGTCCTGGAGAACCAAAGCTCCCATCACACCATCTCCTCAGTAGGGGCAGAGTGTATCAATTCTCTAGGGCTCCCATAACGAAATACCACACACTGTAAGACAGTGGCTTCAGCAACACAATTTATGGTGTTACAGTTCTGGAGACTGGAAGTCTGAGATCAAGGTGTTGGTGGGATTGGTTCCTTCTGAGGGTTCTGAGGAAGGAACTGTTCTATGCTTCCTGCCTAGCTTCTGGGGGCTGCTGGCAGTCCTTAACATTCCTTGGCCTGCAGCAGCACCATCCCAGTCTCTGCCTTCATCTTCCCATGGCATTCTCCCTGTTTGTGTGGGTTCGAGGGGTGGGGCAATCTCCAAATTTCTCTTTCTAATAAGGATGGCAGTTACATTGGATTAGGGGTTCACCCTACTCGGATGTGGCTGTACCTTAGCTAATTACATCTACAGCAACCTATTTCCAAAGAAGGGCACATTCCAAGGTACTGCGGGCTGGGACTTCAACATATAAATTTGGTTGCCAATCTCCATAACGTGGAGGTTGGCAGGAATCTGGGGTAGCACTAGATTTCCACCAGGTACGGACTTGGGTTAGAACAGGTAATTTGAGCTTCATTTGAAGAGGTCGATAGGGCCTAACTGACATCACTGTGTGAAGAAACTTTCCAGGATTTGTCTGAAATAGCTCAGACATAACAGTATTCTTAGGAGCAGTTGCTTCCTCAAAGCATTCTGCAAAATGCCCAAAATAACCATTTCCCTGAGAACAGTGTCTCCTGCTGTCCCACAGCCCTGCCATGCCATCATTTTAACTATGATTTGTGTCTCATCTATCCAGAGGCAAGGAGAAAGTGCTTGAACTTCGCTCTCTTGGTGGGGAAAAAGTCTTGCTGCTGAGGTCAGGGATGAAGAGGCCAGCCTCCCTGGAGACAGGATTGGATGCTCCCACACTTCCTGGATGCCGCGGTCAAATGGCGCAGCTCAGGGCTTCCTTACCAGAGATGAGTAACCTTTGGGTGGTTCTCTTATCTGGAGACCCAGCCACGAAGACAACAGGTCTAATTGACTGCAATTAACCATCTACATGTCCTTTTTGAAGAGCACTCTTGCTTAAATTCTCTGACTGACTCATTTTCTTCTGTGACAACACAGGCTAAAAGGTGGTATTTCAAGGGAGAATGAGGCAGAGCTTATTACATTATCAACAATTCAACTCAGCACGTGCTGAGGAGACACAGGCAGTGTCCTTGGAGGTAGAAAAGACACTCGTTCTTGTCTCTATGAAAGACAGCTTTCGCAAATTGATTTCTCCCTCCCTTCACCTTTTGCTTCCTTTCTTTCTCTCGCCTTCCACTTAGTGTGTGCCAGGCACTAAATTCACAGAATGTTAGAACTATAATGATCTTAGAAACTATCTAACAAGATTTCCAGATAGGGGAACTGAGGCTCAGAGAAGGGAAGCAACCTGTCCAAAGACACACAGCTTTGTGAATACCAAACTGAATTCCAGGCTCGGGGGTTACTTTAGGACCATCATGAATATTTTGGGAAGAGATTACCCATATTGGATTTTGCTTTAAAGGAGAGCTATGAAAAGTTCTTCTCTATTCACCACCACGGCCCTCCCCCGCCCCTTCTGCCCCACCCAGAAAATGATCTGGTCAATCGATTGGTTTCCGAATTTGCTTTTTAAGACGCTAGCTTGCTTTCTTTGTTTTCTCATTGGAACCGAGATGTTTTTCTAAAGAACAACAACTCTGGAGATGTGCCTGGTACAAACCTAGAATAAAGGCAGAGAAAGAGCCAATGGCAAGAAGATTCATTACACAACAACAACAACAACAACAAAACAAGCGAACAAAGCAGCAGCAGCAACAACAACAAAACCACGGAGTTTGTTGGCAAAAGCTGGCGGGGCTCAGGTTCTGAAATCAGGTTCTGATTTCAGGTTCTCTGGAAGAGCGGCCCAACCTCTGTGAATTTGGATGGAAGCCACTCAAAGTCAGCCACTACATTCACCTTACGAATGGCCTCGGCCAAAACTTACTGTCACATGACACTGAGCAATAAGCCCAGAGCCGTGAGTCCCTGGCATGCTTCACAAGGCGGGCTTCGTGGAGACGATGAGCCGAGATTCCAGTGCCACACGGGTTCTCCACTTCATCTCGCCGTGCCATGGCACAGATGGACCTGTTACAGGTCAGTACCAGTCTTCCCTACCCTGGTTTGCTTTCAGCCAGAATTCCCTCCTTGGTCTCGGCTGAAGAAGGGCGAGAGTAGCAGCTGTGTTCTTACGCAAGAACTTTGGAGTCAGTCCCAGGTCGGAATTCCAGCTCTGCCACTACTGGTTGTGTGATCTCATACACGTTACTCAAGCTCCTCATGCTTCAGTTTCCCCACCTGTTTCACGGTGGTAATAACAGTACCTGGTTTATTGTGAGGATGGAATGAAATGAGGTATGGAAAGGGCTTAGCACAGTGCCTGGAAGCTGGAGGTGGCTCAGGAAGCACTGATTCCTTCCCCACTCCAGGCCCCAGAGAATGCACTAGACCCATGGACTCACAGCTGCAAGCCACTGGGGATGATCCTTTCCACCACGACTGCAAGAGCTTTCATGTGGCTCAGGCATCCTCCAGGGAGATGGCTAAAAATGGAGACTTCCGGATTCCACTCCCGGAAGATCTGATTTAGCAGATTTGGGTTGGGGCCTAGGCATTTTTCTGCATCTTAACCAGTTTCTGAGGGACCCGTGAGGCACACGTTGAGAGACCTCTGCGTATAGTCAACCTGTGACTGCAAGAGGGGAAGGGTCGTGTCACCTCTGCCTGCTTCACTGTTTTTCCCCAGGGGAGTGTGTGACACATGATAGGGGCTCCTGGGCCAAATCTCTTAAAATAAAATGAAATCAGCCAGGCTTAGTGGCTCACACCTGTAATCCCAGCACTTTGGGAGGCCGAGGTGGGTGGATCACCTTAGGCCAGGAGTTCAAGACCAGCCTGGCCAACATGGTGAAACCCCATCTCTACTAAAAACTAAAAAATTAGCTGGGTGCGGTGGTGGGTGCCTGTAATCCCAGCTACTTGGGAGGCTGAGGCGGGAGAATCACTTGAACCTGGGAGGCAGAGATTGCAGTGAGCCGAGATTGTGCCATTGCACTCTAGCCTGGGCAACAAGAGTGAAACTCCATCTCCAGAAAAAAGGAAAAAAAAAAAAAGAAATCTCTCGTTCAGAGGCCCCAAACTCAAGTGGTCACAAAATCAGCAGGCTGGGAGGAACTGTCAACTACTGGGACTTAGGCTTCCTGAAGAGGTGGCAGCTGCTACCCAGCTCCTGCCCACATCTGCCCTCTTGGACAGCAGGCCCAGCATTGTCAGATTTCCCAGATTTTTGCAAAAGAATAAAAAAAATGTAGAAATTAGTGTTGGATCTCCTAATTTTTACAAGTTGGAAATAATTGACGACTAATTTTTTTAAAAAGCCGGGCACGGTGGCTCACACCTGTAATCCTAGCACTTTGGGAGGCTGAGGCTGGCGGATCACCTGAGGTCAAGAGATCGAGACCATCCTGTCCAACATGGTGAAACTCCGTCTCTACTAAAAATAGAAAACTTAGCTGGGCGTCTTAGCGTGCGCCTGTAGTCCCAGCTACTCGGGAGGCTGAGGCAGGAGAATCGATTGAACCTGGGAGGTGGAGGTTGCAGTAAGCCGAGATCATGCTGCTGCACTCCAGCCTGGCGACAGAGCGAGACTCTGTCTCAAAAAAACAAAAACGAAAACAAAAAAACCCAAAAAACACACACAAAAACAAACAAAATAGAAAACAAAACAACAACAACAAAAAACTCACTTATGGGCCAAACAAGACATGTCTGTAGGCCTGACTTGGCCCATGGGCTGCCAATTGGTCATCTGGGGTCTGATCCCACATTCTCATGTGACGGAAGAAGAAACTGGAGAGAAACTGGGGACCCAAGAGGGGATGGGAGTTACCGGAGCTGCGCAGTCAGGGGAGCCTTGGAGCCAGGATTGGACTCTGCTTTTGCTCTGCAGTGGTCGGGGCCTTTACCAGGCACAGAACGGCAGGGAAGTCTCTGCCTCCAGAAGCATCCACAGGGCTTCCCCCAAGCCAGGTCTCCAGGCTCACTGGGTCGTCTCCCTAGTCCTGCTCAGCCACCACTGGGAGATGAGGAGAAGGCCTCTGGGGCCGAGGCCAAGCCTGCAGTGGAGCTTACTCATCGTCCCGCTGCCACCTTCGCCTTTGATGTCTGGATGTTCCAGTTCTGGCACCCGGGAGGCCGTGGCACCAGGCTGCCTGCCCCTGCAGCATCCTCACACCAGAGCAGCTCTTGGCAGGCTTTTCCGGGGACTTCAAAGGTGGAAAATTGCCCTGGGATAACTTCTTGAAGGCGCCGTACTGGTGTGAACAGCAGCAAGAGGAACAGTGAGATCAAAGTGGGCCCAGCCTGCGGTTACAGGAAGATGAGGCCTGAGCCCACTCTGCTGAGCACGGAGCACGATCTGGGGCCTTCGGGGCAGTGCAGAGTTATGTGGTCGGATTCAGAATCCACCTTCTCACCCGCTCCCCTCTTGGTATTACCGGAAGCCCTGATGTGATTGGCAGGGATTATGCTGACTAAGTGTTTCTCACCCTGTCTTCTGAGCCCGTGGTCTTTTCTTTGGCTTTCTTGGGCCTCTCCAGGCACAGCCCTGTGTCTGAGGAGGAGGGGCCGCTCGGTGTGACCTACTGGGAGTCCGTGATTGCGTGAGGGCAGGGCAGCCAGCCAGTGCTGATAAATCTCTTCCTCCTGGGAAGTGCCAGGCAGTGCCCCACAAGGGAAGTGATCTGTGGGCTGATCTCCTAATGATTTATTGCCCGGTCCTCAGACCTGGTGCCCATGGCACCAGCTGCAGCCGGGCTGTCTGGAGAACCCTTCCAGCAGGCATCAGGGAGCCTGAGGTAGGAAATCAAGCTACCAGCCACCGACCACCAGCCACTGCCACCAAAGGGTTGCTTCTGTTTGTTCTGTCTCTTTTTTTTTTTTTTTTTTTTTGAGGTGGAGTTTTTGCTCTGTTGCCCAGGCTGGAGCGCAATGCTGTGATCTCGGCTCACTGCAACCTCCGCCTCCTGGGTTCAAGTGATTCTCCTGCCTCAGCCTCCTGAGTAGCTGGGATTACAGGTGCCCACGACCACGCCCAGCTAATTTTTGTACTTTTAGTAGAGACAGGGTTTTGCCATGCTGGCCAGGCTGGTCTCAAGCTCTTGACCTCAGGTGATCCACCGGCCTTGGCCTCCCAAAGTGCTAGGATTATAGGAGTGAGCCACCACGCCCAGCCTGTTTTGTTTCTCAAAGCAGGCACAAAGCACAGAACAGGAGCAGGGCTCTAATGACTGGCACAGGGCAGTCTGTAGAGTGATGTGGTGGCACTCAGCTCTGGGGCTTGCTTGGTGCTGTCAAAATTATCTGGAAGCTCAATGCTAAAAAGCAACTGGACCGAGAGGAGGAGCCCTACCTACCCTGTGGTGGCTCACCAACTGGTCACTACCATGTTTTAAACATGAATGAACTCATTGTTTACAAAAGCAGTAAGTGCCCATGGTAAAAAATTTTAAACAGGCTTAAAATGAAAAGTATCTCCCCTGGCCGGGCGCGGTGGCTCAAGCCTGTAATCCCAGCACTTTGGGAGGCCGAGACGGGCGGATCACAAGGTCAGGAGATCGAGACCATCCTGGCTAACACGACGAAACCCCGTCTCTACTAAAAACACAAAAAATTAGCCGGGCGAGGTGGCGGTGCCTGTGGTCCCAGCTACTCGGGAGGCTGAGGCAGGAGAATGGCGGGAACCCGGGAGGCGGAGCTTGCAGTGAGCTGAGATCTGGCCACTGCACTCCAGCCTGGGCGACAGAGCAAGACTCCGTCTCAAAAAAAAAAAAAAAGAAAAAAAAAAGAAAAGTATCTCCCCTTTTCCAGTCTCACCCCCAAGAAATAAACAATGTCAGAAGTTTCCTGTTTGAGAAAACATGTATTTTTTCTTTCTTTTTCTTTTTCTTTTTTTTTGAGATGGAGTCTCTCTCTGTCGCCCAGGCTGGAGTGCAGTGGTGCCATCTTGGCTCACTGCAGGCTCCGCCTCCTGAGTTCAAGCAGTTCTCTGCCTCAGCCTCCCGAGTAGCTGGGATTACAGGTGCCTGCCACTGCGCCCGGCTAATCTTTTTGTGTTTTTAGTAGAGACAGGGTTTCACCATCTTGGCCAGGCTGGTCTCGAACTCCTTACCTTGTGATCCACCCGCCTCAACCTCCCAAAGTTCTGGGATTATAGGCATGAGCCACTGCGGCCAGCCAAAAACGTGTTTTTTCAAATGCTCTTCAAAAATCGGCTGTCACTAGAGACAGTCTTCTTCAATTTTATTTCCCTCTAATACGTCTTTCCATCATGAGGAGACACATTTTGTAAGCACCTCCATGGTGCTCTGCTGTATGAGTGCGATGTATTAATCAGGTGTCTGTGGCTGATCTTCTGAGTTGCTTCTAGTTTTCCACTTTTACAATCAAGTGACAATAAATACTTTTTAGATTCTATGCAATGGTGTACTTGTTTGAGTATATTGCTGGCTTTCATGAGCACATGAAAACTTTTCTGAATAACACTTTGAGGGAGGGATGATCAAAGGCGTTTTCCAGATGAGGAAAATAAAGCTCAAAGAAGTCAAGTGATTTGCCCTGGCTCACCTATCTGGAGTTTAGAACAAAGGTTTACTCATTTAACATGGGTTATAGACATGTGCACGAATGTGACTACTGTCATTTCCAGCCGCAGCACTGGACACAGGATCAACAAAGCAGCTAAAGTTCTGCCCTCTTGGTGCATACGATCTCCTGGGAGAGCTTGGACTTGTACAAATTGTGCTAAGTGCTTTGAAGGAAAAGCCAGGGTGGTATGAAAGATAATATCAAGTAGACTGAGTTTAGATTGTGCAGTCAAGGAAGACTTCCTGGAGAAGGCCACATTTAAACTGAGTTGTGAGTAGCAAAGAATGTGAGAAGTGAGAAGTTTCCAGGCAGAGGGAGAAGCATGCGCAAAGGCCCAGACTGGGCAGGTTCCTGCTAGTGAACTTGGCTGCTGAGTGGTGGATCCAGAGGGAGAGTGGAGAGAGAGGAGGTCAGGGAGACAGGCAGAGGCAGGACCACACAGAGCCCCAAGGACAACGGAAAGGGATTCCGGATTTGATCAGAATTCCGTGAAAAGAAACGGGGGCTGGAGGAGGGAACCTGTAGCTGTTTTGTTTTAGCCGTTTTATGGGGAAGCTTTAGGACATTGTGGTCGAGCCCAGAATAAAACAAACCCAGCCGCTAGCAGGGTTTTCATTTTTTGAGTGATGATAATAAAAGCTAAATGTATGGCATGTGTACTGTGTGCCCGCCGCTGTGCTTAGGGCTTTCCGTGTTACCTACTTGAATCCTGACAACAACCTTTGGAGGTAGTGCTATTTCTGTTGTCCCCTTTTATATATGAGTAAATTGAGACCAGAGAGATTAAGTAACGTGTCTAAAAGCATCCAGCTAGTTAACTATCCATGGTACGTATGTCAAGATAGACCATGTCCTGGGCCATAAAACAAGTTCTAATAAATTTACAAGGACTGCAATCATACAAAGTGTGTTTTCTGACTGCAGTGGAATTTAATTAGGAATAAATAATAAAAATATATCTAGGAAAACCCCAAATGTGTGGAAATTAAATTACACATTTCGAAGTAATTTATAGACCAAAACCAAAATTATACAAGGAAGATTACAACATATTTTTGTTTTTTCATCTTTTGGGTTTTTTTGTTTATTTTTGAGATGGAGTCTTGCTCTGTCGCCCAGGCTGGAGTGCAGTGGCGCGGTCTTGGCTCACTGCAACCTCCACCTCCCATGTTCAAGCGATTCTCCTGCTCAGCCTCCTGAGTAGCTGGGATTACAGGAGTGCATCAACTCGGACAACTAATTTTTGTATTTTTAGCAGAGATGTGGTTTCATCGTATTGGTCAGGCTGGTCTCGAACTCCTGACCTCAGGTGATCCACCCACCTCAGCCTCCTAAAGTGCTGGAATTACAGGTGTGAGCCACCATGCCCAGCTTAGATTATAACATATTTTGAACTGAAAGATAAATACAAATGCAATACATCAAAATAATGTCAGGTGCAGCTAGTGTTTAAAGGGAAAGTTATAGCTTTAAATGCTGACATTAGAAAAGAAAAAAATGTCTAAAGTCAATAACCTAAGTTTCTACCTTAAGAAAATAGGACAAAAGAACAAAGTCAATCAAAAGTAAATATAAGGAAAGATATGATCAAAAGGACAAAAACTTACGAAACAAAACAGACAATAGAGAAAATTAGAAAGTCCAAATCTTTTTCTCTAAAAATGATTAACAAACTGAAAAGTCCCTAACTAGACTAAGTCATGAAAAAAATCAATCATCCATATCAGAAATTTAAAACAGACGATTACCACACATCCTAAAAAATCGAAAAATAAAATAAAATACTATGAACACCTTTATGCCAATAAATCTAATCAATTAGATGAAATGAGCAAACCTCTTGAAAAATAGAACTTATCAAAATTGACATGAGAAACATAAACTCTGAATAGCCCTAACCTATTTAAAAAATGGGATTCGTTACTTAAAAACTTTTCCTCCCAAAATACTCCAGGACCGCATTATTTCACTAGTAAATTGTATCAAACATTTCAGGAAGAAATAACAATATTTCATAAATATTTTTAGAATTAGAGAAGGCAGAATCATTCCCAATTGTTTTGTAAGTCTAGTATATCCTAAGCACCAAAATCTTGCAAATATTTTTTTAATTATAAACAATATTTTTATAAGCATACACCAAAAATTAGCAAAGTAATAGAAAATTGAATCCAACAATATATATAAATGTTAATAAATCATGACTAAGTAGGATTTATTACCCAAAATGAAAGCTTAGTTTAATATTTGAAAATCAATCTGTCAGTCGGGCATGGCGGCTCACGCTTGTAATCCCAGCACTTTGGGAGGCCGAGGCAGGTGGATCACAAGGTCAGGAGTTCAAGACCAGCCTGGCCAACACAGTGAAACCCATCTTTACTAAAAATGCAAAAAATAGCTGGACATGGTGGCAGGTGCCTATAATCCCAGCTACTTGGGAGGCTGAGGCAGGAGAATTGCTTGAACCTGGGAGGTGGAGGTTGCAGTGAGCCAATATCATACTATTGCATCCCAGCTTGGGTGACAGAGCTAGACTCTGTCTCAAAAATAAAATAAAATAAAACAAATCTATCAATGTAATACCAAAAAGCAACAGAATAAAGGTAAAAAAAATCATAGGATGATCAATAGATTCTGGGAAAGCATTTGAAAAAAGAAATTCCACCCATTCAAAATAAAAACTTATAGGTACCTAGGAATAGTAGGGAATATCCTCAAACTGCTAAAGGTCATCTATTAAAAAAAAAAATCTATAGCGAACGTCATTCTTTTTTTTTTTTTTTTTTTTTTTTTGAGACAGAGTCTTGTTCTGTTGCCCAGGCTGGAGTGCAGTGGTGCAATCTCAGCTTATTGCAAGCTCCGCCTCTCAGGTTCATGCCATTCTCCTGCCTCAGCCTCCCAAGTAGCTGGGATTACAGGAACCTGCCACCACGCCCGGCTAATTTTTTTTTGTATTTTTTAGTAGAGATGGGGTTTCACCGTGTTAGCTAGGATGGTCTTGATCTCCTGTCCTCATGATCCACCCGCCTCAGCCTCCCAAAGTGCTGGGATTACAGGCATGAGCCACTGCGCCTGGCCACATCATTCTTAATAATGAAAGATTGAATTGTTTCCTTTGAAATCCAGAAAAAGGCAAGGATGCCTGCTCTCACAACTTGTATTCAACATTATTCTAGAGAATCTAGCCAATGCAATAAAACAAGAAAAAGAAACAAAAGGCATAACATTTGGCAAGGAAGAAATAACTCTACACCTGCTTTCAGGTGCTACAATAATTTATGCAGAAAATTCAAGGGAGTCTAAAAAGTAACTACTGGAACTAATAAATGAATTTAGCAATGCTGCAGAAGACAAGGTTAATATACAAAGTTAATTATAATCCTTATGTTGGAACATCAAACAACTGATAACATTAAGCAAACAATTCTGTGTGTGGTAGTACAAAAACATTAAATAACTAGGAAAAAAATCTAACATAAGACATGCAAGGGGTGTGGTGGCTCACGCCTGTAAGCCCAGCACTTTGGGAGACTGAAGTGGGCAGATCATGAGGTCAGGAGATCGAGACCATCCTGGCCAACATGGTGAAATCCCATCTCTACTAAAAATACAAAAATTAGCTGGGTGTGGTGACATGTGCCTGTAATCCCAGCTACTTGGGAGGCTGAGGCAGGAAAATCGCTTGAACCAGGAAGTCAGAGGTTGCAGTGATCTGAGATTGTGCCACTGCACTCCAGCCTGGGCAGCAGAGCAAGACCTCATCTCAAAAAAAAAAAAAAAAAAAAAAAAAGACATGCAATACTTCTACACTGATAATTACAAAGCAATGCTGAGGGAAATTAAGAAGGACCTAAATAAATGAAAAAAATATGTCCTGTTTGGTTTGGAAGACTCAATATTTTTACAATGGTGCTTTTCTCCAAATTAAGCTACAGATTCAATGCAATCCCAACAGAAATTTTAGGAAGTATTATAGTGGAAATTGACAAACTGATTTCCACGAGAAAGTGGGTGTAGAATAACAAAAGCAAAGGGTATAGAATAACAAAAGCAATTTAAAAAAATGTTGGATAATCTACCCTATTTTCTTTTAAGACTTACTATAAAACTACAGTAATCAAGACAGTTCAGTATTAGTGAAAATATAAACATATAGCTCAGTGGAACAGATTAGAGAGTACATAAATTGACACACATGTATTTGGTCAGTGTTTTGACATAGGAGCCAAGGCAATTCTGTAAGCAAAGACGACTTTTCAACAAATGGTGCTAGATAAATATGCAAGAAAAAAGTGAATATTAACACATAACCCACACCATGCATAAAAATGAATCAAAATTAATTACAGATTCAAATGTAAAACTTAAAACCACAAAACTTAAAAAAGAAACAAAACCACAAAACTTTAAAAAGAAATGATAGGAAAATATTTTTGCATCCCATTTCTTACATAAAACACAACAATCACCAATCATAAAAGAACAAATGATAAATTATGCTTCAATTAAAATAAGACACTTTTGTGCTTTGAAATACACCATTAAGTGAAAAGGGTCTGCAACCCAGTGAGAAAATAGGCAAAGATTTCAACAGATACGTCTCAAAAGAAGATGTGAGAATGACCCGTAAGCACATGAAAAGCTACGCAACACCATTAGTCATCAGGGAAATGTAAATTGAATGACAATGAAATACCACTAAATACCCACTAGAATGGCTGCAATCAATGTTGGTAAATGATTAACAGCTGTTCTGGGTGGTGTAGAGGTGAAGGAAGTCTGATTAGTAGCATTTGCCAATTTCGATGGAGTAAATATTTCCACCGTGGTTGACTTCAAGCTATCAACAAGAAGTCGCTGAACCCAGAATTGGGAAAAGATGCATAGAGTTGGCTCCCACAACCTGGTGCAAGCTGGGTCCAGCACACCACTGGCTAAAATTTTTAAAACTGTACCAAATGTTGGCAAAGATGTGGGACAGCCAGAACTCTCATACACTGCTATAAGGGACATAAGAAGGTAAAACCACTTGGCAAAAATGGTTTTGCAGTTTATAAAAAAAGTTAAACATCATCTGCCATGCAGCTCAGTCATTCAACTCCCAAGTGTACCCAACTACACATGGCTGTTCACAGCAGCTTTATTTGTCCTAGCCAAAATTGAAAACAACCCAAATGTCCATCAGCAGGTGACTGGACGCTGTGGCATTCATACACTGGAGTATTAATCAGCAATAAAAAGGAATGAACTGTTGATGTGAACTATGTGGATGAATTTCAAAATCATTGTGTTGAGTGACAGAAGCTAGACAACAAAAAGAGTTCATGAGATAGGATTCAATATATAAAGGTTTTTTTGTTTGTTTTTGTTTTTTTTTCGTTTTTCTTTTTTTGGTTTTGTTTTGAGACAGAGTCTCGCTCTGTCACCAGGCTGGAGTGCAGTGTTTTTTTTTTTTGTTTGTTTGTTTTTTTTTTGTTTTTAAAGTATGCATGAATAGAGTGACGAAACATATCAGTAGTTGTCAGGTAAAGGGATGGAAGGTAGGCTGGATTACAAAGGGTACAAAAGTCATCTTTGGTGGTCAAGGAATTTTTTTTTAAGGAGAAGTCTTGCTCTTGTCCCCCAGGCTAGGGTACAATGGCATGATCTTGGCTTGCTGCAATCTCTGCCTCCCATGTTCAAGCGATTTTCCTGCCTCAGGCTCCAGAGTAGCTGGGATTACAGGCACCCAATACCATGCCTGGCTAAATTTTTGTATTTTTAGTAGAGACGGGGTTTTACCATGTTGGCGAGGCTGGTCTTGAACTCCTGACCTCAGGTGATCCTCCCGCCTCAGCCTCCCAAAGTGCTAGGATTATGGGTGTGAGCCACTGCGCCTGGTCAGTCAAGGAAATGTTCATAATCTTGGTTGTGAAGATGGATTCATGGCGGTATACATGTGTCAGAACTGATTACATTGTGCACTTTCAATATATGCCATTTAGTGTACTTCAGTTGTATCTCAGTAAAGCTGAAAAACATTTTAAAATACAAACTCCGGGGTTTGACCCCAAAACTGGGAAATGGGAGAACTGAGAGGGATTCTGGGTTTTCAGTTTAACAGGCTCATCAGGTGGCTTCTGTAAAGTGTGAGACCTACTAAAGAAGAAACCCCCAAATTAGATCGGGTGGAACAAGTTTAATTCTTAAGGTTGATAAAGGAAGGTGTGTTTACACTTCAAGTGGGGTTTCAGGAGTTTTAACAGTCGAGCAGTAGTATTTGCATATTCTAAGTGTCTGTAGTTGTGCTGAGTGCTCTCACCTGCAGGGAGATTTGCCTGAGTTTTCCAGCAAAGCTGGGCTATTTGATGCAGTGCAGCTGAAAGCTACAGGACTAGCTTCGCCTCCACCACTTTCTAGCTGGGTTTCTCTGTATCATTTATCTTGAAACAACCACAGTCATTTATTTTGCTCATGATTTTGTAATTTGGGCAGGGCTTGATGGGAATGGTGAGTCTCTGCTCCACGCAGCGTCAACTGGGGTTCTCTGCTGGAGGCTGAAGGAGCCTCTTTCAAGCCACCTGCTTTTCACCTGGGAGCTCTGGCACAGCTGTAGGGATCTCCATGGAGATCTTGCCATGGGCTGCCCTAGAGGGCTTCCTTGCAGCACAGTGGCTGCCTTCCAGGAGAGAGTGTTAAGGAGCACCAGGCTGAAGTTGCAGTCCTTTTAATGATCTGGCAGAAATACAAAGTGTTACTTTGACCACCTGATCAACCTCATCCTTTAACACCCTCCCTCTTGTTCACTCTCCTCCAGCCATCCTTTTCTTTCTTTTCTCTCAGACTCCAGATGTGCACGTGTTTCAGTGTGTCTGCACCTTCTGTCCCCTCTGCCTGAAGCACGTCTTCCTGCCCCACAGGTGCCTCCTTCCCACCCTTCAAGTCTCAGCCAGATGTCTTCATCTCAGAGGGGCTTCGCTGTCTCCTCTTTCCTTCCCACTCCTGCAACTCTCACCAGCACTGTGCAACAAACAGAACTTTCTGCAGCGATTGAAATATTCTTTATCTGTAACATTCGATGCAGTGGCTACTATCCATGAGACTACTGAGCCTCAGAAGGTGGCAAGTGTGTGACTGCAGAACTGCATGTAAAGTTTTATTTAATTTTAACAAATTGAAAGTTAAAATTAAGTAGCTAAAGAAATGTAGCTAGTTGCTATCATTTGGAGAGATCAGCTCTATCCTACTACTCCATCTTATTTTATTTTTTATTTTTGGTTTTTAAGTTTTTTATTTTTAATTCTCATGGGTACACAGTAGGGTTATATATTTATGAAGCACATGAGACATTTTCATACAGACATCCAATGGGTAATAATCCCATCAGAAAAAATGGGGTATCCTTTGTGTTTCAAATAATCCAATTATAGTCTTCTAGTTATTTAAAAATGTACAATTCCTGACTGGGAGCAGTCACTCACGCCTGTAATTCCAGAACTTTGGGAGGCTGAGGCAGGCAGACCACGAGGTCAGGAGATCGAGACCGTCCTGACTAACATGGTGAAACCCTGTCTCTACTAAAAATACAAAAATTAGCTGGGCGTGGTGGCACACGCCTGTAGTCCCAGCTACTCAAAAGGCTGCGGCAGGAGAATCGCTTGAACCCAGGAGGCGGAGGTTGCAGTGAGCCGAGATTGTGCCACTGCACTCCAGCCTCGGCGACAGAGCGGGACTCCGTCTCCCCCTCCCTAAAAAAAAATGTACAATTACATCTTGTCTTCTTCATAACAGTTATTAGTATTCACAATTATCTTATTTACATATTTTTAAAATTCCCGTAAGAACATTTAACATGAGATCTACCCTTTTTACAGATTTTAGGTATGTAATATGGTATTGTTATCTATAGGTATCTAATTTATTTTATGTTTTTAACTAGTTATTATGATGAATGTAATTCTATAAAAAATGGCCCGATTGCTAGTATAAACCTGTGTCTATCCATCTGGATTAATTTTTTTTTTTTTTTTTTGAGATGGAGTCTCACTCTGTCACCTAGGCTGGAGTGCAGTGGCGTGATCTTGGCTCACTGCAACCTCCACCTCCCCTGTTCAAGAGATTTTCCTGCCTCAGCCTCCAGAGTAGCTGGGATTACAGGCATGTGGCACCATGCCTGGCTAATTTTTTTGTATTTTTTTTACTAGAGACAGAGTTTCACCTTGTTGGCCAGGCTGGTCTCGAACTCCTGACCTCAGGTGATCCACCAGTCTCGGCCTCCCCAAGTGCTTGGATTACTGGCATGAGCCACTGTGCCTGGCTCATTCATTGTTAACATTTTGTCACATATGCTTTATTTTCGGTGAGAAGGAGGAATAAGTTTAGGAGATCTATTGTACAACATGGTGATTATAGTTAATAACAATGTATTGTATACTTGAAAATTGCTAAGAAAGTAGATTTTAAATGTTCTCACAAAAAAAGTATGTGAGTATGGCATATGTTAATTAGTTTGATTTTTAGTCATTCCAAAATATATGTATATACATCAAAAAATAATGTTGCATACTATAAATAGATACAATTTCTGTCCATTAAAAAAGTATAAAGAAGATAAAGTATGTTTTATATTCTATGTGGGCATATATAATCTTTTTGAAGGGCTGGCTGAGCCATTTGAGAGTCAGTTGCAGACATCATAGCACCACCCTAAACACACCAGTATGCATCTCCTAAGAATAAGGACATTCTCCTAAATAACCACAATGCCATTATCACATTCAAGAAATGTAACACTCACACAATCCTTCTAATATTGATAGATACTGTTGTTTGGTATGTAGTCCATATTCAACTTTCACAAATTGTCCAAGAATGTCTTTCTGGCAGTTTCTTCTTCCAATCTGGGATGCAATTCAGAATCACATATTGTGTTTTCTTGTCTCCTTCCTGTCCTTGAATCCGGAACAGGTCTCAGCCTTTCTTTCTTTCATGAGTTTGGCAGTTTTGAACGGCAAGGACAATTGTTTTAGAAACACCTTCAGTTTTGTTTTGTTTTCCTGTTTCCTCATGACTGAATTTAGGGGTTGCGTTTTTGAGCAGAACTACTTAGTGATGCGGTAGGCTTTTCAGTTTGTTGTATCAGGAGGCACACGATGTCTGTCTGTCCTATTATTGAGAATATTCACTTTGATCACTTGTCAAAGATGATCCTCCCAGAGCACTCCATTGTGAAGGCACTATTTTTCCCCTTGGCAAACTATAACAAATACATAGGAAGATCCTTTGCGAATATTCTGCTTCTCATCAAGTTTTCATTCAATAGTTTTACATTCATGGATTCATACCTGAGTCAGTTATTGCTGTGGACCTTGCAAAATGTTTTTTTCTCTTCATTTCCTTCTAAGTTTATTTATTTTTATTTATTTATTTATTTTTGAGACAGAGTCTGGCTCTGTCATCCAGACTGGAGTGCAGTGGCACGATCTTGGCTCACTGCGACCTCCACCTCCCAGGTTCAAGCAATTCTCCTGCCTCAGGCTCCTGACTAGCTGGGATTACAGGTGCCCACCAAGCCCAGCTAATTTGTGTGTGTGTGTGTGTGTTTTCAGTAGAGATGGGATTTCACCATGTTGGCCAGGCTGGTCTGGAACTCCTGACCTCAGGTGATCCTCCCACATCGGCCTCCCAAAGTACTGGGATTATAGGTGTGAGCCACCATGCCCGGCCTATTTCCTTCTAAATTTATTAGTTGGCATTCCACTTTAAAGAAAAGCTTTCCCTCCTCCTTTTATATGAATGTATTTATTTGTTTGTTTGAATTAGAATGGACTTGAGATTTCATTCAGTGTATTATCATCCATTACTGTGATTATTCACTTTGATCTTAAAATGTATCTAGATCAGGTCATTGGGGTCTCCTGTAAGCTGGTGTCTATGTTCTTTTGACCTGTCTTCATCGTCTTTGAGGTCTTACCTTACTTTCTGGCACAGTAAGCTGCTCCAGGCTTACCTTATTTGTTTCCTTGTTAAAATACTTACTAGGTGTTAAATACTAGCTGTCTCTCTTCTACTAGAAGGTAAGCTCTTCCTTCTCTGCCACCATTCTGAGCACTTAAACCCTTAGATACAAATTGACCAAGAGAAGCCCTAGAAATCCACTTCTAAAACTCCTAAAGATTATTCTGCATGAACAGCTGAGAAAGTTCAAATTCCATGCATTTCTTAGTTGTTTGATCCTAAGAGCAGAGTGTGGAGCCATAAGGCAGCCTAAGTGGTTAAGAACTTGGGCCATCGGGTTAGACCTTCCTAGCTTCCTCTCTGAACTGTATTACTTCTTAATTGTAGACCTGGACAAGTCACTTCTCTCTGAGTCTCCGTTTCATCTTCTTTAAAATGGGACACTGCTAATGTACCTAGCCACGTGGTTGTCATAAGGACTAAGAGAATATGTGTAAAGTGCTTATCACAGTGCCTAGAATATGATAGATTACCAATAAATAGTAGCTATTATTGGCCAGGTGCAGTGGCTCATGCCTGTAATCCCAGCATTTTGGGAGGCCAAGGCAGGCAGATCATGAGGTCAGGAGTTCAAGGTCAGCCTGACCAACATGGTGAAACCCCGTCTCTACTAAAATACAAAAAAAAAAAAAAAAATTAGCTGGGCGTGGTGGCAGGCGCATGTAATCCCAGCTACTTGGGAGGCTGAGGCAGGAGAATCGCTTGAACCCGGGAGGCAGAGGTTGCAGTGAGCCGAGATTGTCCCACTGCACTCCAGCCTGGGCAACACAGCAAGACTCTGACTAAAAAAAAAAAAAAGTAGCTATTATTATAATGTACATTTTCTCCTCTCATCTTTCCAGCAGCTCCATGAGGTGACACCATTTACAGATGAGGAAACAGTGAAGTTCAGAGTGGTTAAGTAAATGTGCATAGTCACACTGCTAGATGGTGAGGAAGCACAGGTAGGAACAAAATGAGAGGTTTTTCCAGGTATAAAGAAAAGAGAATTAGGGCTGGGCACAGTGGCTCATGCCTGTAATTCCAGCACTTTGGGAGGTCGAGGCGAGCGGATCATGAGGTCAGGAGATCGAGACCATCCTGGCTAATATGGTGAAACCCTGTCTCTACTAAAAATACAAAAAATTAGCCAGGTGTGGTGGCACACACCTGTGGTCCCAGCTGCTTGGGAGGCTGAGGCAGGAGAATCACTTGAACCCAGGAGGCGGAGGTTGCAATGAGCCAAGATCGCACCACTGCACTCCAGCATGGGCAACAGAGGGAGATCTCATCTCAGAAAAAAAGAAAAGAAAAGAAAAGAAAAGAAGAAAAGAAAAAAGAGTGGAGTGGAGAATTAGGAGTAAGCGGGGCCCTGGAAGGAGCTCGGATGTAGCAGAGCCCTTGCACCCAACTCCCTTACTCCTGTTTAGGCAGGGGGAGTAACTGTCCATCGTACAATGGTGGAGGTACTCAGTACATTTTTACTCTCAGGAACTCATCTGTGACACCACAGACCATCTGAGGCTAGACTAAGAAAGGCGGCAGAATAGTGGTTAATTAAGATCATGAACTTGAGTTTGATCTGGGTTTGCATTTTGGGTGGGAAATCTTGGGTAAGTTACCGAACCTCTCTGTGTCTTATTTCCCTCATCTGTAACATTTCAGGGCATTTGCACTGGCTGTTCCCTCTGCCTGTAATGCTGTTACTTTGAGACCCATATGGTGAACCCCTTTATCTGCCTCACATCTTTATGCAAGTCACTAAGGCCTACCTTGACCACTTTACTTAAAAATAAAATTCATCCTGGTCATTCTATTCCTTTTTAATTGCTCTATTTTTTTTTTCCAAAGTATTTATCACTAACACTACATCACTTACTTATTTTTTATTTGTATTGCATATTATCTTTCTCACCTCATTAGAAAGAATGTCATCTGCACTAGAACAGGGATTTTGGTCTATGGATCACTGCTGTATTTCCAGCACTGAGCAAAGTGCCTGTACGTGGTAAAAGCTCAGTAAGTATTCCTGTTGTTGTTACTGTAAACAAACCACACTAGGGGCTAAATTTGAAGGAAAAGCTCAAAACAAGCAATGCTATCAAGTCATTCTGATATTCATGTCCCTCTGGAATTTGATCACAATTTTAGTCAAATTCCTATCATTTTTAGTTCTAGCCGGAGGCCCAAATATAGCCAGGGTGTCCTCCCTCTGTACCATGCTGGGTCCAGGAACCAGAAGCATTGTAGAAATGCAGAATATCTTGGGCCGCATCCCAGATTAACTGGGTCAGGATTTGCTTTCTTCTAAGATCCCTGGGGTGACCCGTGCATATTCAAGTTGGAGAAGTGCTCATTTAGACCACTTTCTTCTTTCCTGGAATCTTTCTCTTTTCTAGCTCCCCAAGCCTTCATCCATCTCTTCTCTCCCTTGCTTCTAACTCAGTTTGAAGCTTCCTTTCTTTGCAAGTTTCATCTCTGCAAGCAATCACTCCCTATTCCAAGCCCTCTTAGCTCTGTGCCTCTGCTGCTCTGAGCGCACGGCCCACATTCCTCTGTCTACATATCTTATCTCCCTGGGTTCCTCTTCATTAAATGGCAAGCATGTTGAGGGCAGGGCTTTATCCCGTTTATCTCCTGATCCTAATTTCTTCATCTACCTTAACTTAATTAGGATCTGTCCAAGGAGCAAAGAGATCATTTTGTCTTTGTCTCCTTTGTTTATTCTAAGGATCTAAGTTGTTTCATTGTTTTCATGCATTCTTAGGTCTTCTACTGCATGTTTCCTAAAAACAGGGCCATCCTATCTCAGACCTGTCACCGTACTCAAGCTGGGCTTCTCTTGCCAGTCTCCCGAAGAAGGGTCTGCCAGGGAAATAAACTTGGTTGAGACAAAATTCTTGTAAATAAGCTCATAGAGGGGACAGACTCCTCCTGTCCCGATCCTCCCACCCCCTCACAACAAGGGTCTTCCAAATTAGTGGAAAGCAGTCTAAATGTCCATCCATGGGAATAAAACATTTATGGCACAAGCATACTGTAAAATTGTTAAAGAGAATGATATAAATATGAAATTACAGCCAGGGAAAGATCTCTAGGGCATGACGAATGAACCAAAAAGCATCTTGCAAAATTTGTGCCATTTGATATCAATTACACTTTAAATATAAACATATTTATATTTATCACGTGCAAAAAGGTTTGAAAGGCCACATAACATTAGTGACAATGACCAAAGGAAACTTCAGCTTTGTCTGTAATGTGTGTTTGTTTTTACGTGGAGAATATATGTGCGTGTTATTTGCATAATTGTAGAATTCATAGTAATTTTATTTTTATTTTTATTTTTATTTATTTATTTTTTTTTTGGAGACGGAGTCTTGCTCTGTCGCCCAGGCTGGGGTGCAGTGGCCGGATCTCAGCTCACTGCAAGCTCCACCTCCCGGGTTTACGCCATTCTCCTGCCTCAGCCTCCTGAGTAGCTGGGACTACAGGCGCCCGCCACCTCGCCCGGCTAGTTTTTTGTATTTTTTTTTAGTAGAGATGGGGTTTCACCGTGTTAGCCAGGATGGTCTCGATCTCCTGACCTCGTGATCCACCCGTCTCGGCCTCCCAAAGTGCTGGGATTACAGGCTTGAGCCACCGCGCCCGGCCGAATTCATAGTAATTTTAAAACATAACTGTTAAATTGATTTAAATTGTAAAAGTAAAATGGGGCAAAAGCAATTAATGTTGGTAGAACTGGGAGGTGGGGAGACAACAAAGGCTTTGGAAATGACTCCACGCAGCCTGGCTCTGACTGGTCCCAGTTTACAGATGGCTTGACTGAGACTAGCAGAAGCTAAGTGACTTGCTTGGAGTTCCATCATTACCGGGTAAGGTTGACTGACTGGAGCAAGTGCTTTGTACTAAATGTGGAGTGGTCCCTGAGTGGAGGAGAGGACAGTGTCCCCTTAGCTTCTATAAGTTAGGTGTGGCTGTCCCCATCTGTACTGATTTGCCTAATTTGATCTGCATTAATTCTTTTTTTTGAGACGGAGTCTCGCTCTGTTGCCCAGGCTGGAGTGCAGTGGCACGATCTCCGCTCACTGCAAGCTCCGCCTCCCGGGTTCACGCCATTCACCTGCCTCAGACTCCTGAGTAGCTGGGACTACAGGCGCCACCACCACGCCCGGCTAATTTTTTTTTTGTATTTTTAGTAGAGATGGGGTTTCACCGTGTTAGCCAGGATGGTCTCAATCTCCTGACCTTGTGATCCGCCCGCCTCAGCCTCCCAAAGTGCTGGGATTACAGGCGTGAGCCACCATGCCCGGCCCCTTTTTTTTTTCTTTTTTTTCTTGAGACGGAGTCTTGCTCTGTTGCCCAGGCTGGAGTGCAGTGGCATGATCTCGGCTCACTACAACCTCCGCCTCCCGGGTTCAAGTGATTCTCCTGCCTCAACTTGCCAAGTAGCTGGGACTTCAGGTGTATGCCACCACACCCAGCTAGTTTTTGTATTTTTAGTAGAGATGGGGTTTCACCATGTTGGCCAGGATGGTCTCAATCTCTTGACCTTGTGATCTGCCCGCCTTGGCCTCCCAAAGTGCTGGAATTACAGGCGTGAGCCTCCACGCCTGGCCAATTCTTTTTTTAATGAAGGCTTTTGTCCCCTGCTCCAAGGATCTGTTCCCTGAGGTGATGAAGACATAGCAGTCCTCTGTTTCCCTGAAGACAACCACTTGCCAACTCTTGCTAGATCCCCCGCCACCTTTTTTTTTTTTTTTTTTGTGACAGAGTTTTGCTCTTGTTGCCCAGGCTGGAGTGCGGTGGTGCAATCTTGGCTCCCTGTAACCTCTGCCTCCTGGGTTCAAGTGATTCTCCTGCCTCAGCCTCTTAAGTAGCTAGGATTACAGACACCTGCCACCACACCCATCTAATTTTTGTATTTTTAGCAGAGATGGGGTTTCATCATGTTGGCCAGGCTGGTCTTGAACTCCTGACCTCAGGTGATCCACCCGCTTCAGCCTCCCAACGTGCTGAGATTACGGGCGTGAGCCACCACGCCTGGCCTCTTGCTCCCTTTTATGTGCTTTCCACAAACTTCTATCTTTGGCCCAATATCTAACTTTAAAAAAGGAGCCATAAACTATCCCCACCCCCCAATATTAGGAGCTGTAGCCTAGATATCTAGATTACCAGCCCCTTCTCCCACGTTTTCAGCTTCTCCATAAAGCCTAACCCACTCTCCACACATGTAGGCAAGGCCAGTGTCCTCAGCACAGGTCTGATAAGGCATCACCTCTGGGGATATGGGGTCCCTTATTTTTATGACTCAGAAATTCCAAGGAAAGTGCAAAGAATAAATTCTTCAGGAAACCAAGCAGAGCACATAAAATGCAAAAACATCAGCAACGATCACAACAAGAAAAACTGATTTCAGAAGTGTCCACATACTCATTTCAAAAAAATATAAAGCTGAAAATTGTCTCCTGGGCAATGAACGTCTGGAAGTGATCAAACTGGGACAAGATCGTTCCCCATGGAGCACCTTGCAGAGTGCTTAGTACATGGTGTGTTGGGGAAGGGGGCTTGAAACAAAGTATGATCCTTGAAGGTGTCCCACGTATCTGGTGAAATGAATTGAGTAAAATCGGACAGAGAAGGTTTTAGTCTTTCTGAAAACAAGACATCTAGCCCTGGAAGAAATGATGCAACATCACAATGTCATCAAAGGCCGAACATGTACATCAACTCTGCACTGCATGTTTATTCCAAGAATGAGCACAGTAGACATAGCAGAACCAGATTTGGAAACGGCATCTCTGATTTCGTTGGGCCAAATTTGCCAAGCATAATAGATTAGAGTCCTTATGGGTGTTCCCAAGTAATTACACTTAATTGTTTGTGCAAATCAGAGGATCTATGAGCTACAAGCCCAATTAATTAAATGTAGACACACAAGTCAGATTGGAAAGAAAGAAGGAGGGCTGGGTTCCTTTCAGAACTAAGCCGGTGTTATTTTACTTTATTTTGAAAAGCCATAAGGGGAACACACCTAATAACAGTAGCTCGTATGGAACATTCCATTGCGATATGGCAGGCACTATTTACAGCACTGGGACCTCACAGGACCCCTGTCAGAGCCCCGAGACTCCCAATGCTGGGGAGGGAGGGAGAAAGGAGAGGAAGGCAGGAGCAGGACTTGCTTCACCAAGACAGCGGAGAGGAGAGAAGGCAGGTGGAAAATGGGCCAGGGGGATTGGAAAATCAAGTGAACTGAAGTTAAAGGCAGTCCTAATGTGGAGAATATGATACTATCTGGACTTGATCTAGGAGACCTCAAGGGGAATGGGTGATTTCTAAAGACAAGGTTTCCCAAGTTACCACCATTCATAGACACCTACACAATTTTTGTAATATTCAAGTGTTGCTTGTTTAATCATTGACTTTTTTCTTTTTTTCTTTCTTCTTTCTCTTTCTTTCTTTCTTTCTCTCTCTCTCTCTTTCTTTCTTTCTTCCTTTTTCTTTCCTTCTCTCTCTTTTCTTCTTTCTTTCTTTCTCTCTCTCTCTCCCCTTCCTTCCTTCCTTGCCTCCCTCCCTCCCTCCTTCTCTCCCTTCCTTTCCTCCCTCCCTCCCTCCCTCCCTCCCTCCCTCCCTCCCTCCCTCCCTCCCTCCCTCCCTTCCTTCCTTCCTTCCTTCCTTCCTTCCTTCCTTCCTTCCTTCCTTCCTTCCTTCCTTCCTTCCTTCCTTCCTTCCTTCCTTCCTTCCTGTCTCTCTCTCTCTCTGAGACAGTTTTTTATTCTCTCTTGCTGCCCAGGCTGGAGTGTAATGGCACAATTTTGGCTCACTGCAACCTCTGCTTCTCAGGTTCAAGCAATTCTCCTGCCTCAGCCTCCAGAGTAGCTGGAATTACAGGCATGCACCAGCACGCCTGACTAATTTTGTGTTTTTAGTTGGTCAGGCTGGTCTCCAACGCCTGACCTCAAGTGATCCGCCCACCTTGGCCTCCCAAAGTGTTGGGATTACAGGCGTGAGCCACCACACCCAACCTACATTTTTCTTTTAAATTTATAAGGGAGTTTCCAGAAGGCTCCTGCCCTTTTAAACTGCTGCCACCATTTCATATCTAAGTATTTTCATCACCTACACCAGCACTATCTACCAGACTCCACCTGCCCACCCATGCAGCAGGTGACTTCCTGCTCTCTTGAACAAATCGCAGAAGATACAACACCGCAATTTCTCATTTGCCACTTTATAAATGCCCCCCGTCCACCTTCCCTTTCGAGCCTATGCATCCTAATTTTCTTAATGCTATCCCAGAACTGGTGTTCACAAAGTCATTTGTTCTATAAGCATTTTCTTTTCCAAGGTATTTCTCACTCGTGGCTGAAAGTCAGCTCTCCTATTAGAGGCAGAGGAGAGGTGCTAGCAGAAAAGCAGCCAGAGGGATGGTGCATTCTTTGAGGTACTTAACTTTCGGACGCCTGGCAGGTTTCCAGGTAGGGTGATACAGGCTTTCTTGGTTAAGTCGGGTCAACTAGCCTTTGTTGTAAAGGCTCAGCCCTGTAATTGCTTTCAGAGGCCGCCCCGATCGCCTCTCTGAGCTTCTCAGATTTAACTCTGCACTGTAGCAGGTATCCACCCTGCCTCAGAATTGGTGTTAAAGCGCCTGCTTCAGAGCCCTGCCTGTGGATTAGTGACGGACACGCCTGGAGTGCTCTGAGATCCGAAGCTGAAAGACGGAGATTTCTTAGAGACATTATCTCAATCTCTCCACAGACAGAGCAAAGCCAGCCCAGGCAGAGCAGATGGCATGAGGGAGACACTGAAATAGGTAGAAGCAGGAGGTGAAACATTATTAAGGACCACACAGAGGCAGGATAAAGACCCCTCTGGCAACCATTTCCATCTGCCCTAACCCCTCCCAAACCTACAACTTCTTCTCCTAATTCTAGGATCATTCTGGGTCTAGAACCCATCCTGTGTCTCAGGAATCAAGCAAAGCGATGGCAGAGCTATGACTCAACCTAAGGGATTAATTAAGCCGTGGCATCAGATGGAAAGACACCTTTATGATTCAAGCGCAAACGATGACACAGCAAGATCAGAGAGTCCTTGACACCTTGCTTGGCTGCTTGTTTTCACAAGAGTTCCTTTCTAGAACCAGCGTCTCTTGCTCATCCTAGCTGGAATGGGCCTGAGGCACACAGCAGCTACTCTCTGCTTCAGATGGCAGCCACTTACTGAGCGCCTCGAATGCGCCAGGCTGTATGCTGTCCATGAGCTCAGCTGGGCGTGCACTTAACCTTGCCTAATGGTTTTTGGGTGTTTGTACTACATTCACCATCTTCTGCATTATGCACACCTGAAGGTGATCAAGGACTTTATTTTACTTTAAATGTTATTTATAGGGTCTCACTCTGTTGCCCAGGCTGGAGTGCAGTGGCGCTATTATAGCTCACTGTAGCCTTGAATTCCTGGGCTCAAGCAATCCTCCTGTCTCAGCCTCCTGAGTAGGTAGGATTACAGGCCATCATACGTGGCTAATTAAAAAACAATTTTTTTTTTTTTTTTGGCCAGGAACTGTGGCTCATGCCTGTAATCCCAGCACTTTGAGAGGCTGACGCGGGTGGATCACTTGAGCTCAGGAGTTCAAGACCAGCGTGGGCAACACGGTGAAACCCAATCCCTACCAGAAAATACATACAAAAATTAGCCAGGCATGGTGGGCACACACATGTAGTCCCAGCTACTTGGGGGGACTGAAGCAGGAAGCTGTCTTGAGCCCGAGAGGTTGAGGCTGCAGTGAGCCATGTTCACGCCCCTGCTTGCCAGCCTGGGCAACAAAATGAGACCCTGTCTCTAAAAACAAAACAAAACAAAGTAATATATATATATTTGTAGAGCTCGTTCCTTGCTATGTTGCTCAGGCTGGTCTCAAACTCCTGGCCTCAAGTAATCCTCCTACCTCGGCCTCCCAAAGTGTTGGGATTACAGCATGACCAACAATGCCTGGCTGGAGCTTTCTTTATAACTTTGCTTCTTTCAAGGCCTAGAGGTCAGGCCTATCTGTCTACATGCAAAAGATGCTTTAACCACAGGCACCACAGAGCCAACCACTAGCCTTAGGAGTTCCTGATTATTCAGTTCAATGTGCCTAAACATGCATAGTGTAGAAGGTGGATAAAGAGAAGATTTGAGAGGAGAAAGTTCTCATTCTGAAATTTCACTTCTGCCGTTAGTAATAATAATAATACGATACCTATCAAATGTTTTGCGCATATACTACACATGAGATGCTTTCTGTGCATTATCTCAGTTTATCCTGACAAGAATCTATGAAGTACATATTGTTGTTAGCTCCAATTTATACATGAGAAAACTGAGAACTAAGAACCCAAGGTAGGCCAGGCGTGGTGGCTCACGCCTGTAATCCCAGCACTTTGGGAGGCCGAGGGGGGTGGATCACAAGGTTAAGAGATGGAGACCATCCTGGCCAACATGGTGAAACCTTGTTTCTACTAAAAATACAAAAATTAGCCAGGTGTGGTGGCGGGCACCTGTAGTCCCAGCTACTCGGGAGGCTGAGTCAGGAGAATTACTTGAACCTGGGAGGCAGAGGTTGTAGTGAGCCAAGATTGTGCCACTGCACTCCAGCCTGGGCGACAGAGCAAGACTGTCTAAAACAAAACAAAACAAAAAAGAACCCAAGGTGATATAGCTGGTAAGTAATAGAGCCAACATTACTTTCAACAGGGCCGATTATTTTTAGGGTGACCAACCATTCTGGTTTGCCTGGAACTTAGTGTTTCCTGAGACATGAAACTTTCAGTGCTAAAATGGAAATAAGTCACCCTAATTATTTTTTGAGCACATTTTATTAATACAACAAAGCCTTGGTTAATGTATGAGTATTTTGTTCATATCAAGTTGTTTTTTTTTTTTGAGATGGAGTCTCGTTCTGTCACCCAGGCTGGAGTGTAATGGTTCGATCTCGGCTCACTGCAAGCTCCGCCTCCCAGGTTCACGCCATTCTCCTGCCTCAGCCTCCTGAGTAGCTGGGACTACAGGCGCCCACCACCATGCTCGGCTAATTTTGTTTTTGTATTTTTAGTATAGACGGGGTTTCACCGTGTTAGCCAAGATGGTCTTGATCTCCTGATCCGCCCGCCTCGGTCTCCCAAAGTGCTGGAATTACAGGTGTGAGCCACCGCGCCCAGTCATATCAAGTTTTAGAAATCATAGCTTTGAGTATTCTTCATTGATTTAAATTCTGTTCCTCATTTTCTATGTCTCAAAAATACCTAATTTACATAGGTATTTTTCTAGTGGTAATATTCATTTGAATTGGATTTTATTTTATTTTTTGAGGTGAAGTCTCGCTCTGTTGCCCAGGCTAGAGTGCAGTGGCATGATCTTGGCTCACCACAACCTCTGCCTCCAGGGTTCAAGTGATTCTCCTGCCTCAGCCTCCAGAGTAGCTGGGACTACAAGCACACACCACCATGCCTGGCTAATTTTTGTATTTTTAGTAGAGACGGGGTTTCACTGTGTTGGCCAGGCTGGTCTCGAACTCCTGACCTTGTGATCCACCCGCCTTGGCCTCCCAAAGTGCTGGGATTACAGGCATGAGCCACCGTGCCTGGCCTTGAATTGGATTTTTAAAAAATGATCTGTAATCATTTCTTGGCTAATACAAGATAAAGCCATATATAATTCTCATTAGTGATCTCAAAATTTTATTGCTTATCTCATTACTAATCTGATTCTTCCATAAACTTGTCATCACTTTGCCTCCTAACTAGTCACATAATTGACTAGTGCAAAGAGCAAATATCACAGTGAAAACAGAATAGTTAAACTCACCTGTGATTAAAATAGTACATCAAAATGGTGGGGATAGAGTCTAGCTTTAATTGCAACAAAAACAAATGGTAAGTTGGGCCTAATTAAACTACAGAGCTTCTGCATAGCAAAATAAACTATCCACCGAGTAAGCGATTTACAGAATGGGAGAAAATATTTGCAAACTTTGCATCTGACAAAGGTTTAATATCCAAAATCTATATGGAATTTAAAGAGTTGAACAACCAGAAAACAAATAACCTTGTTAAAAAAAAATGGGCAAAAGACATGAACAGACACATTTCAAAAGACATACAAGTGGCCGACAAACATACGAAAAAATGCTCTTTGTGACTAATCATCAGAGAAATGAAAATCAAAACCACAATGAGGGCCGGACGTGGTGGCTCATGCTTGTACTCCCAGTACTTTGGGAGGCCAAGGCAGGCAGATCACGAGGTCAGGAGTTTGAGACCAGTCTGGCCAACATAGTGAAATCCCATCTCTACTAAAAATACAAAAAGTTAGCTGGGCATGGAGGCAGGTGCCTGTAATCCCAGCTACTCGGGAGGCTGAGACAGGAGAATTGCATGAACCCAGGAGGCGGAGGTTGCAGTGAGCTGAGGTCGTGCCATTGCACTCCAACCTGGGCAACAGTGCGAGACTCCGTCTCAAAAAGAATAACAGCAACAACAAAAGCACTACAATGAGATTCCATTTTATACCAGTAAGAATGGCTACTACTAAAAAGCAAAAAAACAGATTCTGTTCATGTCTTTTGCCCATTTTTTTTAACAAGGTTATTTGCTTTCTGGTTGTTCAGCTCTTTCCATATACTTTAAATTCCAGATACTGGTGAGGCTGCAGAGGAAAGGGAAGGCTCATTGCTGGTGGGAATGTAAATTCAGCCCCTGTGGAAAGCAGTTTGAAGTTTCTCAAAAACTTAATACAGAACTACCATTTGACCCAGCAATCGCATTATTAGATATATATCCAAAAGAAAACAGATCTTGTTACATGCTCTCACATGTTCATCACAGCAGTATTCAAAGACATAGAATCAACCTAGGGGCCCATCAATAGTGGATTGGATAAAAGAAATGTGGTATGTATACACCATGGAATACTATGCAGCCATAAAAAATGAAGTCATGTCCTTTGTAGCAACATGGATGCAACTGGAGGTCATTATTCAAAGCCAATTAGTGCAGGAACAGAAATCCAAATACTGCTTGTTCTCACTCATAAGTGGGAGCCGAACAGTAGACTCACGGATGGAAAGATGGCAACAATAGAAACTAGGGACTAGTAGAGTAGAAAGGGAGGGAGGGGAGCAAGAGTAGAAAAATTAACTATTGGGTACTATGCTCAGTACCTGGGTGATGGGATCATTTGTACTCCAAACCTCAGCATCATGCTGTATACCCAGGAAACAAACTTGCATATGTATCCCCTGAATCTAAAATAAAAGTTTTAAAAGGACCAAAAAAAAAAAAAAAAAAAAAGAGAGGAAACCACACTCTTTTTTTTTTTTTTTTTTTTTTTTCAGAGAGACTGTCTCACTCTGTCACCCAGGCTGAAGTATAGTGGTACGATCATAGCTCGCTTATAACCTTGAACTCCTGTGCTCAAACAATTCTGCCTCAGTCTCCCAAGCAGCACCACCACATCTGGCTAATTTTAATTATTTTTTGTAGGGATGGTCTCAGTATGTTGCCCAGGCTGATCTTGAACTCCTGGCCTCAAGCGATCCCCCTGCCTTGGCCTCCCAAAATGTTGGGATTATGGGTGTGAGCCACTGTGCCTGGCCAAGCACACATTTAAAATGTTTTATTCTTCTTACAGTTGGCAAATATTATAAATGTTCTACTTTGCGCCTGGTGCTCTACAAGATGCTGAGATGCAATGGTTAATAGGACCCAGTTCCTGCTTTCATTGTCCAGCAAAGTTGATCATAACAACCAATTACACAATTAATTATTTGACCTCAGCGATGATCCAGACTACATAGAAGTATGAGAAGTACCGGGGCCTGTGGGTGGGGGACACTTAGCATAGCAAGGTAATGACTCCAGGAACCTGCAAGGATGAAATTAGAACGCTGTGCCTGACTCAGAGGTGGTGTCTGAGAGGTCAAGGTGAGGACAGAATGTAGCGCCTCCTGCATATAAGTCTTCCAAAGATTGAAATGAAGACGGAGTGAATGGAGTGAATCCATAGTTGTTTGGAAGGGAATTGTGGAAAGGGAGAACAGAGAAGACACCACGTAGGTGAGAGCAGTGACGCCACTTGACATTATCACAAATTAGAAAAAAGTACAGCTGTGCAGGAGACCCCTAGAAAATGACTATGGTGTTACAATTTCTGGGGCAAATGAGAATATATATTTGTGTATATGCAGGCACTAGGCATTTTTATTTAATCCTCACTAGAATTCTTCCCGTTGGCATGATTATCATTGTTTTGTGCATGAAGAAACTGAGGCTCAGCGAGGGGAAGCTGGAAAGTCACCCTGCGAGAAAATAATTAAACTACATATTAGAAAAAGCACACACAGTGGAGTCATTCCTCCTAGACACTCTCAAACATTGTGAGCTCCAGTTTTTCTAAGATGAAAATAATAATCCCTCTTTTGTTGGGGTTATTCCCACGAAAATAATACTGTGTTTTCATTGCCCACTGATAAAGCACATAGTAGGTGCTCAAGAAAGGGCATATTCCTGCTTGGTGTGATGTGTCTTTCATAGCTCAGTGGCCGTATTAGTATTGCTTTAGCCTTGTAAGAGGGTTTTCTTGGAGCTTTAGGGGAATACCGAATGGAAGAGAGGCCCTGAGCTGTGATCTTCGATGGGTTGGAACAAGTTGCCATCCGCTGAGTGGCAGGGGCAGGCACAGAAAGTCAGCAACTTCCAGAACCTCAAACTCGGTGCTTATCGCGGAGGGAACACCTGCAGAGGGCCATGGGATCAGGAGAGGCTTCCCAAGATGCTGAAAGAGGACTCAAGACAGCAACATCATTTGCCCTCCAAGGGGCACTCACAGAAGCTAGCATGGGGTTTTTTAAGCATCCCAGAAAAACGAACACATATTCCATCTTGCATGGAAGAAACATCTGATTGCCCTGCCTGGTCAATTTTTTCAAAGCTGAATAGCCATATCGTGAGACAATAGTTCTTAATGTTGAAGCACTGTAAACACAGATGTGCATGTGTGTGTGCGTGTGCACACCAAAAAACAAAAACCACACCAAATCGAAACCAAAACTAGACTTTGAATCAGATTAACCTGGATCCTGGCTTCTCCACCTCCAAGCGTTGGGACGTGAAGCTAGTACTCTGATGTCCCTAGCCTTGGTTTCCTTCGTTATAAAAGGAGAATAATACTATCTACTTTGCAGTGTTACTAGGACTGAAGCTGTGTGTAAGGCACGTAGCTGAGAACGTGGCACATGGTAAATGTTCATTTTTTTTTTTTTTTTTTTTTTTTTTGAGACGGAGTCTCGCTCTGTCACCCAGGCTGGAGTGCTGTGGCCGGATCTCAGCTCACTGCAAGCTCCGCCTCCCGGGTTCCCGCCATTCTCCTGCCTCAGCCTCCCGAGTAGCTGGGACTACAGGCGCCCGCCACCTCGCCCGGCTAGTTTTTTTTTTTGTATTTTTTAGTAGAGACGGGGTTTCACCGTGTTAGCCAGGATGGTCTCGATCTCCTGACCTCGTGATCCGCCCGTCTCGGCCTCCCAAAGTGCTGGGATTACGGTAAATGTTCATTATCTGATGTTTCACATTTTGAGCGTTCTGCTGGGCACTGGAACATTAGGGCAACATATTTTGTGTAAAAGCCTTTCCTAAATGCAAGTTTTCAGTTTGGATTTTATTATGGGGCAGGCGCGGTGGCTCACGCTTGTAATCCCAGCACTTTGGGAGGCCGAGGCAAGTGGATCACCTGAGGTCAAGAGCTTGAGACCAGCCTGGCCAGCATGGTGAAACCCCATCTCTACTAAAAATACAAAAATTAGCCAGGCATGGTGGTGCGTGCCTGCAGTCCCAGCTACTCAGGAGGCGGAGGTTGCAGGAGAATTGCTTGAACCCGGGAGGAGTTGAGATCATGCCATTGCACTCCAGCCTGGTCAACAAGAGCAAAACTCCGTCTCAAAAAAAAGAAAAAAAAAGATTTTTGTTATGAATATTTTCAAACATATAAACCACGAGAGAGAGAGAGAGCACAGTTTGATGAATCCCCGTATGCCCAGCACCCAGCTTCAATATTTGTCAACTCATTGGTCAATCTTGTTTTATTTTTGCCCCTTTCCTATTCCCCAAACTTGTCATATTTTGAAGCAAACTTGGGCATCATTTTATCCACAGATATTCCAAGCAGTTTTTTTTTTTTTTTTTTAAATAGAGTCTTGCTCTGTCACCTAGGCTGGAGTGCAATGGCTTGATCTCGGCTCACTGCAACCTCGGCCTCCCAGGTTCAAGCAATTCTCCTGACTCAGCCTCCTGAGTAGCTGGGATTACAGGCACGTGCCACCACGCCTGGTTAATTTTTGTTTGTTTTAGTAGAGACAGGGTTTCACCATGTTGATTAGGCTGGTCTCGAACTCCTGACCTTGTGGTCTGTCCATCTCAGCCTCCCGAAGTGCTGGGATTACAGGCGTGAGCCACTGCGCCCAGCCTGCAAGCTATTTTTAAATCAAGTTATCAGTTATTTGTTTGTCAGGGGAAATAATCCAAATTCCTTTTTGTGGGTGAGGGTTTTTAAGGTAAAATTTACATACAGTAAAATTAATCTTTTAGAGTATCGTTCTGAGTTTTGGCAAACCCAAATTCTTTAGACAATTCTTCAGGCATTTCTTTATCTAATTTAAAAACATATATTCCAGAATTAACTAGATGAATGAATACACAGTGTTTTGCAATTCTTAGTGACATTAACAGAAGAAGAGGAAACGTCCTCCCTCAGCGGGTTCCTGAATCACAGTTTATTTTGACTGGGAAACATAACATGTTTGATTGGCTGGAACATAAGCCACCCAGGAATAGATTTACTAGCATCAAGCATTGTTTAGGGCAGCTAAGTTGATGCTGATGCTTTCATTCCTAATGGCCAGAATGGATGGAAGGTTTCTAAGAAGCTTGATCATGATTGGGTTCATTAATAACTAACCTTAACATGACTATTGGGACTGTGATTAATCCAAATAAAAGTAACTTTGTTAGTGAAGATTTTTTTTTTTTTTTGTAGTAACTGCTATATGCTCAAATAACAAAGAAAAAGAACTAAACTAGAAACAAGTGCAGATGCCAGGAAGTCAGTCACAACTGCTTTCCTCTCCGGGATCCCCTCTGGCAGCCTGAGAAGGCCTCCCAGCAAGCACGCCCTCTGTTGTTTCCCGGTTACTTTGTCATCTCTTCATCTCTGACTTCGAAGGACAGCACCGTTTCCTAGGAAGAGAACCCCCGTTGGACCCAGACCAGGACAGTTCAGGAAGACCACCTCACCCTCTGAGTGAGTCTGGAGCTGCGGTGTCGTTCAGAGCTCCTTGCTTTTCGTGCCATCTGTAAGAGGATAATGATTTACTTACAGAAGCACTTGCCTGGGGGCCGTCAAGGCTGAACATTGCATTTCATCACAACTGACTCTGAACAGTTGAAGCTATGAATGTTAAGTAATCACAGTACCTGAGACCCCTACAGCCCCGAACTACAAACAACATCCAGACTTAGGGCTCATTCTGTCTTGTCCGGAGGGCTCATTTTCAAGGCTTAATACCATCATGAATTCTCCTTTTTTCAGCACTCAGAAACCCCTGACTTCCCCCGCCTTGGAGAACTACTAAGTGAATTTCTTCATGGGCATGTGCGGCTTTGCTTGGCAGAGTTAATAGCCTCATTCTGTTTCTTGTGTTTATGGTTTGTGTTTTGTTTTATTTTTGTTGTCAACTCTCTGTTTTTTTGTACAGCAGAAACAATAGAGGTTCTACCGAAATGGCCTTGACCAGCCTCACTCGCTGGTGCCGGTGAACATCTCGGCCAGACAACACGAGTCCCTCTGTGCTCAGCTTTGGTCTTCTGCTGGGCCTCCACTGAGACAGGGTCTCAGGGTAGCCATCAAGCTCAGATGGTGTGATTATGTTTCTTGCATGGACACCGAGCTTACTTTATTTAATCTAGGTGGCCTGAGTTACCGTGCTTTTGACTTGTTTTGTCATTCTGGTCAGCAATCTCCAGCAAGACTTGGTTTTAACTTAGAGTCTTTCCAGCGGCACTTTCAGTCTCGATTTGCTGTGTATTTGTTTGTCTATGTTTCCTCTGGGGAAGAGAAGCAAACAGTCTTTCCTTGGGGTTACTTGTTTGTCTTTTGGCTGATGAAGGAACCCATTCTACACCTGTTTTTTTGTGAAGCATGGGAGCTGCCAAATTCAAAAATGGTTAACACATTCCCTTCAACCCAACATAAACTATTTCAATTCTACAATGGGCAACCTTTTCAGTTGGTAGTAAACTCTGTTATTGTACCACACTCTAGGGATATCGGATCCAGATAGAAGCAAACTAATGAATCCGATTATAAATTCTCAAATTCTATGGGAGCCCTTAAGTTAATTGCTTTGTAGAGACTTAAAAGCACTTATATAAATTTAAAATAAGAGAACTCGAGAATTTCCAAAAACAACCTAACCTCTACTGTTATTAAACATTTTGGCTCTTTTAATGGATATATTCCTGCCAAGCCTGCACCTCTGAAAAAGAAAGGTTTAGCTGTGAGTTAAGTTAATGATTTTGGTCACTGGGTTGTATACTAAGATGAAATGGAGTTCATTTGGTGCTTTTATACAATTTAGAGGGTTAATTATTGTTATATGATATAGGAGAAATTTGTAATTATGGATATAATATTTATCATCAAGAAATATTTGAGGATTAGCCTATTTTGATAGTCTTCTTTCTGATTTTAACATGATATAAAAATAATTTTAGCATAATATTCTAGTTTACACCAGAGAGCTTAAATAATTTGAATTTCCTAAATTTCCTAGATTTGTCTTAACGTTGCTTTCGTAAATGTTTAGAATTATAAACATGTAAATATATGTATTCAATTAGATTAAATTACAATAACCAGTGTCTTCTAGAACCAGGTCTTTCAAGACATTAGTCCAATGTTTTCTTATCTAATGTCTTCTAATCTAATCTAATGTCTTTTAAGAAGACATTGGTTATTGCAACTTCAATCATGCAACAAATTATGGGAATCTACAGAATTATTAGAAACTATTGATGTAAATTCTAAAGTGGTATTTTTCTGATACTTTTAGTATCATTAGTGATCTTTTGCTATCAGTTATTATTTTTTGAAAGGTGACTTGAATTTAATTTCTAAGATCTCTACTTGATTTTGAAATCATAAAAGTTAGCAATCAACAATTTTTATTTCAAATTTCTAAGGGAAGAAAAGATGTGTGTGGTTTTCATGTGTATTGGTTTTCTATTGTTGCTGTAATAAATTACCACGAACTTAATGGCTTAAAGAAACAAGCATATTATCTTTCAGATCTGGAGGTCAGAAGCGTAAGTCTAGAGTCAGAAGTCTAACCTCAAGGTTTTGGCCGTGCTGCATGCCTTCCGGAGACTTCCGGGAGAATCTGCTTCCGCGCCTCTTCCAGCTTCCAGAGGCTGCCTGCATTCTTTGGTTCCTTCCTCCAATCTTCAAAACCAGCAGCTAAGCATCTTTTCTCCTCTCTGACTTCCTGCTGCCCTCTTAAAAGGACCCTTGTGATTAAATCCGATCCACTCAAATAATATGAGATAATCTCAAGATCCTCAACTTAATAACATCTGCTAAATTCCTTTCGCCAGTTAAGACAACACAGTCACAGGTTCCTGGACCAGGACATGAACATTTTCGAGGGACTGTTATTCAGTCTATCATCTCATGTAACTAGTTTAATTTATGTTCTTGCCTATACATGAATGCATTTACCCTTTTATAACACTTCAATAAAAATGGTAAAATCAATATGACATATATATCATCTTATGTTAAGACTAATAATGTAAAAAAATATGGAGTGTACCTATTTATGTATGTTTCAATGTATAAACACAATGGTATAGAAACATCAATAAGAAAAAGCTTCAAATATGACAGAAATGAGATGTCTAATAGTTATCAGCAAGTTATGACTTTGGACTATAGATATTCTTTCCATATGAGGAAATAAGGCATTATTCTTATTTGATGTAGAGCCAGTTCCCAGTTCTTAAGTTTGTCTTTTTTTTTTTTTCCTTTTATGTTCCTTCTTACCATGCTTCTAGGTTGTTTTAAATGAAGCAATAAGGATTATTCAGGAAGGATTGACTTTTTTTTTTTTTTGAAACAGAGTCTTGCTTTGTCGCCCAGGCTGGAGTGTGCAGTGGCACGATCTTGGCTCACTGCAACTTCTACTTGCTGGGTTCAAGAGATTCTTGTGCCTCAGCCTCCTGAATAGCTGGGATTCCAGGTCCCTGCCACCACACTTGGCTAATTTTTTTGCAATTTTAGTAGAGACAGGGTTTCACCATGTGGACCAGGCTGGTCTCGAACTCCCGATATCAGGTGATCCACCCACCTTGACCTCCCAAAGTGCTGGGATTACAGGTGTGAGCCACTGCGTCCGGCCAGAATTGACATTCATAATTATTATTATGTAACTTCTCTTAATTTGTCCCTCTGTTTCATGAGGTAATCAAGACAACTCACCATTGTTCTTGTGAAAATCTATTCTGAAGACTCTTTTTCCTATTGCTTTCCCCAAAATGAGGCCCTAAACTTAGAGTCATAAAACTCTAACGATATGTTTTTCCCCTTCTCCTCCTCCTCCTCCTCCTCCTCCTCCTCCTTCTCCTTTCTCCTTCTCCCTTCTTCTTCTTCTTCTTCTTCTTCTTCTTCTTCTTCTTCTTCTTCTTCTTCTTCTTCCTCTTCTTCTTCTTCTTCTTCTTCCTCTTCCTCCTCTTCCTCTTCCTCTTCCTCTTCCTCTTCCTCTTCCTCTTCCTCTTCTTCTTCTTCTTCTTCTTCTTCTTCTTCTTCTTCTTCTTCTTCTTCTTCTTCTTCTTCTTCACAGAATCTCACTCTGGTGCCCAGGCTGGAGTCCAGTGGCATGATCGTGGCTCACTGCAGCCTTGACCTCCCAGGCTCAAGCAATCCTCCCACCTCAGCCTCCTCTGGGACTACAGGGATGCACCACCACGCCCAGCTAAGTTTTGTATTTTTTGTAGAGACAGGGTTTTGTCATGTTGCCCGGGCTGGTCTCAAACTCCTGAACTCAAGGGATCCACCCACCTTGGCCTCCCAAAGTGCTAGGATTACAAATGTGAGCCACCACACCCGGCCACGGATATCTTTTAAACCCAAAATACCTTTGGGTTTTCCTGGACTGTAATTGAGTAAACACAGGGATTTTTTTTTTCACTGTATAAAAAGAAAAGACAATAAAAATAATTATGTCTGTCTGCCTTTCTCCAGATTTTAAGTCAATCAAAATTACCATGGGAATTTAGTTACCAAACTCAGTTTGAGTTTGTCATCCTTCTCAGAGAACTCCACGGAGTTTTCTTTTAAGGTGCTGTGCCGAAAATGCTACTAGCTGTAGTTATGGCAGGACACATTCACGGAAGTTAATTTCCATAACTGGGTTACAATTAATACATTTATCTGTAAAAATGACACCTTCCAGGTTAATGGTCAGCAACCAACTTTTGAGAACAAGAAGAGTAGCTATAGTGGTCATAATTTTTTCTAAGTCATATAGTGTAAAATTTTGCTAATGGTAAATTGTTCCACAGGAAGTAATTAATAAAGCTTTTTTATTTAACTCTTCGTGAGATCAAGGAAAATGTCCTTGTGCTGGTTGAATTAATTATACTATTTTCTGTTAAACTTTAGGTATATTTGGTTTTAATGGTGCTTAAACACTTGAGACGTCTATTTAACAATATTTATCAATTACCAGCTGGTACTCCTTGTGGCTTTGTGTATTTCTGCTAAGATGATATCATCATCCAATGTGGACATTGGAGCAGAGAAAGAGTCTCCCATTCTGGTAGGTATGGGTGGATTTGCATGCCAGATTGGGGTTTCAGTGTTTACATACTGGCCATCACCCAAAGGACCTGCCTATCCAAGAGCGAATGGCCTAGAGGTCACAGGGATACTGGTTTCATCACCTTATACATGGGTTTCTTCCTTGGCTTGGGGTTCCTGATTAAGACTTTGCATTAGAAAGTGCCCCTAACATTGGCAATCACAATCAATGAAATTGTCCAGAATGTGCCTGCTGGTCCAACTGAACTGTGAAACCTTCACTCACTGGCTGCAATGATGTCCAACAAGAGAATCACATGTGAGTTCTTTACTGACCAAACAAGGCAGTTGTGCACTGGCTGACACCTCCTGTGAGATTTGGATTAATGTTTTGGGGTGAGTCAAGAAGTTCATATATAAAATTTAAGAACAGGAAATTTTTTGTCTAAAATGGGTTGAACTGACCAGTGGACTCTTTTCTCGTAACTTGGGCTTTTCTCTATAGGGGCTGATTACAGCATGTTACTATTAGTCATGTCGTGCCTGGTTGTTGCTGTTGTCAAGTATATTGTTAACAAGGTCTTAAACGCTGTTTCCCAGCCACTGTCTTGTTCGTTCATACATCAGCTGATTCCCTTTCTTTCCTTCCTTCCTTCCTTCCTTCTTTCTTTCTTTCTTTCTTTCTTTCTTTCTTTCTTTCTTTCTTTCTTTCTTTCTTTCTTTCTTTCTCTCTCTCTTTCCTTCCTTCCTCCCTCCCTCCCTCCCTCCCTCCCTCCCTCCCTCCCTCTCTCTCTCTCTCTTCTTTCTTTCTTTCTTTCTTTCTTTCTTTCTTTCTTTCTTTCTTTCTTTCTTTCTTTCTTTCTTTCTTTTTCTTCTTTCCTTCCTTCCATCCTTCCTTCCTTCCTTCCTTCCTTCCTTCTTTTTTTTTTTTGAGACAGAGTCACACTCTGTTGCCCAGGCTGGAGTGCAGTGGCTTCATCTCAGTTCACTGCAACCTCTGCCTCCTAGGTTCAAGCGATTCTCCTGCCTCAGCCTCCTAAGTAGCTGGGATTACAGGTGCCCCGCAACCACGCCCAGCTAATTAGCTGACTCTATTTATAAAGGAGACTTAAGAGACTTAAACGAACACAATGAGATCTGGGACAATGGCACTGAAGCCAAATCAGCAGTGTGGACCCAAATACCTGATAAATTGCTTATCCTTTATGTTCTCATCTATTACCTCAGAAAAAGGGAGAACCAAGGGGAGGGTAATTTCCACGGACGGCAGTACTTTCCTAAGGAAGAGCAAAGCTGAATGTCGTGTGTCAGCACGATTGGCTCTGACAAATATTGAGTGATGCTTGTGTCTCAGACCCTTGATGGATGTAACTGAAGATGTTCCTGATGCATGACAACAAGACTTGGTTTAGTCTGCTGTTTTCAGACATCTGGTCTACCTCTATCCCATCAGAATGCCAGTCTTCCATGATAAATTAGACTAAACACCAGGAGCTCCCCACTTCTAAAACTTACAGAGCCCTGAGTTCTCCCGCAGAGTACTTGGTGAATTTCGCCACCGGAACGTGCTGTGTTGGCTGGCAAGTTTATAGGCTTGGTTTTGTAATTTTCTTTTTCATTTCTCATGTTTTTTATTTTATTTTTGACCCAACAGTAACACATATGGTTTCTGAATCTAAGAGATCCATCAGGATGCAGATTCTGCTTCTTTCTAAAAAATAAAATGAAAAAAAAGTTGAACTCTGGACAATCCAGTTAAAATTCTCCAGAATTTACATATGTAGGTAATGAGTTGGTGGCAACATTTTGTCTTGGTTTATCCAGATTTAACTTGAGCTTTTTACTTACCTTCACCATCAAATGGCAGGTCACAAAAGCTGTATTATGAAATAATAAACAGTGCTATGTAGCTTCTTAAATCTCACTTATTTTTATGCATTTATGACTTTTGCCATATTATTTAAGATTTTTCTTTAAATTCACTCAGTTTTTTTACATAATTAATTTGAGAAAATAAGCTTTATATTGCCAGTGTAAATGGAGAGCAATATCATCATGTAAACATAAGATAAATATAAAAGTAAAAACATAAATATTTTTTGAATTGAAGTTTGTCTTGCTACTACCAGAAACATGCTTATCACAACTTGTAAAAAGCTGATGTGATTCAATGGCGTAGGCTTTTGGAGTTCTTTGAAATGGCCAACCCATGTGTGATACCCTGAGATCAGATGTCAGTAAAATCTAAGCCTCTGGCAGTCCAGCCTACTTCCTCCATTGTCCTGAGGCCTCTCTCTTTATGAGCATTTTATTTTTTACCTTCACGAGTGTAATGCATCTGGCTTGTCCGTCTCTCTTTGCCCTGTGTCTCCCCTGGACGTGCCTCAGAACTGGGTGCCCTAGCTTTGCTCTTTCATAGTTAGGATGTTTACTATAGTAGTTAGGATTCTGGGGTTGCAAGCAATAGAAACCCAATTCCAGCTGACTTACACAACAAAACAAGATTTATTGGAAGGATTGGGGAAACTCACAGAATTGAACGAGAAGCTGAAGAAACAGGCTCTGAAAAGGATAAGAACCAAACACCTCTGAGGATCAAGGGCACAGGAAGAGGAGGGTAGTTTCTTCAGTGTCCTTACTCTGGCACACTTCCTCTCTCGGTTAATTGGAATCATCAAGCTGCATTCATCTTTGACTTCTGGGACACCTTGCCCAGCCCTTTTCAGGAAACATACAGAATTCCAGCCTCAGCACTCAAGGGCCTGAGTCCCTTAGGGCAACTCTTGACTTCTCTTAGCCTCAGTTTCTTCATGTGTTAAGTGGGGGAAGATGACACTTCCTGAGGTTTAGGGAAAATAGTTATGAAAAGCAAAAAAGCTCCTCTAGTGAAGTAAATATAAGCGGAGCCACCGGAGCCACATAAATCTGGGTTCAAATCTTGATTCTAATGTACACTAGCTGTGTATTTTTGTGTGATTTATTACACTTCAGTTTCCTCATCTATAGAGGGGATAATGACAATGTTTACCTTATTGTAATTAACTTTGTATCAAGCAAATAATAAATGCACATTAATGTAAGTCATACAAGGAAAACAGGCAATAGATGTGATGATAGCTTTGTGAAGTTATTAATATCAATCACTCCTTCTTAGGGGTGAGTAGTGAAGCCATACCTTCTCCCAAATATAATGTAACAGGACAGTTATGAGAAACTTATGTTTTGAAGTAACCTTTTCACATACGAGAAAGGAAGCCCTTGTTATGAATGGTGGTGCTGGATCTCAACCTCTGTGTGATCCACAAAGCTCTGCCTGCTTCAGGCTCATGTCCTTCTGGAGCCTGAAGTGTTCTTGGCACATCTTTTATAAAAGTCAGCCTTCCTTTCTTCCTGTTGCAAATTGCATGCACATTTCTGCTCCCTGAGACCAGCCTTCATTTCTCAACCAGTCTTCTTAGCTTCCCCACCCCCTTCTCCTTAATGAGAATAAGTTGACTTGTAATTAAGGTCATATTTTATGGACCAAGAAAGGCAGTAGCTGATGTGGCCGGGGCGCTGCAGCTCCACTCAGCGTTCCTCTGGTGGATTGCGTTGACCCTCCGTTGTTGTTTCAGGCTGGAGATAGAAGAATGATTTTGATGGCTTGAAATTAACAACGGGATTTATAGCTTGTAAATAGTCCTTGTGGCGAGATTTTCCTTCTCTGCTCTAATCCCCTCTTCCCATTCAGACCTCATTTATGCATCCCTTGCCAGAAGGATTATCCTCAGAATGGAAAACAAGAGTCTTTCTAGCATCGCAAGCTGCTTCTGCTGAGAAGCCCACAAGCAGCCTCCGTGGGTCTTTGATGTGCCTCAGTTCCGCTCTGTGGGGCGGGAGCAGCTCCGCTGGCCCACCGTAGCCTGGCTGTCTGGGTCCAGCCAAGATAGTGATCACTCACTGCACGCTCTATTTTCTTCTCTCACAGCAAGAAAGTTTCTGACCTCGTCCTATTATTTTTAATCTATCTCTTAACATAATAGTCTCTGTAAAAAGACAGGCAGTGTTCCCAGACGGTCTGGCTGTTATAGTGATGGAGGAGCTGGTTTGGAAAAATGGGAACGTTCTCCAAACCGCGAAAGTCAATCTAAGCTGTTAGAGGGGTACTGAGGAGCCTGGCTGACTTCTCCTATCTTCACGTTGCACTTGCTTTTCTGACTCAAATAGGAAATAAGCGGAAGTCACCAGAGATCCCTGCTGGAAAGAAAGTTCCACATCAGAAGCAAAAGAGAGAACAATCCATGTCCAAACAGCTGTTCTGGGCTGTTGGCTCTGAGGTGGGTGGATGGGCCCAGCACTGATGAGAAAGTGAGGGGAAGGACCCCATGTCAGCTTTGCATAACTTACACGGCTGCTGGGTAGTTGGTGAAGGGACTCACCTCAAAACCAGTGCCCCTGGGATCGGGCATGGACAATGACACTCAGTCCCGGCCTACTTGTTACCGACGGGAACATAAGTCTCTCTCCTTCTGCTCTTCCCCTTGCCCCATCATCAACCCAAAATGTTTTAGATTAACGTCAGGTTTTAAATGTGAACGACATGTCAGCAAGCCCCCTAGACAGCATTATTTAGTTTTCTAATGTTGGACGTTTGTAGTGACTGTGCATTGTACCAGCACCTTCCTCCCAGTGACATTGACATCACTCTGCTCAAATCAGTTGATTTTCCCATCACCAGCTGATTCATTGGGCAGAAATCACAAGTTCACATGCCGAGGCGAGGGCTGAACTCTGTGACCCCTCCATTGAAAAGGCAAAACTCTATCACTGTGTTTTCATGCGAGCAGGCACTGGGAAGCAGTTCGCTTTTCTTTCGTTAGATTTTTATTTTTCCTCTTTGTGGCAGTGTAACCTTTCATGATACTGTTCTACCATTTGCTTCTTTGGTACCATCCTCAGTTGGAACTGGCCTATGGCGATCAATAATTTTGGAGCTCATTAATGGACTATGCTATGGTAATTTCCACATACTATTTTTTAAAATTGTCAGAGCAACTTGTTGAAATAGGAGGCATGATCCTTATTGTGCCAAAGACAGGAAAGAAGTTCGGAGAGATTAGGAAATTGTCCAAATTACAGATGAGCTAAAAATATATTAACTATAAAAGATAAATTCCAAAAGAGTATGCACAAGTGTATGTTCATTCTTCTTCTCTCTACCTCTTTACCATGGTCCCTCTCTCTCTCTCCTCTCTGGAAACATCTCTGAGCAGGTTGCACAGGAGAAAGGGTGCTGAGGCTTGAGCTGTCCTGACAGGACAGAGGCCGAGTCGGTTCTGCAGGGTTGATCCCGCCAGCTGAGACTCGGGCTTCAACACAGCAGGCCCATGACTCGTTCTTTATCATCTGCCTTGAGTTCAAAAGAAAGAGATGGCAAGCACGTACAGCGCCGGGGAGGGACAGATGGGCTTCCACAAATGTGATCACACGCACCAGCCCGTGGACCGATGATTTCAACCCAGCCCAAACCAAAGGCTGCTCTTTGAAGCCTGCAAACTTTTCCTCATGACTCATCCTTTCTGATTCCCAGCCAACTTTCCACCATGGAAGGGCCTAAGGCCCAGCAGAAAATTGTCTGCTTATCCTAGGAGAGGAAGTATCCTGGAGAGCCGTGAAAACGCTTCTCAGGAGATCCCCCTGCTGGCTTTTCAGATCCACCAGCTTGAATCCTTGGGGAAACATCCAAAAATTCTAGGCTCTCCTCCAAATGGAAACTGAATCCCGAATCTTTGAAACTGTGTCCACATGCATTTCAGACCACTCACTGTGAATTTGGTTATGTTGTGGTGTGAAGTTTTGGACTGACGGCCCATCATAATACTTGGGTAAAATATGAGATTTCATGCTTTTGGATTATAGTTTCCACATAGCTTCTACCTCCCAGATGCCCCTGTCTTTCTACAAGTCTCTGTAAAAACGCTTCTGCAGAATCAGCAACATTAGATCACTGGTTCAGCCGCCTGCGTTGATTAAGTACGTCCATGTCCAAAGACCAACTCAAAATGGTTTAAAAAGACAGAAAAGAATAATTGGCTCAGGAATCAGAAAGGTCCAGAGGTATTTTGGCATCAGGTGAGGCTTGATCCAGGTGCTCACAAAGTATTATCAAGGCTTAGTTTGTTATATATTTTGTCTCTGCCTTTCAAGGTGTCAGCTTCATCTGTAAGTCCCAGTGGGGGCCCCTAGCAGTTGCAGGCTCTTCCCCTGCTGCAAATCCTGAGGCAAGAAGGGAGTTTTGTGCAACTATCCAGGGGAGAAGGCAAAGGTTCTCCTGGCAGTTCCCAGAGAAGACAGAGCTTCACATTCTGTGAGCCCCGGCTAACCTCTCCTCTCAACTCCTTTGCACTTTTTGTGTTTTGTGACCCTCATCAGACCAGTTCCGGGGTAAAAGGGAGGAGATGGATTCTTTGGCTTAGGGCAATGAAAGCCCCCACTGGAACTGAGGTAGGGCCAATCCCACTCAGGCCTCCTGGCTGAGAAGGGGGAGGAATAGATTACCAAGGGAAATCAGGACACTATTTCTAGGAAGAAAGGAGAGACATGAATGCAGGGGAGGAAAATGACCAATGTACAAAGTATGCTCCCTTATGCTGGTGTTCACATGGAAAACAGAGGAAAGAAAATTGCCCAAGGTGTTTAAAGATATTCAATGACTTCCCACTGCTCTTGAGACAAAGAAGTCTTGGCTATGACCTACAAAGTCCTGTGTGATGTGGTCAGTTGTCCCTCCAGCGCCCCGGACCACTCCCTCACATCCTCAGCACTCCCGCCACACAGACCTCAGCTCCTTGAACTTGCCGGTCTCCGCCTGCCATCAGGACTTAGCATGGACTGTGTCCTCTGTCTTCCCTTTTCACCCCATTAGCTCCCACTCAGATCTCACCTCCAGGGCCTCCACCTTAAGGAACCCTTCCCAAGAGCCCTCCTAACCAAGGCAGCCTCCTCGGATACACTGCTCTTGGCCCCTTGTTCTCTTCTTTTGCAGCCCTGATGAAGCCTGTTTTTCCCACTAGATAATTCCTTTCATTTTTCCAGTGAATACTGAGTTAGCACCTCCTGTGTGTCAGGCCCCATTCTAGGTGCTGGGAATAGAACAATTAACAAGAAATGCACCCCGTCCCTTGTGGAGCCTACAGGCTGCATCTCACGCCACATGACTCCAATATGAAAGCCAAGAGTACTAGTCTAACATGCATTGCAAACACCACGGTGCAAAAACATTAAGCAACTTACGGGAAATTACACGTGAGATTCAACCCTCTGAAAGGGACTCTGAGCCCTGTTACCAGACCTAGAAGCTTCTTTGTTCCGGGTCTGTGCTAAAATTGCATGATCCTGAGATCAGACATTTTGTGCAGCAGGAGAATTCCACTCCGGTTGAGTCCTCCCTCAGCAGGCCAGACCCCGTCTTATTCACCCAGTGGTCTCTCTTAATAGCTCCTGAATCCCTTCCCGTGAGTCCACCCCAGTGCCACAGTATCAACTGAAGCCTCCCTAACTCCTGTGAATTTGAAATGTTCTGCAAGCTCCTCGAGGGCAGGGACTCTGGTCTACTTATCTGTAAATTCCCAGCATTTTATGTGCTGTCTGTATGCAGTAGGTGCTCCATAATTGCTAATTACGTGAATCAGTCGTTTCTTTGCCTTCATCTGTTTTTCCATCTGATCTATTCTCCCTACTGACTTTCATCCCATCCTAACTGGTAGGACCACCTGCTGAAGGAGATGTTAATATCGACTCTACAGCAGAGAAAACTCAGATTCTAGCAGGTGAGTCCTCAGGTCACAGGTGTAAAGTCGCAGCATGGAAGACTCACATTCAGTGGGCGTCTTCTTGTCACATGCTTTGACCTGTAGCTGCAGTCCCTAATCCCAGCCAAAGGAAACCGGTGAACACTCCAGGATTCCCTACAAAATGTGCACACATTTGCAGAAGCAAGATCACAGCTTTCATCCGATTTTCAAAGCTGTCCGGAACCAAAAACCATTAAGGATAACTGGCCTGGGGGTATTTTCTTGCTTTCTTTTTCTTTTGACTGACACCATGCTGACACACACTGCCCCACACCAAGTCGTCTTAATTGTGGGTTCACATGGAGCAGGGGCTGCTCTCCTCCTGGGGCACCTCGGTCACCTGCCCTTGGCATCTGCTGCGAGTCCCAACAGCATCGGCTGGCTGCCGCAGTCACATTCCTGAAGAATGCGAATAGCAGAAGAAATTGAGAATACACGAGGTAAATTTCCAGACAAGAGGAATACAGCCAGTAATATAATCCTTACATGAAGAATAAGGCTACTGTTGGAATCTCAAAGCTAAAAAAAAAAAAAAAAAAAAAAAACGAATTACAGGGGCACGCCCAGTTAAAAATTCTGGTTTTCACAGTCTCTTTGCTTGTCAAACTTAATATCAAGGAAAATAAGCTAATTTGATTTGGCAAAGGCTCATGAAATATGGAACTGATATCTGTGGCAGCGACCTTTGATGTTTTGTATAAACAGTGTTTTCCCTGCTGTGGAGGCGAGAGTTGAATAATAAACAGCATCTTCCCTTCTCCACTCGCCGCCCACCCCTTCCTCAGTACTCCCCAAAACGTAGAAAGTAAGTCTTTTCTGTGGCTCACTGGGGCAACATTTGTTGGCTAATTTTACAGAGCAGGGTTTTTCAACCTTTGCACTGTCATTTAGGGCTAGATAATTCTTCATCGTGGGGGCTGCCCTGTGCCTTGCAGGGTGCCTAGCAGCATCCCTGGCTTCTACTCACTACATGCCAGGAGCGTCCCTGTCCCGAGTTGTGACCACCAAAAGTGTCTCCAAACATTGCCAAGTATCTTCTGGGGGCAGGATTACCCCGGTTGAGGGTGGTGTGTGTGTGTGTGTGATATATATATTTATATATATATATAGAATATATATATATTTATATATATATATAGAATATGTATATATTTATATATATATAGAATATATATATTTTTATATATAGAATACATATATATATATATATTTTTCCTTTTCTGTCAATTTCAAGTACTACTTGCCATCCTCAGGATCTATTGCCTTGAGGTTCTGACTCATCATCCAACAGCTCCTTAGGCGTCCCAGGGAAGAGGTGGAACAGGTATCGTCTATCATCTGTTGTACCTGCCTTTGCTCCCAGGGGCTTCAGGCCTGCTTGCTGCTGCATGTCTACCTGGAAAGGGCAGCTCTCAATGGTCTCTGAGTGATTACGTACTTGATACATCTTCTGAACTCACAGATTCCCGAAGTTCAAGAATTGCACGGTCTCTGGGCAGCTCCTTACTGCCTCCTTCTCTGTGTTGCATGGCCTTTGGTAACACATCATAGTGAAGAGGGGTTTACCTGGAGTTAGGCAGGTTTACATCGATGACGTTCTGAGTCAGCTTGCACCAGCTGTGAGAGCTGACGGTTACATCTTCAGGAATTCTATGAGCCATTTGCAGTCCTGTTGGTAGCTTGAATTTACTTATGATGAGAGTATTTACACTGCAAAAATTGGCAAATGCCACCAATCAGGGCTTCCCTCCACCCCTGCCAGCTGACTGAGTAACACATCACTGGTTCAAGTACAGGCTTGAAACTAGGGTGAATGGCAGACCCTGCTCACTCTCACCCAATATCCATTCTGCCCTTGTTTCTTACTGAAGGAATTCTTCCTGTTTGGCCTGGCAAGGAATGCCGCAGGATAGCCACATTTCCCACCTGTCTCGGAGTTTAGAGTGCTCAAATGAGCACTGGCCAATGGCATGTAGATGGAGTTTACTAGATAGGACTTCCCAGAGACTGTAAAATGCAGACAAACTGGCCTATAACTTTTACTCTCTGCCCTTGACCTTACTCCCTGTGTAGATCATAGCTGCTATGCCGGGTGTGGATCGGGCATCTCCCAACGACAAGGTGGCTAGTGAGAGATACAGATCACACACTGGGAATGTGTGAATTGAGAGACAAGCAGTCCTGTCTTGATGCCTGGATGGCATCAGGAGGTCAGTGGACTCCAGCCTTGGACTCCCTACTCCAGGCTGCTTGTTGGTGGATTCAGGAATATACCACTGAATGCCACCCCTAACTAAGACCCCAGACAAATCAACTGAAAGTTTATTAGCTCTGGTTTCCCTACCTACAAAATAAAAACCTAATTCCTGGGACAGCTCTGAGGGTTAAATGAGATAATGGATATAAAGAGCCTAGCACAGTCCTGGCATGTGGGGTGCAAGCCTCCTAATGGGTGCAAGCTGCTGTTCTTACTATCACCGCCGTCACCATTATCTTGGCAATAGTTATGCGTTTGGGCATTGGCCTCCCCCTCCAGCCTTCGTGTCTTCAAGCACATGGGCCACGTTTCATTCACTCTCTGTCTTCAGTCTTCACCAGGTGGCCTGATATTAGCACTCATTAAGTCTTTTTTGTTTTGTTTTGTTTTGTTTTTTGAAATGGAGTCTCACTCTGTCGCCCAGGCTGGAGTGCAGTGGTGCGATCTCGGCCCACTGCAACCTCCACCTCCTGGGTTCACGCCATTCTCCTACCTCAGCCTCCTGAGTAGCTGGGACTACAGGCACCCGCCACCACACCTGGCTAATTTTTTGTATTTTTTAGTGGAGACAGGGATTCACCATGTTAGTCAGAATGGTCTCGATCTCCTGAACTTGTGATCCACCTGCCTCGGCCTCCCAGAGTGTGATTAAGTTTTCATAATAAAATTAATTATCCTTTGTTAGAGTTTTGTTCATATTTCTATCCTGCCCTGTAGCACTAACTAAATTCAATTCATGCTTACTGAACGATACAGAAGAATAACACAACAATGAATGATACAAGAACGAGTAAAACATTCATGCCCCCACCCTACTCTAAGGAATCCATACTCAATTTGGAAACATAAGGAAAGTCTCTACATGATTGGATGCAAGAGAAGTATGAGGGTTCTCAGGCAACGATGAACCAAAGGCATCATGCAGGTGGATGACGGAAGTGATGGGGATAAAGAAAAGGCTTCTTGGAAGGGGAGGCGTTTGGCACAGGCCTTGGAGAGTGGTGGGTCGGGGTTTCTATTATTAGGACGTTATGAGCCTCATGTCTTAGGTAGATGGGGTATTAGGTAGTGCAGTGGGAAACCCTGGCTCTTGTCCTGGGAATGGAGCTAAGAGGAAGTTTGGAAAGTTAGGTGGAAGGTTTATCTGCCAGGCTGAGATATGTACATTTCACTCTCTGGAAAGTAGGGAGCCACTGAAGCTTTGAGAGCCGAGAGTGACATTAGAATTGGAATTTAGATAGACGAATCCAGCAGCCATACAGAGATTGTTTGGAAAGGGAGACAGGAGGTATGGCACCAGTAAGTCGGCTGTTCAATAGACTAGAAAAGGGGTGCATGCTCCCCTAGCCCTGTGAGCTGTTCGTTCATAGCACTGAAATCATTGCAAATTTATATTTATTTGGTCAGTCATTTGATTAATGCCTGCCTTCCTGTCTAGACCGGAAGCTCCATGAGTGGGGCATGAGTCTGTCTTAGAGACTGCTGTGAGTCCTCACCACCCAGATAGGAGATGTTCTGTGAATAGTTATCAAAAGGTGAAATTGAAGTCAGAGAGCTGGGGTCTGACTTGTGTCTCCTGGAGCACTGAGAATCATCTCTAGGCCTTGAAAACATGGCCAGATGCTGAGAAGGCTAGTCAGTGCCCGGTCCTGGGAGGAATTGTAAAGAACTTTTGGTTGAACTCAGACATCCTAGAGGTTTCAACCAAAGAGCCAATTCTGCTGTGACTTGCTACATGATCTTAGAAGATGCTTACCATTTCCAGGTTCCTCTATACAACGAAACTGAGAAACATAACCTTGAAGTCTCCCAGAGCTCTGTGCATCTCATTGGGAAAAAAAGAGAGAATTTATTGGGTACAGATTACATGCCAGACCACTGAGCCAAGGGCTTTCCCTGTGTGATCTCATTTAATCCTCAGAAGAACTCTTGAGATTGGTAAACATATCCCAGTAACTCAGAGGGCAGCCAGGGTACCCTGCCTCTTATGTTCTGAATCGCCCGGTTCTAGGAAGCAAACCAGGCTCCATATTTTCATATCTAGGTGTCCTTGGGCAAGTGACTTAGCTTTCCTGTGACTCGGTTGCCTCATTTGTAAAAGGGGCCTCCAAAGTATTACCTCACGAAGGAATGGAAAGAGCGCAAGGAGAGAGTGCATCTAATTCATGTGTGGTCCCTCTGCCTTCGTCCTTAGAGGTCAATCATGTCAGCTTTTAATGTAGTGAGATACCCCATGGAATTCCAAAGCCATTTCCAAGAGTTCCATGCATTTATAAAGGGCTGAGACTCTCATGATCACCTCTCTTTAAACTAGGTGCTGCTCTTTCCCGAATATAACTTTTAAAATCACCTCCCCTTATAGAACTCAAGTAAATCTATTTCAAAAGGACTTCAGATGGCTACTGCAATGGCGATGTGGTAGCCAGGACAACTGTGAGATGTGGAAGGCAACTGAAAAAATAAAGGTAAGACAGGTAAAATAAAAGCCTGGCTGCCTGCAGAAAGCCATGTGCCCGGTCCCTTGTTGTCAAAGAGGGAGGAGGTCTTCAGGCTTGGGAGAGGTATCAGAGGGTAGCACTAGACAGAAATAGAACTGAGAAGGCAATCATTTCTCTATGTTTCAATAGAACTGAGAAGGGAATCATTTCTCTATGTTTCAATCCAGTGTTCCTAAATGCTGTGTGAAACATACCACGCAGAGCCCCCAGCCCACCGCCCCCAGCCCGAGTGTGGGAAGTACCACGCCAGGCTTTCCTGCTTCTCAGCTGCAAGGCCATTTCCCCAGGCCCTAGCGATGCCTGCAGCTAGGCAAAGCCAGCCTCTTCAGTATTCCCCTCTCCCTGCTCCTCCACCTTACTTGATCTGGGACATTATTGTGGGAGCAAGGAAAGCAGCCGAGTCCTTTAATCTCCTGCATTATGGAGGGATACTTTTAAAAAATCCCGTCGTTTTCTTTCCATCTCTATTACCCATTTTAACTACTTAATTTGCCAAGTTCCTGTGAGCTGCCTATTGATAATTGATAGATTGTTCCTTCCTTTCCAATTTCCTCTGTTAGTTATCCCAGGAAGTTTATTTCTGCTTTGCATGTAACCCAATAGGTTGGCGAGTACCCGGCTGGCTTATGGGCCTGTGTAAATTAATACTGTCCAGAAATGCCGAGGCGAGACCAGCAGGCCCTCCGACCAGGAAGCTATCCGGTTGCTTCCTGGCAGGCTCCTCTTCATTGAAACGGCCTGCAGCGGAGGCACGGGGACTTCCCCTTGCTTTAATGGCTTTGAGTGGTCGTCTGGGGGAGATCATTGATGCCAGGCCTGGCTCTTCCCTCAAGCCAGGAGGTTTTCTTTGGTCACATAGATCCCACCTCCACTCCAGTCCCACAACCTGGGCTTTTACAAGGTGGGGGTGGAGATTTCTAGCTACAGACATTCATTTTAAGAGATCTCAGTTTCTCAGCCTCATCCAGTTCCTCTTGCTTGTTTGCTCTTGGCTGTTGTTATTTGTTTTTCTTTCTCCTTTTGGGGTTTATCCAGGCAAGAAGCATTAACTATATAGAGAAGCGTCTCCAGTTGCGGATTTTGATTTGGGGCTGGATCACTTCTAGAAGTCGTGGGCGATTAATACTTTTCTTATGCTGTTCTGTTTGAGTATGAATTCCTTAGGGTGGGGTGAAAACGTAAATGTTTTATTCATTTTTGTGTTGTTAATTGTTGTGTTATTCTTCTGTGTTGTTCAATACGCATGAGTTGAATTAAGTCAGTGCTAAGGAGCAGGATAGAGATAAAATAACTTCAGACTATTTCTTTTTTTTTTTTCTGAGACAGAGTCTCACTCTGTTGCCAGACTGGAGTGCAGTGGCACAATCTTGGCTCACTGCAACCTCCACCTCCCAGGTTCAAGCAGCTCTCCTGTCTCAGCCTCCCGAGTAGCTGGGACAACAGGTGTGCACCACCAAGTCCAACCAACTTTTGTATTTTTAGTAGAGATGGGTTTCACCATGTTGGCCAGGCTGGTCTCCGACTCCTGACCTTGTGATCCGCCCACCTCGGCCTCCCAAAGTGCTGGGATTACAGGCGTAAGTCACCACACCTAGCCAGACTATTTCTATTGAAACTGCTGAGATAATCTTTTGAATCCAAAAGTAAGTACGATCATTGAGTCCATTGTAAGTATGATCTCCAGAGTTTCACTAATCAGTTGTTTGAAAATCTGGAGATCATACATACAATGTCAAAGTTGTAGCTTCTGTTGAGGAATTGGGAGAAAGAGCAACTCTTGGTCTACTTTCCTACAGAGAAACAGGTCAAAGTGCTGGGAAGGGGCCTCCTGGTCTTGCCTGGGGTCCACTCTCCTCCTGACCGCAGCCTCAACAATGGGCAGTGTAAGACGATGGTCTTAGATGAATCACAGGTGTGTATTGCCTTTTGGGCCCTGTGGGTGACTGAGTTTTGGATCCCTGGCCTATGCAACCTGAACGGCAGGGGCGGCACTCTCTTTGAGGGCACTTTGGATCTGGTCAGACAGTTGTCAGATTTCCATTTCAGTTTATTTTATTCTGTAGTGACATAATCATAGTCCCTGATCCCTAACATGAAATAAAGGACATTCTTGGCCTTTTCATTCTACTTTTTTTTTTCATTTTAAACAAGAAGTTTATTTAAACAACAAGACACTTGACTTGAAGGGAAAACTATCTAGGATTCTTTTTTGTTTTAGAGTTATTTATCGCTACTTAAAGACAGATTACCCCACATATAACAGCTACATACAAAAAAGTTATAAAATCATCCTTGGTTTTATAATGATAAATGAAAAACATTAAAATTCTCCAGTTGAACAAGGTATGCAAGGATTTTTATTTATTTTATTTTATTTATTTATTTTTTAACAGTGAAAGCAAAATAACGTACTGGAATATAAAGATAAGAGCTGAACAAGCATGCCACTAATGGACAAAGGGGATATTTTCACAGAATCAGTGTTTTCCTCCATCCTGTCTCCACCTGATGTCAATTAAAACATACCATTGGCTGTTTAGTTAAAAAAAAAACACAATATGCTTGTGCACATACATATACCTGTTACTTTATGTATAATAAAGGAATGGGGAAGGGGGAAATGAAAGAACAGAGAAAACTATAAGATAGTAGTCAGGATGTGGTGGAACCAAATTACAGTTTTCTAATTGAGAATGTAATCTTGGTCTTTAAAGAACAGAGTTCTGGAGTAAAGAAGCAGTTTCCCTTTGCAGTAGGCCCCTCCCGCCTGCTGTTGGAACACATCAATTGTATCATCATCCGCCATTTCCAACTGTGCAGGTGTGTCTGTTTCATTGATTGGTTGCCCTCAAATCGGAATCTGATCGCCTCTCTGACAATCCCTGTCGTTCACAATAGGCTCTCATTAGTTTTCTAAGTGGTGTGTGCCTCTTAATCTTAAACTGCACCACAGAAGCATCCTGCCCCGCCACCTTCAAATTAATATGATCATTGTTCTCAGTCTTGACTCCTTCCTTGGGCGTTTCGTCGGCCATGGCCAGCGCCGGAGTCTCCTCAGCGGCCGCTTCACGAAAGAGGTACCAGGTCCGCACCAAACAAGCACACAAGCAGCACCAGGAGCCTTCATTCTATATTTTATGCACGTAGGAACTATTCTCCATGTGCTAAAGTGTGGAAATCCTAAAATGAGTTCCTTAGCACCTGTCTACTCCCATCGGAATGAGAGTGTCATGAAGGCGGGACAGGGAGCTTTTCTGTAATTAACTGCTACTCAGCCCCTTGCATCTAACACAGTATCTGGCTCATCAAAGAAGGAAGGAAGGGTTAGATGAGTGAATGGCATAATCTCTGTCCTCAAGGAACTCACCCTCTCTAAACATACCAATGCAACGTTCTGCAACAGGAGCTCTGAGAGGGAAGGAACAAGGGACTCTAGAAATTAAGGGAAGGGGTACCTGACCCAGCAGGGGAAGGTCAGAGAAGTTTTTTTTTTTTGTTTTTGTTTTTGTTTTTTTTTTTTTTTGAGATGGATTCTCGCACTGTTGCCTGGGCTAGAGTGCAGTGGTGCAATCTTGGCCCACTGCAACCTCTGCCTCCCAGGTTCAAGCAATTCTCCTGCCTCAGCCTCCCTAGTAGCTGGGATTACTGGCATCTGCCACCACGCCCAGCTAATTTTTTGTATTTTTAGTAGAGACGGGGTTTCACCATGTTGGCCAGGCTGGTCTTGAACTCCTGACCTTGTAATTTGCCTGCCTCGGCCTCCCAAAGTACTGGGATTACAGATGTGAGCCACCGCACCCGGTGAAGGTCAGAGAAGTTTTGAGAAGGATGCGGTGGTATACGCAGGGACTTACATAGTGAATATAGTGGGTCAGCCTTCAAGGGAAAAAGTATTGAGAGGTGGAGGGAATAGAATGTGCAAAAATAGGAGAGCACGGAGCACAAACCTGGGCAAGTCTCCCTCACTAGACTGTGGGCTACCTCTTGCTCACTGTTTTCCCAGAGTCTACAGTAGTGATTGGCAAAAGCTAGACATTCAGTAATTCAGTAAGTGTTTGTTAAATGAGTACGTGGAGGAGTAAGGAATGAAGCTTTAGCTGTGATGTAGATATGGCATTGAATCAAGCTTGAATGCACTGGAATGCTGGGGTGAGGATGGAGAGGAAGGGATCTATCTGATAGTGGTTTGAAATTAGTGGAGATGGTAGAGATGGGTTGGTTAGGTGAGCAAGTATGAACAGGCTCTGGCTTTATCCTATCCTCAAGACCACATAGGCTCTGTAATGAGGATCTCAAAGAATCTCAAACTCAGCTCCTGGGGCCTTCCAGTGAAATCCCGGAAACATACCCACCTCTTCTGCGTTTTTCAGCAGAGCAAAAGGTTCTAGGCTATTTGGATTCAAAAGATTATGTCAGCCTTTCCCTGATTTAAGCCTATTAGCTCAAATTTAGAGGTTAGGTGCAAAGCGGTCAATCGGTATCTACTACGTTCTCTGGTGCATTTAGGGTAATGATTTTATATAATCTGCTCAGTTCTTAAGGTTGGGGGTGAGGGTGAGGGGCAGGAAACATTATTTCCTCTATTGAAATCCCCAACTCCATCTATCATTCAGTCAGTGAGTTGCACCAGGGCTGTGCTATGCCAGAAGGCTTTTCCATCACACTTATCACATCTCATGAGGCAGGTGCTCTGAGTGCCAAGTGCCAGCCTCTGTTTACTCTAAAGGCTGAGATCTGAGACCTTGTGTCTGCTCCCAACACCTGTCATGGTTCTACTGTCTTGCACTCTGTGAACTAACCCTATGCCACCCACAGTGCTTCTGGGGCCCTGAACTGCCCCAGAGGGGAGAGGTCCTTCAGGAGGACTGTCCTTCCTTTTGTTCCATCATGGTAACCTACCTTTCCCTGAATAACTTTGTCTACGGTTTGTTCCTTAGAAGCAGAGCCTGGGATAAGGATTCTTGTGCAAATAAATTATTGCGGAAGTATTCTGCCAGAAAATCTGGGAAGCAGCAGTGGAGGCAGGAGAGGGCAGGGGAATAAGATAACTAAAATTGTGATTTCCAGAGAGCCCTGATCCCGGGAGGGACTCTGGAGCAGGAATTGCACTCCAGGGCTTATCCCATCCAAAGGAAAGGGAACTGGCTGTCAGTCGTGGCCACAGGAAAGTGCATAGGCCAGTGGGATGGCTGGTGGGTGGTGAAACTCTGAGGCAGCTCTGGTCAGCCCAGGGCAACCCCCAGCCCAAGGCAATCCCTAGGAAAAGGAAGCAGACATCCTGCAAGGGTATTGGGTGGGGTACTGACAGTATCTGCCACATACCTGCTGACCATCAAAGGCAGAGCTTTAAAGGTTATCATCTCAGCAAATAGACCCAGCGTCAAATCCTACCTCCTCCACTCAGAGCAAGTGACCTCAGGCAAGTCACCTAACCTTACAGAGCCTCCATTTCCACTTTTGCAAAATGGGACTAATGTGAATTTCTAACTTCCAGGATTGTTAGGATGTAGCAAGACAATGCAAGTGAAAGAGGTTAGCATAATGCCTGGCCCTTGGTAAATCCTGACAGCTATTATTACACTTCTTGCCACTGCTGCTATCCTAACAGGTCCAAAGTTAGAAAAGGTTCTGCCCAGCTGGGGTTCTGATCTTTTGCTGAAGGATTACTTATTCCTCTGAAGCACAAAGGGGTGTTTTGCTATAGGGTAACACTGGAGAAATAGGTATGTTTATGTGTAGTATGCATATTTTTGAAACTAAGCTTGGTAGGAGCCTAGTTACAAATCTGGTTGGCATTTGGCAGGTCATGACACATCTTTGGGGTCCAAAGCCTCCTGAGAACTTCTTAAAAAAGAATGAGTTGTTCTAACAGCCTTCGCCAAGAAGTATGTCAACAGTCAACACCTTATTTCCCATGTGAACATCATGCAAATACAGAGCCATAAATTGCTTGCAAATTGCCGTCGCCAGTTACCAGAGTACTTACAGGAGAAGCTTCCTTCCCTTAATTCTTAGCGAGTTTTTGATATGAGATGTAAAGATTGTTACTATTAAATTTTTATTTTATTTTATTTTGAGACAGAGTCTCACTCTGTTGCCCAGGCTGGAGTGGAAGGAAGGAAGGAAGGAAGGAAAGAAGGAAGGAAGGAAGGAAGGAAGGAGGGAGGGAGGGAGGGAGGGAGGGAGGGAGGGAGGGAAGGAAGGAAGGAAGGAAAGAAGGAAGGAAGAAAGGAAGGAAGGAAAGAAGGAAGGAAGGAAGAAAGGAAGGAAAGGAAGGAAGGAAGGAAGGAAGGAAGGAAGGAAGGAAGGAAGGAAGGAAGGAAGGAAGGAAGGAAGGAAAGGAAAGGAGGGCTGTTCTAAGTTAGAATGGAAATTACCACATTAAAAAATGCAAACTAATCTATGGTGGTATAAAGCCGATCAGTGATTGTGTGTGGTTGAGGGAAGGGAAGAGATAGATTATAGACAAGCTTGAGGAAACTTTTGCAGGGGGATATGTTTGTTATCTTGATATTGAGGGTTTCACAGGTATACAGATAATGTATCAAATTGTGCTTTTTTAATCTGTGTAGATGTTAGCTGTCAGTTGCACCTTGAAAAAGTTGTAAATAACAAAATGAATGACTTCCCTGTTTTTTAATGCTATCTTTTAAAAAATTGATGGTGGATATGTTCCCATCTTGAAATGTAGGAGCATAAGATCAGTCATCAGCCAATAAGAAAGAACAGCTGGATGTCCTAATGTAACTTATATGTCTTAACAGTTAAAAGAATAGGGATGCCTACCTGTCTATGCATTCCTTAAAACTGTGTGTGTGGGCAATGCTCTGGGAGGAAGCTCTCCAGCCCCTATCTGAGATTTCAAGAGGTGGGTTATCTTAAAAATCTAGAGACTGGGTCGGGCGCAGTGGCTCTTGCCTGTAATCCCGGCACTTTGGGAGGCCAAGGCAGGAGGGTCACCTGAGATCAGGAGTTTGAGACCAGCCAGACCAACATGGAGAAACCCCTGTGTCTACTAAAAATATAAAATTAGCCAGGCATGGTGGTGCATGACTGTAATCCCAGCTACCGGGAAGACTGAGGCAGGAGAATTGCTTGAACCTGGGAGGCAGAGGTTGTGGTGAGCTGAGATTGTGCCATTGCACTCCAGCCTGGGTAACAAGAGTGAAACTCCACTTCAAAAAAAAAAAAAAAAAAAAAATTGGAGACTGTTCATGGTGACTCATGCCTATAATCCCAGTGCTTTGGAAAGTCAAAGGGAGAAAATTGCTTGAGCCCAGAAGTTCAAGACCAGCCTGGGCAACATAGTGAAACCCCATCTCTACAATTTTTTTTTTAATTACCAGACATGGTGGCACATGCCTGTAGTACAAGCTACTCAGGAGGCTGAGGCAGGAGGATCACTTAAGCCAAGGAGCCCAAGGCTGTGGTGAGCTGTGATTTTGCCCCTGCATTCCAGCCTGGATGACAGAGTTAGACTCTGTTTCAAAAAACAAACAAACAAACAAAAATTAATAATAAAAAAATTTAATCTAGAAAATCTTGTGCCAAGATAATCCAATGTGTGGATTCCTTTGGTGGAAATCCAGTTTCAATGATGTGCCCTAGAGAAGCTTGTAAATATTTATTGACTTGAATAGAATATTAAAGTTTTTAAAAAATCTTCCTTGATTGAGCTGGTGATTTTCCAGCTTAGCCTGACATTGAAACATGTGGGGCTTGAGCCCTTTCAGCTCTCACTGGGAGGCTGGACAGAGGACGTGGGAGACATTTGGTGTCTCAGTGTGGATGGGCTCCAGCGCCAAGCTCATAGGAGGACTCTAGACTCCTGCCTTCTCCCTGCAGCTGAGGGCGTCCCCACCCCTCACATTCCCCTTTCTAAGCTACAAACAAGTAAAACACACACACTGACACCAACACACAACTGTGAGGCATTAGAAGTGAATTTTTTTTTTTTTTTTTTTTTTGAGATAGAGTCTCACTCTTTTGCTCAGGCTGGGGTGCAGTGGTGCAATCTCAGTTCACTGCAACCTCCACCTTCTGGGTTCACGTGATTCTCCTGCCTCAGCCTCCTGAGTAGCTGGGATTACAGGTGCGTGCCACCATGCCCAGCTAATTTTTGTATTTTTAATAGAGACGTGGTTTCACCATGTTGGCCAGACTGGTCTCGAACTCCTCACCTCAGCTGTTCCACAGGCCTTGGCCTCTCAAAGTGCTAGGATTACAGGTGGGGGCCACCATGCCTGACTTGAAGAGAAATCTTGCTCCCATCCATCCATCCATCCATGCTTTTATCTATCTGAGAACTCTCTGCTGAACACCTACTGTGTTTCAGGTGAAGTGCAAGGACTAAGTGATTAAAACAAGCACAACGCCTGCCCTCAGGGAGTTTACATTCCAGAGCAATCGACACAATGGTCAAATCACCAGAAACCAAAGGTAAAATTGCAAGTGGGGTAAGTGCTATAAAGGCAAAATAAATGCCTGTAAACAGCAAATCATGGGGAGATTTGGCTTAATAATGAATACAAAGAAGGACAGCTTCCCAGAGGTGATAAGAAATTTGAAAGAAGAGCAAGCGCTAACCAGGTAAAGAAGGCGGGGAGCATTTTAGGCAGGATGGATGGCATGTGCAAAGGCACAATCGGGGGTTGGGGGAAGCATGGTGCAATGGAAGAATTGACCAATGGCCTCTGGGGCTGGAACTCAGACAGCAAGGAGAAGAGAAACCAGCAAGATAAGTGGCGACCAAGACACATGACTCATTACAGGCCATGGTGAGGAAGTGCCAACTGTCAATTTCCCCAGAAGACCACCAAGAAAATGAACAAAACAAAATCCAAGTGAAACAAAACAAAAGGCGCATTCATCCAGCAAAGCTAGACCTATTGCAATAACGGAGAACACACCGTTAACAGAGTTTTAATAATGTCTTCAAAGGGAAAGGTCAGGGGAGGATAGTTATAGAATTTTAGAGCTTGGGCTGGAGGACTGAAGGCTGGTTTTGCAAGGCTGAGAATTAGCTGGGATTAGGCGAAGTTGATACCATAGTGGCCTCAGATCTGTGGACTCAGTGAGACAGTCTCTCTCTGTCACCCAGGCTGGAGTGCAGTGGCATAATCTCAGCTTACTGCAACCTCCACCTCCCAGGTTCAAGTGATTCTCCTGCCTCAGGCACCCAAGTAGCTGGGATTATAGACATGCACCACCCTGCCCAGCTAATTTTTGTATTTTTAGTTGAGACAGAGTTTCACCACGTTGGCCAGGCTGGTCTTGAACTCATAACCTCCAGTGATCCACCCACCTTGGCCTCCCAAAGTGGGTGCTGGGATTACAGGTGTGAGCCACCACGCCGGCCGAGGAGAGAGTCTTAAAGTGAGGTTTGTCATTTGTCTTCTTACATATAAGCTCTTTCAGTTGGTTCAAATACTTATCTCCAAGGAGCAGGTCTTTCTTACAGTGCATAGCTGGGTGATCTTCACTTACCCTCAGTAGTGCTTAAGAATGGACTGAAGGTCGGGCACCGTGACTCATGCCTGTAATCCTGACACTTTGGGAGGCTGAGGCAGGTGGATCACGAGGTCAGGAGTTCAAGACCAGCCTGGCCAAGATGGTGAAACCCCGTCTCTACTAAAAATATATAAATTAGCTGGGCGTGGTATCTGACACCTGTAATCCCAGCTACTCGGGAGGCTGAGGCAAATAATTGCTTGAACTCGGGAGGCGGAGGTTGCAGTGAGCCGAGATCGTGCCACTGCACTCCAGCCTGTGTGATAGAGTGAGACTCTGTCTCACAAAAAAAAAAAAAAAAAAAAAAGAATAGACTGAAAATAATTTCCAGTCTAGTATTAACACAGTAGCAGGGAATTAGGTTGCTTTCAGTTCTGAGGTTTGATATTATCCTAAGTGCAAGGGCAAATCATGAATGGGTTTTGCATTCCCCTTTACTTCTGTCCTGGCCATGGAGTAGTGGAAGGAGCATAGGATCAGCCACCATCACAAAGTCACTCTTTCATCTGTCTGGTGGGAACATAGGAAAAGATGACTTCCTATTTTTTTTTCCTTGTTTATATCCAAGTTTTTTGTTTTCTGAGGTGGAGTTTTGCTCTTGTTGCCCAGGCTGGAGTGCGGTAGCATGAACTCAGCTCACTGCAACCTCCGTCTCCAGGATTCAAGTGATTCTCCTGCCACAGCCTCTCGAGTAGCTGGGATGACAGGCGTGCACCACCACGCCCAGCTAAGTTTTATATTTGTAGTAGAGAAGGGGTTTCGCCATGCTGGCCAGGCTGGTCTCAAACTCCTGATCTCAGGTGATCCGCCCACCTAGGCCTCCCAAAGTGCTAGGATTACAGATGTAAGCCACCACGCCCAGCCCCAACTTTTGTCTTTACTTGTCCGTCTGGGTTAGCAGTGGTTGAGAAGAGACACTTGTCCGTCTGGGTTAGCAGTGGTTGAGAAGAGACACTTGGGGCAAAACAGCCTTGTATTCCTTACTCAGTGCTGTCACTTGGTATCTCTGACCCTCAGCCTAGTTTATAAGGTCTAAGCAGTTTCCTCATCTCTAAAGGGAGGATAATAATGGCATTTACTTGATCAGAGTTAGAGTGCAGATTAAATGAGCTCTGCGTGTAAATTCCTAGTGCTGCCTGACATATGGCACGTGCAGAAACATCAATTACTGCGGTTACTTTCACACTGAACTACAGAGCTGAGAAGGTCTCCAGAAGCCCCACGTCATCCCATGGCCCTCTAAAGGCAACTGCTAACTAATTTGCCGAGGAATCTCGTCTAAGTCACTGCTGGGGTGATCTCAAGTATTTTGCTTGGCCTGCAACACTGCCTCTGCTCCCTAAACCCAGGACCTTGCCTGTCTATGTGTTCCTTCTGGAAATGCATCCTAACGGGCCATGTGCGAGTCTTTTCTCCACAAGTCTGCAAGTGACGCGGGGGCAGGGAATGTGCTTCCAGAGCTTTTATTCTGCCCGCGGTAAGAGCTCAAGGGCTCAGTTCATTCAAATGACATATCTCGAGACCCACTCAGGGCCGCGGCTGGGTGGGAAGCATTCTTAGAACCTGCTCCTGGGGGTCCTCCCCTGGGTGGAAGGCAAAGAACCCAGACAATGTTCTCGTAGGGTAAAACATTCACCAACTGAGGGCTTAAGGAGAGCCTTACAGAAAGCGATGCTTCAATGGGGTTTATCAAAACATGCTTATACATTATTGCTTTAACATAAGTAAAACATGCAAATGGCAAAAATTGAAATAGTTCTGAAATAGGTGAGAGTGAAAAGTAAGTCTTCCTCCCAATCCTGCAGGCTTCCTCCCAGAGGGCCCCACTGCTTCTGGTTTCTACCTGCAAATCCCAGCACAGACATCCCTTCTATAAACTTCTCCCCCAGCACACTCCATGCTTTCACTTAATTTATAACTTGGGGATGGGTTTTCATCGGTCTACACTCATCTCCGTTGTTATTATTACAATTAACTGTACATGAGCAGATTCCATTGATAGAGACAGAATGGCCATTTCCTGTTGTTGTTTTCTTTTTCCTGCTATAACCAATCATGCTTCAATGAATGATTTCTTAGAGCGCTTATGTGAGGAGTGCATAAAAACATAGAAAATTCCCAGAAGTAGATTTGGCTGGATTGAAATATATTCATGGACTTTTTTTTTTTTTTTTTGTAGAGTTGGGGTCTCACTGTAGTGCCCAGGCTGGCCTGGAACTACTGGCCTCAAGCAGTCTTCCTGCCCTGGCCTCCCAGAGCACTAGGATTACAGGCATGAGTCACCACACCCAGCCCTGCGATTCTGATAGATATTTCCACGTTGCCTTTCTGAGAAACAGTAAGTGTGTGTGACCCTTGTCAACAACCAGTGATGGCTGAGCAGGGTACGGAGGGTTTCCTAGCAGGTTTGCAGGTGGATCAGGTGGACCCCTGACCCTAGAAGGATGCGAGGGAACAGGATCCCCAGTAGGGGGCACAGCCTGTGTCCGGGCATGGCAAGCTGGTGTGTGGAGGGAGCCACCGGGGAACATGAGTGTTCAGTGCAAGAAGACAGGAGTAAGGCAGCCGGTGGCAACCTGGGCTGGCTGGGAGCGCCTGGACATCTTGCTGCCCTGCTGGGGCAGCTCCTTGGAGGCCCTTGGGAGATTGAGGGGGTTTTAAGGAAAGTAATGCAATCAAATTTCTTTTTAAGAAGCACCATTCTGGCAGAATGCAGAGAGGCTGGCAGAGAAGAGATTGGGTGAGGGGATACAGTAATAGCGCTGAAGGAAAATGATGAGACTTGAAGAAAGGGAAAGTTTTGTGACTCCAGATGAGGGAATGCTTTTGAGAGATCTTTAGGGAGTAGGTTGGACAAACAGTAGCTTAGTTTATCTACTATTATGAGATTCCCTATCTATGTGATTTTCTCAAAAACTTGAAATATTTAAAAAAGCATCATCTTCATGTTTTGTGTAACTCTGGTAACATATTTTTTATTAGTCTATTTGCATAGCAGGCCCAGTGTACTATGAGGGCGAACCCAGATGGAGTCGGGTTGGTACGGTGCTCTCAGGAGACCCGGGTGTGGCGATTTAGAAAGAATATCCAGTTCTCTTGGCATGAGTAAAGGGGATAAGGATGCCAGGATTGGGCTGAGGATTAAGTCTCCACAACTCTTTTGAGGGTTTGTAAAAACTTTCCTTCTCTCACAGCTCAGGCGACAGAGGGAGACTCTGTCTCAAAAAGAAAAAAGAAAAAAAATTTCCTTCTCTCAGTCAAAAGCAAAAGAAATAATCAAGTTACTTTTCTGCGAAAGTTCCAAAAGTTCCCCATTGTCTCAAAAAAAGTCATGAAGTACTTACCTACGTTCTAGGGATCATGAAGGACAGCTTATAGACATATGCAGGTGCTTATGCCCATTTTGCTGAGAACATTACTGAGTTTCAGAGAGAGGAAGTAGCTGCAGACTCAGAAATAGAGCCCAGCTTAGTAAAAGCCTGCACACAGACTTGGGAGATCCTGGATATTTGGATGATGGCAGTAGGTCTCTCTCTAGAAAGTTCCCTGGATTAAGACCTTTTCTGGAAGGCCATCGACCCCCAGAGGATTTAAGCAACAGGTTCCGCCTTCAGAAAGCATCATCCTAAAAGCATTGTCTTCTGAAAATATTGGGTCCTTCGGGCCTGTGTTGAGCCAGAGGTTGAATAGTATCGATGTGTTGTACAACAGATGCTCAATATTAATTCTCCAAATTAAATGTCGGTGGATGTCAAAGGGAGTGGGCACAAGAATGACCTGGATAAATGGAAATGTAAAGAAATATAAAGAAGAAAGTCAGCTGCTCTGAGCTGGTGCCTGTGGACAAACACCAGGAAAACCGAAAACAGGTTGGTCTGAGGACCCCACTGGGAGAGACACTGCTCTATTTGAAAATTCTATTAATTGAGGCACAGCTAGTTCTAATATAATTGTCACATGGAATTATTCCTGTAGTCGAGAAAGGAGAAATGAGTAAGAAAATGAGCTCACAACTGGGAAGGCTAGTGTCAAATTCTGCAAGTCACATGGTCAGGTGATGACTTAGACATGTGTAAGATTCAGTTCAGTATTTTCTGGAAGGTACTGACTTGGTCCAGGGAAAAGAGTGATACATTGAGAATAATGGTCACTAAGGGAGGAGACAGTCTTTTCATTCACTTCACTTCCTTTTGACAGCTAGAAAACCTGCCTTCTGCTTCAGCATGTGTTGGGCGCTGGAGACTCAGGATGAATCTGATGTAGCCTCTAGGAGTTGGTAGTTACTAGAAGTGAAGGAGAGGAAGCTGGAGGAAAGGTGGTAAGGAGTGGAATCGAGGTGAAAGGAGGGAAGAAAAGAGAGAGGATGAAGGAGAAGAGTAGATTCGAGGAAGAGCAAACATTTCCCAGTGCTTACTCCCACAGTTCCTTAACTGTGAACCAATCCTCCTAGTTTGCTGCAGCGAACTCCAAGGATGTTCCAGGCTATTTTAAATTTCAAGGAAAAACACAGTGATACTTGAAGTTTTTTTTTTTTTGTTTTTTTGGTTTTTTTTTTTGAGATGGAGTCTCACGCTGTCACCTGGGCTGGAGTACAGTGGTGTGATTTCGGCTCACTGCAACTTCCACCTCCTGGGTTCAAGCGATTCTCCTGCCTCAGTCTCCCAAGTAGCTGGGATTACAGGTGCCTGCCACCACGCCAGACTAATTTTTGTATTTTTAGTAGAGGTGGGGTTTCACCATGTTGGCCAGGCTGGTCTCCAACTCCTGACTTCAGGTGATCTGCCTAGGCCTCCCAAATTTCGGGATTACAGGCATGAGCCACCTCGCCTGGCCTGATCCTTGATTTTTACAGCACTCTGTGCACTGCTAGCCCTAGGTAGCTCCCAGTTTCAGTGTTAGATTGTGCTGCATTGTTTTTGATGACATAGTAGCTTTGGTTTTCTGCAGTTGCTGCAATAAAACACAAGTAGAGCAGGAAAATCAATGTGGAATTGGAAATGAGGATGGCGGTGTCTCTGCTTCCCAAGGCTTGGGAAGCTGTGGGGTACCCAGCAAGCATACATGTCATTTATTTTGTTCTTAAGTAATCATGGCTATTGAAGAATGAAACAAACATATTATTGTTCTTTGTATTTATGTGTGCTACTTTTTTTCAGATTGCTACTAAATTGTTAGGATATGGATACTTACTAACTCCTTTGGAGCTAATTGCTTAATGAATAGAACTTTTTGATATTTCTTTTTGCCTAGGGACACCATGAAATGCTGAAATGCTCAGGGCACTGAACAGAGAAAGTTTGGGAGCTGCTTTTTACTCTGTTCTTGCAACATGTAATTCTCTTTAATTTAATTCCTGCACTGACACTATTAGTTAGATACTATTACTCTTTCACTTTTGAGAAAACAGGTTCAGTGAAGACCAACATCCTACAGCTAGTTAGCGCTAGAAAGAGAAATGACTCTAGCTCAGCCTGACAGAATGTCTGTGTTCCTGGCCACTACTCTAGCTCTCAGATACTTAGGATGTCCAATTAGCCAGTGCACCCTAAGCATTAGGAAAGCTTAGTTTTACTGTATTACTAACAAGGCCACATTATTCTTTCATCCTATTAAACTATACCCACGTCTTATCCTCTAATTTGAAATCCCTTGATGTCTGGGCAGCGCAGCCCTCTGAGTCAGATCACTGGCTCCACTGCTGTGATCGTGGACAGGAACAGAGCCCTGGGGACCCATGGAGTCATATGCCCTTTAAATACGGCCAGGCCCTTTTCCAGGCACCAGGAGGTATTCTTTCTGAGGAATGAGAAAAACTTGGAGAGAGTTCAGAAAAACAAAACAAAAAAACAGCCACTGTGATCACAGGGTGGGAATCAAAGAATATTACAGTGTTAGAAACTAGCTAATCAACCCTTCATGACACCAAGGAGAAAACAGGCCCAGGAGAGGGGTGGGTGGCTAACACCTTGTCTAAGGCTACGGCGTGAGTTGGTGGCCGAGCTGGGGTGAGATCCAGCTCCCTCGATGTAAGCCACTGGGCAAAAATCAGGCTGAAGAAGAAAACTGCAGAAGCCTCAGTTGGAGACTCAGACATTATGTTCACCTTCAACCAACCTTCAGGGTGACCTTCAAAGGTTCCCCTCAGGTGCCCACATGGATTGTGCCTGGCCCTCTGTGCTACATATTACATGTTTTACCCCACCAGGTCTGACTTAGGTGCTACATTTTTAAAACCAAGCAACTGAGGCTCAAAACAAGGAACACTTGCAAACTAGGCAGGAACTGAGGTGGGACTCAAATCCAGCTCGGACAGATTCCCATGACACAAGATGTTCCTCATATACCTCTTGCCATGTTTAGGTGGATGGGAGAGGATTATATGAAACTGTTAGCTGCCGTTCCCAACATGATCATCATTTTGGGGGAGTTCTAAATTCCCACTGGACTTCAACTCTGAACACATGCAGAGATCTTCCAGTTGTCTGATTCAGAGGGGAGGTTTCCTGGGGTTTTCAGAAGGAAGCCATGAACTCTCATCATCTAGCTATGTCTAGTTCAGGAGTGGGCAAACATTTTCTGTAAATATTTCAGGCTTTGCAGGTCTCTGTTGCTGCCACTACTCACCTCTTCTGCTGTAGCATGAACACAGCCACAGAACAATGCACCCGTGGATGGAAGTGGCTGTGTTCTCATAAAACTCTATTTATAAAAAACAATGACATGCTGTAGTTTGCTAACCCCTGCTATAGTTAGTCCTATATCCAGCCAACAGCCCCTTTCTGATTTAGCTGCAAAATTTGCCTGAAACACATTTCAACATAGAGGCCTTTACTTCAGGGGCTGTTACATTTTTGCAGGGGCTGAGGGTGAGGAGAAGGAGGAAGGCACATAGCCCAATGAGAATCCCAAAAATGCTCTCACAAGGACACGCAAATGTGCAAACAATTTTGCACACGCTTCTGGGGCATCGTGGACATATAACCTCTCCATTCTTAAGAGCTCCATGAACGCATCTTGGCTTTCTAGAAACTGCAGAGATGGGTACAGCTGGTTGGCATAAGAGCATCAGCCTGAGAATGTCAGAACTGAGGAAGATTTGGTAGTGTGCCAAAGTACTGGTTATCACAGAGTTTCATCTCAGCACAAAACTGCCCAGCTAAAGGGTATGTGTCTGAACTCTCTTGGGGGATACGTGTAGCTACGTGATCTTGTTTTGCTCAATGGGATACAGTAGAAGTGACAGGTACCACTTCCAGGCCCTGATCTTAAAGACTAGGTATATGCTTCCCAGCCTTCTTTCCCCTGCCACTGACTAGGAGGTAGTGAGAATGGGACAGTCCTCTTGGACCCAAATGCAGAAGCTGTATGCTGAAGATAGAAAAGATATCTCACTACCTGAACTGCCTACTTCTGGGCTGTTAGGTAAGAGTGAAAAAAACTTCACTCTTGTTTAAGTCACTGTATTTCTAGATCTCTTTGTTACAACAGCAAAACTTGTACCTAGTACTGACTATCTATTTTCCAAGGCCCAGTACAAAATGCAAATGTGGAGGTTCTTGTTAGAAATGGATTAAGAATTTAAGCTGGGTGTGGTGACTCATGCCTGTAATCCTACCATTTTGGGAGGCTGAGGCAGGCAGATCATTTGAGGTCAGGAGTTCAAGACCAGCTTGGCCAACATGACGAAACCCTGTCCCTACTAAAAATACAAAAATTAGCTGGGTGTGGTGGCAGGTGCCTGTAATCCCAGCTACTTAGGAGGTGGAGTCAGGAGAATCGCTTGAACCTGCGAGGCGGAGGTTGCAGTGAGCCGAGATTGCGCCATTGCACTCCAACCTGGATGACAGAGCGAGACTCCGTCTTGAAAAAGAAAAGAAAAGAAAAAGAAAAAAATGATTAAAGAATTTCAAGACAGTGACAGCAGAGTACAAAGTCATGTGCCCATCTTTCAGCCTTCCAAGGGAGATGGTTCACTCCTGTTTTCTAACGCCTGAAATGTAAAGGTCTTGAGTCCAGAGGTTGCGAGAACAGGTTCTGGATAAGGCTGCCTAGGTTCAACATCTGGTTCCATTACTTACCAGGTGTGTGAGCCCGGGCAGACCTCAGCTTTCATCTGTAAAATGGCAATAGGAATAAAAGACTCTGCCTCATTGCTTTGGTATGAGGACTAAATAAGGTAACACAGGCAAATAACTTAGCATTTAGTGAGCACTTTATAAGTGTTTCCTTTCATTCCTGGTACATAATGAATTGATAAACTAGATTTTCTAAACTTCTTCAGACATTCATGTGCATCTGTTCTACTCTCTCCAGTCCCTTCTTGTTTCTGTCTAGCTTTTGGTTCCTCTCATTCACCTACTTCTCTTCCTTTGCTGCAATGTTAGACTAGGCAGGTGTTTTTTTTGTTATTGTTTTGTTTTTAAATCAGGACAAAATGGTTATACTTAACTGAGCGTAATTTATTAAAATAATTGCCTTAATGAATACTAATTATTAAATGTTCATTTACTTATGTGCTTCCCTTTGCCTGTATATAAACTTCATGTTAGTCATTATGAAACAAGACATGCAGCAAACTGTGTAATTACAGACAAAACATTTAAGACACAAACCAATAAAAATCAAAGGTAGGAGAAAAATGCTTTGAAGAGAGCTGGGGAGTTGTTTGGACTTCCCGTGTCCTGCCAAGAACCTTCGGTGGGAGGCAGGGGCAGGAGGTGGGGTGTGGGGCAATGGCCCTGAGATCTGTGTGCCAGGCCTCTCTATCCAAGACAGAGAGGAAATGAGAAAAGACCAAGGAGCCACGATGTCACATCTTTAAACAAGTGGAAAGAGATGAACTGCAGGCCCCCAGAGCCCTCCTTCTCTCGGGGAGGGCATGGAGTACAGGTGGGGGAAGCATCTTCATGGAAGCCAGGTTGACAGTGGGTCCCTGCCTTCTCCGTTCTCACCGTTTACTGAGTGACGGTTAAGGGATGAATCGTGTCCCCCCTGCTAAATTCATATATGGAAGTCCTAACGTCCAGTCCCTCGAAATGTGACCTTATTTGGAGGCAGGGTCTTTGCAGAAGTCATCAAGTTAAACTGAGGACATTTTGGGCCCAAATCCCATATGACTGGTGTTCTTATAGAAAGTACCACCAGCTGGGCAGCTTAGACCGCAGACATTTATTGCCTCACAGTCCTAGAGGGCAGCAGTCAGACAGCAAGGTATCTGCAGGGTTGGCTCCTTCTGTGGGCTGTGACAGGTCCCCTAGCTCTCACCCCCAGCTTCCGGTAGCTTGTGTCAATCTTTGATGGTCCTGGGATTGTAGAAGCATCACCGGATCTCTGTCTTCATCCGCACACGGTGTTCTCCCTGTGTGCGTGTCTGTGTCCGCATTTTCTCTTTTCATGGACGTCAGTCATACTAGATTACAGCCCACCCTAATGTCCTCAGTTTAACTTGATTACCTCTGTGAAGACTTTATAAAGCCACATTTTGAGATACTGGGGTTTAGGACTCCAAAGTATGAATTTTGGAAAAGACCCAATTCAACCTCTAACAGTGACCTTGGGCAAGTATCTTCCTTTCTGTGAGTTCAGCTTTCCTTTCTGTGAATTCAGTTTACCTATTTGCAAAGTGATACGTTGTGATTAGATAACCTCCAAGGGCTTTTCAGCCCTAAAGTCATATGTAGGTGAAACAAATTCCAGCCCCAAGTCACACAGGGGCTAGATACAGCCTTGCCTCAAAGGCTACAGAAAGAAATGCAAAGACTCCAATTTATAGGAGGCAAATGAAGGTGGAAACTGCCCACTATGGCGAAACCACACTTCACTAGAGGTGTCTTTGTGTATTGTTTGGGGGAGGCCCTGACCATTCTTCAAATCTCTGTCTAAGGACTCTGCCAAGTTAAGCAGAGAGACAGATGACAGGAGCGGAGCTAGCCCATCCAGCCACAGGAATTGGCAGTGCTGAGACAATCCATACCACAGATAAAGCTAGAATATATTCTTTCTATATTGAACAATTTTCCATCTGGCATGGAATTTCATGTAAATTCATCATTCATTCATTCAGGAAAAATGTATTGAACACCTAAACATCAGGGCTTGCTTTGGATATTGGAGATACGGGAATGAACAGAACACAGTTTCTGTTCACATGGAACTTTCATTTGCAGGGGTTTGGTGGAGGAGGTGCAGACAACAAAAAAACAAGTAATCCTTTCAGATGATGACGACCGAAGGCAAAGAAGAAAGGAAAGCCGTCCAAAGTCAGAGTGCATATGCATTTACTCTCACCAACTTGTGATGGGCAAGGGACTTTTGCTCTGGCAAGTAGCTTTACTGGCTTCTGGAAGGCCTCTGAGTAGAGATGCTTCCAGATGTAGAGTCTGAGTAACAGGACAGAAGATCAGAAGGAGGGAACCTCCACTTAACCAAATGTCTTCCACTGGGTGTTGTATAAGGAGCAATACCTTTGGAGCCAGACAATTGTATTTATTGTCTTCAATACATACAATCTTGTATTTATTGTTTCAATAAATACAAGTTTTGGGGTAACTTGTTCAACCTTGTATTTATTGCTTTCCAGTGGCATGACCTTGAGCCAGTCCTTTCACCTCTTGCAGTCTGTTCTCCCTTCTGTAAAATGGGGGAATAATTATTAGGTTGGTGCAAAAGTAATTGTGGTTTTTGCCATTACTTTTAAGTGGCAAAAACTGCAATTATTTTTGCACCGACCTAATACAATAATGACCTGATTGGGTGGTTATGAGGACTGGGTGTGATAATGCCTATGAAACTTGCAGGTGATGGAAATTCAATACATTTAGCCACTGTGATGATCAACTCCAGCTGTAGTATGAACGAAAGAGCCCTGGGCTTGGAGTCAGGTGAGCAGAGTTCAAGCACGAGTTTTGCTAGGTCAAAATAGTGAGACTCTGGGAAAGGAGTTCTCTGTGCCTTGGAAAATTCATTCATTCACTCAAATGAGAAAATTTTGCCCTAAACTAGGCATAATAATCTACATTTCCTTGGGTTGTTATGAAGGTTCACAAATCCATACAGGGACTTTATTTAAAGGCAAGCCATTTGTAAAATAGCTGTTCCTGTATCACACAAAGCATCCCTCCTCCTCCCACCACACAGGTTTCCTAAAGCCCTTTATTTCTTTATTTGTCCCCATGTTGACTTCTCTTTAAGCCACAAGGCAGCAGACCTCCAGAGTCAACATGTGTCAAGTGATATCCTAAAACAAGGAGGACCAGGATCCGGGGGAGTGAGGAGAAATGGTAGATGTGGGCATCTGAGCCTGGGATATTGGAAATATCACACTGACCTTGAGACAGACACACCCAGAGTGGATCCGCGGTCATCCTTGAGGCTATGTGATCTTGGAAATGGTATGTGGGCCCTCTGAGTCTCCATTTCCTCATCTGGAACCCAGAAAACCCAGCTCCCGAATCTTAGCTACCATTATTGTCCTGATTATAGAGGATAACAAAGGCAGTAGTGATGATAGCAACAATAATAGCTCCTCACATTTATTGACTGTTTGCACATGGTTCTGTGTGATTTATGTGCTTTACCGCATTTAATCCTCATAATGACCTTATGAGATGGTAATTATTGTAATCCCATTTTGCAGGTGAGGACACAAAGAAGGGTCAAAACAGCTGCCAAAGTCACACAGCTGGGAGTGGCAAAGCCTAGGTTGTGGCTGGGGTCTTTTACTCTAGAGCCCACACTTGTAACCATGACACTGCATTGCCTCTGACAGCACAGTGGTCAAATCACACAACAGCCAGACACAAAACCTGGTACATTGAGGTGCCTGGAACAGGGTGGTTATGATCGTCATTACCACGGTCAGTGTTACCAGCCCACAGATGATGTGATCAGGTGTCTTTTGCCAGTGCTGCTGAGAGCTGCCTGGGAACAGCTTTGGCCAGTGTGCTGATGACCGGCAGCATGCTTGTCTCTATTTGTCCTTAGTGGGTAGTCCTCACTTTTGTTTTGAAACACAAAAATTTAAGGCTAAACTTCTGAGTAGCAGGATTTTCTTAGGGTCATTTTAAGCTCCTAAGTTTTGGGGTAATTTGTTACACAGCAATAGATAACTAAGGTGAGGACACCAGGCTGAAAGGGCATCAGCGTGTAGTGAGTGGGAGGTGTCTGAAGCCTTTGAGGCTCCAAAGTCCCCTTCCTACTCCACTGGTGTCCTTCCCCCAAGAGCAATAACAACTCAACAATAACTCCTCATTCTCAATACATGTGAAGAGTTATTATTATTGTTGGTATTTGGATGTGCCAAAAGCTGAACATCAAGGAACCGTGTGTCCTCGCTGGCAGACCCATGTGTGTGGAACAGGTTGGAATACGATGTGATCTCTGTCAGCTCTTTTACCCCACCAGGGAAGATGATTCTGAGGGAAGGACATGAGTGGTGTATGGGGGAATTTTGGAGCCAGACAGGCTTCAGATGCCTCCCATTTGCTACATGCTTCTTTTCTTTTCTTTTCCTTTCTTTTCCCCTCCCTCCCTTCCTCCCTCCCTCCCTCCCTTCCTCCCTTCCTCCCTCCCTCCCTCCCTCCCTCCCTCCCTTCCTTCCTTCCTTCCTTCCTTCCTTCCTTCCTTCCTTCCTTCCTTCCCTCCCTCCCTCCCTCCTTCCCTCCTTCCTTCCTTCCTTCCTTCCTTCCTTCCTTCCTTCCTTCCTTCCTTCCTTCCTTCCTTCCTTCCTTCCTTTCTTCCTTCCTTCCTTCTTTTTGACAGAGTCTCGCTCTTGTCACCCAGGCTGGAGTGCAGTGGCACAATCTCGGCTCACTGCAACTTCTACCTCCCAGGTTCAAGCAATTCTCCTGCCTTAGCCTCTCAAGTAGCTGAGATTACAGGTGCACATCACCACACCCAGTTAATTTTTGTGTGTGTGTATATATATATATATATATATATATTTTTTTTTTTTTTTAAGTAGAGATGGGGTTTTGCCATGTTGGCCAGGATGGTCTCAAACTCCTCACCTCAGGTGATCTGCCCACCTCGGCCTCCCAAAGTGTTAAGATTACAGGCATGAGCCACTGTGCCCAGCCTACATGCTTATTTTCTTTCAGCCTTGGTGTCCTCGACTTATCTATTTCTGTGTAACAAATTACCCCAAAACTTAGTACCTTAAAATGACGGTATCAGTCATCTCACAGTTTCTGTGGATCAGGAATCCCTTGCAGTTTAGCCTTGTCCTGCTTCAGGTCTCCTCCCAGGCTGGGATTAAGGTTGCGGACTCACTCATGTGGCTGCTGGCAGGTTCAGTTCCCTAAGACTGTTGGCTGGAAGCCTCGCTGTTTTTCTCTGCCACCTGGGCCCCTCCAGAGTGACGGCTGGCTGCCTCTGTGCAAGCAAGCCAGAGCAAGACTAAAGTCTCAGTCTTTTATAACTTAGGTCTCAGAAATAACATCCCGTCTCTTTTGGGTTTTGTTGTTGTTTTCTGTGAATTTCATCTTCTTATGTTGTCTTTTTTTTATATTAAAAATTGTTTAGGCTGGGTGCAGTGGCTCATGCTTGTCATGCCAGTATTTTGGGAGGTTGAGGCAGGAGGATTACTTGAGCCCAGGAGTTTGAGACAAGCCTGGGCAATATGGAAAGACCCCATCTCTAAAAAAAAAAATTTTTTTTTAATTATCCAGGCACAGTGGTGCATGTCTGTGGTCCTAGCTACTCAGGAGACTGAGGCAAGAGGATCACTTGAGCCTGGAAGGTCGAGGCTGCAGTGAGCTATGATTGTGCCACTGTACTTCAGCCTGGGTGACAGAACGACAATGAGATCCTGTCTCAAAAACAAATAATGTAGTTTAAATCTTCAATTGTAGTAAAATACGCACAACAAAAATTCCTATCTTAACAGTCGTTAAAGGTATACTTTAGTAGTGTTAAGTACATTCCTGTTTTGCAACTGATCTCCAGAACTCTTTTCATCTTGTAAAACTAAAACTCTGTCCTCGCTAAACAACAGCTCCTCGTTCCCACCTCCCCCGATTCCCAGGCAACTACCCTTCTATTCTGTGTCTGCCTGAATTTGACTATCTAGGTGCCTCATATATGTACAGTCACATAGTATTCATCTTTTTGTGAAGGGCTTATTTCACTGAAGATAATGTCTTCAAGGTTCACCTGTGTTGTAGCATGTATCAGAATTACCTTCCTTCTTAAGGCTAATATTCCATTGTATGTATATGCCACATTCTGTTTATTCCTTTCATCTTTTGAACACGTGGGTTGCTTCTACCTTTTGGCTATTGTGACTAGTGCCACTGCAAACATGGCTGTGCAAATATCTCTTCAAGACACTCCTTTTAGTTTTTGGGGGGTGTATATGTAGAAGTAGGATTGCCAGATCTTACAGTAATTCTATTAGTTTTCCACAGTGCTTTCCTCCATTTTACATTTTTGCCAACAGTGTACAAGGGTTCCAATTTCTCCACATCCTCACCAACATTTGTTTTCTTCTGTGTGTGTGTGTGTTTTTTTTTTTGATAGTAGCCATATTAATGGATATGAGGTGGTATCTCATTGTGGTTTTGATGTGCATTTCTTTCATGGTTACTGATGCTGAGTATGTTTTCATGTGCTTACTGGCCATTCATATATCTTCTTTAGAAATATGGCTATTCATATCCTTTGCCTATTTGCATTTTATTTTATTTTACTTATTCATTTTGAGATAGTCTCTGTTGCTCAGGCTGGAGTGCAGTGATGTGATTACAGGTCATTCCAGCCTTGACCTCCTGGGTTCAAGTGATCCTCCCCCCTCAGTCCCCATAGTAGCTGAGACTGCAGGTGTGTGCCACCAGACCTGGCTAATTAACAATTTTTTTTTAATCAGAGATGAGGTCTCCCTGTTTTGCCCAGGCTGGTCTCAAATTCCTGGGCACAAGTGATCTGCCTGCCTTGACCTCCCAATGTGCTGGAATTACAGATGTGAGCTACCATACCTGGCTTTGCCCGTTTTTCAATTGGATTGTTTGTTTTTTTGTTGTTGAATTTAGGGGTTTTTATATATTTTGGATATTAACTCCTTATCAGATGTATGATTTGCAAATATCTTTTCCCATTTCATAGGCTGTCTTTTTACTCTGTTAGTGTGTCTTTGATGAAGTTTTAAATTTTGATGTAGTCCAATTTGTCTAGTTTCACTTTTGTTGTCTTTTGCTTTTGGTTTCATAGCCAAGAAATCGTTGCCAAACACAATGTCATGAGGTTTTCTTCCTATATTTTCTTCTAATAGTTTTATAGTTTTATGTCTTACATTTACGTCTTTGATCAATTTTTAGTTAATTTTGTTTATGATGTAAGGTAAGGATCTAACTCTATTACTTTACATGTGGATACTCAGTTTTCCCAGCACCATTTGTTCAAAAGACTGTCTTTTTTCCCATTAAGTAACCTTGATGACCCTGTGGAAGGGTGACCATATACGTGAGGACTCAATTCTGTCTATTCTATCCCATTCCATTGGTTTATATGTCTGTCTGTATGCTAGTACAACACTGTTTTGATTGTTGTAGGTTTGTAACAAGTTTTGAAATCAGGAAATGTGAGTCCTCTAACTTTGTCTTTTGTTCATTTCATCTTGGCTATTTTGCATCCCTTGAGATTCCATATGAATTTTGGGTTTTTCTATTCCTGCCAAAAACGCCATCTGGATAGGTGCAGTGGCTCATGCTTGTAATCCCAGCACTTTGGGAGGCTGAGGAGAGTGGATTGCTTGAGCTCAGGAGTTTGAGACCAGACAGGGCAACATGGGGAAACCCTGTCTCTACCAAAAATACAAAAATTAGCCAGGTGTGGTGGCACACACCTGTTGTCCCAGCTACTTGAGAAGCTGAGGTGGGAGGGTCCTTTGAGCTTGAGAGGCAGAAGTTGCAGTGAGCCAAGATTGGGCCACTGCACTCCAGCCTGGGTGACAGAGTGAGACCCTGACTCAAAAACAAACAACAACGACAACAACAACAATAAAAACACCATTGGGGCCGGGTGCGGTGGCTCACGTCTGTAATCCCAGCACTTTTGGAGGCCAAGGCGGGTTGGTCGCCTAAGGTCAGAAGTTCGAGACCAGCCTGGCCAACTTGGTAAAACCCTGTCTCTACTAATAATACAAAAAAATTAGCCAGGATTGGTGGCGCACACCTGTAATCCCAGCTACTTGGGAGGCTGAGGCAGGAGAATTGATTGAACCCAGGAGGTGGAGGTTGCACTGAGCTGAGATTTTGCCGTAGCACTCCAGTCTGGGTGACAGAGTGAGACCTTGTCTCAAAAGAAAAAAAGAAAAAGAAAAAGAACCACCATTGGGATTTTGATAGAGATTGCATTGAATCTGTATGTTGTCTGGGGGTAGTACTGACATATTAACAATATCAAGTCTTTCAATGTATGAATATGGAATAGATTTATATTTATTAGTATTGTCTTTAGTTTCTTTCAGCAATGTTTTTTTTTTTTTTTTGAGATGGAGTCTTGCTCTGTCGCCCAGGCTGGAGTGCAGTGGTGCAATCTCGGCTGACTGCAACCTCCGCCTCCTGGGTTCACGCCATTCTCCTGCCTCAGCCTCCCGAGTAGCTGGGACGATAGGCGCCCGCCACCACACCCGGCTAATTTTTTGTATTCTTTAGTGGAGACGGAGTTTCACTGTGTTAGCCAGGATGGTCTCGATCTCCTGACCTCGTAATCCACCCTCCTCGGCCTCCTAAAGTGCTGGGATTGCGTGAGCCACCACGCCTGGCCTCAGCAATGTTTTATAATTTTTTTTTTTTTTTTTTGAGATGGATTCTCTCTCTGTTGTCTGTGCTGGAGTGAGTGCAGTGGTGACATCTCGGCTCACTGAAACCTCCACCTCCCAGGTTGAAGTGATTCTCCTGCCTCAGCCTCCCAAGTATCTGGGATTATATGTGCTCACCACCACATTGGCTACTTTTTGTATTTTTAGTAGAGACAGGGTTTCACCATGTTGGCCAGGCTGGTCTCAAACTCCTAACCTCAAGTGATCCACCCATCTCCCAAGATGCTGGGATTACAGGCATGAACCACCGTGCAGGCCTTATAATTTTTAATGTCTAAATACTTAGGCATTTTATCTCCTTGGTTAAGTTTATTGTTACGTATTTTAGTCTTTCTGATGCTATTGTAAATGGAATTGTTTTAATTTCATTTTTAGCTCATTCATTGTTAGCTATAAAAAAGTAACTGATTTTTGTGTGTTGGTTTTTGTATCCTTCAACATTGCAGCATCCATTTATTAATTCTAGGAGTTTTATAAGATCATGTCATTTATGAGCAAAGATAATTTTTCTTCTTTCTTTTCAATTTGACTGGCTTTTTTTTCTTTTTTTTTTCTTGTTTTCCTGAAAATTCTGGCGAGGACTTCCTATATTATGTTGAACAGAGGTTTCAAAAGTGGACATCTTTTTCTCATTCCTGAACTTACGGGAAACTTCCAGCTTTTCACCATGAGTATCATGTTGGCTGTGAGCTTTTCATCTGTGTTTTATGTTGAGGTAGTTTCATGTATTCCTGGTTTGTTGAGTGTTTTTTTCGTGAAAGAGTATTAAATTTTGTTAAATGCAACAATTGGGATAATCTTGTGGATTTTTTCTCATCATTCTATTAATGTGAAATATTACATTGACTTTTTTATGTTGAAATATCCTTTCATACTAATAATAGATCCCACTTTGTCATGGTGCTTAATCTTTTTAATGTGCAGCTGAATTCTGTTTGCTAGTATGTTTTCTTCTTTTTTGAGGATTTGTGCATCAAGATTCATTAGAAATATTAGCCTGTAGTTTTCTTTTCTTGTGTCTTTGTCTGGCTCTGATATTAGGGTAATGCTGGCCTCATAAAGTGTGTTTAGAAGTGTTCTCTCCTCTTCAATTTGTTGAGGAGTTTGAGAAAGACTGGTGCTAATTCTTCTTTAAATGTTTGGTAAATTTACCAGTGAAGCCCTGCGGCCCTGGGCTTTTCTTTGTCTGGAGGTTTTTGGTTACTGATTCAGTCTCCTGACATCCCATCACTTTTGCTATATTCTCTTTGTTAAAAGCAGGTAATTAAGTGTAGCCCACATTTAAAGGAAGGGGATTACCAGAAGGAGGGAATAATTAGGGCCATCTTAGAAAGCTGCCTATCACAGTCTTTCTCTGTAAAATGGAGCCATTCCCAATCAACTGGTTAAACAAGATGATGAGTAGGGCACCCCACAGGGTGCCTGGTGTCTCAGAGGTACTTGGTAAGTGGTGAGTCTATCTGCCATTTGACTGGTTTCACAATGCAGTCTGGTAGACAAGCCATCAGATCCATTCTGATAGCCTAGATTTATGGTCAGTGGTAACTGTTTTGCATCCTTGTGTATGATTCACATTTTGACACAAGATTGCAGTTTTCTCAAATCAATACAATTTCATAGGAATTTCAGCCATGCCCTGTGTGTTTGTGTTCTCAGGCTCAAGCAATGAATAGGATAAGCATCCTGGTCATGGTTTTCTGATTGTAATTCTCACCGCAGCTGTCATGTTTGACCCCTTCAACCTGGGTACAACCCCTCCTATACCATCCTCAGTACCACAGGCTTCTTCTTACGTGACACTTGTTAAATAGTACTGTATTTGTCCATTTCAGGTCTTTTTTCTTTTCTAGATGGTGAACTGAGTCCAGAAATGATATCTTTTGTTTTCTTTTGTATTCCTGGCATTCCTGAGTACAAGGTAGGCCCTCATTAAAGATCTGGCACATAAAAAAGGAAAAAGAATGAATGAGTGAATAAATATTGCCCTTGCCACTATATATACCTGTCTCTCCTGCTAGTCTTGAAGGCTCTGATCCAGTCTGCATGCTCAGGGTCCAGCCCAGGGCCTGACTGGTTTAGAAGCTCAGTAAATGCCATGGATTGAAGGAGAGTGGCAGCCTAGCATCTCCTTGCCTCGAGCCCATCAGCTATTGTAACCACTGGACAGAAATAGAAGACCATTTTAAATTCACTCGAAGGAGCCATATACTTGAGATGTAATTCCCATAGTGTTCTTACCACAAGAGCAAAATTCCCAAAGCAAGAGACTCCTTAAATCATTTTAATGGAATAAACAGCCAAATGCAGTGGCTCACGCCTATAATCCCAGCACTTTGGGAGGCCAAGTGCTGTAATCCCAGAACTTTGGGAGGAAAGGAGATCGAGAACAGACTGAGATAGTGAGATCTTGACTCTACAAAAAAATTGAAGAAAACCTTAGCTGGCATTGCTGTGCCTGACTGTAGTTCCAACTCCTGGAGGCTGAGGATCACTGGAGCCCAGGAGTTTGAGACTGCAGTGAGCTAGGATTGTGCCATTTTATTCCAGCCTGGGTGACAGAGGGAGACCCTGTCTCCAAATAAATACAGAAATACAAAAATAAAACATATCATTTGCAACTGGATTCTCCCAGAAGCCAACTGTGAGACAAGGATTTGAGTATGTCTCAGGAAGCACAGTTGGGAAGTAGAGAAGGGAGCCGGGATACGGAAGGAAGCCCGTGCATGTCACACTAATGAACAGGCGGTGGCCGTGGACACCTGAGGTGCAGTCTCACAGGGGATCATGCTGAGCATGCCTCAGCATTGGTCCCCCAAAGAGTAGCATGAAAGCCATGAGATTTACACCAACTCCCGTCATCTTTCTTTGAGGGCTGTGCTCCCTGGTACCCTGGTCTGCTCTGAGGCCAACAGAACCCTTATCAAGAGAGACTCAGTTGCTTGCAAGATGAGGATGTCTATGAACATCCTGAGTGCTGAGGGGATTTGGAAGGGACACTGACAGCATCTGCTGCAAATATATGAAATTAGCTTTACAAACTTGAACCTCAGACCCAGTTTTGTTCCTTACTAGCAAGGGAAGTCCTCTCGAACTCCCCAGCCCTTAGGGAGGCCCCAGCCCATCTGTGAGGCCCCGTTCTCTCCACTAGGGTTTTATTCTTCTATGAGGACATATGACTCGGGGTTATGGAGGGCGTTCCTTGTCAAAGCTCAGTTCCTAGAGTTTCCGTGTCCGCTGACTTCCTTCATTTCCCTGTCCATGTTTCATGTCAGTTACTCCAGCTGAGGTTCTGCAGAATTGAGTTCCTCTTTGCAGCTGATCTATGTATGCCTCACCACAAGCATGATTCACACATTGCCCTAACTGTGGTGTTTATAGCATTTGATACTTTGATTACTTTGTTCAAAGTGATATCATGTGTTTATAAGCATTTGTTAAATCCTCAGAAATCCCTGCTCTCATATCCTCTGGGCTCCTTACCTATGGTCAGAGTTAAGTCCCTTGTTGCTGGGACAACCCAAAGTGACTAAGATGGTCTAATCAGTGAGTCACAGGCCTGTCGTATTTCTTAATATCATCAGGGTAAAAGAGAGAAACAAAACGAATGCAAAAGAGTTTTGGCCGAGTTTCGTTAGTATTTATTGATACTAAGTTAGGTATGTGGGGATCGCACTTTGCAGTGTGCCCCTTCTACTCCTTGCTGCTCTTTCTTGCATCGCTCCCAACATCTTCATCTTTACTACTTTAGGACCAGATAACCGCCTCCTGAATGTTCCATGGAATGTGAATGTGTGTACCGGGGGGGCGAGGGGGGGAAGATTCCAGTCTTTTCAAAGACTTCTAGTCTAGGAAAGGCTAGAATCAGCAAAGCACAAAGGTGTCCTTGCTGCTGGACTTCCAGAGACTTGCACATACCCACGTGTACTGTGATGCCTAGTGAGGAGGATGGAGCGAGCAGCGTTTCTTTTTTTTTTTTTTTTTTTGAGACGGAGTCTCGCTCTGTTGCCCAGGCTGGAGTGCCGTGGCCGGATCTCAGCTCACTGCAAGCTCCGCCCCCCGGGCTTACGCCATTCTCCTGCCTCAGCCTCCCGAGTAGCTGGGACTACAGGCGCCGCCACCTCGCCCGGCTAGTTTTTTGTATTTTTTAGTAGAGACGGGGTTTCACCGGGTTAGCCAGGATGGTCTCGATCGTGAGCAGCGTTTCTTAAGCTGTAGTGATGACAGAGCCCTGTCTGATAGCTGGAGAAATGTTCTCCAGAACAAAGCGTGGGACGTGATTTCCTGGATCGTGCATTTGCTACAGGAGTGAGACAGACTGATGATTCAGAATGCTCCCTCCCTCAGGCTGCAAAGGCTTCATGACGACAGCTGCTGACAGAGCTAGTTCATGTATTGAATGTCTGCTATGAGCTGGGTGCTTTACCATAAGGAAACAGCTTTGCCAGGGAGGACAAAAGTTAAAACATCCTCAAGGAAAAGACTTTCTGGTAAGACATTTTGTAAACCAGGAAGGCTGCCTTACCAAAGGATGGAGGCTGTGTGAGACCCACCCAGGGACCTGCCCTCAGCACCGGGACTGGCTAATTTGCAGGGTCCAGTGCAAAATAAACATGTATTCCCCCGTGTTTGAAGGTTACTAAGAATTTCGAGATAATGACAGCAGAGCATTATAGCAAGCATGGGGCTCTTCTAACAACACATAGGTTGCACCCTGTGAAGCCCACCATGTGCAAAAAGAGAATTCTGCTGGAGCCGCAGCCCTGGACCTCATGGGAACCAATCCGGTGGTGCCAAACATCACCTCCTCCCCGCTTCCTTCAGTGTGCTGCTCCCAGACAGGCCCGCTCCCATTCTGCCTCAGCAAGAAGCTGGTTCTGCCAGCTCTCAATGACTCAGCAGCTGATGAAGCAACGTGCTGGGAGATTACCCAGAGGCGGCATGAAATCGCGGCAGGAGATTAGGAGTTCAAATTCCGGCTTTTACTCCTTAGCTCTCAACTACGTTGGGCGATTTTATGTCCATTTTCTTACCTTAGAAACTCCCTTTGGAAAAAGAGGTTGAAAATAGTGCCCAGGCTGGAAACTGTGTGGTGCGAGCCACCAGCGAGGACAGTGACAAATGAGTCCGCCTTTTGCGCGTGGGCCAGATCCTCACAGGTATAGGATGTTTGAATTTCCTCTTTTGGAGACACTTGGCCACTTCTCTCATTTCATTCATTCATTCATTCATTCATTCATTCATTCATTCATTTGGTATTTGGAGGGTCAGTAAGAATGAACCAAGCAAAGCAGAAGGGGGAATAGCAGTGCAAAACCCCTTGACTGGGAGTGTGCTACACAGGGGGGCAGAGCCACCTCCTGGGTCTGGAGAAGCTTGGCTGGTGGAGAAAACAGAAGTTAAACAAAGCGCAATGGTTGTCTGTGGATTCTAATCATCCTTCTATCCCAACTGCTCAGAAGCCCAAATAATTGAGGGATGGCCACCAACCACCTCGAGGAAACTCCAGCCTCCCAGTGCCTTCAACCATCTCCAACAATTAGGCTCAGCGTGACAGTTGTTTCTGAAATGAGAAGCCTAATGAATAGAATTAGTCTCCCTGATTTAAATCCATCAGTGCCTGTGATATACTGGCACAGGCACTTAAGAGCCACTTCACTTCACCCCATCATGCCCAAAGGGTCACAGGCTGACTCATAGTTAATAGTGGGGAAGACTTTAATGGAGGGCAGCTTTGAAGAAGTGCAGGGTGTGTTTAGAGGCTTGAAGGTTTAATGCATTTTTAATTAAATGTGCTCTAATAGGATTCAGCACCAACTATCATGTCACTACAGATAGATTCATTATATTTGTTCAGTTAATTATGCGTGCGTTATTACCCAAGTGAAAACTTTGATGACCTGGAAAGAAGCTTGACTTCGAGGGACACCCAAGAGTTCTGCTGGCACCTTCAGGATTAGATTAAGCCCTTCCCCACCCTCCAGCCCCTGTGTGTACTCTCACGCCCACACATGTAGACACATGTGCACACCCCAGCAAAGACACCCAGGCACAGGTGTGTACACACTCTCTGTCTCTCTTTTCTCTATCTCACTTCTATTTCCTTTCAAAAAGAAAGGAGTGGTAGGAGATATTAAAGTTAGAAAAAAAGCATTACCAGATTGAACTCCATCCTGTTATTAGCTGAATGTCTTCAGATATGGCACTGATGTCTGAGCCTGTGTTCCTTCTCTATAAAATGACAACAATATTATTAATAATAATTACATCTCCCAGGACTGCTATCTGCTCCAGCGTGATTTTGCCTATAGAGCGCTTTGTGAAATGCCGAGAGCCTTGCGCATGCTTCCTGTCGTTGGTTGTAACAACTTAATCCACCTGTATCTTCTCTGTATACTAACTCCCAATATATGCATCCACCTGTATTCTCTGCACACTCATTCCTCCCATGTGCACCTACCTGCATCCAATCCAGACACTCACTTTGTTAATGGTAAACAAAGCCCAATGGGTTGTCTGTGGATTCTAATCATCCTTCTATCCCCACTGCACAGAAACGCAAATAATTGAGGGATGGCCACCAACCACCTCCAGGAAACTCCAGTCCTCCCAGTGCCTTCAACCATCTCCAACAATTAGGCTCAGCGTGACAGTTGTTTCTGAAATGTTTCTCCCCATATGCACCCACCTATATTCAATCCATACACTCACGCCTCCCATATGCACCCACCTATATCCAATCCATACACTCACCCTCCCATATACACCCACCTGTATCCAATCCATACACTCACCCTCCCATATACACCACCTATATCCAATCCATATGCTAACCCTCCCATATACACCACCTATATCCAATCCATATGCTCACCCTCCCATATACACCCACCTGTATCCAATCCATATGCTCACCCTCCCATATACACCCACCTATATCCAATCCATACACTCACCCTCCCATATGCACCCACCTATATCCAATCCATACACTCACTGCCCCCTTATGCACTCATCTGTATCTATTCTGTGCACTCGGGGCACAGGGTTCCTGCTTTATAGTAAGTGTTTGCATGCTGAAGCCTGACCTCATTTACTCATTCAACAAGCATGCACTGAGCACTTGGTAATGACTTCCTGAGTACCTACCATGTGCCCAGCTCAGGGTCCTGGGCTTTTAAGTGTTTCTCATGCCTGGTTTCTTTCCCACCACAACCAGGTAAGTATCTACATATTATAAGTGGGAAACTGAAGTTTGGATAATGGATTCAGTGGTGTTTATTAGTTTTTTTTTATGTGCTAGGCATTTGTCAGGGGTGGAGGATAAAGAGGAAAAAGAAACAAGTGTGGCTCTTGCATCAAGGACCTGATCTTGTTGCAGGAAGTTTTTGAGAGCTCACAAAAAAGTCCTTATGTTTCTGGGTCTTTTGTTTTCCCTTGGGTCAAATCATGGTACACAGATCGGACTGTGTATCTCACAATGTGGTAAGCTGAGCGCCTCACTGCCTGCTTCTCCACGATGTTGCTTCCAACTTTGGGAAGTGGGAAAGGTGTCTAGGGGGCCAGGGAAGGAATCTGACATATTCAGAGAAGGCTCATCTAGGACGTCTGGCTAAACCTCCAAGGTGGTACTTCTCAGACTCCCTGCGCTTATACCTCTTCTGGGGATCTTGTTAAAGCCCAGATTCTCTCTCATTCAGTAAGATTGCGGGTGGGAGGGTATGATGGTCAATTTTGTGTGTCAGCTTGGCGGGGGGGCATGGTACCCAGCTGTTTGGTCAAATGCCAGGCTAGATGTTTCTGTGAGGGTATTTTTTGGGGATAAGATTAGCATTTAAATCAGTAGACTCTGAGTAGAACAGACTATTATCTTCTATAGTGCGGATGGGCCTCACCCAAGCAGCTGAAGGCCGGAAGAGAAAAGACTGAAGTCCTCCTAAGAAAAAGACATTATGGCCCCAGACACACCGCCTTTGTACTCAAGCTGCAACATCAACTCTTCCCTGGATCTCCAGCTTGCTGACATGCCTTGCAGATTTTGAAATGGTCACAATTGCATGAGCCATTTTTTTTGACAAAGGAATCAATGGATCTCTATTTCTATCTCCATCTCATCTCCATCTCTGTCATCCCTATCCCTGTCTCTATTCCATTAGTTCTACTTCTCTGGAGAACCCTAATACAGGGGTTTGAGATTTTGCATTTCCTGCAAGCTCCAGGAGGTACCAATCCTTCTGGTCTACGAGCCAGACTCTGAGTAAAGTCATAGATAAATATCACGTCTGTAAATAGAAAGTTCATCACACAAAAAGCCAGGGCAAGTCTTTTTTTTTTTTTTTTCTTTTTGAGATGGAGTTTTGCTCTTGTTGTCCAGGCTGGAGTGCAGTGGTGCGATCTCAGCTCACTGCAACCTCTGCCTCCCAGGTTCAGGCAATTCTCCTGCCTCAGCCTCCCAAGTTGCTGGAATTACAGGTACCCACCACCATGCCGGCTAATTTTTTGGATTTTTAGTAGAGACAGGGTTTCGCCATGTTAACCAGACTGGTCTTGAACTCCTGACCTCAGGTGATCCACCCACCTCAGGCTTGCAAAGTGCTGGGATTACAGTCGTTAACCACCATGCCCAGTCAGGGGCAAGTCTTAAAGTTGCCCTGAAGACCTTCAGCAGTGAGTTTTGACTGAAGCCATTCCACTGTGTTCTCTCCGGTGATTATTTCTGCCTGATCATTTGAATCCAGTGGTTTGTCCAAGCTGGTGAGCAACTGGAGTCTCCAAGAGGGTGCCCCCACTACTTTCAAGCTCATGGTTTTCAGTTGTCTAAACGCAGCTTTCTTCACACACTCTCACGTCAAGCAGAGGCAGCAGTATCCAATACCAAACAGCTGGATGGAAACTGAGAAGAGAAGAAATCAGAGTTGGTGCAAAAGTTTTCCGGCAGCCCAGGTGTCCGGCATCCCACAAACACCCACGGTGGCTTCAGCAGCCCCCTGCCTTTCCTGACACCTTGTGAATGCTAGACAAAAACAACGAGAGCAGAATTGAAAGCCATGGCAAATGCAGCAGGGAAACAGTTGGTCTGCAATGTGCTTCCTGGCTTGCAGCAGACGGCAGGACGGCAGACCCAAATGAAAAATAAGGGATCGAATGGGGAAGGAAAAAGGATGTCATTAGCAAATGATCTTTGCCTTCCTCTCCGACAGCGATAGCTCAGACCACAAGAAAGCCCCCGCAGTCACATTCAGGTGGAAAGTGGCACTTCTCAAACATCCCAAGGCCTTGCCCTGCTGGTGAAAATGGGTAGAAGAGGCCGGGCGCGGTGGCTCACCCCTGTAATTCTAGCTCTTGGGTAGGCTGAGGCATGTGGATTGCCTGAGCTCAGGAGTTCGGGACCAGCCTGGGCAACACGGTGAAACCCCGTCTCTACTAAAATACAAAAGAAATCAGCCAGGCGTGGTGTTGGGCGCCTGTAGTCCCAGCTACTCGGGAGGCTGATGCAGGAGTATTGCTTGAACCCAGGAGGCGGAGGTTGCAATGAGCTGAGATCGGGCCGCTGCAATCCAGCCTGGGTGACAGAGCAAGACTCTATCTTAAAAATAAATAAATAAAATAAAAAAATAAAGAAAAGAAAAGAAAAGAAAGAGAAGAAAAAAACAGAAAAAGAAAATGGGTAGAAGAGTCAGTGATGACAAATGCATGGAACCCAGTCCAGCCCTGTCCAATAGAAACATAACATGAGTCACACATGTGAAGTCCAATTTTTTTTTCTTTTTATTTTGAGACAGGGTCTGTCACCCATGCTGGAGTGCAGTGGCACGATCACAGCTCACTGCAGCCTCAATTTCCCAGACTCAAGTGATCCGCCTCAGCCTCCCAAGTAGCTGGGATAACAGGCATACACCACCATGCCTGGCTGATTCTTTTATTTTTTGTAGATACAGGATCTCACTATGTTGCCCAGGCTGGTCTCGAACTCCTGGGCTCAAGTGATCCTCTCGCCTTGACCTCCCAAAGTGCTAGAATCACAGGCATGAGCCATGATGCCCAGCTAATTTTAAAGAATTTTTTGTAGAGATGGGGTCTCCCTATGTTGCCCAGGCTGGTGTTGAAAAGTTTAAATTTTCTACCAACCACATTAAAAACATCAAAAGATACAGGTAAGTTAATTTTAGTAATGTATTTTATGTAACAGAAAATACCCTAAATATGATTTCATTGTGTCATCAGTGTAAATATGTAAAAATAAGATATTTTACATACATGTTTTGTGTCCAACTCTTGGAAGTCTGGTACATGTACAGCCACGTTTCAGGCTGGTTGCTACCATATCGGGCAGTGAAATTCTGAGAGGCCTTAAAGGAGCAGCCTGGTGTGGCCACGGACCCTTGGGTTGGTATTTTTCATGTGCTCCAGCCTCCCCTAAAAATAGAAACATGAAAAAGAAAAAAAATGAGAAAACAATAATCTTTTGATAACTAGGGATGCCGGGCAAATCCTACCAGGTTAATGCCCACAGTGAAGTGGATAATCACAGTGATTCTACTCAAGCAAGCACCAAATGAGCAAGCATTCTTTAAATAAACAGAAATCGAGTATATTTCAGGAACCTATGTACTCTGTGGGTCACAGAGAAGGTTAAATAAAGATTTGTTTTAAAAATGTCTCCCAAGGGGCACTCTCTGTTGTGCTTCCCCTGCGTGTTGTTGGAAGAGGGAGTGGCGCCCAGGGTGGGAGCTGGGCCAGCTGGGGGGCTAAGTCAGGTTGAGGTGGACACCGGGGCCTCCGGAGGCCCCCACCTGCCATGGCCATTCCCAGCTCTTATAGTCCAGTATTGACCTCACCTGTGGATCTGCAGGGAGGGTGAAACGGCAACTCAAAGCCACTTGAGGAGACTTTCAGTTTCTGGTGGGGACCTTCCGTTGAGTTTCTAGTGGAGACTTCAGCAGACGCTGTGCAGACCTGGAGGGGAACCGTATCCCAGATATTTGAGTGTTCCTTCATTTGGTTAGCTGCTCACTCCCTCCTTCATGCATTGATTCACACATTGTGCCAGCTGGGTTCCCTGGGAAGCAGACAGGAGCTTTATTAGGAAGTATCTTGCAATCAACACCAATGGAAGGGAGAGGAAGGAAGTGGGATTGGGTTTAGGGAGACAAGGAGCTGTGACGCAATCTCAGTGAAGGCCCAGCCCTTACTGGCAGAGTTTTAAACATGGGAGGAGCCTCCAGATCTCTCCTGACTGGGCCCAGACGGTCAGGCCTTTATACCTCCATGCTGGTCAATCATCCGATGTGGGCTTTCGTGTATTCTGGACACAAGGCAGGGGGCTTTCTTCAGCCGAGAGTTGAGGATCTGCAGGCGGCACTGCCAGCTTCGGGGATAATAGGTCTTTTATTCCCAAAGGGACATCTGGGTGGGACATCTGGGTAGCACATCGTAGCATTCACCACATACATCCTTTAATATAGTCACTCGTTTATGCTCTCTTGTCTCTGGGCTCCACTTACTGACTCAGTCATTGAGTGCATCTCCTCTGCTGAGAACTCTCCAATGGCTTCTCTTGGCACTTCGAACCCTTCACGGTGTGGGCCCTGACACCTCTGAGCACTTGCTGGATAAGACCTTTACGCTCACTCACTGTGCTGCAGTCACCCTGGTTTCTTCCTTTCCTTGGGACACACCAAACTCTTTCCTGGCTTAGAGTACTATTGCACTTATTTTGGTCTCTATCTGAAATCCTGCTCCCTTGGATCTTTGCAAGGCTGGTTCCCTTTTATCATAGAAGCATCAGCTCAGAGCACCCGTCAGATGAACTTTACAAACCACCGTATCTACAGCAATTCACTCTCTGTCGCTTCCTACCTTCTGTAATCCTCTTCCCTAGTTTATTTTTTGTTTTTACACAATCTATCGCAATCTAAAATTACCTTGTTCATTTACTTATTTGTGCATTTTTTCTCCCTCTCCATTAGAATGTAAGCTTCATGAGGGCAGGATTCCTATCTGGTGTTTATTCTTATTACTCAAATATTCGTGAAATGAATAAATGAATGATTCAGAAATTTATCTATCAATTAACTTCATTTATATATTAACTTTTATTCATGTATTCTGTTTATTTATTCATTTACTCAACAAACTTTTTATATGTATATGTGTGTATATGCAGCAAATTTATTGTGAGCTCAATGAAGATAGTCTTTTTTTTTTTCTTTTGAGATGGAGTTTCACTCTTTTGCCCAGGCTGGAGTGCAATGGTGTGTGTTGGCTCACTGCAACCTCAGCCTCCCAGGTTCAAGCAATTCTCTTGCCTCAGCCTCCCAAGTAGCTGGGCTTACAGGCACCAGCCACCATGCCCAGCTAATTTTTGTATTTTCTTAGTAGAGATGGGGTTTCACCATGCTGGCCAGGTTGGTCTCAAACTCCTGACCTCAAGTGATCCACCTGCCTCGGCCTCCCAAGTGCTGGGATTACAGGCATGAGCCACCACTCCCGGCTCAATAAAGATATTCTCAGCAACATTATTGCAAACAGCACAAACACAATTTTATAAAAACAAACTAGAATAACCTTGAGCTTGTCCAACTTTAGGGGATGGCCAAAAAAATGATGGTACAGCGTGATAGAAAGTGAAGACCTCTCTACACATGACACTTTTTGTTATGACTTCATGGCGGTGTAGCAACGTGGAACAAGGTCAGTAGGTCTGTGAGAAGTGAGGGGAACACAAGTTTGATAAAAAGCCGTGCACACTGTGATTGCAGCTCTGCCAAGTGTGTCTGCTTTGGGGCAAAGATGAGAAGGAAGCGGGCAACAGTCAATAGAGTCATTCTCAGGGAGTGAGATGTGGGAGAGCTTATTTTCCAAGTATTCCTTTGATACTGTTTCCCACTTATCTCTATGATAAAGATGGGATTATATGGCCCCGAAGGCAGGGCCAAATCTGTATTTCTGAGACCTGGTAAGAAGTTATAGGTATAAATCTCCTCCTGCATGTCTAGTGCTGAACATGCATTTTAAAAAATTTTGACATTCAGAACAATCCCATAAAGTAAATGGTATCTTTTATTTTTTTTGGTGGATGTAGTAGGCAGAAAATGATTTAAAACCTGAGAATACATTATCTTACACTGCAAAAGGGACGATGCTGCTGTGGTCAACTTAAGGATTTTGAGATGAGTTGATTATCTTGGATCTTGGATAGGTCCAATGTAATCACAGAGTCCCTATAAGAGGCAGGCAGGAGGGGCAGAGTCAAAGATGTGACAATGGAAGCAAAGTTTGGAGATATGCAGGGTTATAAGACAAACAACATAGGCAGCTTCTAGAAGCTGGAAAAGGCAAGAGAACACATTCTCCCCTACAGCCTCCAGGAGGAATGCTTACCATTTCAGACTTCTGAGCTCCAGAACTGTAAGTGTATAAATGTGTATTGTTTTAAACCACTAACTTTGTGATAATTTTTTAATGGCAACAATAGAAAACAAACACAGTTGCTAAATTGAAGCTCAGAAAGATAAAATAGCTCATCCAAGGTCAGCGGCACAGTTAGGATTGAAGTCATAAAATCTTAACTCTTCGTTGCTCTCCACTGCCACCTCTGTATGGCCCATAACTGAAGCTGGAATTCTTTGCAATGAATTACCTACAGCACTCTAGACACTTGCAGGCACCCAGTTGCTGTCTTAACTTTGGAAGGTTTAGTTCTAAGGATTGGGCTGACATACGTATATTGCCTTTCCTTCTTTCTCTATGCCTTCTTCCTTCCTTCCTTCCTTCCCCCCTTCCCTCTTCTCTTTTCTTTAATTATTTCCATCCTTCCTTCTTCCTCTTTTATATTTATTGAGCACCTGTTATGTGCCAGGCTCTGTCCAAGATTCTGAGAATATACTAAGAGTGAGATGGCCAGGTGCCTGTCCTTGGGGACTTCATGCTGAGATTTTGCACAGATTTTGAAAATATTTAGAATTTTGTGGAAAATATATGCTATTGAAGTTCAGCTTCAGCTTTAGGTCCATAGAGAAGTGAGGAGGCATTAAAGAGTTAAAATTAGGGTCTCTTTTTCTTCAACCAGGTCCTACTCCTCCAGGAAGATGATGGAGAATGCTGAAACTGTGCTCCAAGGCCATGAAAAGGAAAAGACCTGGATTTTCTCTTCATTCTCTCTCAGTACTGCTGCCTCCCAGTTTCTCCAGGGGAGTTTTTGTCTCCCTGGGGCTTAAGGAGGATCCCAGGCTCATGTGCTCAGGATGTTCGAAAGAACCAAAAACAGTAAGGAGAAGAAACAGGCCCTGTTTGTTAGGAAGCGGAAAAACAAAGATGCAGAGTGCTATGGGAAGGAGAGTACCTGCCTGAGAGACTGGGGTCTGAATTCCATCTCTGCCTTTAACTCCCCATGTGACCTTGGGCTGGTCCATGTACCACTGTAGACCTCAGTCTTCTCATCTGCCCAATGGGTAGAACAGTATTACTTAAGGCTCCTTGTCCCAGTGTTAGGGATACAAAGGATAAAATATATGTAAAGGAGCCTGTGAAGTGGTGAATAACAGATGCACATACAGTCTGCAGTGAGGAGTGAGCAAACACAGAAACGTTTATGTCCAGTGGCTGCTGTGCAGATTATGTGGATAAAGATCACACTGTACCATGAATGGCCGGAAGTATTGATATGTAGAGCTCTGGGTTTTCATCAGATTGTGCCTCCATATATATGTACACACACACACACACACACTCTCTCTCTCTCTCCTCTCTCTCTCTCTCACACACACACACACACATACACACACACACATACTGTGCGATGCAGTAGAAAAAAAATTACCCAGTACAGGGAGGCATGAGACCCAAGTTTTGGTTCTTCTCTCTGGACCTCAGTGTTCTCATCGATAAAATGATCAGTGGTCCCCAACTGAGGGCTATGGGCCCCATCCTGACTGCATATGTGTTGATTGATCCAAAAGATCGATTTTGTATTGAAAAACAAAAGATTTAAACATGTACCTACGTTAAAAAAAAGTTAGAGACTTTGCCTAGAAAAAAGAAAATCTTGTTCCTCACTTGAACAAGATTCTCTTGAAACTCCTAAGGTCTAGCAAAACTGGGCTTGCATTTTCCAAGGCTAAATCTGCGTGGCACTAAGTGGCAGCTGTTCCTCTGAAACCCAGTGTGTTCTTGCCTACAAGCCACAGTTCCCACCATTCCCAAACGTTGCACACCCTGTGGGCTTCCCTACTCAGTGATACATCTTACTGCCTGGCCCTGCGGTGACTGTGCCTCCATCCGCACGTTAGGAATGTTTCATTTCTCAGCAGCCAGACCTCAGGCACACTGCTACTCCCAGGGGCAAACAGATATACAGGGAGAGATAAAAATGGCTACGACTCCTGGAGATGAAAAGTGGCTAGTAAATAACACCAGAATAATTCCACCTCCTGCTGTGATAGAGAACAAGACTCCCAGAAGCCGGATCTTGGACAAGCCCTTTCCTCAGTTTCCCCATCTATAAAATCAGGTAGCTGGAACTAGAATCACCAAGGGTTTTTCAGCCCTTGGGTTCTTTGGTTTTCTGTGTCTTACACACACATTTCTTACACACGCACACATGTCTACATCTTGCTGACAATCTTTTTCCATCTATCGGCTGGAAGCCGTGATATCGCCTCCAATCTCCTGCGCTTCTGACATCACTCCCTCTGCAGGTCTCCTTTATGACTAAATCCAGCTATTAAGCTTCCAATGAGTTACCTGCTGGCATTGTGTAAGGGCAGCCAGCAGATTTAGTCACCTAATCTGCTCTCTTATCAGTGTTCTCTCCCAGCGGCAGACAACAGCACGAGATTGTTCAGTAAGTACCACAAGTCCAGCGGGAGAGGGCTCAGATCCTGCCGCTGAGAGCTGGGGCTCAGGGAGAGGCGGGGAGAGGAGGGACGGTCACCTCTCAGTGGGCGGGATTTGAGACAGGGTCAACCAAACAAACCTTTGTTCTCATCTCCTGTTGGGTTCTCGGGACTGTAGGAAAGAGATCTCAAAGATGCTTGAAAGGGTTCAAGTGAGGCCGAGTTCTAATCCTGACCCTTGGTCACCCGTGATGTAAAACAAGCCCTTGTTGGGTGGGGCCTGCCTGACCGCCCCTCTATAAAATGCATCCTCATTTCTCACTCCAGATGCTCAGGGATTTTTCACAAAGACTAAAACGGGGCACCCCAAATCATTTCATATTCCACTTTTCCATTTTCTTTTTGGTCCTTGCAGAAAAGGAGTGACTTTTTAAAAGTCTGGGCATATTAAAAAGTGAAGAAATGCCAAGTCAGAGTTACAAATACAGTGATATTGATCTATATGGAACAATGCATGCTAATAGCCAAGAGTATTGCAATGTAATCAAGTTGTGCCATGCATAAGATAAGGAATGGATTTATTTTTGGAAATTTGAAGCGTGATCCAGGTGGGGGATGCTGAATGAAAGCTTTGAAGTGGGCGTTTTCTTCGTATAATCCACATGACACAGGTACTGTGTTTGCTGAGGAGTCTAAATTGGAGGCCTTTGGTGGGTGAACAGTCTGGGTCTTGAGGCCACCCAGGCTTTTCGGGGACAGGCCAGGATGTCACTGCTCTGACCTGAGCACTGATTAAAGTCCCATGAAATGGCTTCCAGGTAACAATGACCCTCACTTTGAAGGTGACTTTGTCAGAACTCGGCTTAAAGTCCCCTATGCTGAGGCCCACACTGCTCCTCTCACTCCTTTGCTAAAATCCCAGTTCCCCCGGGAAGGGCTGCAGAAAATCGACCTTTAGACAGTCACCTTTGAGTGTGAATTAGTAAGTTCATCAGCCCCGTTGCAGTGTGGCCGTCTGCTGTTCTCCATGACACAGAAGCACATTGGATAGCAAGGCTCGGCTTGGCTTGGCTGGGTGGGGAAAAGCCACAGACTCAGGGGCTGAAGATCTGGAATCACTTCCACTCTACTATTAGCCCTAGGACCTTGCTCAAACTTCTTCACTCCACTTTCTCCACAAGCAAAAATGGAAATAAATGTATCCCTCAAAGGGTGACAGTCCAATGAGCTATCCTAGGCATTGAGTTTATAAGAATAAATCTCCAGCCAAGTGCAGTGGCTCACGCCTGTAATCCCAGCACTTTGGGAGGCCGGGGCAGGTGGATCACTTGACATCAGGAGTTCGAGACCAGCCTGGTCAACATGGCAAAACCGTGTCTCTATTAAAATTACAAAAATTAGCCAGGCATGGTGGTGGGCACCTGTGATCCCAGCTACTTGGGAGGCTGAGGCAGGAGACTTGCTGGAACCCGGGAGGCGGAGGTTGCATACATACAGTGAGCTGAGACCTCACCACTGCACTCCAGCCTGGGCAATAGAGCAAGACTCTGTCTCAAAATAATAATAATAATAATAATAATAATAATAATAATAGTCTGGGTGTGGTGGCTCACACCTGTAATTCCAGCACTTTGGGAGGCTGAGGCAGATGGATCACAAGGTCAGGAGATCGAGACCATCCTGGCTAACACGGTGAAACCCTGTCTCTACTAAAAAAAAAAAAAAAAAAGAAATTAGCCGGGCGTGGTGTCTGGCGCCTGTAGTCCCACCTACTCAGGAGGCTGAGGCAGGAGAATGGCATGAACCCAGGAGGTAGAGCTTACAGTGCACCAAGATCACACCACTGCACTCCAGCCTGGGCGACAGAGCGAGACTCTGTCTCAAAAAAAAAAAAATTAATAATAATAATAAGTCTTCATTATTTCCCAGCTCTGTCAAGGAAGCAGCCAATCAAGAAGTAAATGATTCACACTAAATGGTGGCACCTGTGATGAAAATGATGAAATAGGGGATTTGTAGACAGGGCTATTGGAATGGAGGAATAACTTAATTTCATGGCAAGGAAATATCTCTTTGAAGAAATAAGGTTTGAGTCAAAGGAGAAGAGCAAGGAGCATCCTGCAATGTGTACGGAATGGATGTGGTAGGAAGGCTCTGGGGGGACACATGGGGTGGGCGGGTGGGTGAGGGACAGCAAGGCTGCCCTGTCTTAGCAGGGGATGTGGGGGAGGGGAGGTGCAGAGCCCACATCACACAGGGCCTCCTGCTTCATGCTAAGGAATGTGCATTTTATTCCAAACGAGCTAGGAAGCTGCTGGAGGGTATTTAATACAGGCGAAAGTGTTTTTAAAATGGGTGGAAGTGTTTTGTAAGCTTGAAAGCACAAAGGAAAGTACTATTATTTTCATATATGTATAACAACTTTCTGTTGTAGTTAAAACTATTACATTGGCAGAGTTCCCTCAGTGTAAACTTGCAGGAGCAGGATCCTGTGGGACTAGGTGTGCGAGGGCTTTGGGGCCGCCTCTCAGGCCACGGGCTGCTCAAAGGGAGTGGGCTGTCTAGAGCCCAGGCACCCAGGACCCCAGAGAGCAGGGGTCCCAGGCAGATGCGGCCTCTCCTATGGCCCTTGTTTCCTCACTTTAGTGGGGCTGGAAGGGCAGAGGCACCCAGTGATTGGTGGATGAACACCCCACAGGGTCTTTGCGCTCCCAGGCCATTGCACTGGTGTTGCTTCTGCCAGAGGAAACACCATCTCTTTTGGGGGTTTTCACTTGAATTCGAATTTTCTCTGACTTACCCAGACCATGCATTATTATCAGTTTGCAATCAGTTTGCAATTGTTCTTTTTATTTTTGTTTTAATGGTCTAATTAAGGCTGAACTTCCCCACTTGACTGGCAATTCTGAGTCGAGGGCCATGTTTGAAGGTGCTTACCTTTGCAGTCAAGCAGGACAGCCTGAATTATGCTACAACCACAAGCAACCTCCCAGTCCCAGTGACTTAATCAAAGTTTATTCCTTGCTCAAGCTTCATGTGTCCATCATAGGTGGGCTGGGGAGCTCAGTCAGGCACCCAGGCTGATGGACCTGCCTCCTTAGGCAGCTTCTCAATGTAGTGCTTCAGGCATCACTACAGGACGGGTGGAGTGTTGAGACCAGCAATGAACTCCTTTGGAATGGAAGTGACACCTGCCACTCCTCCTCACAACTCCTTGGCCGGAACCAGTCACACGGCCGTGCCAAACGTCAAAGGCTGCTGGTAGTAAAGTCTTCCACACTTAGTATCTGGAACCCAGTACTGAAGGATGCAATGCATACTTTTGGAAGTGTTGCAAACTGATCTAAGGTAATTTGACCATTCACCAATTACAAGTTTCTTTTGGTAACTATCAGCGGGGAGGTTGGGGAGGTGGGAACGGTGTATTTCTCCCTCCACAGCTTCACTGCTGGATAGTAGGGTATAAGGAAAATGAGTCGCAGGTTGAATTTTGCTACATGTACACCATTTGTTAGCAAATGGATTGGGGGAGGGTTTCACTTAATAACAAGCAGACACAAATGGTTTTGAATGCCTATAAAATAAGTGAAGTCCTGGCTGTCTGTCATGAGAAGTATTTTTTTGGAAAGGTTTACTCCACAGTGGATGCAGCATATTCTCATGGCAAATTTAACTGACCTTATAGTACAACCAGGTGGCCGAGTCCAGGCTGGAAATGCACCAGACAGAGAGGACCTCAGTGCCAGGACAGTCTGTCTGCCCCACCTCAGTTCTTGAGCAACACTCATTTCACCAAAGAAAAATGGTCTCCAACATTCTTTATTCTAGATAACCAACTGAATATTTGAAGCTGTGGACATGGATTCCTAATTTGAATTTTAACTTCTTCTGGGTGTAGATAAAATTAATTCACATATAATGGATAGACAAAATATGGTATATCCATACAATGGAATACTATACAGGAATAAAAAGGAATGAATCACAGATACAAGCAACCACATGGATGAACCTCGAAAACATCACCCTTCAGTGAAAGAGGCCAGACATAAGAAGACCACTCCACTCAGATGGGATGTCCAGAAAAATTAAATCTATAGAGATAGAAAGAAAATTAGAGTTACCTGGGATGGGGTGAAGGATTATAGTAAACATGCATGAGGGATATTATTGGGGTGATGAAAATGTTCCTTGATTGATTTACTGTGATGGTATGCAACTTTGTAGATTTACTAAAATGTCATTGAATTGTGCACTTTAAACGGGTGAATGATGTGTAAAATGTGCCTCAATACAGTTATTTATAAAATAAAAAATTAACACATCTATATGCATCACACTACTTATAAGGCATTTAAAAATAACTTATAGACAAACAAACACAAATAAATAGTTTCTTTCCCAAGGAGGTTTAAACACTTTCATCTACCTTTTGTGCTTTTTCTTTTGAGATAGGGTCTCAAACTCCTAGACTCAAGCCAACTTGGACTCCCAAAACTTGGACTCCCTAAGTGCTGGGATTACAGGTGTGAGCCACTGTGTCCAACCTTCTATTTGAGCTTTTAAAATAATAAATTTATTCAATCACGATACCAGAGAAGCTTGGGATTTTCCTCAAAAGACATCTAGACAAATCCCGCTAGAAAATACAACTTGTAGGCGGGATTTTACATGTGTTACCTTCCCCTATCTACACATATACAACAGGGAAGGGGCTTAGGAAGAAAAAAAAAAAAAGAAAGCTGTAGAAGGCCTTGGATTTAAAGTTTGATGTCAGTTCTTGAGCCCTGGTTCCTTCAACTGCAAAATGGGGATAATACAGGCTCTTTGTGGGGCATCAGCAGCTGGACTCATGGCAGGCGGTGCTATTGCCCAGGCTCTCTGCGGAGAGGTGTTGGTTATCTATCATGATGGAGTCAGATCCTCAGGAGACCCTCTGGGATGCACTGAGGGGATATAGAGGCACTCCTCAAACTGGATATCATGCTAAATGCAGATTCCAATTGAGGACCTCTTGGAGATGCCAGTGCTGTTAGGCCGTGCCCCTACTTTGAGTTGCAAGGAGAAATAGCAATCTTCATCCAGGAGGACTTTAAACTTCCTGTCAATCTCAACTTCTCAACCACATCTGCTGATGTTCAGAATTGCTCGGGAAGCACAGATGCCTGGCTTTGCCAATAGGCCTACTGAATTCGTATTTCCCGGGTGGGCCCGTGGAATCTGAGATTTCTCAAAGCTTCTTTGGGGCTAGGAGACACTGGTTAAGAGAATCCTGTAGAGACTAAAGAAAGACCTAGGATTTGGAGAGGTCTTTCGAGTCCCCTCTTTGAGTCCCTTCTCCGCCACTGTGTGGCCTCGGTGAGAATATTTTCCCTCTCTGGGACTCAGTTTCCCCATCTTGACAAGGTGGGGTGGAAGAGATGTCCTCCACCTATCTCCTGTCCAGTACTTCCGTTCTGAGACTCTGTGAGCCCCGGCTTTCCTGGCCTGCTCCCCATTTCCAATTGGCCGTGGCATTTTTGTGACTCAAGGGGGCAGGCCCAGCAGCCAGGAGGTGGGGAGCTGAGGGCGGGGAGCCAGGTTTTCCGCCCCGCTGCCACTGGAGCCGGGTGCCCCGCTCAGGCTATTGTACTCATGGGAGGTCTTAGCTGGCAAGGCCGCCAGCCTGACTGCTCAGGCGCCAGGGCTGTTTCATTATTTCATCAAAGTTCATTATGCTGGGGAGGAGACCAGTAATAAAACATGATTACAAGTGTCTCCAACGAGCACTTAAAGACATAATTCGGGGTGTACATTCTGCTGCATCCCTGCTTGTGGTCACATAACGCTAGGAGATTTGCACCTCTGATATATGCCAGTCTTCGTGTTAATTGAAGTGAAAAAAAAAAAAAAAAACACCCAGAGAACTTGATTCAATTTGTCTCTGGACTGAGTTTGTTGTTTTATATGGAGGAATGATTTGCCATTTTTGAAAACACACAGTTAATTATGTGTGCATAAGGCAGGTACAGCGACACAGGAGACACTGAGGGACTGAATGGCAGCCAAGCATATCAGATATCAATGGCAAAGCACTTGGGGAGAAATGGCTTTTCTTTCTTTCTTTCTTTCTTTCTTTCTTTCTTTCTTTCTTTCTTTCTTTCTTTCTTTCTTTCTTTCTTTCTTTCTTTCTTTCTTTCTTTCTTTCTTTCTTTCTTTCTTTCTTTTCTCTGTCCCCTCCCCATCCCACCTCTCATCTTTATGAAACAGTAGCTGGTGATCAATACCAGGAAGGTAAGAGACGATACTTCACATGCCAGAGCTAACACAAAAGGGTCTTCTGCCCTGTCCCAGGTCACTCATCTGAAGGGATTGCCAGGGTGCTGGGGCAGTGTTGTCCTCTCATCCTCTGAGGATAAAGCCTTGATTGACACTGACTAGTGAGTTTGAGTCCAGTTTCTCAGGCTGTAGATTGGAGACCTGTGGATTGTTGTTTGTTTGTTTGTTTGGTTTGTTTTGCGTTTTTTTTTTTGACTGAGTACAGGGGACTTTACTGATGGTACACGACAAGATGGGGCAGGCCCCTCCCTCTTCAGGGGTCCTGCGTGGAAACTGTGAGGAGGGGAGATTCTGACTGTGGTGGGGACTGAGTGTGGCAGGGACTCCCCAGCAGTGAGAGTCTCTCTCTTTCTCTCGTGCTCTTGCTGGGGCTGGTGGTCAGGGGGTCTTAACTCCTTGGAGGCCACGTGGACCATGAAGTTCACCACCTTGTTGCTGTAGCCAAATTCATTGTCATACCAGGAAATGAGCTTGACAAAGTGGCCGTTGAGGGCAGTGCCAGCCCCAGCATTGAAGGTGGAAGAGTGGGGGGTGCTGTTGAAGTCGGAGGAGACAACCTGGTGCTCAGTGTAGCCCAGGATGCCCTTGAGGGGGCGCTCTGACACCTGCTTTGCCACCTTCTTGATGTCATTGTATGTGGCAGGCTCCAGACGGCAGGTCAGGTCCATGACTGACACATTAACAGTGGGGACACGGAATCCCATGCCAGTGAACTTCCCATTCAGCTCAGGGATGACCTTGCCCACAGCCTTGGCAATGCCAGCAGAGGCAGGGATGATGTTCTGGAGGGCCCCACGGCCATTACACCGTGGGGGCCATCTACAATCTTCTGGGTGGCAGTGATAGCGTGGACTGTGGTCATGAGTCCTTCCATGATACCAAAGTTGTCATGGATGACCTTGGCCAGGGGCGCTAAGCAGTTGGTGGTGCAGGAGGCATTGCTGACGATCTTGAGGCTGTTGTCATACGTCTTACGGTTCACTTCCATCACAAACTCGGGGGCGTTAGCAGAAGGGGCAGAGATGATGACCCTTTTGGCTCCTCCCTGCAAGTGAGCGCCAACCTTCTCCATGGTGGTGAAGACGCCAGTGGACTCCACAATGCACTGAGCGCCAGCATTGCCCCATTTGATTTTGGAGGGATCTCGCTCCTGGAAGATGGTGATGGGATGTCCACTGATGACAAGCTTCCCGTTCTCAGCTTTGACAGTGCCACGGAATTTGCCACGAATGGAATCATACTGGAACATGTAGACCATGTAGTTGAGGTCAATGAAGGAGTCATTGATGGTGACAATATCCACTTTACCGAGTTAAAAGCAGCCTTTGTGACCAGGTGTTCAATACGACCAGATCCATTGACTCCGGCCTTCACCTTCACCATGGTGTCTCAGGGATGCGGCTGGCGATGCATGAAGTGTGGCTGTCTGTTGAACGGGAGGAGCAGAGAGCTCCTATGGATTGTTCTTGTGGGTGTATATTGGGTAGAATTTTCCTGGGCTGTGGCTGTGTGAGCCCAGACAAGCCACATCCCTTTCTGGGTCTCAGTGCTGCATCTAAGATCACGCCCAGGCTCCAGCTCCGGACAGCATGGCCCAGGCGAGGGGCTGAGGCTGAGGATCAGCCCTGGCTTCAGCCCTGACTCCCCCAGTGCCCAGAGGTCAGGCCCTTCCCCTCTGTGGGTCATGTAAAATGCCCACACTTACTACATTTTCCATCAAACAGAAAGGTTGGGCTAGACAGTGCCACCCAAATTTGCCTAATCTTAAGACTCATATGAGAAACTTGCTAAAAACTGATTTTTCCAGCATTATACCAAGGATGGCAGGTTAAAATCTCCTGGGAGAGGCCATGGAATTAGCACTCAATAAATCTTCCAGGTGATCCATGGCAGTCTTAACAATCTTTTAGCTGTGAGACATTCATATCGTAGATCTTTGACAGAGTATACATGGGTAATAATAAAGCATTTCCATCCACTTTGCCCCCATGCCCCCAGCCTCTTGGTTCCCATCCCTAATCACAAAATTAGTGACTCTCTGTGTGTGTACTTGTGTGTGTGTATTCTTCCAGCGAAATCTGTGGTACACAGGCCAGTATATGTATATGTATATATTTTTTATCCTCTTCTCTTTTTTATGTAAATAATACCTACTATGCATGCTGCTCTGTGTTTTGCCTTTTCTTTCATTCAATACATCTTGGAGATCTTTTCGTATCAGTTAATAAAGGCAGTGATGGGCTAGAGTCAACACAGATGAATCTTTTCTCAAGTCCAAGTTCAGTGACCTCATGTTGGTTGCTTGAAGTTGAGCATGGTGGAAGTATTAAAATCACAAGCAAACGCTGCAGTCGGAGTTAACCCCAACCCAGCCTCTCCAACCAGAGAACTGGATGTTAAACATTTACCAGCACACCACTAGATATAGTACTCTCTTTTTTATTTTATTGTATTCTACTTCATTTCATTTCATTTCATTTCATGTTTGTGGCAAGAAGAATACAAGAGATTTACCCTCTTCACATTTTTTTAGCGGCTGTGTAGTAATCTATTGTATAGATGAACAATAGTTTATTTAATCAACCCCCTGTTGATGGACATTTAGGTTGTTTCTGATCCTGTGCCAATGCAAACAATGCTGAAAGAAGCAGTTTTGTACCTACATCACTTCACATGTGTACATGATTAAGAAACATTCCTAGAAGTGGCCTGACTGGGTCAAAAGCCTGTGCCTTTGTTGTTTTGAGTGGTATTGCCACATTGCCTCTGAGAGGCGGGAACCATGCCCATTCCACAGCAACAGATGAGACGCACCGCTGCTCTCACACCCTCCACGTTATCAACTTTTAGCTATCTCTACCAAGCTAACGTGTGTTTCCTCATAATGATGAGGCTGAGCATTTTTTCACATATTTAAGAGCAATTTGTAACCCCTTTTCTGTGTGACTCAGTGATTCTTTTGATTACGAAAGTTTGGAAAAGTCAGACTAACCTAATCTTGTTTTTTTCTCCCTTACAAATGGGAACCCTAAGGCCTTGACAGGCATAAGGAGTTAATCAAGACCTCCCTCTCCCATGAGTGATGGCAGAGAAAGGATTAAAACTGGGAGTTGTGGCTCCTTAAAATCAAACAGGGTGCTAGGTAAGCAAGTCAACAATCCAGTGAATCCACTTGAACACTGTCAAGTGTTACAAAATGAACTACAGTGGTGGCCCACAGGCTAGATGTGGCCTGCAGACATTGTTTATTTTAGCTTCATAGTGTTTTCTTTTTTAAATTTTAATTTAAAATAGTTGACAAATTTAAAAACAAGAAGATTTGACCTTTTTTTTTTGTTTTTTGAGACAGGGTCTTGCTCTCTTGCCCAGGCTGGAGTACAGTGGTATGATCTCGGCTCACTGCAACCTCCACCTCCCAGGCTCAAGCAGTCCTTCCAGCTCAGCCTCCCAAGTAGCTGGGATCACAGGTGCACACACCACTATGTCTGGATGATTTTTGGTATTTTTAGTAGAGACAGGGTTTTGCCATGTTTGGTCCCAAACTCCTGAGTTCAAGCAATCCACCCACCTCAGCCTCCCAGAGTGCTGGGATTACAGGCATGAGCCACCATGCCTGGCCCATAAACTATCTTTACTTCTGGTTTCTCTTGTGGGAAAAATAAACAGAAGAAGATGTAGCACTACTGGACTGAATACTCCAGCGGCAGCAACCGTCTGGGTGTGGGTAGCAGCTGCTTCCCTGGACAGACACACAAGCTCTGGTTCACTGCACTTCTCACCACTCTGTAGTGGCTTTCACTAAGCTGTGCCGCCACCACTTGTCCTCTGTCATGAGGCATCACACTTGTGTTATAACTAAGAGGGAAATGAAATATTTATTGTATCTACTGCCTATCAAAAGAGGATGACAAAACCTAGACCCAGAGAGTTGTATCTTTAAAGACAAATCTCAGGGGCATTTTTTTTAAACAAAGAGCATTCCTGTGTGTTTAACATGTAGAAATGAATGAATGAATGAAGAAATGAATGAATGAAGCAAGCATCTATATGGATGACAACTTATAGAATATGAAATTCACTATAGGAAGAACCCATCAGCTTTCATCATTAATATTGTCTGCCTAATATGAAGTATTTTGTTTTGGGGAATTTTCATACTCTGGTCTCAAAAACCAGCAAGGGTCTTTCACGGAGGTAACTCTAGAATTTCTTTCTAGGAGGGTTTTAGAAATGAGCAGCTGAATAGGAGTGGGGGTTGGAGGAATTGTTTTATACTTATTATGTACGCATGCTGATTTTACCTGGATTTTCTTTTTATCAAGGATGACTTGGGGAAGATGTTGGAGATGGGGAGGGGGAATACCTTAAGGCTCCTGAGGTACCTCATCATTGTTTTTGTGTCTCCATCTCTGATACCTGTGAACCTGTCTTTGGCCAGTATCTTGCACAGAGAAATGTCCATGGACTTGGGACATCAGAAGCTGTTGTCCCAATAGTCCAGAGTGTGGTTCAGATGCTCCCTGGTCTCTCTGGCCTTGCTCTGAGCTCCCTGGTGATGTGTGGGACCACCGCTCGTCTCACGTCCCCAGCCGGGATGAGGCTTAACACCATAGGGGTCAGCCAGGCCTCCCAGGGCTGAGCACGGGCATGATGGTGGTGAGCCAGCATCTGGGACCCTTCTTCCACACATAGAAAATGTTCAGTGGCTCAAAGGGCAATGAGAGGATGCTGCGTCCGGGTGGGCTGGGTTAAAGCATGTGCTTGGGGCAAATAAGTGGTACCACTCAAAACATTTGAATCAAACCTGCATGACTAAAAGAAGGCGCTGAAAAAAGCCAAGAAGATTAGAAATGTCTGTTGAGGGAAATTGTAGAAATTCTTATATTCTGAAGGGAGGAGAGCCCCGCTCAGAGGCCTCCCATGGTTCACACATGACTTGATGGTCATTCAGCTAGATTTCCAGTGGATGTCCGGGTGGGGGTGCAGAGCTGCCTTCCCTCCTTGCTCAAGGACCCCCAGCATCCCCCCACACACTGACTGATTGCATCACACTCTCTGTAACCTGTGTTCTCTCTCCAGGGAGCCCAGCAGTGGGGGCATTTAGAGAAGGGCACGATGCCTCTGCTTACGCTAGGCAGGCCAAGGGAGCTCCAGGTGGGAGTGGGATGGAGCAGGAAGGGCCATGAAGAAACTTCTGGGGGAGGCAAATGTTCTATATCATGGAAGGGTCTGGGCTTAGCAGTGTTTGCATTCATCAACACTCATAGGATGGTAACACTGAAGATTGTGCAATTCACTATATAACAACTCATCTCAAGAAAAGAAACTAAGCAAATGTTGAGCTCTGATGAATGACACAGATGGACACAGGCATGCAGAAGTGTTGAGAGGCAAAGTGTACTGGTGTTAATGACTTTGAAATGCATCAAAAAGAACATGAGTGAATGGAGAGATGGAAAGATAAGCAGGTAAGTAATAAAACAAGTAGAGTAAAATGTTAATGGTAGAATCTAGGTATTTAGTGTTCACTGTACAATTCTTTCAACTTTTCTGTATGCTCAGCATTTTTCATAATGCTGGGGAGAAGTGTGAATTAGGAATCTAGTGCTAAGACAATAGGGAGTAGTGGGGACTGCAGTGAACTCAGGGGCATAGGTCTCTCCTACTTGGCTTTAATTGTTATTGGAGTGTGATGCAATCAGATGTTATTGGTGTTGCCAGATATTCTCATTTTTACATGACGTCTTCTGATGTTTAAATGTCAAGAATCAATTTATGCCAATGACCAAGAGAAATATTTGCAGGGGGACTCCAGTGTGTTACTTCTGCCACAAAGCAAAGCTGATTTGGAGCACACGTTTTGTGATCAGACTGTCTTCTGGTCCTGGTACCAACTCCCTCCAGCAATGAGGCCTTGGGCAGGCATCTCACCTCTGGGTGCCTCTTTTTTCATCTGTAAAATGGAGCTAAAAATGGAGCCTATATCAGTAGGCTAAAGTGAACCTTAAATGTGGTAATACTGGCTTAGCACAGTATCTGGCATACAATAGGCATTTAATGTAACTGTTGTTGCATCATTGGTTATTGGTTTTCTGGAAATATATACCAGGAAATTTCTTCATGACCCTTCCCAGTCTAAACCACCGCCAGCTCCCTGCTTCACTTTTTAATGTTACCAGCCTACAGTCACTTGGTTTTGGGAGTCATGGCATATGGCAAAGAAAGGAAAGGCAGAGAGAGGAAACAGTCTTACTACTGGATAGAGGCAAAGGAACCCAGGTCAATTTTCCTTACCTCATGGACCAACTCTTCCCAATGGGAGCCAGTTTCTGGCCCTCCGGATGCATTCTGCACTGCTTCCTGATACCCGAGGACACCATCACATCCCTTTCACAGCATGCCTTTGCTTGTGCTTCACCTTTTATCTGGGATGCTCCTCCACCTGGCCAACTCGTACCCCTTTCTAGAGTTAATTTGAATGACACTCTGGCAAGGTGAGCACGCGTCAAAAGATCTGACTCTAAGGTTTGACTCTTCCCTGCTATGTGTGATCTTGGGCCAGCCACCTAATCTCTCCAAGCTCTTGCTTTTTCTTTTCTGCAAATTAGAGACAAATTCTAAGTGAAGTAACTCAAGAATAGAAAACCAAACATCATATGTTCTCATTCATAAATGGGAACTAAGCTACGAGGATGCAAAGGTTTAAGAATAACACAGTGGACTCTGGGGACTCAGGGAGAAAGGGTGGGAAGCGGGTGAGGGATAAAAGACCACAAATAAGGTGCAGTGTATGCTGCCTGGGTGATGGGTGCACCAAAATTTCACATATCACCACTAAAGAACTTACTCATGTAACCAATACCACCGGTTCCCCAATAACCCATGGAAATAAAAAATAAAATAAAAGGGGGAAAAATAAGACCTCAAGGAATTGCAATAGCCAGCAAAAGAACAAAGGCAAGGAGTGGAAAAGCTGATAAAGTCACTTGCCCAAGATCTCTTTTTCCCTCCAGAAAACATAACATTCAAGGCGGTACCGCTTTCTCATAGCAGCGACTTGAGTCTCAGTTGCATGAACTTAAAACGGGAATAAGATGATGTGGATTTGAAGCCTGGCTCAGCTGTGATCCCTGGGCCTGCCCCTTAACTTTCATAAGCTTCAACCTCCTTATCAGCAAATGAGGCATAATAGTTCTTTTTTTGTAGAGGTCACACAAATTAGATAAGATAATGTGTCTGAAAGCACAGTGTGAACTGAACAGGAGTGTGTAGCTCTAAGGTGTTATTACAGTAGTGATGAGCTCCCTTTCATTGCCCTGCCTTAGGTCCAGCCACCATTGTTCTTTTTTTTTTTTTTTTTTGACAGAGTCTCGCTCTGTCACCCAGGCTGGAGTGCAATGGCATGATCTCGGCTCACTGCAACCTCTGCCTCCCGGGTTCAAGTGATTCTCTTGCCTCAGCTTCCTGAGTAGCTGAGATTACAGGCGCACACCACCAAACCCAACTAATTCTTGTACTTTTAGTAGAGATGGGGTTTCACCATGTTGGTCAGGTTGGTCTCGAACTCCTGACCTCAGATGATCCACCTGCCTTGGCCTGCCAAGGTGCTGGGGTTACAGGCGTGAGCCACCACGCCCAGCCACCATTGTTCTTATCTGGATTCTTGCAACAGCCTCTTTCTGTTCTTTTTCTACTTCCACTTTTGTCCCTTTCCAATTCAATTTCTCCATTTCAGCCAAAAGGGTCTAATCACATCACCTTCTTCAGAAGCCTCTGTGACCTTCTGGAAAGGCTGTCCTATCTGGACCTGCCTCCCTTGCCCACCTGGCCCTTACTGACCCCCTCTGCACCCCAGCTTCCCTCTTGCTGTGTGAGAGGCCTGGCCTCAGTTGCTTTAGACCTTGGGCATGTGCTTCTGTTTGCCTCCAACACTCCCCCCTCCCTCCCTTAGGACAAGGACCACGTCCTGTGATTGTATCCCCCAGAGCCTAGCACTGGGCCTGGCAGGTAGTAAACACAAAGCAACGTTCATTCAGTGAATGAACCTAATCCCTAAGGAGCATTCACACGATGGCAGGCTCAGGGCTCAGGGCATTAAGATGCATTATCTCATGCATAGATATTTCTACTATTATAATAACTCTTTATTACAACACTACAGTAAGTAATACATAAATAAATAATTTTTGGCCCTAAAGGGAACAAGACCTTTTGCATTTCATTTTCTAGAAAGCCTACATGTCCGTAATACTTTCCTTGTTGCTGGATAAAATTTTATGATTTTTAAAAATAGTTTGTTGCCTTTTTATGATCATAAGCATGAATACATCCACGGTCCTTCATTTTCCCCTTGGCGAGAAGAGATGGGCTGTGCCTCAGATCTAATGTACCTCTGTCCATCCAATACCATAATCCCACCAGCAATCTACTGGGAACTCGTAAAAACTTCACCTAAGGGGAAAGCCTCAGAACCCTGTTGATTGATTCAGTGGAAGTAGCTTCCAATTTCACTGCTTCTCTCCCCAGCCAGGTGACTTATAAGACTCCTTGTACCTGGATGACTTCCAGGTTTGTCATGTGAGTGTTTTAGTAGGTCAATGAGATCATTTTAAAAACTTTCTTTCTATTCTTTCCATGATCATCCCACAGCACCCCACACGGACACAAGCCCATCTAACACCTTGGGGGAGGAAGAGTTGGTATCTGTGAACTTAAAGCAACACTAGACTTGCACATGATTCCCAGTGCCACCGTTTACTGCCTGTGTGAAGTTGAGCAAGTGATTTTATCTCTCTGTGCCTCATTTTCCTCACCTGTAAAACAGAACAAATTTTTAACCTTGGGGGTGCTGTGAAAGTTGGGTGGATCAAAGGTGCCAAGTATCTAACATCACCCCAGAGGCAGGTGTCAGGTATCAGGCACCAGGTACCGGTACCAGGGACATGTGCTCAGGGGCTTTCATGCACCTCATGGCTTCTGGCAAGGAAAGGGAGAGGGTTTTGCCCAAGGGCCAACTCTGATGGGGTGACGAGTCTATGTTCTGTCAAGTTTTCTGGGACCACATTTGGTCTCATGAGGAAGAAGGACAGCAATCTCTCTGTCAAGGTGGACGGGAGGATGAGCAGTGGTTGCTGAGTCCACACCAGCCCTGAGTTTTCAAAATGTCACCCTTTGGAGACCCTTTAAACACCTTTAGAGAAAGCATTTCTTCCCCCCATTTAAATTCCCTCCAAAGTCTGGGAGGAATGAGGGCCACCGCTTAGGAAAATGAATGTTCCTTAATCAAGGTCAGAGGAGCAAAGCAGGGAAAGTGGTGGGTCAGAGAGACTGGACACCAGGAGAGTCCAAGGCGTCACCGTTAGGGCCAGTGTGGAAGCTGACTGAGCCCAGATGAATGCATCTGCTGGCTGGGGCAAGTGCATGGTGCATGGTGGCGGTGGCTTTGCATGAGTCTTACAGGTGCTGCCTCCATGGTCACTGTGTCCCACCTGGTGCAGAGCGGGGCCAAGGAGGGCCTGTTGCTTAGTGGGCCCTCCTGGAGATGAGGAGGTAAGGAACACTTTGAAGGAGGGTGAAGACATTGAGTACAACTAAACCTCTATGGCAATTTTCTTTCCATCTTGAGTTGAGCAAATTCTTGGGAGCTTTTTTTACTACTATTTTCCCGTGAGATTATGAACTACAAATTCAGAGGAATGGAAGTGAAATGTTTCTGATTCATTTACAGTTGGGTCAGCAAAATGGGCATTGGTTGGGAAGAGACCGCCCAGGAAGTTATGTAAGCTTCCTCCCGGAACCAGGAATCCTCATTCCAGCCAAGCTTAACAAAATCAGCGGGGGCCGCGCTTGGATTCTAAAGATAGAGCGGGAATGGGGATTGGGGGATTCCCATCCCTCCCCATCATTTTTCTGGTCTTAATTACACAAATCCCACTCCTACCTCCCTGCACTCCGGAAACAAATTCTAATTCACAGTAACTGAAGGAGGACCACAATCTATATTCCAATGTGCCTTATCTCAGTAATTTCAGAAGAGAAGTGAAAAAAAAAAATGAGATTCAGAACAACTATTTGTCTAGTAAACAGCAGCCACCACCCCCTTCATTTCCTGCAAAGAAAGCTCTGTTGCAGCTAATCCATGCTGGCTCCACCCAGAACACATTATCATTTTTATCGGCCTCATAAATCGCCTTTCTAGATGACACGAAAATATACATTGCCCCACTGTAATTATTCCAGACCCCCCTTCTCCCTTTTCATTTTGATCCCAGGTAAACCCAGTCATTACCCACATCAGTGTGGCTTCCCAAAACGTCAAGATTAAAACGGACCAGGGAGACTTACGCAAGACTGAATCAGCCGAGCAATTTGAACCAATAAATATCAAAGTCGTGTCTAAGCAGAGAACAATTCATTTGATACCACATCTGTCAACAGGACGGTGGAGGATTTTCCTTCCTGGGCCACGCCCTAATGGCCCAACTTGCCTTCTTCCTGGTGCTGTAGAGAAGCTGGGTTTGGTTTTACTGGAGGATGGTGCCCCGTGCCCAGGACAGGACTTGGTGCCCAGACCAGGGGGGTTTAGAGGTTGAGCTGCCTGCCCTCCAGCCGCTATCAAAATGCCCTGCTCCAATGCCTCAGCTGGGCAAGTGCACTCTGCAATTAGCAATTCTTTTTTATTGGTTGATGTGGGCTTCTGGCCAAGAGGAGTTGGGATTGAATCAATATTCCCTTTATTATGTCATCGCAGGCAAATGAATTATGAAAACAAAAGCTCAATATGAAGCTGCCAATGCTAATTACTGGGTAGGATGCAGAGGCACAATAAACAAAGGGTACTCTGTCCTGGTGGGAGGAGTGAGAGCTGCCTCCTGGCTAGGTCTGGGGGCTTCAAGGCCCATCCTCTCTTGTCCCCCTCAAGGCCTAGGTTCCCAGAGGGAAGTTGGAAAGGATCTAGCTTGGTCCCCATAGGTCTAAAAATCTTGGAATGCCAGTATTTAAACCAACACAACCCAATTTAAAGAAGCATTTATCGAGCACCTACTGGATACCAGGCATTGCATTTTCCACATACTACCACCGTCATTATTTATTGCTGTCTCCAGAGTCTGGTGGTAAAGAGGGTAAGAGTGTATCGCTTTAGAAACAGACACACCTGTCTTTGGATCTCAGCTCAGATGGTATTTATTATGGAAACCTGGCCTCTCTGAGCCTCAGTTTTCTCATCTGTAAAATGAAAATAATAATATGCATGTCGCAGAGCCCCAGGAGAATTAATTGAGAAAATATGTGCCAAACGGTTGGCACAAAGTAGTCAATAAATGTTAGTGATTCTTCCTGTCCTCCTCTTCCTTCTCATCTTCCTCCTTTTCCTTATCCAACTTCTTCTTCTCCTTCTTCTTCATCTTATAATCATCATCACTCATTGAGCTTCCCTGGTACCCAGAGCAGGGCTCACTTACATGTTGTTAATTGATTGTATGAACGAGTGAATGAGAGGAAAGAAGAAAGCAGATCAGGATTGGCAATGTGGAGGTGATACAAGATAATTCACATCAGAGTCTTGGACCCCAGAGTTGACAGCTTAGTGAGGGGACAGACACATGTCAAGTTAACTGTCACAGAATGTGAGGGAAGGACATGCCATGTTGTAATGGTGAACACCCACCTCTGTTCACCTCCCTGCTCTGCCTTCGAGAACCAAGTTGGAAGAATCGAACATGTCCTTTGTGAGACCGTTCTTGCTTTTTCCTTGAGTGGAGGAATAAAGTGGCATCTGCAAGCCCAATTGTGTTCGTCCCATCAAGTCACGGGTGGTAAGAGGCGGGCTGGTCAGGGGCACACGTGGTAGGGGAGGGTGGAAGGGGGTGGGAGTAGACAGCCTCCAGCCTCCAAAGCCCATGCTCTTTTAGTGTCTCCCCAGAAACCTCTAGTGTTCACTCCCATGCTTGGCACTGCCCCGGGTCCAGCAACGAGTGCCCGATCAGTCTTTGCTAAATGAAGAAGAGTAGTGGTAATAACCAATTTTTATGCCATAAGTAACAGCTTTCAAATAATCTCCCTTTCACAGGGTCACAGGAAGCCTTGCTGTGGGAATTATTACATTATCACCCCAAGTTTTAAGGAAAAACTGAAGGCTCTATGAGGGGAAGTGAAGAGACAGTTTTCATACAACTACTCTGGGCCACGCACTAGGTCTAGAGCCTTTCCCGTCACTCCAGGCCTTCAGGAATAAAAAGTGGAGCCAGCCCTCCACCTTCTGCTTATGGGATGACTCCAGACATGTGCCAGATCCCCTGTCCCTGGCTTTTTTAGGAAGGTGAGTGTGCCTTAGCTGAGTTTTTTAGGACTCTTTTCCTCACAAGCAGATGAATCAGTCTTAGTTACTAGTTAATTGGAGGCAAAAGGCTTTGACTTCCCTTTCACATCCTGGCCTTGTGTGGCTCCCAGCCATGGGATTAGGTAGTCTCTCTGGATCCCAGGCTGGCAACATTCCCATGATAAAGGGCTTCTGAAGGTGATGGAATCAGACCATGGGAGAATCACACTTCCGAAAATAGAACAACGGTTCTTCATCAGAATTAAAATCCTGTGTGCTGGGAGGGAAGAGAATTGGAGAAGCCTCATTTCTTATTTTACTACTGAAGAAACATGGGTGTGTAATCAGTGTAGCTGGTACTCAGTTGGGCCCCCCACTTGGAGTTTAATGCTCATGGTCATTGTCCTGCAACTTTCAGTAGCTTTGTCTTTGAATTTGTGTTTTGTAAGTGAAGTCTGATGGGACAAGGAAGACTTGGAAACTTGAAACCTCATCTCCCTCCTGGTCCCACCTCCTGCTGCCTCCTTGCCTACCTGGGATGGTTCCTTAACTGTCCACTTCTCTGTCTCCACCCAGTGACCACTGCCATCCTCTGACTCTGGAAGGAGCCTGGGCACAGAAGCAGGGAAGGATGGGGTAGTGGAGACATGGTCCTGGCATCTATAGGGTCTTTATTCACTTCATGAGTATCCCCGTGCCCAAGTGAATGTGGCATTAAAAAACAAACTAAAAACACCGTGACAGGTCAAGAGAGATGGTGGAAGAAAGAAAATAAGCTTTTCCCAAGATTTTTGAACAAGGGCCCTGTATTTTTATTTTTAACTGGGTCTTGCAAATTATGGAACTGGCCCTGGTAAGACTTCAGCAGGACTAGACACAAACGGAGACTGTGGTTGTTCTAAATCATCATTATTATATGGCCCAAGAATGGCGCTAGTGGGAAGTCTAGGTCCAAGACAGAACAGCCCAGTGGTTGCCAGCACAGGCTATGGAATTAGCCTCTGCTTCTATCTGCCTGCTGTGTGACCTTGGACAAGTTACTTTGCCTCTCTGATAATTTGTTTTCCTATCAGTAAAATAATAATGAGGTTTTCAGGAAGATTCAATAAGAGTATGCAAGCAAGAGCTCTAGGCAACGTGCCTGACACAGAGCCAGTGCTTAATAGGCACTGTTATTGTTTCATTATCGTCATTGTCCTTGTCATGGGTGTTATTGTTACGAGTTCTGCTTCTGCCAGCTGTGTAACCTCGAATACATTATCACCACTTGCAGACACCTGGCATCACACCTATTATGCTCCAGGGTCTCTAAAAGTAACAGTATCTTCGCAGATTTGGTCAATTGATTTTCAACAAGGGTGCCAAGACCACACAATGGGGGAAAAGACAGTCTCTTCAACAAATGATGTTTTAAGAATTGGATATCCATATGCAAAAGAATGAAGTTGTATACCTCATACCACATACAAAATTTACTTCAAAATGGATCAAAGACCTAAATGTAAGAGCTAAAGCTCTTAAGAAAAAGACAGGAGAATATCTTCATGATATTGGATTTGGTAATGATTTCTTAGCTATGACATGAAAAGCACAGGCAATAAAAGAAAAAAAATATATAAACTGGGCTTCATAGAATTGAAACCCTTTGTGCATCAGAAGACACTAGCAAGAGACAGGAAAGACAATTCACAGAAAGGGAGAAAATATTTGCAAATTACATCTGTAATTGATAATTGCTTGATATAGGAGTTATAGGAGTTCTCTACATATTTTGGATATTATCAGATTATTAACTAATATCAGAGTATCAAGTAATCTAATAATATCAAAAATATATAGAGAACTCCTATAACTCCACAGCATAGAAACAAACAATCCAATTCAAAAGTGTGCAAAGGATTCAAATAGACATTTTTCAAAAGAAGATATTCGGATGAGCAATAAGCACATTGTATTAGTTCGTATTCATGCTGCTGATAAAGACATATCCAAGAGTAGGAAGAAAAACAGGTTTAATGGACTCACAGTTTCACGTGGCTGGGGAGGTCTCACAATCATGAGAGAAGGCAAAAGGCAGCTCTTGCATGGGGGCAGCAAGAGAGAATGAGAAAAGCAAAAGTGGAAACCTGTTACAAAACCATCACATCTCGTGAGACTTATTCACTACCACGATAACAGCAGGTGGGAAAATGCCCCCATGATTCAACTATCTCCCAGTGTGTTCCTCCAACAGCATGTGGGAATTATGGGAGTAGAATTCAAGATGAGATTTGGGTCGGGACACAGAGTCAAACCATATCTTTCTGCCCCCTGGCTCCTCCCAAATCTCATGTCCTCACATTTCAAAACCAATCTTGTCTTCCCAACGGTCCCGCAATGTCTTAACTCATTTTAGCATCAACTCAAAAGTCCACAGTTCAAAGTCTCATCTGAGACAAGTCCCTCCCACCTATAAGCCTGTAAAATCAAAAGCAAGTTAGTTACTTCCTAGATACAATGGGGGTACAGGCATTGGTAAATACAGCCATTCCAAATGGGAGAAATTGACCAAAATGAAGAGGTTACCGGTCCCATGGAAGTCTGAAATCCAGTAGGACATTCAAATTTTAAAGCTCCAAAATGATCTCTTTGACTCCATGTCTCACATCCAGGTCATGCTGATGCAGGAGCTGGGTTCCCATAGTCTTGGGCAGCTCTGCCTGTGTGGCTTCACAAGATACAGCCTCCCTCCTGGCTGCTTTCACAGGCTGGCATTGAGTGTCTGTGGCTTTTCCAGGTAAATGGTGCAAGCTGTTGGTGGATCTACCATTCTGGGGTCTGGAGGACAGTGGCCCTCTTCTCAGTTCCACTAAGTGGTGCCCCAGTAGGGACTCTGTGTGGGTCTCTGATCTCATATTTCCCTTCCACACTGCCTTAGAAGAGGTTCTCTACCCCTGCAGCAAACTTCTGCCTGGGCATCCAGGCGTTTTCATACATCCTCTGAAATCCAGGTGGAGGTTTCCAAATCCCAATTCTTGACTTTTGTGCACTCACAGGCTCAACATCACATGGAAGCTGCTGAGACTTGGGGCTTGCACCCTCTAAAGCCACGGCCTGAGCTCTATGTAGGCCCCTTTCAGCAACAACTGGAGCAACTGGGATGCAGGGCACCAAGTCCCTAGGCTGCACACAGCATGGGGACCCTGGGTCTGGCCCACAAAACCATTTTTTCCTCCTAGGCCTCAGGGCCTGTGATGGAAGGGGCTGCTGTGCGAAGACCTCTGACATGCCCTGGAGGCAGTTTCCCTGTTGTCTGGGGGATTGACATTCAGCTCCTCATTACTTATGCAAATTTCTGCAGCCAGCTTGAATTTCTCCTTAGAAAATGGGATTTTCTTTTCTATTGCATGGTCAGGCTGCACATTTTCTGAATTTTTAAGCTCTGCTTCCCTTATAAAGTTGAATGCCTTTAACAGCACCCGAGTCACCTCTTGAATGCTTTGCTACCTAGAAATTTCTTCCGCCAGATACCCCAAATCATCTCTCTCAAGATCAAAGTCCCACAAATCTCTAGGGCAGTGGCAAAATGCCACCAATTTCTTTGCTAAAACATAGCAAGAGTCACCTTTGCTCCAGTTCCCAACAAGTTCCTCATTTCCATCTGAGATCACCTCCGCCTGGACTTTGTTGTCCATATCACTACCAGCATTTGGGGCAAAGCCATTCAACAAGTCTCTAGGAAGTTCCAAACTTTCCTACATTTTCCTGTCTTCTTCTGAGCCCTCCAAACTCTTCCAATCCCTGCCTGTTACCCAGTTCCAAAGTCACTTCCACATTTTTGGGTATCTTTTCAGCAGCACCCCACTCCTGGTACCAATTTACTGTATTAGTCCACTTTTATGCTGCTGGTAAAGACACACCTGAGACTGGGAAGAAAAATAGATTTAATGGACTCACAGTTCTACATGGCTGGGGAGGCCTCACAATCATAGCAGAAGACAAAAGGCACCTCTTACATGGTGGTGGAAAGAGAGAATGAGAGAGAAGTGAAAGTGGAAACCCCTTACCAAACCATCAGATCTCATGAGACTTATTTGCTACCATGAGAGCAGTATGGGGGAAACTGCCCCCATGATTCAATTATCTCCCACTGGGCCCCTCCTACAACATGTGGGAATTATGGAAGTAGAATTCAAGATGAGATTTGGTTGGGGCACAGAACAAAACCATATCACACATGAAAAGATGCTTAGCATCACGAATCCTTATAAAATTGCAAATCAAAACTGCAAGAAGATACCCCTTCATACCTAAGGCTATAATAAATTGAAAAAAAAAAAAACCAACAAAACAGAAAACACAAAGTGTTGATGAAGACATGAAAAAATTGGAGCCCTAATGCATTGCTGGTGGGAATGTAAAACAATGTAGCCCTTGTGGAAAAAGGTGTGGCAATTCTTCAAGAAATTAAACACATGACCAGCAATTCCACTCCTAGATATATATTCAAAAGAATTACTAGCAGGGACTTGAACAAATACTTGTACACCAATGTTCATAGCAGTAGTATTCACAACAGCTAAAAGGTGAAAACAACCCGAATGTTCATTAAGGGATAAGTGGATAAACACACTATGCTATAGCCATGCAACAGAATGTTATTCAGCTGTAAAAAGGAATGAAATTCTGATACATGCTACAACATGGATGAACCTTTGAAACAATTTGCTAAGTGGAATAAGCCAGACACAAAAGGACAAATGCTGTATATGAAGTGCCTAGCCTAGAATAGTCAATTTATAAAGAGGAAAGTAAATTAGCGGTTATCAGGAGCTGGAGGAGGTGTGAAAGGGGAGTTATTATTTAAAGGATACAGAATTTGGGATTCTTTTGGGGATAATGGGAAGTTCTGGAAATGGATAGTGGTGATGGTTACGCAACATCATAAGTGGAGTTAATGCCACTAAATTGTACACTGAAAAATGGTTACAATGGTAAATTTCAGGGTATATTTATTTTACCACAATTTAGAAAAATGGTTACTTCTTGATTTCCCAGAGCCTCAGTTGTCTCACCCACAAATGGTAGTAAGAATGTACACTTAGCCTGTTATGAGGCTCCATGAAATAATGCTGGAGGAACATCCCTGGACAGGAACCAGTCAGGAGTAAGTGTTAAAAAACTATTAGGTGCTATGTTCACTACTTGGGTGATGGGATCCATAGAAGCCCAAACCTCAGCATCACACAATACACGCATGTAACAAACCTGCACATGTAACCCCTGATTCTAAAATAAATTTTAAAAAAAAGTTGGGAGCTGGTGTCTTCTTCCTGGCCCTGCCATGCCATTCCAGCCAAACTCGAGGCCTTGGCTTTGACAAGTGAGAGCTGGCAGTTTGATTAAGAGCTGAGAATAACACAAGCATATATTTTTCGATCTTAGACTTATCATTTCCTAGAACAGCATTTTAGAAATTGTTTACCCTGGAACACTTGTCCCATTAGTTACTCCTCAATCAAAAGATGAAATAAGGCTGGGAAATCATTAGCATTTAAGGGCTCAGAGAAGTCCCGCAATTTAAAAAGCATGTCTAATGTAGCTAAACCCAAGATTTTCAAAACTTCTGTGAGAATGGGTCTTTTTCCATGTAACATCTACAGACTATGTTTAGGGGAATTCTAGAGGCATTCAAAGGTGAAACACTAAGTAGGCCTATTAAGAAAGACACATGGCCCAGACATGAAGACAGACACACCCGTAATTTCATGATTTATTTTTTGTCCTTCATCCACTATGTTAATCTGAGTTCAATGAAGTTCCTCTTAAGCAACTCATTTATTCTCTTTATTTATTTGCTCATGAATTCTGCAGAGCTTTACTATGCACCTACTGTGTGCAGATGCCAGGAGACAGAGATGCGCCCTCAAGGCTCAGTCCTTGTGGCACTCACAGCCCGAGAGGGGAATAGAGAGTAGGACAGCAACGGCACCCCAGGGTGAAAGGGGCACCCCAGGGTGAAAGGGGCTAGTTTGGAAGCTGGGAACTAGAAATCTGGGGACACACAGAGGAGGACACTTCCAGATAATCACTAGACATTCCCCTACCCCGCCATAAATTGAACAAGCCAGGAAGTCCACAGAGAGATTGAGCCACGCTCCACCTCCCCAGGGACCCAAAGTGGAGCCTCCAAATGGATTTAAAGGGATTTGGAGACACTGCCAACTGGTGATCTTCAGGTCAGTTTGTTTAATTTTCATCCAGTCTTTAAGATATAAGCTACCAGTAAAAGAATGGAAGGTTTCACATTAAAATTTGGATTTCTATTTTTTTTTTTTTTTTTGAGTAGGGGAACAATGGAATGAGCTGACATCTCTGGGCCCACAATCCAAATGTTGCAATTGTTTGAAGCTTGCTGGTCCCCTCAATTCCCCCATTTCTATCTGCCTGCTTTATTTATTTAGGCTTATTCATTACATTTTCTATGTGAACCTCAGAAATATTCGAGTTTTTATCCCTATTGAAGATACCGTACCACCCAAACTATTCCCCAAACATTAGAAATATATAAAAAATATGTATGTCTATGTTGTTGGGTCTTTTCCTTCAATTACAAAAACTAATATATGAAAATGTAATCAAAACGTAAAATGTCACTCCAATCCCCAGCTGTGAGACTTCATGCCCCTTGTTACCAATTTTCTTTCTTTTTTTTTTTTTTTGAGACGGAGTCTCGCTCTGTCGCCCAGGCTGGAGTGCAGTGGCCGGATCTCAGCTCACTGCAAGCTCCGCCTCCGGGGTTCACGCCATTCTCCTGCCTCAGCCTCCCGAGTAGCTGGGACTACAGGCGCCCGCCATCTCGCCCGGCTAGTTTTTTTTTGTATTTTTTAGTAGAGACGGGGTTTCACTGTGTTCGCCAGGATGGTCTCGATCTCCTGACCTCGTGATCCACCCGTCTCGGCCTCCCAAAGTGCTGGGATTACAGGCTTGAGCCACCGCGCCCGGCCGTTACCAATTTTCTACATACAGTGTACTTCTCTTGACTTCTTCTCCCCCTCTGCCTGTAGTACAGCCAATTATTTTGAAAACAGTTACTGTTACCAAATGTTTTTAAAGACTGGTAACATTTCCCAGAAATTTTCTGTGTGGGTCACACATCTCTTGGTTTCCAAACAATCAACTGTAACAGGGACCAATAGTTTTCAAAATAACTTGTTGTTTCAATGAAACTGCCCCTTAGTTTTCCCTTGTCAGTGTTTGTGGAACTTCTATCCATGGGTAACACAGTCAGAGTTCTCTCTCTAGTGACGGGCAAGATCGGGAGGGGAGGGAGGGAGAGCAGAAAGGGAGGAAGTGACCAGCTTGTCAGTCACCTACTATGTCCCAGGACTGTTCTGGCCCTTTCTGAGCCTCAGTTTTCTCAACTAAACTCCGAGGATAGAAGGAATATTCTATCACGGCTCTTTCATCTCTGAGGCAGCATCTTGTTCAACTGGCATTGCATGTTTGGGGAAACTGAGGTCCAGAGAAGTTGTAGGACTTGCCCAAGATTACACAGTAGTGGAACAGGACCTAAGAATTTGTCCCCCTTGTCCCTCTGGCCAGTACTCCTTCCCTTACACGAGTGTTTTTCAGACATCAGTTATTCAAGCACCACTTTCATAATTTTTGCTGTATTGTTGTATCATTCAGAGAATTATGTACTTAAAAATTTTTAAAAAACCAATTCACTATTTTTGCATAAAACTGTATCATCATAAATGGAAAAACATAATCATTTCATGTTAACAGAAGGCAATTGCACAAATTAATACATTAAAAACAAAAGGATATTACATTTTAGTTTGATGCCGTTGTCTACCAGACTTCTGTTTAAAAATATGCCTATCCGTAGCTGAGGGAGGTGTTAAGACAGGCTAGCACCTAACTGAATCCTTTTCCTTGATCTAATCAGAAGAACTGGAAGGAAAATGAAAGAGAAGTAATTTTCTGTTGGGTAAGTTTGATGTCCTTTAAAGTCACATGAATGCACCTTAGCACCCGTACTACCATCTTTTCCATATCAATGTGAGCCCACTGCCTCCATCTACCCCGGGACTGGCTCTGTGGACTGCATCAGATCCTACCCAGCAGTGCGTGGCAGAGAGTGGCCAGCCCTTTGTTGAGGGGAAATATTATGATTACCAAAGCAACCAGCTCTGTGGTCATTTCCCAAAGCAACCAGCTCCAGGGCTGTTATTAGTGAACTTCTCTGAAGGCCTAAAGTCGCCTCTGAATCAAGTTGATTAGTTTGTGCAGCATTGTTAAGGCTAAGATCAGAAAGAAAACTAAAAACCAAAACCAAAACCGAAAAACAGCTGAAATCACTCCTCATGATCCAGCTTCTTTATTTGGAGCAAAAGCAGAGCTATTTCCCTGCGATTGGAAGGTGGAGTCGCGGAAGCCCCACCTTGTCTAAAGACACCTGCAGGCCAGATGATCCGCACCCTTGTCCTTCTCTGATCATTCTTTCCTCCTTCGCTGTGAACTTTCTGTCCTACCCAGTAATTAGTACTGGCAGCCTCATATTGCCTCTTTTGTTTTCATAATTCATTTACTTTTGATGATATCATGAAGAGGGCAGAAATTGCATCCCCCTCCCCTTTACATCCTGGCCCCACGCCCACATCCACTAATACAAAGACACTAATTGCTCTGCACTCTTGTGCCAGGCGCTTTGAAAACATCTTTGGCTAATGGATGGAATTAACCTTGTTTAACGTACAAATCAGCAGCCTAATTTGCCTTGAATCCGGACTCTGTGGCTCCATGACTATAGCTGGGAGGAAATGTCTTCTCGATTTCCTGGGCCACACCGGGAAAGAAAACCGTTGGTTGCCAGGATGAGACAAGCCTTCCTCCAGGCCCCTTCTTCTCCTTCTGTGACGGAATTATCATCTGCTTGTGGCGTGTGGGTCTCTTCTCACCACCTCTCAACCTCAAGTCCCCTAGGGCCGAGAATAGCTTATTCATGTTAGTGCCCTACCCTGGCACAGTCATGGCGCATGGGAAGTGCTAGGGCCTCCTTGCTGAGTGCATTGAGTGGCCACTTCTACATGGAGCATCTCCTGTGTGCCAGGTTGAGTTTGGGCTCTGTGGATCCAGCAGTCAGAAGGCAAACCTCTTGCTCTCCTGGAGCCTACTTTCTAGGGTGGTTGGGCAGCAAAACGCAAGGAAATGCATACGTTCACTCCATAGAGAAGATGTTAGAGAGTGGTGAGTGGCACCAAGAAAATAAAGCAAGCAATGGAGTAGTGAATGAGGTAGGAGGAGAGGAGCTAGGGAGGCTGGGGAAGCCTCACCGAGATAGTGACATTTGAGCTGAGACCTTGTCATGGGGGAGCATCCTTGGTGCAATGTCAGGTGTACTCCAAGCAGGCTCTCCCAGAGGCCACCGGACAGAAAGACTCATGGACCAAACAATGATGCTCAACCAAATGGTTTAATAAATGCATCTTCCCCTTGTGAGAAACAAGGGGAAGAAAGGAGGTTGGTTAATACACTTAGGACAGGATGCCACAGGGCAGAAGCCCACACTGTCTGAGTCCTGGGCTACGCAATGCTTTTACATCCTGTCTTTTTCTCTGCCCCTCTTTCTGTCTTGTCAGCCTACTCTGCTGATGGTGAGGTTATGAACACCAGAACTGAGGGCGAGCTAGGGGGCTTGGCAGGTGGGAGGTGCCTGGAGCCAGCACACTTGTTCTTCCTGACAGGTGGCAGACCAGGCCACCTGGCCTGAGCTGTGGCTTGCCAGTGGAAGTTGGTGTTTCTATCTGACAGTTTTGGACACAGGATACATTTGGCCAGAAAGGGTGTCACTAATGGTGGGCAATTTAAAACCGTGTGGACATTGAGTGCCCATGGATATTTACGATTGGTTGCTCTTGCGTCCCTTTACCCTTTTCTCCCCCAGTCACACACAGATGCTCTACTCACTTCAGCTTTGTCTAACATAACTCATGAGCTTCTTGCTTACTTGCTATTCTTATTTAGTTTCACCCCACCACCTTATTTCTTTTTTTTTTTTTTATTCTCAGTAAATCAAAATTGAATGTTCTTATTAGTGCAAGAAATACACATAACAGACCTGAATGTTGAGCCGCAGCCAGCCATGGGAAGATCTGGAGAGAGTGTTTCAGAGGACAGAGGCATTCTCTGTTGACTCAGCCTCACGGCTTCCTGTTCCACAAGCTGATCAGGTCTCAGGCTCCCAGCAGCTCTCACCCTTTCTAAATGGGGATGGCCATGGTTAAGCACAAGGCCTTGGGGTCCGAAATACCTAGGTTAGAATCCTGGTTCTTTTGTTTACCGGCTGGGAGACGTGCAGCTGAGTTTCCAACGCTGAGATTTGAGAACATGCATGTAAAGTGCTTTGCAGATAGTAGATGGCAGGGGCTTGCTTACGTATTTGTTAATGCAATAGATACTTATTGAGTGCCTATCACAGCACATGCTATGCTATGTGCTGGGGACCATGCCAGAAAAAAGTAGGCATGGTCTCTGGTCTCACTTGAGCTTAAATCTAGTAGGGGAGAGAGACATTAAACAGGCAAATATAGAAATGATCAATTGTGCTAAATGCTGCAATGAGAACACAACCCTCTGCAGCCTGACCCAGATGGGTCAGGACTCCCTGACCAAAGAGGAGCAGGAAGAACCAGGTGAAGGTGGGAGGGGTGCTTTCTGCAAAGGAGGATGGCTGCTGCAAATGTCTGGAACTGGAAGGGGCAGGAAGGGGTTAGCTCAGAGGGTGTTAATAGGCATTGAGCAACAGAGGGCACAGCAAGAGGTGAGGCTGAGAGGCAGGCAGCGAGCTTGTTCATGCCTTCACCACCACATGAAGAAGGTTACCTTTTACAATGAATACAATGGGCACCACCAGAAGTGTCTAAACAGGGGAGCCACTTCATCCAGTTCCTGTTTTTAAGTGTTGTGAAGAGAAATTCGATGATGCAATGGTAGCCTTCGCGTATGATGCCTGACAGGCTCTCTGAGAGGCCACCAAATAGAAAGGCTGATGGACCAAATGAAGATGCTCAAACCGTGGAGCTTCTGGTAAGCATCTAAAGCATACAGGGAGATGCGAAGGGAAGGAGATAGGGCTGGTTAATGCACGTAGGATACAGTGCTGTTGGTGCAAGGACCACACTGCCTCATTCCTGTGTCACACAGTGTTCCTATGTCCTGTCTCTCTTGCTGCTATGTCAGTTCCCATAAACTTTCCCTGCCGATGGGCCTCTATTTCCACATAGCCAGCAGGCCCTTCAGTGAGTTATAAGCAACAGGGACCCATTCTCTTTCTGTTCCTGTGGTTACATCTACTTCCTCATTCTCACCTGTTGCCTGGATGACTTTTGTGAAAAGAACAGAAGTGGAAGGGTCATTCCTCACATTGTAGAACTGTCTTTGGCACCTATCCATCATATGGCTTCTGGGGGAAAAATAAATCTCCAAATGGAGCCTGGTGTGGTGGTTTATGCCTATAATCTCAGCTACTGAGGAGGCTGAGGCAGGAGGATTGCGTGAGCGCAAGAGTTGGAGGCTGCAGTGAGCTATGATTGCATTATTGCACTCCAGCCTGGGCAACAGAGCAAGACCCCGTCTATAAGAAAAAAACAAATCTCAAATGTGTGTCCTACTGATTGAAAGTCAGGGTGGCCTTATGTTTTTTTTTTTTTTTTCCCCATGTGAAAATGACAAAGTGAATTAAATGTTGAGGTTCTAAATTGTCATTGGTTGAATAGATTTGAAGTTTTAAGCAACATCAGGAATGAGACACATCGTCTGGCCTTGAGAGCCAGACTTAAGTTGGGATCACTGAGAGGGCAGGGAGGTGACCTCCCCAAGCCTTCTGCCTCACCTGAGCAGCACACATGCTTTTTCTTGTTAGAAGGTTTTTCCTTGGCAGGCTCCCTCAGCCCTGCTGCTGCCTCTGCAGGTGTCACTATCCCAGTGGACATTGCCATTCATTGACTCAGGCCAGCTGCCGTCTGCATTTATGGGACTCCCCAGCTGATTCCAATAGAAGGGGACCCCTACACTGGGGCCAAGATTCTGTGCCTCTGCAGCTGCAATTCCAACAGCTTCATGGTACCAACACCTCTGTCTCTCTGTCCTCCTGAGAATTTTCTCTACTGAGTCCTCGCTCAGGCCTGGTTATCTCAATATCCACCAGTTTCCTCTTTCTCTCCATCAGGGCAAAAATGAGGTATGTCAGGGTCAGATCATTTAGGATTTGGGCCTTATGCACAAATCAAAGGGTATGTGCCTCATGTCTGATATTTCTAGCTTGACATCACCGTCTTGTGAGGATAAAATGAAACGAAACTGCATACAAGAAAGTTCACCATGCAGCATCTCACACACAGTAGATGCGTGGCCAATGGTAGCTATTGTTAATTTAAGCCTTGGATTTAACAAATCCTGTCATAGAGACTCCTTGCCCGGTTTATGATGATAGTCTACAAAATTAGGACTGGAGGCATAAGATGGGAAGGGTCATTTGCAAATGATTTCGAAAGTTCAGGAAAGGCATTTGCAACTAGGCCTTTCCACCATGCTCAGCATCAGGCCAGCCGCCAGGTGTTGGGTGATATTTTGAGTCCCTGGGGCTCTTACCTCTCTTTGCAATACCTTTTCTATAGCTCAAGGACAACATTCAACAACCTGGAGCTAAGATAGTGGAACCATAGCCCACAGTAACCTGAAAAGGAGCGCTTAGGGTCTTTCCCTGAGTCCTGAGATCTATTCACTCAGAAGTCACTTATTCCCTGGAAACACTGGCCAATGAACTCTGATCTAATAGAAACCCAGCCTGCTGGCCTCTGGCATCCCTGATGTCTTTGTGTCTGTAATATTACCCAGACAGGTTCCCAGCACATAGGATGCGTTCAGAAAATATTCAATGAATAAATGAATAAATGCTCTCAAATGGCATAAAAATAAGTGAGCTTGGCTTATGGAGCAGATAGGGTAGGCATCTAAGTGTAGGCTCCTATCAGCAGTCACATAATGTCTATAAAATGTCTACCTCTAAAATTGTAGCACATCCCTCATGCCAGATGCTATGCTAAGCGCTGTGTGTGTATCACACTTAGGGAGAGAAATTTCCCAGCCACGCCTGCCAGGTTGAAGCACTTTCACCCATTCCCTCTACCCCTTTACTCCTGGCCAAGCGCCTCCTGCACCGTCCTCCTTCCTACCACTGCAGGGTGGAAGTTGGCCAAGGACAGCAAGGATGTAGACAAAGGCTTCAGGGTGTCTTTGCAGCACACCAGGCTCTTAGGGGAAGCTGGCTGAGAAATGGCGGCCCAGCCTGCCAAGAGGCGAGATGGAGGCATACTGGGAATGGAAGAAAAGCCAATGCAAATCCTGTAGGTCTGAGGCTGCTTGAAGGTGATTTGCGAGGCCCACTGGACTGGAGCTGAAGACTGTGTGTGTGTGTGTGTGTGTGTGTGTGTGTGTGTGTGTGTGTGTGTGTATGCAAGAGTCTTGCCTATACAAACACAGCAGCCAGAGGCAGGTGGATGTGCTGTTGATACAGTAAAGAATGTGGGAATCCATGGCTGTCATGCTGGGTTCACAGCCCAGCTCTGCTCATCCTGTGGCCTTGGGAAGCCTACTGTTTCTCTCAGAGCTCAGTCTTGTCATCTGTATAGTAGGGTTCAAATTTACACCTTGAGATACTGCAGTAATAGTTCTATTTTAGACACTGGCTCCTGGGCAACCTTCCTGAGTCTGAAGTTGCAACTTTCTTTATTATTATTTTTTTTTGAAACGGAGTCTTACTCTGTTGCCCAGGGCTGGAGTGCAGTGGCACAATCTTGGCTCACTGCAACCTCCACCTCCTGGGTTCAAGCGATTCTCCTGCCTCAACTTCCTGAGTAGCTAGGACTACAGGCACACACCACCATGCCTGGCTAAGTTTTGTATTTTTAGTAGAGACGGGGTTTCACCATATTGGCCAGGCTGGTCTGTCTTGAACTCCTGACCTTGTGATCCGCCCGCCTCTGCCTCCCAAAGTGTTGGGATTACAAGCGTAAGCCACAGTTTCTGGGCTATTTTTTTTAATACTTTTAAAAAACAACAATAACAAAAAAGTAGAATAGATTTAGATTTACAGGAAAATTGCAGAGACAGTACAGAATATTCCCATAGACTCCACAGCCAGTTTCTCTTATTAGTAGTGTATTACCTAACTTAGTATGGCACAATTGTCACAACCAAGGGGCTGACATTGATACTTTATTAGTAATTCACGCCTCTACTTTATTCACATTTCTTCAGTTTTTATCTAATGTCCTTTTTCTATTCCAGGATCTCATTTAGAGATACCACATTACATTTAATCATCTGTCTCCTTAGGTTTTTCTTGGACATGGTAGTTTCGCAGACTTTCCTCATTTGTGGTGATCTTGACAATTTTCAAGAGTACTGGTCAGGTATTTTGCAGAATGTCACTTGATTGGGGTTTAGCTGATGTTTTCTCATTGTTAAAGTTAAATTGTGAGTTTTGGGGGAAGTCCCTGGAAGTGAAGTGCCATTTTCATTACATCATATCAAGGGCATGCACTATCAACATGATTTATCACTGTGGATGTTGACCTCAATCATCCGGCCGAGGTGCTATTTGTCAAGTTCCTCCACGGTGGAGTCACCTGCCGTCTTTCCTCCCCTTCTGTACCACAGTCTTTGGAAGGAAGTGACTATGTGACACGGACACTAAAGGACTGAGAGTTATACCCCTCCTCCTTGAGAGGAGATTATCGGTCTGCTTATCTATAACCTCACACTCAATAGTGAGAAACCTACCATCATCCACCATCCATTTACTTAATTGTCCAATTCAGGTCCATGTGCAAAGTGGCTTCAGAACTGTCAGCCCGTACCTCCATGGGAAACGATTTATTAACTAGAGTACAGTGCTTATGTGCAGTTCCTTTTGCCATTCGTTCCTTTTGCCAACTCATTTCTGAAGTTACATAAATCAGTGCCTTTATTTCCCCACCCTCTTCAGTCAGATCGTTTCATACATTTAAAACACAGTTAGATTCTTTTGTCACAATCTGCATTCCATTCCAGGATTGTCAAACCTCCTGAATGATTTTTTTTTAAACTTACATGCATTAAGGTTCACTGTTTCTGTTACAAAGTTTCCTTCCTTCCTTCCTTCCTTCCTTCCTTCCTTCCTTCCTTCCTTCCTTCCTTCCTTCCTTTTCTTTCTTTTCTTTCTCTCTTTCTTTCTTTCTTTTTTGAGATGAAGTTTTGCTCTTGTTGTCCTGGCTAGAGTGCAATGGCATGATCTCGGCTCACTGCAACCTCTGCCTCCCGGGTTCAAGCGATTCTCCCGCTTCAGCCTCCCGAGTAGCTGGAATTACAGGCATGCACCATCACACCCGGCTAATTTTGTATTTTTAATAGAGACGGGGTTTCTCCATGTTGGTCAGGCTACTCTTGAACTCCTGACCTCGTGTGATCCACTGGCCTCGGCCTCCCAAAGTGCTGAGATTACAGGCGCCCAGTTGAAGCTTTTGACAAATGCACAATGTGATGTGTCCATCCTTGAAGTGCTATATAGAACAGTTTCACCTCTCTAAAAAGTCCCCCATGCTTTGTCTATTCAATCCTCTCAAGCCCCCGAACAACTGATCTGCTTATCATTTCTATAGTTTCTCTTTTCTATAATGTTTATAAATGGAATCATATAGTATGTAGCCTTTTTAGTTTTTTTTTTTACCTAAATAATATACCTTTAAGAGTCATCCATGTCTTTGCATAACTTAATAGCTAATTCCTGTGAATTGCTGAATAGTATCCCATTGCATGGGTGTACCACAGTTTGCTTATCCATTCACCTAATGATGGACACCTTGATTCTTGCCAAAATTTGGTAATGATTACAGAAGTTGCTTCAAACATATGTGTTCAGGTTTTGGTTAAGTTTTCAAATCATTTAGGTAAATACCTAGAAGTAGGATTGCTGGATCTTATGTGTTGCAGTTACTTTTAATCTCTTTTCCCTGACATAACATTTAAATGAAAAAAGCATTTCTTTTTCACCATCTCTTATTTATTTGAATCTGCACAGGAGCCCTTGTGAGGTAGGTGAATCCAGCAGAGTTCCTGGCTCAGGTACCAGAAACTGATACTTATGAATTCAATGAATTCAAGCAGACAAGGAAATTGAGTGATATTCAGAGCTCACAATGTCAATGGCAAGACTGGACAGCCTGGCATGGAAAAGGAGGGACTATAGGAAACTAGGAGTGGCACGACCTCATAAAGTTTTTATAGAAACAGCCTGGTTAAGACGTTGCTGCCACAGACCACTGAATGGTGCTGATGATGTTGTCAGAATTCATCTTAATTAGTCCAGTATCTTCAGGTCACACTCCCTTAAAAGTCAAAATCCTAGGCAGGGACATCTGATTGACCAAACCTGCTCCAAGAACTGACATTAAATGTGAGAAGAGCAATTACACACTATTCATGCTTCTACTCACCCTGGTAGGAGGAGATGGAGCCACAAAGTGAAAGTAGTTTAATTCCCTAAAGATCATGTAGAGGAGAGTCAGTTACTCTGCCCATATACATCAGCAAGGAAATTTCTACAGTGATGAGCCATTATGTGCTAAGGTCTAGTGTTACAGCAGCTCTGCCTTACTTGAACCTTACTATTCAAGTAGCCAGACTGCAGAGGGTACACAAGACTTGAAACCAGGATTAGGGGCATGCACTCCATGCAGGATCCAGAGGAGTGTTTTAAGATGGGAAGTTTAAACTGCAGGCTTGAAATGAAGCTGAGGTGGGTGGATTACCTGAGGTCAGGAGTTCAAGACCAACCTGGCCAACATGGCGAAACCCCATCTCTACTAAAAATACAGAAATTAGCTGGGTGTGGTGAAGGGCACCTATAATCCCAGCTGCTCAGGAGGCTGAGGCAGGAGAATCGCTTGAGCCTCAGGAGGCTGAGGTTGCAGTGAACCAACATTATGCCGCTGCACTCCAGCCTGGGCCACAAGAGTGAAACTCCATCTCAGAAAAAAAAAAAAAAAAAGAAAGAAAGAAAAGAAAAGAAATGTGGGCATAAATGCCTGGCTGGGACTTGGTCTTGAGAGAAAAGGCTAAAGCTTAGGTACTAGGTCTGGGGTCTAAAATCTGAGTGACAGCAAGAGTCAGGCTGACCCTCTATTTCAGAATTTCTTATAATTTACCTTTCTAAGATGAAACATAACCTTTCAGTGGCTGTTGAGTTGCTCAGCTAAAAAGGTTTTTGGGAATAGGGATATAAAGCCTAATGTGGAAGGCTGGAAAGTAGCCCCCTAAACACATCAAGTCCTAATCCCTGGAACCTATAAATGTTACCTTATAGGGAAATAGAGGATCTTTGAGGATATGATTAACTTAAAGATTTTCAGATGGAGAGATTATCCAGATGGGCCCTAAACGCAATCTCAAGCGTCCTTCTAAGAGAGAGGAAGAGGTGGATGACACACACAGAGGAAGCCATGTGACGATGGAGGCCAAGATGGGAGAGTGCTGCAGCCACAAGCCAAGGAATGCTGGCAGCTACAGAAGCTGGAAGAAGTGAGGAATGGATTCACCCCTAGGGCCTTTGGAAGCTCTTGACTTCAGCCTAGTGAAACTGATTTTGGACTTCAGGGCTCCATAACTACAAGAGAATACATTTGTATTGTTTTAAGCCACCTCGTTTGTAGTAATATGTTACAGAAACCATAAGAAATTAAAATAACTAGGAAATTACAGTAGAGAAGGCTAAAATGGATATAGCAGAAAGAGTGAGTGCTTTGGATAAAAGTAGAACTCAAATCAAATCCCTCCTGATATGACCTTGGGCAATAATATTAAACCAGCATGGGAAATACATATGCAGCCACTCACCCTCCCCTGCCAAAGCAAATGTGGCTCATCAATACCAGCATTTTTTTTTTCCCAGATGTGAGCTCAGAATATATTTCAGCACAGGTCTCTTGACAACCACGAGAAATGACATGTGATATTAAACTCAGTGACTATTCCTGTAGTTACACTAACCATTATTCTTTGAGTTCCTACTATGCGAGGTATTTTAAATAAAAATATACTTAATTGTCCCAACAAATTGAGGAGACAGTTTTCTTCTTTACCTTGGTTTACAGACAAGATAATCATATATCACAGAGTTGAAGTGGCATTTCCTGAGGCACAAAGCTCTAAAGAAACAGGATTGGCATTCAAAGCCAGGTATCCCTGACACCACATCCCATTCCACTACCAGGCACAACCAGTCACTTGGATCTTCTGAGCCACAGCTTCCTCGTCTGTAAAATGGGGCTGCTGATCTCCACCTGGAAGAGCACATTTGAGGGTTGAGTGAGATCATTAAAAAAGACAGGGGCCCCAGTAGACTGTGTCTGGCACAATGCTGCATGGGCTAATGTTAGCAATCCAGGCCTCTTCATTGCAGTGTAACGGAGAGAGGTTGGGCCTCAGCTGGAGTAGCAAAAGCCCTGACCTGGCGTCTACTGGAAACTCAGCCCATTCCTAGACACACCTCAATCCCACAGCTAGGTCTTTTTTCTCTGGAGGGACCACACCTACAGCCAGAGAGCAACAGGGTCACCGTGACCTGGGCCAGAATACTCTATGAGGTCAACACGAGCCAGGACAAGGAATCACAATTACAAAACCAGCAGTCTTTTAACCAGGATCTAACCAAGGACTAGCACAGGGAGGACGTCAACAGCGTGGAAGGGAACAGCATTTTGATCTGTTCTCCCTGGACCCTCTGGGGGCTCTCCTCCCATTGTGGGGAGGCAGATCGAATCTGAGGAAACAGCAGGGCGTCAGCACCAAACATCCCTGGGTTCAAATCCTGGCCTTCCTTACCTACTGGCTGAGTTGTCTTGGATGCACTTTTTCACCTCCCCAAGCTTTGGTTTCCTTATCTGTAAGATGCGGGTATGAATCACAACATGCCATGTGGATCAAACGGATTAGTGCAGGCAATGGAGTAGATGCTCAATAAGTGTCAATTTCCCTTATTTTATCCATTCCCCAAGAGCCTGCCTGCAGAGCACCCTCCTTCCCAGAAGCTCTCCAGCTAGATTCCAGCAGCAAGTCTAGGGTCCATTGGGAAGGGCAGTAACATCCTGGGCAGGCAGGTGCTGTCCTGGGAGGAAGGAACCGTGGAGATGGCAGGGCCTCCTAACAAGTTTTAGTCCCAAGAGGCTCACTCACAGCTCTCTCTCTGTGGAACGTGGGTGGGAGGGAAAGGAGTTAGGCACAGTCCTGCAAACCTAGTCTCAAGCAGATAAAATATAAATTGCATATTCTAAGGAAAAAGAGTGCAGTCACCTTTATATTTTGGTATCAACAATGTATGAACAGCTGGTTCTGGGCACAACAGGAAACCTGCACCCACGCTACTCCTTTATCGAAGTTCATCTCTTGGCAAATAATTACTCTCCCTGCAGGCACCCTCATGCGAGCCTTCTAATTATACCATTGTTGGGTTTCATGTCAACTGAACAATAAATCAAATGTGGACCAAGATGTCTGATCAAAATGTGCTGGGGAGTAAACGGTGGGAAGTACATGATATTAGTGACGATACTGGGAATGGGGGCATCATCTTTCTTCCTAAGCTTTGCCTTGAGACAGGCTTCCTTTATCTCTGTTAATCCTGTTAACATTGAAACTGTAACCTGGACCCCGAGTGACCCAAATTACTCTACCTCTGAAATGGACAGAACTGCGTTCACTGTCATTTCCCATCAAGGGACCCTGAGATGGTTTGATTAATGAATGACTAAAATACTAACAAATACATAGCAAAAATAAATACTAGCAAATATATATATTTATAGCAAATACATATAGTAAAATACTAGCAAATATAGCAAATATATAATGAATAATTTCTCAACAACTTTTTCCTTAGTGGCATTTGACTTTCTTCTCTGAATTTTTGCTACCATCAAAAGCCAAGTTCCTCATTGGAGAAAGAGGGCAGTGTTTATTTTAATATTTTATTTTAATACGTTGATTTATTTTATATTTAACAGTTTTTAAGGTTTAATTAACAAATAAAAGTTATATATGCTTAATGTGTACAAACTGATGTGAATATATACACACACACACACACATTGGGAAATAATCACCACAATCATGACAATTAACACACCCATCACCTCACTAATTCCCTTTTTCTATTTTTCCTTCCTTCCTTCCTTCCTTCCTTCCTTCCTTCCTTCCTTCCTTCCTTCCTTCCTTCCTTCCTTCCTTCCTTTCTTCCTTCCTTCTTTCTTTCTTCCCTTCCTCCTTCCCTTCCTTCCTTTCTTGTTTCCTTCCTTCTTTCCCTTCTTTAAGGTGAGGATACCTAAGATCGACCCCCTTAGCAAATTTCAAGTATACAGTACAGTATTATAACTATAGTCACCACACTGTACATTAGATCCCCAGAACTTATCTATCCTGCAGAACTGTAATTACACTTTGACCAACATCTCCCCCGCCTTTCAGCCCCTGGCAACTACCATCTGACTCTCTGTTCCTATGAGTTTCACTTTTTTGGATTCCACATGTAAGTGGGATCATATAATATTTGTCTTTCTGTGTCTGGCTTACTTCATTTCACATGATGTTCTCTAAGTTCATCCATGTTGTCACAAGTGGCAAAATTTCCTTCTTTTTAAAGGCTAAATAATATCCCATAGTAGAAATATACCACAATTTTTTTTTATCCATTCAGCCATCCATGGGCATTTGGGTTGTTCCCATATCTTGGTGATTGTGAACAATGCTGCAATGAGCAAAGAAGTGCAGGTATCTCTGAGATCCTGATTTCATTATTTTTGGATGTACACCCAGAAGTGGGATCATATGGTAGTTTTATTGCTAACTTTTGGAGAAATCTCCATACTGTTTTTTATAGTGGTTGTGCCACTTTAAATCCCCATCAAAAATGTACAAGGGTTCTCTTTTCTCCACATCCTCATCAACACTTTTGTCTTTTTTGATAGTAGAGCCATCCTTGCAGGTGTGAGGTGATATGTCATTGTGTTATGATTTGCATTTTCCTGATGTTGAGCACATTTTCATTTCCATGCTGACCATTTGTATGCCTTCTGTTGAGTCATACAAATACACTGCATCATACACAAAAATAAACTCAAAATGAAGTTTTGACCTGAAACTGTAAAACTACTAGAAGAAAGCATGGAAAAAAGCCCTCTTGACATTGCTGATGGCAATGAATTTTTGGATATGACACCAACAGAACAGGAAACAAAAGCAAAAATAAACAAATGGGAAATATCTATTTAGATCTTTTGCTCATTTTCAAATTGGTTATTTGTTTTCTTGCTACTGAGTTGTATGAGTTCCCTATGTATTTTGCATATTAACTCCTTATCAGATATATGATTTGCAAATATTTTCTCCCATTTCATAGGTAGCCTTTCCACTTTGTTGATTCTTTTCTTTCTTTCTTTTTTTTTTTTTTTTTTTTGAGGTTTGAACAAATTTATTGAAACATACAAGGTGTAAACAGAGAAATCATTCATGGTGTGTTACATTTTGCCACTACCGTGAATGTATAATTACAAAATTATAAATATATTTTCCACAACTAAGCCTTTGGCCAAAAAAAAGTCACTTAGCACATTTTCAAAGATCAATAAGAAATGTATTTTGGACATTAAAGAGATCAAGTCACTGAATTAAACCGCAGCAGCCCTCACGAATCTAGAATCCCATAGTGCCGAAGGTATAGGTGTCTGTGCAGAGCTAGTCATTTATTACAGCAATCAGAAGAGACAGGGGCAGGTACACCTATCAGAGGTGTGGCAGAGCTGGCAGAACAGGATGACTGGGCTGGTCAGGTGAGCATGACCCAGAGACAGCAGCAACAGAAAGCAGTCCAGTAGGCTGTGAGGTAGGTGGATGGTTTCAACTCATCTCTTCTTTGGTCTTCTACCATATACACTGTGGTTTTAGGAGGCTCCTGAGGTCTGCCCTGCCAACCGTACTGTGGGTATCCTTGTATCCTTGATAGGGTACCCTTGAAAAGGTGGGTAGGGCCCCCTCCCATAGTCCTGGGCCCATTTGCTTTTGTGGATAAGGTGGGTATGGGGCTGATGGACCAGGGCCTGGATATGGTGGAGTGTTCTCTTGGTTCATCAAGGACCTGTAAAGGGTACCTCTCCTCTCCACGAACTGGCTGGGTAGTGGTTGGGGGGCGGAACCTGAGGAATCCGGACCAGCCCACAGTAGACTCACCGCACCTGCCTCAAAGCAAGTAATGAGCCACCATGTGACCGAAGCTTTTTAGTTTGATATAATACCATTTGTTTATTTTTGGTTTTGTTTCCTCTTCTGTTGGTGTTATGTCCAAAAAATCATTGCCAGCACCAATGTCGAGGCCTTTTTTCTATAATTTCTTCTAGTAGTTTTACAGTTTCATGTCTTCATGTCAAAGTCTTTAATCTATTTGAGTTAATTTTTGTATATGATGTGAGATAAGGGTCTAATTTTATTCTGTGTATGACTATCCAGTTTTTCTAATGACATTTTTTGAAGATACTATCCTTTCCCCATTGTGTCCTCTTGGCATCCTTGTCAAAGTTCAGTTAGCTGTAAATATATGGATTTGTTTCTGGTCTCTTTATTCTGTTACATTTGTTTACATGTCTGTTTTTATGTCGGTACCACATTGTTTTGATTACTATAGCTTTGTAATATATTTTGAAATGAAGAAGTGTGATGACTCTGGCTTTTTTTTTTTTTTTTTTTTTGGTCCCTCAAGATTGCTTTGGATATGGTAGTCTTTTGTGGTTCCATTTGAATTTTATGATTGCTTTTTAAAATTAATGTAAAAATGCCATTGGGGTTTTGATAGAGGTTGCATTAAGTCTGTATGTTTCTTTGGGCACTGTGGACATTTTAAATATTTTAATTCTTCTAATCCATGAACATGGGATGTCTATCCATTTCTATGTCTCCCTTAGTTTCTTCCCTCAATGGTTTATAACTTTCAGTGTACAAGTCTTTCACTTCTTTAGTTAAATTTATCCTAAGTATTTTATTCTTTTTGTTGCTATTGTAAATAGAATTGTTTTCTTAATTTCGTTTTTGGATAGTTTGTTATTAGCATATAGAAATGCCACTGATTTTTGCAAGTTGATTTTTTATACTGCAGATTTACTGAATTTGTTTATTAGTTTTAATAATATTTTGTATGGAGTCTTTAGGATTTTCTACATATATGATCATGTCACCTTTAAGGGAAGACAGTTTTACTTATTTCTCTTCAATTTGGATAGCTTTTATTTCTTTTTCTTGTCTGATTGTTCTGCCTAGAACTTCTAGTACCATGTTGAATAGAAGTGGTAAGATTGATCATCCTTGCTTTGCTTCATATCTGAGAGAAAAAACTTTCAAATTTTCCCTGTCCATTATTATGTTAGCTGTGGGGTTTTCATATATGGTCTTTACTATGTTGAAGTAAGTTTCTTCGTTCCTTTTTTTTTTTGAGAGTTTTAAATAATAAATGGATGTAAAATATTGTAAACAACATCTGAATCTTTTGAGATAATCATGTGTTTTTATCTTTCGCTGTGGTAATGTGGTATATTACACTGATTGATTTGATATGTTGAACCATCCTTCCATCTCAGGGATAAATCCTACTTGGTCATGGTGTATGATCCTTTCAATGTGCTTTTGAATTGGTTTGTTAGTATTTTATTGGGGATTTTTATGTTTATGTTAATCAGGGATATTGCCCTGTAGTTGTTTTTTTTTTTTTTTTCTTGTGGTGTTTTTGCTAAGTTTTGACATCAGGGTGATCCTGGCCTAAACATGAGTTCAATTATTTGAAAAAGGTGTAAGAATTGGTACTAATTCTTCTTTAAATATTTGGCAGAATTTACCCATTAAGCCATCTAATCCTGGGCTTTTCTTTGTTGGGAAGGTTTTAATTATTGATTCAATCTCAGTGGTAAAATGTGTCTGTTCTTCTTAATTCAGTCTTGGTAGGTTGCATATTTCTAGGAATTTATCTATTTCTTCCAAGTTATCCAATTTGTTAATGAATAATTGTTCATAATGATCGTTTATGATCCTTTTTTATTTCTGACTCATCTGCTGTAGTGTCTCTCATTTTTTATTTTATTTACTTGAGACTTCTTTCTTTTTTTCTAAGTTAGTTTAGCTATGGAGTTTGTCAAATTTGTTTGTCTTTTCAAGAAACCAAATCTTGTTTCCTCGATTTCTTTTCTACTGTTTTTTATTCCCTCTTTTATTTATTTCTACTCTCATTGTTACCATTTCCTTCCTTCTGCAAATATGGGACTTGTTTTGTTCTTTTTCTGGTTCCTGGAGGTGTAAAATTAGTTTATTTGCAATCTTTCTTCTTTTTTAAATGTAGGCATTTGTCACTATGAACATCCTTTTACTACTGCTTTTACTGTATCCCATCAGTTTTGGTGTGCTATTCCTTCAGTTTTGTTTGTCTCTGCATATTTTAATGTTCCCTTTGTATTTTTTTGACCCAATGGTTGTTCAATTGGTTTGTTTAGTTTCAATGTATTTGTAAATTTTCCCAGTTTCTTATTGTTATTGATTTTTAGTTTTATTTCATTGTGATCAGAAAAGATACTTGGTATAATTTTGATCTTCTTATATTTGTTAAGAGTTATTTTGTGACCTAAAATATGATCTATCCTAGAGAACATTTATGTGCACTGGAGAATATGTATTCTTTGCTTTTTGATGGAAAGCTTTGTATATGTCTGTTAGATCCATTCGAACTATAAAGTTGTTCAAGTCAGTTTCTTTATTGATTTTATATCTGGTTGTTCTGGGTATGATTGCAAGTTATGTAGTGAAGTCTCCTACTATTATTGTATTGCTGTCAATTTCTTCCTTCAGATATATCAATAGTTTGATTACATATTTTAGTGCTCTGGTGTTGGGTGCACATCTATTTATAATTGTTATTTCTTCCTGGTGGATTGACCCTTTTATTATTATATAGTGTCCCTTTTTGTCTCTTGTGACAGTTTTTGACTCGAAGTCTATTTTTTCTCACGTAAATATAGTCACCCTTGCTTCCTTTTTGGCTACCATTTGCATGGATATATTTTTCCATCCCTTCACTTTCAGGCTGTGTGTGTCCTTAAATCTAAACTGAGTCTCTTATAGACAGCATACTGCTAGATCTTGTGTGTGTGTGTGTGTGTGTGTGTGTGCATGTGTCTGTGTGTTAAATCCACTCAGCAACTCTATGTCTTTCCAATGGGAAGTTTAATCCATTTACATTTAACGTTATTAATAAAGACTTACTGTTGCCATTTTGCTAATTGTTTTTTGTCTTTTTAAAATTATTTTATTCTTCTTTTCTGTCTTACTGTCTTCCTTTAATATTTGTTATTTTTTGGAGTGATTTGCCTTTTGTTTACCTTTTGTGTATCTATTATAATTGTTTCTTTGTGATAGCATAAGGCTTGCATTAACTAAATTGTAGTTATAGCCATCTACTTTAAGTTGATAATACTTTAATTTTAATCATATACAAAAACTTTACACTTTTACTCCTCCCCACACATATTTTGTATTCTTAAAGCCAGCATTTACTTCTTCTTTTTTTTATTTTTTGAGACAGAGTCTTGCTCTGTTGCCCAGGCTAGAGTGCAGTGGCATGATCTCGGCTCACTGCAACACTTGTCTCCTGGGTTCAAGTGATTCTCCTGCCTCAGCCTCCTGAGTAGCTGGGATTACAGGCACCCACTACTATGCCTGGCTAATTTTTATTTTTTAGTAGAGATGGGGTTTCACCATGTTGGCCAGGCTGGTCTTGAACTCCTGACCTCAGGTGATCCGCCCACCTTGACCTCCCAAAGTGCTGGGATTACAGACATGAGCCACCATGCCTGGCCAACGTTTACTTCTTTTAATGTTATGAATCCACTAACAAATATTTGCAGTTATGCTTATTCTAAATATTTTTTACTTTTATATTAGTTGACTATAATTTATGCACCACTATTAAAGTGTTATATTATTATGCATTACTCGGTATATTTACTTCTTTTTTTTTTTGGAGATGGAGTCTCACTCTGTTGCCAAGGCTGGAGTGCAGTGGCACAGTCTCGGTTCACTGCAAGCTCCGCCTCCCGGGTTCACGCCATTCTCCTGCCTCAGCCTCCTGAGTAGCTGGGATTACAGGCACCCACTACCATGCCTGGCTAATTTTTGTATATTTTTTAGTAGAGACGGGGTTTCACCATGTTAGGCAGGTTGGTCTCCATCTCCTGACCTCATGATCCGCCCGTCTCAGCTTCCAGAGTGCTGGGATTACAGGCGTGAGCACCTGGCCTGTATATTTACTTTTACTGGTAAGATTTGTGCTTTCAAAAGCTCTGGGGCTGGGCACAGTAGCTTACGCCCGTAATCCCAGCACTTTGACATGCTGAGGCGGGAGGATCACCTAAGGTCAGGAGATTGAGATCAGCCTGCTTAACATGATGAAACCCTGTCTCTACTAAAAATACAAAACTTAGCAGGGTGTGGTGGTGGGCGCCTGTAATCCCAGCTATTCAGGAAGTTGAGGCAGGAGAATTACTTGAACCCAGGAGGCGAAGGTTGCAGTGAGCCAAGATCATGCCAGTGCACTCCAGCCTGGGCAACAGAGTGAGACTCCATCTTAAAAATAAATAAATTAATTAAATGATTTGCTATTGTTGTTTAGTGTGTTTTCTTCCAATTTGAAGAATCCCCTTAGGCATGTCATTTTGTAAGACAGATCTAGTAGTGACCAACTTCCTTAGTTTTTGTTTTCCTAGGAAAGACTTTATCTTTCCTTCATTTTGAAAGGGTAGTTTTTCTGGGTATATAGTACTCTTGGTTGTTAGCTTTTTTTTTCCTTTTAATACTTTAGTTATATCATCTCACGGTCTTGAACTGCAAGGTTTCTAGTGATAAATTTACTGACAATCATTTAGGGGTTCCCTTATATGTGATGAGTTACTTTTCTCTTGTGGCTTTAAAAATTGATTGTCTTTGAGTTTTGAAAATTTAATTACAATGTGTCTTGGTATAAAACTTTTTATGTTCAATCTATTTATGGTCCTCCAGGCTTCTTGAATGTAGATATCTATTTTTTTCCCCAGATTTAGAAATTTTTTAGTCATTTTCTTTCCGTTTTTAAATAAATTAACTTTTAATTTCAAAGGCACACTGGTACAAAACCAACATTTGGCCCCTTGTGTCAGATTAACAAGGTTTTCTTGGAGCATTAACCCACTCCTTAATAAATAATTATAAAGATTTTTAAAAGATTTATGAAAATTATGTCTTATGACCAAGATGATTAAACTTTAATAGATTTTATTTACAAAATTTTGAGAAACACATTTAATTGGCCTCATGCTGTCTTTATTATTAGGGCTTATAGTTTGGGAAATTAAGTCTCCTCTCTCAAAGAATGAAAATTTTTGCCTTTAAAAAAAATCTTTGAGTTATCACTTTGGCTAAATGAATGACTTATTTTACAATAACCTGTGATTCTATTTTGTGGAATCAAGTGTTTTAAGCTTTTTATATTTGACAAACTTTCCAACATCAAACTCTAGCTTTGATCCTCATTAATTTTTGATATTAGGTTCCCTTGAAGTCCAAAAGAGACACATTTTCAAGCCTGTAATCCCAGCACTTTGGGAGGCCAAGACGGTTGGATCACGAGGTCAGGAGATCAAGACCAACCTGGCTAACACGGTGAAACCCCATCTCTACTAAAAAATACAAAAAACTAGCTGGGCAAGGTGGCGGGCGTCTGTAGCCCCAGCTACTCGGGAGGCGGAGGCAGGAGAATGGCGTAAACCCGGAAGGCGGAGCTTGCAGTGAGCCGAGACCCGGCCACTGCACTCCAGCCTGGGCGACACAGCGAGACTCCGTCTCAAAAAAAAAAAAAAAAAAAAAAAAAGAGAGACACATTTGGCTTGTTTGATATAATAAAATCATTACCAAATAAAATAATTTTACTATAACAAAGCTGAATACATCTCATTTGAACTTCAGGCTGATAGTATTGTCAAATATGAAATGGGGTTTAACCTTATTTGGATTACATTCATACAAATGTATTATTAGTGTGTATTCCAGGATTGCATGAGATTCCTGTTATTCTAATATGTCTTAGCATATGCTTTTAGTAGTAATTATGATTATTAAGTAAAATCGTTGTATGCCATAGAAGTAAGCAAATTTCCTTGTGAAATGTGTTTTTAACCATGACTGTTCTAAGACTCTTGTAATCCACAGATGTTTTACTTTTATCTTTTTCAATAATCATTTTGAATTATTATACTTTAAGTTCTAGGGTACATGTGCACAACGTGCAGGTTTGTTATATAGGTATAGATGTGCCAGGTTGGTTTGCTGCACCCATCAACTCGTCATTTACATTAGGTATTTCTCCTAAGGCTATCCCTGCCCCAGCTCCCCACCCCCCAACAGGCCCCGGTGTGTAATGCTCCCCTCCTGTGTCCATGAGTTTTCCTTGTTGAACTCCCACTTATGAGTGAGAACATGCAGTGTTTCATTTTCAGTCCTTGTGATATTTTGCTGAGAATGATGGTTTCCAGCTTCATCTATGTCCCTACAAAGGACATGAACTCATCCTTTTTTATGGCTGCATAGTATTCCATGGTGTATATGTGCCACATTTTCTTTATCCAGTCTATTATTGATGGACATTTGGATTGGTTCCAAGTCTTTGCTGTTGTGAATAGTGCCACAATAAACATATATGTGCATGTGTCTTTATAGTGGCATGATTTACAATCATTTGGGTATATACCCAGTAATGGGATGGCTGGGTCAAATGGTATTGCTAGTTCTAGATCCTTGAGGAATCACCACATTGTCTTCCACAGTGGTTGAACTAATTTACACTCCCACCAACAGTGTAAAAGCATTCCTATTTCTCCACACCCTCTCCAGCATTTGTTGTTTCCTGACTTTTTAATGATCGCCATTCTAACTGGGCATGAGATGGTATCTCATTGTGGTTTTGATTTGCATTTCTCTGATGACCAGTGATGATGAGCATTTTTTCATATGCTTGTTGGCTGCATAAATGTCTTCTTTTGAGAAGTGTCTGTTCATATCCTTTGCCCACTTTTTGATGGGGTTGTTTGTTTTTTTCTTGTAAATTTGTTTAAGTTATTTGTAGATTCTGAATATTACCCTTTGTCAGATGGATAGATTGAAACAATTTTCTCCCATTCTGCAGGTTGCCTGTTCACTCTGATGCTAGTTTCTTTTGCTGTGCAGAAGCTCCTTAGTTTAATTAGATCCCATTTGTCTATTTTGGCTTTTGCTGCCATTGCTTTTGGTGTTTTAATCATGAATTCTTTGCTCATGCCTATGTCCTGAATGGTATTGCTTAGGTTTTCTTCCAGGGTTTTTATGGTTTTACATCTTACATTTAAGTCTTTAGTCCATCTTGAATTAATTTTTGTATAAGGTATAAGGAAAGGATTCAGTTTTAGCTATCTACATATGGCTAGCCAGTTTTCCCAGCACCATTTATTAAATAGGGAATCCTTTCCCCATTGCTTGTTTTTGTCAGATTTGTCAAAGATCAGATCATTGTAGATGTGTAGTATTATTTCTGAGGGCTCTGTTCTGTTCTATTGGTCTATATATCTGTTTTGGTACCGGTACCATGCTGTTTTGGTTACTGTAGCCTTGTAGCAGAGTTTGAAGTCAGGTAGCATGATGCCTCCAGCTTTGTTCTTTTTGCTTAGGATTACCTTGGCTATGTGGGCTCTTTTTTGGTTCCATATAAAATTTCAAGTAGTTTTTTCCAATTCTGTGAAGAAAGTCATTGGTAGCTTGATGGGGATGGCATTGAATCTACAAATTACCTTGGGCAGTATGGCCATTTTCACAATATTGATTCTTCTTACCCATGAGCATGGAATGTTCTTTCATTTGTTTGTGTCCTCTTTCATTTTGTTAAGCAGTAGTTTGTAGTTCTCCTTGAAGAGGTCCTTCACATCCCTTGTAAGTTGGCTTCCTAGGTATTTTATTCTCTTTGTAGTAATTGTGAATGGGAGTTCACTCATGATTTGGCTCTCTGTCTGTTCTTGGTGTATAGGAATGTTTGTGATTTTTGCACATTGATTTTGTATCCTGAGACTTTGCTGAAGCTGCTTATCAGCTTAAGGAGATTTTGGGAGGAGACAATGGGGATTTCTAAATATACAATCATGTCATCTGCAAACAGAGACAATTTGACTTCCTCTTTTCCTAATTGAACACTCTTTATTTCTTTCTCTTGCCTGATTCTGGCTAGAACTTCCAATACTATGTTGAATAGGAGTGGTGAGAGAGGGCATCCCTGTCTTGTGCCAGTTTTCAAAGGGAATGCTTCCAGTTTTTAGCCATTCAGTATGATATTGGCTGTGGGTTTGTCCTAAATCACTCTTATTATTTTGAGATATGTTCCATCAATACCTAGTTTATTGAGAGTTTTTAGCATGAAAGGCTGTTGAATTTTGTTGAAGGCATTTTCTGCATTTATTGAGATAATTGTGTGGTTTTTGTCATTGGTCCTGTTTATGTGATGGATTATGTTTATTTATTTGTGTATGTTGAACCATCTTTGCATTCCAGGGATGAAGCCAGCTTGGTCGTGGTGGATAAGCTTTTTGATGTGCTGCTGGATTTGGTTTACCAGTATTTTATTGAGGATTTTCACATCAATGTTCATAAAGGATATTGGCCTAAAATTCTCTTTTTTTTGTTGTGTCTCTGCCAGGCTTTGGTATCAGAATGATGCAGGCCTCATAAAATGAGTTAGGGAGGATTCTCTCTTTCTCCATTCATTGGAATGGTTTCAGAAGGAATGGTACCAGCTCCTCTTTGTATCTCCAAATTCGGCTCTGAATCCTTCTGGTCCTGGACTTTTTTTGGTTGGTAGGCTATTAATTATTGCCTCAATTTCAGAACCTGTTATTGGTCTATTCAGAGATTCAACTTCTTCCTAGTTTAGTCTTGGGACAGTGTATGTGTCCAGGAATTTATCCATTTCTTTTAGATTTTCTAATTTATTTGCATGGATGTGTTTACAGTATTCTCTGATGGTAGTTTGCATTTCTGTGGGATCAGTGGTGCTATTCCCTTTATCTTTTTTTTGTTGCGTCTATTTGATTCTTCTCTCTTTTCTTCTTTATTAGTCTTCTTAGCAGTCTATTTTGTTGATGTTTTCAAAAAACCAGCTCCTGGAGTCATTGATTTTTTGAAGGTTTTTTTTTTGTGTGTGTCTCTATCTCCTTCAGCTCTGCTCTGATCTTATTTATTTCTTGTCTTCTGTTAGCTTTTGAATTTGTTTGCTCTTGCTTCTCTTGTACTTTTAATTGTGATGTTAGGGTGTCAATTTTAGATCTTTCCTGCTTTCTCTTGTGGGCATTTAGTGCTATAAATTTCTCTGTACATACTGCTTTAAATGTGTCCCAGAGATTCCAGTACGTTGTGTCTTTGTTCTCATTGGTTTCAAAGAACCATCTGTGTTTCTGCCTTCATTTCGTTATTTACCCAGTAGTCATTCAGGAGCAGGTTGTTCAGTTTCCATGTAGTTCCGCGGTTTTGAGTGAGTTTCTTAATCCTGAACTCTAATTTGATTGCACTGTGGTCTGAGAAAGAGTTTGTTGTGATTTCTGTTCTTTTACATTTGCTGAGGAGTGTTTTACTTCCAATTATGTGGTCAATTTTAGAATAAGTGCCATGTGGTACTGAGAAGAATGTATATTCTGCTGATTTGGGTTGGAGAGTTCTGTATATGTTTATTAGGTCTGCTTGGTCCAGAGCTGAGTTCAAGTCCTGGATATCCTTGTTAATTTTCTGTCTCATTGATCTGTCTATTGTTGACAGTGGGGGATTAAAGTCTCCCATTATTATTGTGTGGGAGGCTAAGTCTCTTTGTAGGTCTCTAAGAATTTGCTTTATGAATCTGGGTGCTCCTGTATTGGGTGCATATATATTTAGGATAGTTAGCACTTCTTGTTGAATTGATCCCTTTATCATTATATAATGACCTTCTTTGTCTCTTTTGATCTTTGTTGGTTTAAAGTTTGTTTTATCGGAGACTAGGATTGCAACCCCTGCCTTTTTTTGTTTTCCATTTGCTTGGTAGATCTTCCTCTATCCCTTTATTTTGAGCTTATGTGTGTCTTTGCATGTGAGATGTGTCTCCTGAATACAGCACCCCAATGCGTCTTGACTCTATTCAATTTGCCAGTCTGTGTCTTTTAATTGGGGCATTTAGCCCATTTATATTTAAGGCTGATATTGTTATGTATGAAATTGATCCTGTCATTGTGATGTTAGCTGGTTTTTTCACCCTTTAATTGATGCAGTTTCTTCATAGCATTAATGGCCTTTACAATTTGGCATGTTTTTGCAGTGGCTGGTACTGGTTATTCCTTTCCATGATTAGTGCTTCCTTCAGGAGCTCTTGTAAGGCAGACCTGGTGGTGACAAAATCTCTCCGCATTTGCTTGTCTGTAAAGGATTTTATTTCTCCTTCACCTATGAAGCTTAGTTTGGCTGGATATGAAATTCTGGGTTGAAAATTCTTTTCTTTAAGAATGTTGAATATTGGCCCTCACTCTCTTCTGGCTTGTAGGGTTTCTGCCGAGAGATCCACTGTTAGTCTGATGGGTTTCCCTTTGTAGGTGACCTGGCCTTTCTCTCTGGCTGCCCTTAACCTTTTTCCCTTCAATTCAATCTTTGTGAATCTGACAATTAAGTGTCTTGGAGTTGCTCTTCTTGAGGAGTACCTTTGTGGTGTTCTGTGTATTTCCTGAATTCGAATGCTGGCCTGCCTTGCTAGGTTGGGGAAGTTCTCCTGGATAATATCCTGAAAAGTGTTTTCTAACTTGGTTCCATTCTCCCTGTCACTTTCAGGTACACCAATCAGACATAAATTTGGTCTTTGCACATAGTACCATAATTCTTGGAGGCTTTGTTGATTTCTTTTCACTCTTTTTTCTCTAATCTTGTCTTCTCACTTTATTTCATTTATTTAATGTTCAGTCACTGATATCCTTTCTTTTGCTTGATCAAATTGGCTATTGAATCTTGTGTATGCTTCACACAGTTCTCGTACTGTGGTTTTCAGCTCCATCATGTCATTTAAGCTCTTCTCTACATTGTTTGTTCCAGTTAGCCATTCCTCTAACCCCTTTTCAAGGTTTTTAGCTTCCTTGTGATGGGTTACAACATGGTCTGTTAGCTCGGAGAAGTTTTTATTGCTGACCTTATGAAGCCTACTTCTATCAACTCGTCAAACTCATTCTCCGTCCAGTTTTGTTCCCTTGCTGGTGAGGAGCTGTGTTCCCTTAGAGAAGAGGAGTTCTGATTTTTGGAATTTTCAGCCTTTCTGCTCTGATTTCTCCCCATCTTTGTGGTTTTATCTACCTTTGGCCTTCGATGTTGGTGACCTACAGATGGATTTTGGTGTGGATGTCCTTTTTGTTGATGTTGATGCTACTCCTTTCTATTTGTTAGTTTTCCTTCTAAGAGATAGGCCCCTCAGCTGCAGGTCTGTCGGAGTTTGCTGAAGGTTCACTCCAGACCCTGTTTGCTTGGGTATCAACAGGGGAGGCTGCAGAACAAACAGCAAATATTGCTGCCTGATCCTTCTTCTGGAAGCTTCATCCCAGAGGGGCACCTGCCTGTATGAGGTTTCTGTTGGTGCCTAATGGGAGCTGTCCCCCAGTCAGGCTACACGGGGGTCAGGGACCCACTTGAGGAGGCAGTCTGTCTATTATTGGAGCTCGAACGCTGTGCTGGGAGAACCACTGCTTTCTTCAGAGCTGTCAGGCAGTGACATTTAAGTCTGCAGAAGCTGTCTGCTGCCTTTTATTTAGCTATGCCCTGCTCCCAGAGGTGGAATCTAGAGAGGCAGTAGGCCTTGCTGAGCTGTGGTAGACTCTGCCCAGTTCGAGCTTCCTTGCCACTTTGTTTATACTGTGAGCATAGAACCACCTACTGAAGCCTCAGCAATGGTGGACGCCCCTTCCCCCAGCAAGCTCCAGTGTCCCAGGTCCACCTCAGACTGCTGCGCTAGCAGCCAGCAAGGCTCCGTGGGCATGGGACCTGCTGAGTCAGGCACGGGATGGAATCTCCTGGTCTGCTGGTTGCAAAGACCATGGGAAAAGTGCAGTATTTGGGCAACAGTGTATTGTTCCCCTAGATATAGTGACTCACAACTTTCCTTGGCTAGGAAAGGGAAGTCCCCTGACTCCTTGCACTTCCTGGGTGAGGTGATACCCCGCCCTGCTTGGACTCGCCTTCCATGGGCTGTACCCATTGTCCAACCAGTACCAATGAGATGAACCAGGTACCTCAGTTGGAACTGGAGAAATCACTCGTCTTCTGCTTTAATCTTGCTGGGAGGTGCAGACCAGAGCTGTTCCTATTCGGCCATCTTGGAAGCAACCTCAGTCATTATTTCTTTCAATAAACTTTGTGTTCTTTTCTTTTTCTTTTAACTTTCTGTAACTTCCAAAATGCACATATTCATTTGCTTGATGGTGTCCCATAAGTCTAAGTTTTCTTCACTCTTTTTTATTCTTTTCCCGTTTTTGCTTCTCTGACTAAATAATTTCCAAATCACCTGTCTTTGAGATCACTAATTCTTTCTTGTGCTCAAACAAATCTGTAGTTGAAGCTCCATACTGCATTTTTCATGTCAGTCATTGTATTCTTCAGATTCAGAATTTGTTTGGTTCTTTTTTATGATTTTTATCTTTTTGTCAAACTGCTAGTTTTGTTTGTATATGTTTTCCTGATTTCAATGAGTTCTCTATCTACTTCTTTTGCAGCTCTCTGAATTTCTTTAAAACAATTATTTTGATTTTTTTTTTGTCAGACAATTAATAGACCATTTATTTGGAATTGGTTTCTGGGAATTAATTTTGTTCTTCCAAAGGTTTCACATTTCCCTGACTTTTTGTGTTCCATATAGCCTTGCATTGGTGTTTGCTCATTTGAAGAAGCAGTCACTTCTTCCAGGCGTTATAGACTGGCTTTGGGATGAAAGACCTCCACTTGAATATGGGTACAAGGGCATCAAGTGGGCAGAGTATGCATGGGCATTAGCTCCGGGAGAATGTCAGGGTATCAGGTCTCAGGATGCATAGGTGTGCTGGGTCCAGTGGAAGCTGGGATCAGTGGGTGTGCAGCAGAGCCAGGTCTAGTGAGTGCATGGCAACACTGGGTTTGATGAGGTTGCAGTAGTGCTGGGTCTGGTGTGTGCCCAGTGGTGCTAGCTGTGAGGAGGTTGTAGCAGCACCAGCTCTGGAGGATACTAGGCAGTCTCAGCTGGGGGTCATGGTGTATCTGGCTTGGGAGGCTCAGGAATGTGAGTTCTAAGCAACTCTGGCAAGTGGAGCCCATGTTGGTAAAGATTGCAGGGGTCCTTGCTGACAAAGGCTGTCATAGTCTGTGCCGCCTTCTGGGCTGCTGTGGTCCTCAGTGGCCAGAGCTTCTAGCGTCTTCTGGCTCTCTAAATAGTTTTCCTACAATGCAACTGTTTTTCCTATGCTTTTCTATTTACTAATCCTCAGGATTTTTTTGTTTGTTTGTTTCATTTTTCTTTTTTTGCCTCCACTGTGTTGCTACAGCTTCTTAACTGGGCTTCAGAGCTCTCCCATAACTACTTTTATTTGTGGATAGTTATGGAATCATTGTTTTTGTAGGGTACAAGGCCTGGTACCTTCTACTTCACCATCCTGCTGACATCACTTCTCCCCACACCCGCATCCCATTTTATTATATTTCATTGAGGGAGGAGTAATGAGTGGTTCTGGAAGGAGGAAGGAGGCTCTGGACCTGGATTTTCAGGGCATACAGGAAAAACTCTTATATTAATACCCTCTAGTATTCATTTCCATACCTAGTCATCATGGCTGCAGATAAGAAAGGAGGTCAAAAGAGGCATCCCTGACATCTGCCATCAACCATAAACCCCCTGGCACTGTCACCACTGCAGAGCTACAATGAATCCTATCCAGACTCAGGAGTGGTGTTGGAGTTAGTGTTCCATTATGTTTAATGTCTCAGAGAAAGGGAGTCTGAGCTTGCTTCAGGGGCTGGCCATCTCTAGCCAGGTCTAGATTTTCTGGGTTTTTGGCTAAGCAGAGGTGTAGACTCAGGCTCAGGGCGAGCACACAGACCAGTCAGGGCCTTGCTCGTTCACTTAATGCTGCAGGTGTCCGTCAGCCCTGCTCTGCACAGGGACACGGGGATAATTCTCTACCTCTCAAGGTGCTCACATTTCAATAGGGAAGACAGGAGCTCACTCTAATTTGTCATCAAATGATAAGCAGTGGCAGAGGCCATGGAAGGTACAGATGATATGCAAGGGGAGAGTGACCAGTTCTACAGGCCACATGATACTTTCTGTGGCTCACTTTTCCTAAACTCAAGTCCATACACTGGGCCAAAGTCCAGCACAGGACAGTTCATACGACATTGTCAGTTTGGCTTAAAAAATTTACCTGGCAGCTGCCGGATACCCCTACCCTGTGCCAGTTGCCAGGGTGGACACATGAGGAAGATATAGCTCTGTCCTCAAGGAGCTCCTCTGAAGTAGAGGAGACAGATTTAAAAACAGATAATCATTATGTAATCTGGTGAGTGTGATGATTGGGGTATGTGAAGAGTATCTAGCAAGAGTAATAACTGAGGCCAGGCACGGTGGCTCACGATTGTAATCACAGGAGTTTGGGAGGCCGAGGTGGATGCATCACTTGAGGTCAGGAATTCAAGACCAGCCTGGTCAACATGGTGAAACCCCATATCTATTAAAAATTAGCTGGGCATGGTGGTGGGTGCCTGTAATCCCAGGTACTCAGGACACTGAGGAAGGAAAATTGCTTGAACCCAGGAGGCAGAGGTTGCTGTGAGAGGAGATCATGCCACTGCACTCCAGCCTGGGCAACAGAGTGAGATTCCATCTTAAAAAAAAAAGAAGAAGAATAGTAATTGAGTAGGAGGTAATCATGGGCACCAAATGGACCCTACATCCATCAAACTGAGAAAAAGATACCCCAATATTCCAGGTCAATAATGATGCTTCCTATTTTAAACTTCCAGGTTACTAAACAATTATTTTGGACCAAGCACTGTGCTAATCTCTTTTCTATCGGCTCATCTCATTCCTACAGAAACCTTATAGGATAATAAAAATCAATAAAAAACGACTCAACATTGTATGTCATTATGGAATTGCTAATTAAAACAACAATGAGATGCCACTACACACCTATTAGAATGGCCACAATCCAAAACACTGGCAATACCAAATGCTGGCAAGGATGTGGAGCAGTAGGAGCTCTCATTCATGGCTGATGGGAATGCAAGAAGGTACAGCCACTTCGGAAGAAAATGGGACCATTTCTTATTAAATTAAACACACTCTTACCATGTGATTCAGAAATTACAATCCTTGGTATTTACCCAAATGAGTTGAAAACTTATGTCCACAGAGGAACCCACATAAGGATGTTTATAGCAACTTTATCCATAATTGCCAAATCTTGGAATCAACCAAGATGTTCTTCAGTAGGTTAATGAATAAATAAGCTGTGGAACATCCAGACAACAGAATGTTATTCAATACTAAAAAGAAATGAGCTATCAAGTCATGAAAAGATATGGAGGAACCTTAAACGCCTCTTACTAAATGAAAGAAGCCAGTCTGAAGAGGCTGCATACTGTGATTCCAGCTCAATGAAATTCTGGAAAGGAAAAAATATGGGGACAGTAAAAGGATCAGAGGTTTCCAGAGATGGGGTAGGGGAGGAATAAGTTGGAGGAACATGGAGAATTTTCAGGGCAGTTAAACTATCCTGTATGATACTGCAATCATGAATACATGCCATCATTCATTTGTCAAACCCCACAGAATGTACAACACTAAAAGTGAATCTTAATGTAAACTGTGGACTCTGGGGGATAATGATGTGACAATGTAGGCTCATCAGTTACAACAGATGTCCTCTCTGGTGTGGGATGTTAATTGTGGGAAAGGTTGTACATGTGTTGTGTCAGGGACTATATGGGAATCTGTGTACTTGCTGCTTAATTTTGGTCTGAACCTAAATCTGCTCTAAAAAAAATAAGGGCTATTAAAAAAACAGGAAAATGAGAATGTAATAATTGTTCATATTTACCAAGGCTCACTATCAGCTAGGCAGGGTTTGAGGACTTTGGATTCCCTTTAGTCCTCAAAATAAACCTTGGAGGCAGGTACTGTGATCATCATCTTCTTATATCAATGGAGCAATCGAGGCTTTCAAGGATTAAGGAAGGAGCTTCCCTCAAGTTCTTACAAGAGAAGCCAGATTCAATCTTCCAACTCAGGTTGTCCTGACTCCGGAATGCGGGCCATTTAACCACTGTGCTAGACTCTTTCTTTGAAATCCAGGTCATTATTCCATCTTGGTATAGGTCCATATAAAATTGGCAGCTTGCTTTCTCTCTTTCTCTCTTTCTCTCTTTCTCTCTTTCTCTCTTTCTCTCTTTCTTTCTTTCTTTCTTTCTTTTTCTTTCTTTCTTTCTCTTTCTTTCTTTCTCTCTTTCTTTCTTTCTTCTTTCTTCTCCTTCCTTCCTCCCTTCCTTCCTTCCTCCCTTCCTTCCTTCCTTCCTTCCTTCCTTCCTTCCTTCCTTCCTTCCTTCCTTCCTTCCTTCCTTCCTTCCTTCCTTCTTCTCTTTTTTTCTTTCTTGCTTGCTCTCTTGCATTGGTCAGCAGTTGTTTGACTCCCTCTCTGCAACAGGCTCTGTTCATTGTATGTTCATTATATGTCCATTTTCACTGTCCTGGGAGATAAGAACCTTGAAATACCTGTTCTACTTCTCCTGACCCTGGCTGCATGGAGAGGATCAGATGTGAACACTGGAATTCCAACCAGTCGGCACAATGACCTGCCCTTTATTGAACTATTTGAAAATGTGGCAGAGTCCCCTTAGTGAAATGACACAGTGCCAAAGAACACCAGGAAATTAAAATACATATAAAGTACGAAGCAGTACCTGGCACAGTTTCAAACCAATGGGCCATCAATTCTAAGCAAAGCTGCACATTTGGCATGTTTGCCTTGGAACCAAGCAGAGTTCTGGGCTTGGAAGTGAGATAGAGAAAATTCTTCCCCTCTGCCCCCCAGAAGCCAGGATTTTGGTCTGCATTAGCCAGATTAAGGCTATAATTGTCTCTTTATTGTTAATGAGATGTAGCCAGCTGGCACTGTACTTGTAATTATACCTGTAAAATCATTGTAGTTGTAGTTGTCTGTGCAGACAATCGAATACACATATATGAATATCACAGTCAAGAAATGGACTTTGAAGCTTATATTGAGCTCCAATATGCCTTGTTTAATTTACAGTTACTTTGAGTGTTCTTTCTTCCTTTTTCCGTATCATATAGAGTTTGTTTCCCAACACCAACATGCTCAGACTGTGCAAGTGCAAATAAACTCCATTGCTTCCTAGCCATGTGACCTGGGGAAAATTACTAAAGCTCTCTGAGCCTCCATTTCCATCCGTAATGGGGAAAGTAATGACCTTCTTAGGGGATAATAATAGATGCTTCACAAGGTCTATCTAAGGATTAAATAAGACCCTTCTGTTAGTAACACATGCAAGCATTTTTACTTTCCAAGTGCGTTTACTGAGAAGCCCAGGGTTCCCGCCCTGGGCTGCTACTGAGACACAAAGGTGACCAAACTTAGGCTCCTGCCTGAAAGCTCACCAAGGTGGGAGGGAGACAGATGCATGAGGGACTAATTTTCACAGCAGCCAACCGTCTTCACTACTATGACCCATCAACTGTGAGAAATGCGATTGACTTAAAAGCATCTTTTTAGGGAACATACATTAGTATGTTACACGTTCATATTCTGATATCAGAAAGGATAAAATACGGAAAAATTATCTTAGCATTAAAAAAACGTAGTGTATCTCATCATCGAAATACAAAGGGCTGGGGGAAAAGAAAACACTAGCAGCTTTGAGACTGGAGTGGTCAGAGAACAGAATCTTAGCACTGGACTTTGAGGGGTAGCCTAGAAATCCACAGGTAGAGAAGGAGCAGTGGGTGGGGCAGGGGGCAGCATGAGTCCAGGCTTGGACATGAGAACTGGCAAGAAATCGAAAGAGGGGAGGGTGAGTGTGGCGAGAGGGCCTTTGTGCACCTAGGGTTAAACAGGTGCTGGACCCTCTGGAGAGGCCCAGATGTGTCTGGGTTCAGACCCCAGCTCTGCTGCTCACGGGCAAAGCTGAGCTGGCCTTTTTGTGTTCTGTGAGCGTCTGTGTTTCTGTGCAAAACAGCAATAGAAAATCACCACTTTCGGTTCTGGTAAGAATGACACAAGGAAAAAGTATGTGACCGTGTGGGGACACATCTGGCACAGAGGAGGGGGAAGGAGCTAGTGTTGGACTCCTTTGCCCAGTTTTGCCTCCCATGTCCCCCACCCACCCCTGCAAGCAGGAATCTTCAAAATCCCAGTTCAGAAGGGGGAAGCGCTGCCCTACTAGCAAGAGGGGAAGGGGTAATTCATAGTTTTCCATAGGCAGAGCATGAAGACTGCAGCCCGGGAATGAGGGCAATGGGCGAGCGGCCTCATGCTGCACCAGGCAGCCCAGAGCAAGGCACGAGGCAGAAGGGCCCCCAGCTCATGGAATTGGAATAGGGATCAATATTGCTATGCCATTGGATCAATATTCCCATGTCCCTCTTATTCATCATCTGCTAGGCTTTTATTGTCCCCTTCCTTGCCCCATTCTCTGCCTCCCGGGTCCTGGCCCCTCGCCACCCCACCTCCCCTTGCCAAAATTATCAGATATGGCTGTCATCTGGGCCAGGCAGGCCGCCAGGTCAGCTTACGCAATGTGTGGCGCCTACTTAAAGTGTCTGAGGGACTCACCACTCCGTCAGGACCTGGGGGCAGGGATTAATTATGGCTCCCTCTTTCTTCTTTTTTGCTTTTGTAAAGGTACAGTATGAATTGGTGTTTTCCTCAGCGTTCCCCTCTCCTCATCCCTTAAAGCGACAGAAGAATCAAAGGGTATGCGCTTATTAGACCACAGAGGAATGTGGGCAGGGAAGGAAGCCGCTGGCAGGATTCCTCCCTCGTGAGAGGGTTAGTGGAAAGATCCATCCAGGAGAGCTTGGAGGAGGCCCAGTGGTTGGGTGGTAGTCCCTGAACGAGCTCTGGGCAATGCATTCCTCACACACCTCTAAGAAAAAGTGTGTCAGTTCAGGTCGCAAACAGACTGTTTTTCAGACTCACATTTATTCCACCCCATATTATTCACCTTGGCAAAGTTGTACCACATACTACTTTCTCTTCAAAAGCTTACATTCCAGTAACTTCTAAGAATATAGCTTCTGGGCCGGGCGCAGTGGCTCACGCCTATAATCTCAGCACTTTGGGAGGCCAAGGTAGGAGGATTGCTTGAGCCCAGGAGTTTGAGACCAGTCTGAGCAACATAGAGAAAGCTCATCTCTACTAAAAATAATTTTAAAAAATTAGTCAGGTGTGGTGGTGAACACCTGTAGTCCCAGCTACTCAAGAGGCTGAGGTGTGAGGATTGCTTGAACTCGGAAGGATGAGGCTGCATTGAGCTATGATCACATCACTGCACTCCAAACTGAATGACAGAATGAGGCCCTGTCTCTAAAACTAAAATAAAATAATACAGTTTTCTGAACTTTGCAAATATTTGCATGAAATGTGTGTAGTAATAGAGGGGTAGACATATTATGCAGTGACACAGATGGGCACATTTATTCTGTCGGAATGACTGAGGGCTTCCTGGAGGAGGTCACATCAGAGCTGGGCTTTGAGGTATGGTTAGGCATTCAGGAGGCAGAGAATGCCCAGGAAGACTTATAAATATCAAGAGCAACAGCAACAGGCTGCCTGGGAAGCAGCTGGGTCCTGAGGCAGGGCCATGATCAGACCAGCAGGAGGCTCCTCTGTCTACAGGACCCAGAACAGAGGCCAGATGGAGGGCAGCTTATCCTGCGTCTAAACGTTTAAAAGCTGAGAATCAGCTTAACTGTTAAGTAAACTATTTCTACTCAAAGTGTTTAAAATGTGGGTCTATTTTATCAAAAATATAAAGTCACTGAAAAAAGCTAAACAATAAAAAGCTAAAAAAAGCTAAAAGATAAAAAAAAAATCCATTATATTTTTTTCTAAAAAGAAATTTCTTCTAAAATATTCGGAATTATTTTTAAGAGCAGAATGTTAAGATATGATTTATTTAATTTTGTGTATATATATATTTTAAAATTGCGGCAACATATATAATATAAAATTTATCATTTTAACCATATTTTATTTTATTTTTCTTTTCTTTCTTTTTTTTTTTTTTTTTTTTTTGAGACAGAGTCTCACTCTGTACCCAGGCTGGAGTACAGTAGCGAGATCTTGTCTCACTGCAGCCTCTGCTTCCCGGGCTCAAGTGATTCTCCTGCCTCCCTCCTGAGTAGCTGGGACTACAGGCGCCCGCCACCGCACCTGGCTAAATTTCTGTATTTTTAGTAGAGGTGAGGTTTTGCCACGTTGGCCAGGCTGCTCTTGAACTCCTGACTTCAGGTGATCTGCCCGCCTCAGCCTCCTAAAGTGCTGGGATTACAGGTGTAAGCCACCGCGCTTGCCCCATTTTAACCATTTTTAAATATAGTTCAGTGGAATTAAGTGTATTCACATTGTTGTACCACCATCACCAGCATTTATCTCCAGAACACTTCATCTTACAAAACTGAAACTCTGTACTTACTAAATAATAACGCCTCATTCCCCTTTTCCCCCAGCCCCTGGCAACCACCGTTCTAATTTCCGTCCCTACAGATCTGACAACTGTAATTGCCTCATGGAAGTAGAATCACGCAGTGCTTGTGTTTTTGCAGCTGGCTTACTTCACTTAAGACAGTGTGCCAGGATCATCCATATCATAGCATGTACCAGAATTTCCTTCTTTAAAAGGCTGAATTTTTAAACATTTTAAATATTTTCACATTTAAACATTTTAAGAAATTGCTTCAATATCCACCTAGCTGCTGAAATGGAGTCAGTATCATGCTTCGTGCATGTTATATGTAGACCTACAAACTTGAGTGTAAAGCCGGTTGCTTAAGATTGCAGAGTGTCCCTCGGCCTTCACGTGCAACTGTTGCAAACCCTATGGCAGTGCATAAATTCATCTCAGTCCCTGATTTGGAAAGCAAAGCAAGTAATAAAACAGAAAACTTGGCCTTTTTGTGTGGAACCATACACTCATAGTATCCAAGAAGAACGACTGGGCAAGTATATTAATTTATTTTTCTCTTACCCAAGCCCTCTTGCAGCTGTCATGCTCTCTGCTCTTTGAAGCTGCGGCAACCTCAGTGTTGATAAGGGTGGAATGCACAAAGGCTCCCAGCATTTGAACCTGTCTACCTTTTGTTTCAAGGACAGAAGGCAAAAGACACGGAATAGTCTTTCCCAAGGGCCTGAACGGTGTTCGTAATGAAGTGGATGTTGAGGGGTTTGGAGCATGCGCTGCACCTGGAATTTTTTGGCATCCTTTTACACGTAAGGTTCTATAAAGGGATGTTCAGGGTACAGAGCAGGGCACCATTGCCTGGGTCTGAGGGAATTACTGACCAGAACCATCAACTTTTAGCTTGAGGGGTTGGTGCAGTGATCCTCCTTAGCTCCATTAGACACTCTCGGCTGCACCAAATAAACTTAGAGTCTAAGGAAAAGTAATGTGGCCTCAAGAGAAGTCCTCGAGTGTCCCTGGTACCATCTCATTGCAGTTTATTTCTATGCCAGATGGGGATGATGAAATGTTTTGAGGACAGGCAACCTAGAAGTCAGGTAGTTCTTCATGCTCCCTTAAAATCAGGTATCTTTTGTCCTAATTTTCTTTCTTCAGAGCCTGTAGAAGTCCAAAGCTTCATCACTAAGGGTTTAATTCGCATCTCCTCCTCATCCTCCTCCATTTCCTTGAGTTTTTATCTCCTTGGATGTTGTCACTGTTCTGCACTCCGTCCTTTTAAGATGAAATTTTGAGTTTAAAGAAAAAGCACACACAAATAAAAAGTCTGTGCAAAAATGTTACAACAGTAGAATTTATTTAAAACATCCTGTGTGTGTGTTTATGGATCAGGGAGAGAATGCAAAGCAGGGGTTTATCTCACAGAAGGGCAAATCACATCAAATACAGCAGCAGGCTTCCTTGCTCTTAAAAGGTGCTTTGACCACTTTATTTCCTGAGGGTGTTTCTGTGACTTATCACACCAGTAAGTCACTGTTGTTCTCAATATTATTGGCTTGTACCATTCCACCATTCCTCCCCAGTTTTGTTTTTTTGATTTTTTTTTTTTTTTTAGACAGAGTCTTTCCTTGCATCCAGGCTGGAGTGCAATGGCATGACCTCGGCTCACTGCAACCTCCACCTCCCAGGTTCAAGCGATTCTCCTGTCTCAGCCTCCCAAGTAGCTGGGATTACAGGTGCGCACCACCAAGCTCAGCTAATTTTTTGTCTCTTTAGTAGAGATGGGGTTTCATCATATTGGCCTAGCTGGTCTCGAACTCCTGACCTTGTGATCCACCTACCTTGGCCTCTTAAAGTGCTCAGATTATAAGTATGAGCCACAGCGCCCGGTTCTCCCCACTTCTTTCTTCTTTCTTCTCTCATCCCTCCAACTTCCCACTTTGGAGCAACAAATTCACTCCTTGTCATATATAGAACAACTTTCTATACTTACACATACACATGCCTCTGGAACTTTCAGCCAGCCAATATTTTGACTTTCAACACCTCAACTTCTTCTCACAAACACTGACAAAGATACTTTTCTCAAACAAAGGCTATTCCCTCCCTTAGAAGAATTCTGGTGTCAATATTAGGAAGATAACATTTTTTGTCTGTTCCATTACAGAAAAATGGATGGAGATGTTTTACAACCTGAACGCTGGTGCCAGTTAGGGCAACAGTCATGTGGCAATGGCTATGAATTGCAAGCATTGCTGATTGTTATCTGCTGCTACTGCCTTTGAGCTGGAGCGGAACAGATCAACACGGGCCAAACAGGAGCCTCTTTGGAGATTTCTCTACTGCTTCAAGCACACAGATTCCAAGTTTAGAAGCTCAAGAGCTCAAGAGAAGATTGAAAATAAAATACATTTAGTTTTTGTCATCTCTTTGGGATTACTTGACTATCAGAAAAGAATATCACAAGATAATATAAATAACAAATTACTATAAACCTATCCTTGGTGGATCCTTCACCTATACAAATGAGACCAGGTGTTAATTTGATGACTGTCAGAGCTGGAAGGGCACTAAGGCATTATCTAGTCCAGTGAATGACGGTCAAATTTATGTGGCACAGCAGAACTCTTTTTTCAGAAAGACTCGTATTCAGATGCCTGATAAAAACAGAAATTCTCTAACTGAAGCAGGGATTAGGGACTGGAGAGTTTACGTATATGAAATATATATATGTGAGTGTGCGTGTATGTGTATATGTATATGTGGGGGGATGTATGTGTATATATGTGTGTGGGTATGTATATAAGTATTGCATTCTATGTGCCACGCTCTGTGGTAAGACCTGGAGTTAGAGCAACAAATAAAGACATGACCTCGGCCTTCATGGAGCGATCAATCTAGTGAAAAAGACCATTTTGCACTTCCCCTACAAGATCTGGGAGGGTTTGAAAATTTTTTATTTTTATTTATTTTTTTGAGGCAGAGTTTTGCTCTTGTTGCCCAGGCTGGAGTGCAACGGCACAATCTCAGCTCACTGCAACCTCCTCTACCTCCTGTGTTCAAATGATTCTTCTGTCTCAGCCTCCTGAGTAGCTGGGATTACAGGCACCTGCCACTAAGCCTGGCTAATTTTTGTTATTTTTAGTAGAGACGGTGTTTCACCATGTTGGCCAGGCTGGTCTCAAACTCCTTACCTCATGTGATCCACCTGCCTTGGCCTCCCAAAGTGCTGGGATTACAGGTGTGAGCCACTGCGCCTCGCCAAAAATTTTTTTTAATTGACATGTAATAATTGGACCTATTTATGGGGTACAGAGTGATATTTTAATATAGGTATACAATATGTAGTGATTAAACCAGGGTAATTTACATACCCATTATTTCAAACATTTTTCATTTCTTTGTGATAGGAACATTCAAAATCCTCTCTCCCAGCTGTTTGAAAATATACAACAAATTCTTGTTAACTGCAGTCATCCTTCAGTGCTGTAGAACACTGGAACTTATTTTTTCTGTCTAGCTGTAATTCTCTAGTCATAACCAACATTTTCTTATCCCTACTCTACCCTGTCCAGCCTCTAGTAACCACAATTCTACTCTACTTCTATGAGATCAACGTTTTCAGCTCCCACATATGAATGAGAACATGTGATGCTAGTCTTTCTGTACCTTGCTTATTTTACTAACATAATGCACTCCTTGTTCTTCCATGTTGCCGTGAATGACAAGATTGCATTGTTTTTTATGGATGAATAATATTCCATTGTGTATACATATCACATTTTCTTTATCCATTCATCAGTTGATGGACACTACAGGTTGATTTTGTATCTTGGCTATTGTAAATAGTGCTGCAACAAACATGGGAGTACAGATGTCTCCTTAATATACTGATTTTCCTTCCTTTAGATAAATACCCAGTAGTGGAAGTGCTGTTTCATATGGAAGTTCTATGTGTAGTTTTTTTGAGGAACCTCCATATTGTTTTTCATAATGGCTGTACTACTTTACATTCCAACCAACAATACATAAGTTCCCTTGTTACTTTTTGTCTTTTTGTTGACAGCCATTCTATCTGGGGAAATATAATATTTTGCTGTGGTTTTGATTTACAGTTCCCTGGTTATTAGTCACATTGTGCATTTTTTCATATACTTCTTGGTCCTTTGTGTGTCTTTTTCTGAGAAATGTCTTTTCAGATCATTTGCCCATTTTTTTTTAATGGGATTTCTTTTTTTCTGTTGAGTCATTTGAATTCCTTATATATTTTAGATCCCTTGTTGCAGGAATAGTTTACAAATATTTTTCCCTATTCTTCAGGTTATCTCTTCACTCTGTTGATTGCTTCCTTTGGTGTGCAGAAACTTTTGACTTGACATGAATCCACTGGTTGAAATAGACTTTTGTTGCCTGTGCTTTGGAAGTCTTATTCATAAAACATTTTCCTGGACCAATGTCCTAAAGCATGTCCCCTATGTTTTCCTCTAGTAATTTCATAGTTTCAGAGATTACATTTAAATCTTTAATCCATCTTGAGTCCATTTTTATGCGTGGAAAAAGGTATCATTTTCATTTCATTTAATTTTTTTTTTGGTTCTGGATATGGGTATTCAGTTTTCCCAGCACCATTTTTTGAAAACAGTGTCCTTTTCTCAATACATGTTCTTGGCACCATTTTACAAAATCAGTTTTCTGTAAGTTTGTGGATTTATTTCTGGGTTCTCTATTTTTCCCTTGGTCTATGTGACTCTTTCTATACCAGTACATATGGTTTTGATATAGTTTTGTAGTATATTTTGATGCCAGTAAGTGTGATGTCACTAGCTTTGTTCCTTTTGTTTAGAATTCCTTTAGATTTTTTTTTTTGTCATTCCATACAAACTTTAGGATTTTTTTCTCTATTTTTGTGAACATAGAAATTGCACTGAATCCATAGATTGCTTAGGTAGTATGGCCATTTTGATAATATTAATTCTTTGAATCCGTGAACATGGAATGTCTTTCCACTTGTTTGTGTCTTCTTCAATTTATTTCATCAGTATTTTGTAGTTTTTATTGTAGAGATTTTTCGCATTCTTCATTAAATTTATTCTTAAGTTTTTTTTAACTATTACAAATAAAATTCCTTTTTTGATTTCATTTTTATCTAGTTTGTTATTGGTGTATAAAAACACTACTAATTTTTATATGTTGATTTTCTATCCTGCAACCTTAGTGAATTTGTTTATTAGTTCTAAGAGATTTTTTTTGGTGAAGTTTTCAGGTTTTTCTATCTATAAGATCAAGTTATCTGAAAACAGGAACAGTTTGACCTCCATTTCTCCAATTTGGATGGCCTTTGTTTCTTTGTCTTGTCTAAGTATTGTGTTAAATAAGAGTTTGTGAAAGTGGGCATTCTTGTCTTGTTCCAAAAAGCTTAGAGGAAAAGCATTCAACTTTTCCTCATTCAGTATGATATTAGCTGTCAGTTTGCCATATATGGCCTTTATTAAGTTGAGGTATGTTCCTTTTGTACCTAATTTGTTGGGAGATTTTTCATGAAGGGATGTAGAATTTTACCAAATCCTTTTTCTGCATCTATTGAGATACTCATATAATTTTTGTACTTCATTCTGTTGATGTGAGGTATCACATTTATTGAGTTGCATATGTTGAACCACTCTTGCATTCCTGGGGCTAAATCCCACTTGATTATGGTGTATAATTTTTTAATGTGCTGTTGGATTTAGTCTGCAAATATTTTGTTGAGGATTTCTGCATCTATGTTCATCAGGAATAGTAGCCTGCAGTTTTCTTCTTCTTTTTTTTTTTTTTTTATTGTGCCCTTGCTTGGCTTTGATATCAAATAATGCTGACTTCATAAGAATGAGCTTGGGAAAATTCCCTCCTCTTCAATTTTTTGAAATAGTTTGAGAAGAACTGATGTTAGTTATTTTTTAAAGGTTTGATAGAATTCAGCAGTGAAACCATTCAGTCCTGGGCTTTTCTTTGTTAGGAGACTTTTATTACTGACCCAGTCTCCTTACTTGTTATTGGTCTGTTCAGATTTTCTATTTAGTTCTGGTCCAATCTTGGTAGGTTATTTGTGTCCAGGAATTTACCAGTTTCCTTTTATTGCTATAAACTTGCCTCTTAATACCACTTTTGCTATATCCCATAGGATTTGATCTGTTTGTGTCTTCTTCTCCTTCTCCTCCTCTTCTTCTTCTTCTTCTTCTTCTTCTTCTTCTTCTTCTTCTTCTTCTTCTTCTTCTTCTTCTTCTTCTTCTTCTTCTTCTTCTTCTTCTTCTCCTTCTTCTTCTTCTTCTTCTCCTTCTCCTTATTCTTCTTCTTCTTCTTCCTCTTCTTCTTCTTCTTCTTCCTTCTTCTTCTTTTGTTGGATACAGGGTCCTGCTCTGTCACCCAGACTGGACCGCAGTGGCATAATCATAGCTTACTGCAGTCTCAAATTCCTGGGCTTAATTGATCCTTCCACCTCAGCTTCCCAATTATCTGGGAGTATAGGCACACATTGCCATACCTGACTAATTTTTTTCTTTTTTTTTTTTTTTTGAGATGGAGTCTCATTCTGTAGTCCAGGCTGGAGTATAGTGGCATGAACTCAGCTCACTGCAACCTCTGCCTCCCAGGCTCAAGCGATTCCCCCATGCCCAGCTGATTTCTGCATTTTTAGTAAAGGTGGGGTTTTGCCATGTTGGCCAGGCTGATCTCGAATTCCTGACCTCAAGTGATCCACCCTCCTCGGACTCCCAAAGTGCTGTGATTACAGGCATGGGCCACCCTGTCTGGCTGCTGGCTAATTTTCATATTTTTTGCAGAGACAGAGATCTCATTTTGTTGCCCAGGCTGATCTGAAACTCCTGGGCCCGAGAAATTTTTCTGCTGTGGCCTCCTAAAGTCCTGGGATTATGGGCATGAGCCACCATACCTGACTCGCAACCAATTTTTAGTATTCATACCGTTTCCAAAATTCCTCTTGTTACTGATTTCTAGTTTTATTTCATTAGATATGAAAAGATACTTTATATGATTTAGGGTTTTTTAAGAGTTGTTGAGACTTGTTTTGGCCTAACACGTGGTCTTTCCTCCATAGTGTCCCACTTGCTGATGAGAGGAACGTGTAATCTGCAGCTGTTCGATGAAATGTTTTGTAAATGCCTACTAGGTCCTGTGAGGTCTTTTGTAACAAACCTAGAATAGCCTTTGGTGAAACTCATGGAAAGTCAAAAGCTCCAGGAGAGATTTTGCTTATCTTGTGAAGAAAGTTGATAGACTCTGAATGACAGTGGCATTCTCTGAGTATGAGTAACACATTTCAGAGTTTGGTCTTGCTACATGCTTATGAGGGATTTGTTTAGTAGGCAGGTCCCTTAAGAAAATTGACACCAAGTCATTTAAGCACCAGGCAAAGGGGGAAAAGAAGAAATAGGTCTATTTTTCCATTCATTCATTCATTCATTCATTCACTCACTTCTTTAGTCACTATTTCTTGTGAGCCTGCCTTGTCCCCTGAGCTAGAAGCTTAGTCTGGCAGGGACAGAAAAATAAAACAATTATAATATGGTATGTAATTAGTCATTTGTTAGAAAGACAAACATGGTACCATGGAAACACTTTAGAGAGGAAGACAAATGATTCAGGGAGGAGGGGATGAGGGATACCAAAGAAAGTAATACCTGCATCCAGGTGCAGAGGTGCCACAAGCTGCTGCCACTCATCTGGCTCCTTCTGGGAGTGAGCAAGCCTAGGGGAGGAGTCTGCCTCAGCCTCTGGACTTAACCCAGGCCCTCCATCCTCTGTAGTGTTTAAAGAATTCATGCACTCTATGCTCTACATTTTGCTTAATTAGGCAAACACTTGAAGTTAATTACCTGGCAATGCCTTATGGGTTAGTCATACTACTCCCAGGGCTGGCCATTTAGAAGGTTCCTGGAGAGTGACTTGGGTCAGCGTGTGCTGACTCTGCACTGAACAGGAGATGGGAGGAGGAGGTGAGGGAAGGGAGGGCGTCAGAGGGTCTGGAACATGACCCCTACCAGAGCTGGGAAGGGATTTAGCCCACATCAAGGTGTTGGGGCTTTTGCATGGATCTGAAGTCAGATTGACCAGCCCCAATGCCCCACCTCTCCTCGGTTGACTTCTCAGCAAACCTTTCCACCTCTCTGAGTCTCAGATTTGTACTGCTCCTACCCTCCTCTTCCTATGCCTGTCTCTTTCTTTGTGTCCACGTGTCTTAAGAGAGATTTTCCGTTTTTTTTTAAATTGCACTTCTTATGGAATAATTAATTTCTTCCAAATTTTATGAAGCACAGATTTGAATAACTGATAATAAGAATAAAATAGCCAGAGTGACCACCTTGGGGTAAGTCCAGTCTGTAATAAAGATGCTTGTTGATTTCATGACCATGTGTACATGTACAGCTTCTTTTACAATATGAAAGTGAGGTCTTCCCTCGATACCTTTGGAGACCTTGAGGGACCTGAGAGATTTTCAGTTAAAAAAGAAAAAGTTTTTCTCAGCCTCCATTTTACAGAGGAGGAAACTGGGCCTAGAGAATTAGCAGCAAATCCAGAACTTGACACAAATCCCATAAGCCCAGCCAAGCGATTTTTGCTCTACGACTCAAGCCTTCCTCTCTCCTCCTCCCTTCAGTGTGTGTGTGTTGGAAACACAAGTTTTCCGGAGAGGGATCTGCTGAAAGGAAGCTACAATAGGCTGGGTTACCCAATCAGGTGCTATATTTTAAAATATAACATCTCTGTCTCTGAATATTTCCACCAAATAATTTAATCAAACTGGGAAGGATGATGCTTGCTAAAAGCAATATTTGTATTCTGCATTCCTAAACTGTGCCCGATGCAAGGAAGTGGACAGCTATGGCTTCATCCGCTCAGCCCTCTCCTCTCTTCTGGGTTAAGCACAGCCTGACCAATCAGAATCTCTCCTGGGAGGCTTTCCAAGATCGGCAGTGCCACTTTTGTAAAAACGTGAGCCAGAAGCTGTAGGAAATGCTGAACTCTCGCTGGGTCATGAAAGTCCATCTGCAGAGAGTGTTAATGCCATCAGCCCTCAGAGAGAGGCCGAGAGAGAATTCTGAGGGTATTGGCCTCTTTGGTTTTTATTTTCTTTGGGGCTTAATTGTACATCTGCTTTTCTGCGGGTACAGGGACCTCCCAATAAATTCTCAACCACACCTAAGCTAGTTCATTGTGTAGCTCTGTCCCTTGCAACTCCAGCATCCTGACTGGAGCGCATTCCAGTAAATGCTAATGCTGCTTTTTTCTCCTTTTAACGACCCGTGCTGAGCATCTCTGATACACAAGGCATGATGCTGGGCATTTTTTTAATGTGGAATTTCCTCTTAGCAACTGCATGGTGAGGTCAGAGTTATTCATTCGACATTTTCAAGGAAGAGACAGACTCAGAGCAATTCAGTACTTTTCACACTCACTGCAGTCACTGTAATGAATTACCACAACTTGGTGGCTGTGAAACAGCAGAAATTTGTTCTCTCTCAGTTCCGGAGGCCAGAAGTCAAAAATCAATGTGTCAGCAGTGGGTGTTCCCTCCTGAGGCTCTAGGGGAAACTATGCTCCTTGCTTTTTCCACCTTCTGATGGTAGCCTGCATTCCTTGGCTTGAGGCTACGTTACTCCCATCTCTGCCTCCATGGTCACCTTGCCTCCTTCTCTTCTGTCTATGTCAAATCTCCCTCTGCCTCTCTCTTATAAGGACATGTGCCATCGGATGTAGGGTTCACTCAGATAATCCAGGATGATTTCCCCATCTCAGAATTCTTAACTTCATGACATCTGCAAACATTATTTTTCCAAATAAGATCACATTCACAGATTCCAGGATTAGGATGTGGACACGTCTCTAGTTGGGGGGATCACTGTTCAACCCTTACACTCACATCACTAGGAGCTGCAGAGCAGGCACCAAATCCAGTCTACCCAAACCTCTGACCAGGGCCCTTTCCAGCCAATGACACAGATCCCAACAGGAAGAGGGACTTAGAGTCACAGAATTGAGGGTTACCCAGACCCCTTTTTATAATCTCCTCTCTTTAAGTTAAGATGGTAAAATTGCAAGACACAGTAAGTGATTTGCACCAAATCTCATATCCATCCTTGCCAGAATCGTCCACAATCTTCACATACCATAAGACAAATTCAGCCTCACTTCCAGAAGATCCAAATCTCCTTTTCTTCAAGGGTGTGACCTGGAACTAGCTCATTAGTTCGTCCTAGAGGACCCTAGGATTTTATTGTTATTATTTGCCTTTTTTGATAGAGGGAGAAGCATCCCTTTGCAGACAATCATCGTGGTCCATGTTATACAGGGGTTAGCCCTGTGCTTGACAGATTGCCTACTACACTTTATTAGAGCCCATTACAATTTCCAACATTTGTCATATGAAAATGCCTTCTAACAAATACCAGCTTGTTAGAGAATGGCTGTTAGCAGGATAAATTGGTCTTGCTTTGCTCCTACCTCGTCAGCTCCAACCCTAGCACCTAATCAAACTTTGACAATCAAAACCCTATATAGGTTTCCTAATGGATGCAAAACAGGTGGGGAAAGCACGGTCCACTGCAGTAGCATCCAGAGAACACAAAATATATCAACTTCCACTCCCACAGTACAGGCTTGCTTCCCCACAAAGCTGGACAAGAAGCAGAGCTAAATGAACCATCTCTTTCTGTGCAAGCTATTACCAGCTAAATGACTTTAAAAAAAAAAAAAGAATCCAGAGCAGCCCGTATTGAGCTTCCATCCTAATGAAATGCAGTCTGGTTGAAGTGTTGCTGGTTATACAAGGCCCGGTGCAGAAATCCTGATCAAAGCCTCTTGGCATGTGAAGTCATCAGTAATTCGACAGCTTATTTGGGTGAAAAGAGCTCCTTTCTGGCTGTTTCACTTCAGGCCCACCCCAGAGAGGCACACAACTCAAGCAAACAAGACTGCTGGCAAATCAAGACGCCTCTTCCCAAGATGTGACACGAAACACAAGTCAGCAGCAGCAGCCGGATGCAGCGATAAGGTCGCGCGGGGGGAGCTGGTGTATGTCACACATGCTATTTGCATGTATGTCATCTGTTCTGGTGAGACTGAGACGTGCTTCACAGATACATGAGCAGTGGCCTTTTGACCTGTACGAGGCTGAGAGCAGCTCTCCCCAGGAGCCGCCGCCCTTCCAGGGAAGGAGCGGTGACAGCGTAAGCAACGAAGAGAACGAGGTGCTCCTGGTCACTCTTGAATTTCATTAAATATTTCCTGATACCTGCTTGTGCTAGGCATGATGCTGGTTCCTGGCTATAAATATTCACAACCTCTACCCTTTATGAGCTCACAATCTAGCTGAAAAGATGAAATATCAGAATGCAATTACAATTCACTTAGTCAGTGCTATGACAGGGCAGTCCTAAGACTATGAGGACACAGAGGGCCCTAACTTGGTGCTGGGAAGATAAAGAACACTGCTCAGCTGAAGGGACAGTAGCCAAGCAAAAACACAGTGGAGAGGCCAGGGAGGGGGGAAACAGAAGTGCATACTCTTCCCAAGCAAACTCCTCTCCAAAGTGGTTTGTTTTTAGCATTTAAAGGTAATGTTTATTGACATATTGTCATTAAGACTATACTAAAATATGTTAGCAGAGGTTGGGCGCATTGGCTCATGCCTACAATCCCAGCACTTTGGGAGGCCGAAGTGGGTAGATCACCACAGGTCAGGAGTTTGAGACCAGCCTGGACAACACAGCAAAACACTGTCTCTACTGAAAATACAAAAATTAGCTGGGTGTGGTGGCGGGCACCTGTAATGCCAGCTACTTGGGAGGCTGAGGCAGGAAAATCAATTGAACCCGGGAGGCAGAGGTTGCAGTGAGCAAAGATCATGCCATTGCACTCCAGCCTGAGTGACAAGATTGAAACTTTGTCTCAAAAAAAAAAAAAAAAATTAGCAGAAAAATTGTATAGTGTATGATTGACATATCAGTGATCAGACTGTGTTATGTGCAGAAAAGGTGGTAGAAAGGTAAAACATTATTTTTATGTTTGCTTTTTAAATATTCAATTGCATAGTCATACACCCTGTAGCCCTATTCCTAGAAGTACACCCTCTGGCAGTAGAATCTGGTTATGCCTTTGTCTCCCAAGTGAGGTAAGTAGGTGAAGAGGAGTGGAGGCAGGGAGTAAGGGAGGGGAGGATGGACCAAGCTGAGGCAAGAGTATATGCAAAGGCACTGGGGTAGGAAGGCCCATAGCAGAGTTGGGAAACCCTGAACACATCTATTTGGCTGAAATGAAGATTTTGTTTAAGGGAATCCTGATAAAAAATATTTGAAGAAGAGATTAGGGCCAGTTGTAAGGGTTTTTGATATCAAGCCAAAGATTTGGGTTGAGTTTTCTTTGGTAATAAATGAGAAACACAGCTTCTGAGAAAGGGGCTGGCAGACTCCAAGTTTTGCTTTATGTACCTGACAGTGAAGTGAACCCTGTTCCAGGTTCTGGGAGAGGCACAAAATTTAACCACGTTATATCCCTAAAGGACTTAATAATTCTGATCAGGAGAGAAAAGGCATACATCCAGCACCAACTAGCAAATGATTACAAGTTCATATTAACAAGCATGTCCTGGTCTGGTCTTGCACTAGCAGTTGGTCCCTGGGATCCCAAATCACTTTCCCTTCTAGAGTTTTCGTTTTCTGATCTTTGAAATGGGCATTATTCTCCCTACTGCATGAAGACCTAGTAAGCAGATGTTCTGTGTAAAGCTAGGACCTGCCAAGTCATAGATTCAGAACAAATGGAGTTTTTGTATTGAAAGATAAGTTTATAATCTTTGATGGGTCAAATAATAATTTTCTTTCTTTTTTTTTTCCTTTTTTCTTAAAAAAAACCTGGGATACATGTGCAGAACGTGCAGGTTTGTTACATAGATGCACGTGTGCCATGGTGGTTTGCTGCACCTATTAACCCATCCTCTAAGTTCCCTCCCCTGACCCCCCATCCCCCAACAGGCCCTGGTGTGTGTTGTTCCCCTCTTTGTGTCCTTGTGTTCTCAATGTTCAACTCTCACTTATGAGTGAGAACATGCGGTGTTTGGTTTTCTGTTCCTCTGTTAGTTTGCCGAGGATGATGGCTTCCAGCTTCATCCATGTCCCTGCAAAGGACATGATCTCATTCCTTTTTATGGTCTCATTCCTTTTTATGGATATGAAATTCTGGGTTGAAAATTCTTTCTTTTAAGAACGTTGAATATTGTCCCCCAATCTCTTCCGGCTTATAGAGTTTCTTCTGAGAGGTCTGCTGGTAGTCTGATGGGCTTCCCTTTGTAGGTGACCTGGCCTTTCTCTCTGGCTGCCCTTTACAGTTTTTCCTTCATTTCAAACTTGGGAAATCTGATCATTATGTGTCTTGGGGTTGATCTTCTCATGGAGCATGTTAATGGTGTTCTCTGTATTTTCTGAATTTGTATGTTGGCCTGTCTTGCTAGGTTGGGGTGGTTCTCCGGATAAGATTCTGCAGTGTTTTCCAGCTTGTTTCAATTCTCCCTGTCTCCTTCTTGTATTTAAATCAATTGTAGGTTTGGCCTTTTTATGAAGTCCCATATTTCTTTTTTTTTTATTATTATACTTTAAGTTCTAGGGTACATTGCACAATGTGCAGGTTTGTTACATAAGTATACATGTGCCATGTTGGTGTGCTGCACCCATTAACTCATCATTTACATTAGGTGTATCTCCTAATGCTATCCCTCCCGCCTGCCTTCACCCACAACAGGCCCCGGTGTGTGATGTTCCCCTTCCTGTGTACAAGTGTTCTCATTGTTCAATTCCCACCTACGAGTGAGAACATGCGATGTTTGGTTTTTTGTCCTTGCGATAGTTTGCTCAGAATGACGGTTTCCACCTTCATCCATGTCCTTACGAAGGACATGAACTCATACTTTTTTATGACTGCATAGTATTCCATGGTGTATATGTGCCACATTTTCTTAATCCAGTATATCATTGATGGACATTTGGATTGGTTCCAGTGGACATTTGGGTTGGTTCCAAGTCTTTGCTATTGTGAATAGTGCTGCAATAAACATACGTGTGCATGTGTCTTTATAGCAGCATGATTTATAATCCTTTGGGTATATACCCAGTAATGGGATGGCTCAATCAAATGGTATTTCTAGTTCTAGACCCTTGAGGAATCGCCACACTGTCTTCCACAATGGTTGAACTAGTTTACAGTCCCACCAACAGTGTAAAAGTGTTCCTATTTCTCCACATCCTCTCTAGCACCTGTTGTTTCCTGACTTTTTAATGATTGCCATTCTAACTGATGTGAGATGGTATCTCACTGTGGTCTTGATTTGCATTTCTCTGATGGCCAGTGCTGATGAGCCTTTTTTCATGTATCTGTTGGCTGCATAAATGTATTCTTTTGAAAATTGTCTGTTCATATCCTTCACCCACTTTTTGATGGGGTTGTTTGTTTTTTTCTTGTAAATTTGTTTGAATTCTTTGTAGTTTCTGGATATTAGCCCTTTGTCAGATGAGTAGATTGCAAAAATTTTCTCCCATTCTGCAGGTTGCCTGTTCACTCTGATGGTAGTTTCTTTTGCTGTGCAGAAACTCTTTAGTTTAACTAGATCTCATTTGTCAATTTTGGCTTTTGTTACCTTTGCTTTTGGTGTTTTAGACATGAAGTCCTTGCCCATGCCTATGTCCTGAATGGTATTTCCTAGGTTTTCTTCTATGGTTTTTATGGTTTTAGGTCTAACATTTAAGTCTTTAATACATCTTGAATTAATTTTTGTATAAGGTGTAAGGAAGGGATCCAGTTTCAGCTTTCTACATATGGCTAGCCAGTTTTCCCAGCACCATTTATTAAATAGGGAATCCTTTCCCAATTTATTGTTTTTGTCAGGTTTGTCAAAGATCAGATGGTTGTAGATGCGTGGTATTATTTCTGAGGGCTCTGTTCTGTTCCGTTGGTCTATATCTCTGTTTTGGTACCAGTACCATGCTGTTTGGGTTACTGTAGCCTTGTAGTATAGTTTGAAGTCAGGTAGCATGATGCCTCCAGCTTTGTTCTTTTGGCTTAGGATTGACTTGGCAATGTGGGCTCTTTTTTGGTTCCAATATGAACTTTGAGTAGCTTTTTCCAATTCTGTGAAGAAAGTCATTGACAGCTTGATGGGGATGGCATTCAATCTATAAATTACCTTGAGCAGTATGGCCATTTTCACGATATTGATTCTCCCTATCCATGAGCATGGAATGTTCTTCCATTTGTTTGTGTTCTCTTTTATTTTGTTGAGCAGTGGTTGGTAGTTCTCCTTGAAGAGGTCCTTCACATCCCTCGTAAGTTGGATTCCCGGGTATTTTATTCTCTTTGTAGTAATTGTGAATGGGAGTTCATTCATGATTTGGCTCTCTGTTTGTCCGTTATTGGTATATAGGAATGCTTCTGATTTTTGCACACTGATTTTGTATTCTGAGACTTTGCCAGATTCACCAAAGTTGAAATGAAGGAAAAAATGTTAAGGGCAGCCAGAGAGAAAGGTCAGGTTACCCACAAAGGGAAGCCCATCAGACTAACAGCAGGTCTCTCGGCAGAAACTCTACAGGCCAGAAGAGAGTGGGGGCCAATATTCAGCATTCTTAAAGAGAAGAATTTTCAACCCAGAATTTCATATCCAGCCAAACTAAGCTTCATAAGTGAGGGAGAAATAAAATTGTTTGCAGACAAGTAAATGCTGAGAGATTTTGTCACCACCAGGCCTGCCCTACAAGAGCTCCTGAAGGAAGCACTAAACAGGGAAAGGAACAACAACCAGTACCAGCCACTGCAAAAACATGCCAAATTGTAAAGACCATCGATTCTAGGAAGAAACTGCATCAACTAACAAGCAAAATAACCAACTAACATCACAATGACAGGATCAATTCATACATAACAATATTAACCTTAAATGTAAATGGACTAAATGCTCCAATTAAAAGACACAGACAGGCAAAGTGGATGAAGAGTAAGACCCATCAGTGTGCTGTATTCAGGAGACACATCTCACATGCACAGACACACGTAGTCTCAAAACAAAGGGATGGAGGAAGGTCTACCAAGTAAAAAGAAAACAAAAAAAGGCAGGGGTTGCAATCCTGGTCTCTGATAAAACAGACTTTAAACCAACAAAGATCAAAAGAGACAAAGAAGGCCATTATATAATGATAAAGGGATCAATTCAACAAGAAGAGCTAACTATCCTAATATATATGCACCCAATACAGGAGCACCCAGATTCATAAAACAAGTCTTTAAAGACCTACAAGGAGACTTAGACTCCCATACAATAATAATGGGAGACTTTAACACCCCACTGTCAACATTAGACATATCAATGGATAGAAAGTTAGAAAGGATATCCAGGAATTGAACTCAGCTCTACACCAAGCAGACCTAATAGACATTTACAGAACTCTCCACCCCAAATCAATAGAATATACATTCTTCTCAGCACCGCATGGTACTTATTCCAAAATTGACCACATAGTTGGAAGCAAAGCACTCCTCAGCAAATGTAAAAGAACAGAAATTATAACAAACTGTCTCTCAGACCACAGTGCAATCAAACTAGAACTCAGGATTAAGAAACTCACCCAAAACTGCTCAACTACATGGAAACTGAACAATCTGCTCCTGAATGACTACTGGGTACCTAACGAAACGAAGGCAGAAATAAAGATGTTCTTTGAAACCAATGAGAACAAAGACACTACATACCAGAATCTCTGGGACACATTTAAAGCAGTGTGTAGAGGGAAATTTATAGCACTAAATGCCCACAAGAGAAAGCAGGAAAGATCTAAAATTGACACCCTAACATCACAATTAAAAGAACTAGAGAAGCAAGAGCAAACACATTCAAAAGCTAGCAGAAGGCAATAAATAACTAAGATCAGAGCAGAACTGAAGGAGATAGAGACACAAAAATCCCTTCAAAAAATCAATGAATCCAGGAGCTGGTTTTTTGAAAAGATCAACAAAATTGATATACTGCTAGCAAGACTAATAAAGAAGAAAAGAGAAAAGAGTCAAATAGATGCAATAAAAAATGGTAAAGGGGATATCACCACTGATCCCACAGAAATACAAACTACCATCAGAGAATATTATAAACACCTCTATGCAAATAAACCAGAAAATCTAGAATAAATGGATAAATTCCTGGACACATACACCCTCCCAAGAATGAACCAGGAAGAAGTTGAATCTCTGAATAGACCAATAACAGGCTCTGAAATTGAGGCAATAATTAATAGCCTACCAACCAATAAAAGTCCAGGACCAGATGAATTCACAGCCGAATTCTACTGGAGGTACAAGGAGGAGCTGGTACCATTCCTTTTGAAACTATTCCAATCAATAGAAAAAGAGGGAATCCTTCCTAACTCATGTTATGAGGCCAGCATCATCCAGATACCAAAGCCTGGCAGAGACACAACAAAAATAGAGAATTTTAGACCAGTATCCCTGATGAACATCGATGCAAAAATCTTCATTGAAATACTGGCAAACCAAATCCAGCAGCACGTCAAAAAGCTTACCCACCATGATCAAGTGGGCTTCATCCCTGGGATGCAAGGCTGGTTCAACATATGCAAATCAATAAACGTAATCCAGCCTATAAACAGAACCAAAGACAAAAACCACATGATTATCTCAATAGATGCAGAAAAGGCCTTTGACAAAATTCAACAGCCCTTCATGCTAAAAAATCTCAATAAATTAGGTATTGATGGGATGTATCCCAAAATAATAAGAGCTATTTATGACAAACCCACAGCCAATATCATACTGAATGGCTAAAAACTGGAAGCATTCCCTTTGAAAATGGGCACAAGACAGGGATGCCCTCTCTCACCACACCTGTTCAACATAGTGTTGGAAGTTCTGGCCAGGGAAATCAGGCAGGAAAAAGAAATAAAGGGTATTCAATTAGGAAAAGAGGAAGTCAAATTGTCCCTGTTTGCAGATGACATGATTGTATATTTAGAAAACCCCATTGTCTCAACCCAAAATCTCCTTAAACTGATAAGCAACTTCAGTGAAGTCCCATATTTCTTAAAAGCTTTCTTCATTTCTTTTCATTCTTTTTTCTCTATTCTTGTCTGCCTGTCTTATTTCAGTAAGGTGGTCTTCGATCTCTGATATCCTTTCTTCCTCTTGGTCATTTGGGCTGTTGATACTTGCGAATGCTTCACAAAGTTCTCGTGCTGTGTTTTTCAGTTCCATCAGGTCATTTATGTTCCTCTCTAAACTGGTTATTCTAGTTAGCAATTCCCCTAACGTTTTGTCAAGGTTCTCAGCTTCTTTGCATTGGGTTAGAACATGCTCCTTTAGCTCAGCATAGTTTTTTATTATCCATTTCCTGGAGCCTACTTCTGTCAATTCGTCCATTCGATCCTCTGTCTAGTTCTGCGCTCTTGATGGAGAGAGGTTGCAATTATTTGGAGAAGATGTACTCTGGCCTTTTGGGTTTTCAGCAGTTTTTTCATTTATTCTTTCTCATCTTTGTGAGTTTGTTTTCAGTCTTGGAGGCTGCTGATGCTTGGATGGGGTTTTTGTGGGGGCCTCTTTTTTGTTGCTGTTGATGCTGTAGTTGTTGCTTCCTGCTTGTTATTCTTGCAATAGTCGGGTCCCTCTTCTCCAGTGCTGCTGCAGTTTCTGCAGTTTGCTGGGGGTTCACTTCAGGCCCTTCTCATCTGATTCACTCCTGTGCTTGGATATGTCACTTAAGGAGGCTGGAGAAGAGCAAAGATGGGCGTCTCCTTCTTCTGGGACCTCTCATCTCGAGGGGCACCAACCTGATGCCAGTAGGATCGCTCCTGTACAGGGTGTCTGACAACCCTAGTTGCAGGGTCTCGCCCAGTTGGGTGGCACAGGGAGCAGGACCCTTTTAATGAAGTATTTTGTCCCTTGATGGAGGGGGTGTGTTTTGCTAGAGGGAAACCTACTCGTCTGGGCTGCCTGGATTCCTCACAACTACCAGGAGGAGAGGCTAAGTCGGCTCTGCAGAGACTCTGGCCACCCCTCCCCCTAGGGGCTCAGGCCCAGGGAGATCTGAATTTTGTCCCTGAGACTCTGGTGGGAGTTATTGGAGTTCCTGTAGGGAATCCCCTCCCAGTGAGGAAGGATGGGTCAGGGTTAGGCCTTAAGAGGCGCTCTGGCCACAGACTGCCACAACCAGGGTGTTGTGCTGTGGGGACAAATCTTGGTACTGTTCAGACTCCCTGGCTCCAGCAGGGGAAAAGCAGAGCCTGAAGCTATAGAAATGGGTGCTGCCCTTCCCCAACCCCAGGGAACTTAGTGTGTTAGGCAGTTGTGAGTCCCATTTCCAGCAGCTGCCTCTCCCCAAAGGAGCTTCAACAACTTAGTGGGCAGCCACAGCTGGTGATGGTCGCCCCTCCCCCTGGGATTTTGGTAGTCTCGAGCAGATTCCAGCTGAGAAGCTGTAAAAATTTGCAGGCTCTGGGGTTGGGATGCTAGGCCCCAGTGGCATGGTTTTGCAAGTGAGATCTTCCGAATGTGTGTTGCGCAGTTCCGTGGAAAAAGCAGTTTCCCCAGCTGGGTAGTGTGCTCACTCACTGCCTTCCTTGGCTGCGGGGAGGGGATTCCCTTGCCCCTTGTGGCTCACAGGTAGGCTGTCGCACCACACTGTTCTTCCTTCTCTCCATGGGTCACGCCATGGAAAGAAATCCAGTTAATTTTGATGAAAGAACGTGGACACCTTGGTTGCCGGTGAAGGATTCACACACTTATTATGTGTTTTTTGTTGTTGTTATTGTGGTTTTTTGTTTTTTGTTTTTTGTTTTTTTTGATGGGAACCTCCAAACGCCACTGCTTCTAGTCGACAATCTTGGACCCGCCCCCAAATAATAATTTTCAAATCAAAGGTAGAGGTCATCTTGTAAGAAGCTTTATGCAGGGTTAAAGATAGGGTTTGTTTTCCTCCACATTTTATGGGGTTTTTTTGGGAAAAGTGAGAGGAAATACTATGTAAAATGAAATAATTTTGAAGACGGGGTAGAAGATTGTGGCCCTCTTTGAGCCCCCGCCAAGAAAAAAAAACCTCCCAAAATAAGCTTGTAATTCTTGCCTTCTAGAAAGTCTTGGATTCTGTAGCTAGGAAACATCCCTCAGCTATGAGTTTAAATCAAATTTTGATTCAATTCAGGAAACCAGATGAGTTGAGAGACAGAAACTGAAGAAGATCCTTCAACTTCAGGGGCCAATCCCACTGTGAATCACCTGGGGGAAAAGCCTTGCCCGGAATATGCAAATCCATGTATCTTCAGCATCAGATATCTGTTTACAGACTGATAGTACAAGAGAGGAGCCAACTCCTAAAATGGAAAATACCCCAAACATTTGCATAGCTCATTATTGACACTGTCTATTGACAGTGTTATTGTTCACATGAACTCACCTGAGAAGTTTATGAACACCCCAAGGACCAAAGGCCATCATGACAATTTAAATTAGTTGGCATATTTTGCAGTCCAGCTTTGTCTTAGGCACCATGCTGGGCTGGGGTTAAAGTAATTTTGTCTTTGCCTCAAAGAAATGAACAACCCGGTAGGGGATGAAGGTGAATATGTAACTACAAACAAGTAATCACAATGCAGGTAGAATGTTGAAACAAGAGCTGAAACTGTATAACTTTTATTTCCTTTTGTTTGTGTATATGTGTTCTAAGTGTAATTTCAGAACCCAAATCAGGGCACACAAATGGTATCTATATACCCACTTTGGTTGGAAGAGGCAATTTGAACAATAAAATACTACTGGTAATTCTAAGGTCATAGCTTAGGTTTATGGGCACTACTGAACAAACTATTTTAAATTGAGACCATCTTATAGATTTATTACAAATAAAACAGAGATGCAAAAAGCAGCTGTAGAAAAATTTAGTCAATGAAATTCTTTCCTAGAGCATTGCATTAATTTGGAAGAAATGTCTTGATATCTCATTTGGGATGGAGTTTGAGATGCTAAGGGAAGGTTTAAGTAACAGATTTTAAGTTTCTAGGGAGAAACCTAAAGAGGAAAGAGAGGAGACAGTAAGTTAGGTGGCGTGCATATTTATAAAGGACAGAAAGAGACTCCCCACTGGCAACAGAACTTCAAAGAAGAGAGAATCTGGAATTTTGGAGATGACTAATGGGTGTACATGATTCCTCCTTAGAATCCTCCAGAAAACACAGCAGGGACTTAGGAAATGCTTGATGTATAGTGCTTTGCTGTGGGAACTGGCTACAATATGCCCAGGGTGACCTGGGGGAAGGACAGTGGTGTGCAGTAGGACCAGGAGCTGAAACGCGAGAGTAAGCCCTTGGAATCTAGAAAGATCAGAAAGACAGGATGATGGGGTTTTGATGAAATATCACTTGATTCTCAAGAGCTGGGGCAAGCCTGGCTGACCTCTGAGCTAGGGGTGAAAACATGCATGTTATGCTTGGGAAGGAAAAGGAAGAGCTCGAGTCCACCTGAGATGGAGCATTCCTTCTTCAGCAGGGGAAACGCATGCTAAGTATTCAAATGTATCCTCCAGAGTTCTCACTTTGAACAGGATGCAGTTGGCTCATGGATTCCATGAGCTTTTCCTTGTTCCTGAGAACCTTCACATAGTGGTGTCCCGGGAGCGGGGTTCTTAATTTAAGTACATAGACTTTTTTTTTTTTTTTGACAGATTCTTGCTTTCTCTCCCAGACTGGTGTGCAGTGGCATGAACACAGCTCACTGCAGCCTCAACCTCCTGGACTCAAGTGATTCTCCTGCCTCCGCCTCTCAAGTAGCTGGAACTATAGGTGCACGCCAACACGCCCAGCTAACATTTTTATTTTTTGAGAAGACAAGGTTTTGCCATGTTGCCCAGGCTGGTCTTGAACTCTGGGGCTCAAAGGATCCTCCTGCCGTGGCCTCCCAAAGTGCTAGGACTATAGGCATAAGCCACTGCACACGGCCAAGTATTAGCTTTTTAAGGCAGGCATGCCTTTAAATGCAGCCTTGCTACCCCCTAGAATTTATTTTCAGAAAACAACTGAGAATGCTTAAAATCTCAGCCATATGGCTGTTCATCACCATACTGTTTGTAAAATGAAAACATTAGAAATAATCGAAATGACTAAACAATGAGATAATGTTTAAACAAATTATGACACCTGCATACAATATAATATTGCATGGTCATTGAAAACCATAATGTAGGGCTGTATTTATTGACACGGGAAAATGCCCACAATATAATATAACAGAAAAAATAACCACTCAAAAAGCTAGAGGTATAGTCCCATTCAGAGGAAAATTGTAGTACATATAAATTGTTCTCCATAGCGAAAGGTTGAGAAAGATATACACCACAAGGTAAATGGTGATTACTTCAGGCTGGTGGGATTGGGGTGGTATTTTACTTTATTCTTCATCATTTCCTCCATCATCTAAATGGTTTGTGCAATGTGTATCTGTTAATATAATCACATGAATTCATAAAGCTATTTCCACATCAGGACCAAACATCAAAACAAAAGCTTAAGTATCACATAGTACAGTTTGTTGTTAGATGTAAAAAAGTACGTATTTATATACATGGAAAGATGTGGGAAATAACACTCATCAGGTGTTAAGAGTTGTTACCTTTGAGTGGGTGAGATTATGGATGGTTTGTAATTTATTATTTTGGCTTACCTGTATTTTGAGAATGTTCTACAATGGAAAAGTTGTGCTTATTTAATGGGTTGGGGGCAGGAAACTGACAGTGGAGGATTCCTCTCTGGGCTTCTCGTGTGAATTGGCCAGTCCTCTCTCAGATCTCCCATCTCCAAGATTCTCAGAGGAAGAAAGATGACACTGGAAAGTTCTAGGTTCAGTTCAGTTATCAAATCCAGATTCAGCCATATGAACAGAAGGGGAAGGAAATGAGTATTTGAGCCAGAGGGCCTGGGTTTGAATCCTGGCTCTGTCACTTTTTAGTTGTATGACTTAGGACAAGTTATTTAACCCCTCTGTGCCTCAGTTTTCTCATCTGTAAAATGGGCGTGATAATAGTTTCCCCAGATTTAACCAGCCCTGTCTGTATTCTCTCAGGTTAAGTTACTTGCCCAAGGTCAGATAGCAGAGCCGAATGGATTCCAAAGACTCCAAGTTCAATTCCCCTCTCTTCTCAGAAATGAAGCTTTTGTTTTTGTTTTTGTTTTAGTAGAGATAACGGAACCATTTATATGAACTCTTTGAGATATACAACACCATTCTTAATCCCTGTGTCATACCTTAGATATAATTTTTGTATTGTGTAAGGCTTTTATTTTTGTATTTTTTAAATTATTATTTTATTTTTTCTTCTTATATTTTAATAGTTTTGGGGAAACAGGTGGTGTTTGGTTACATAAATAAGTTATTTAGTGGCTATTTAAGAAATGAGCCTTTTGAACTGGAGTCCAGCAGTCATTTGTGGCCATATTTCCATTGCAAAAACCAGATTCCATAGTGGCATGAAGGAAATAATGGGGAAAACTGTCTCCCAGTGGCATTTAGCCGACCATGGACGTTTGTTCTTGAATGCCTCCGTGCGCCTCCAGCCCTCTGATTCCTCCCCCTCTTCCTGTGCTTTGTGGCTTTGGGAAGTCCGGATGAGTTCTCTTACATTGGTGTGAATTTGGCCAAAATTTAAAAAAAAAAAAAAAAGAAGAGAAATTTAAAAAGCAAAGAAAAGCACAAAAGATGCTGTTTGGGAGGAGGTATATGTTCTGAAGGGCCTGGTCCAGTCATAGCACCGAGGCTGCAGTGAGAAATAGTAAAGCTGGCACTTCTGCAAGAAGCTGGCCGCTCTCAGCCCAGCTGGTAGCGTGGAGATGGAACCATGACATCGGGCACAGTGTGTTCAAAGCACTTTCTCTCCAGCCCTCCCTGGACACCCGGCAATTCCTCACTCATCCTTAGGGTTGCATCTCCTCGGGAGGACAATGGAAGGAGCTTGAGGGAGGACAAAGGATGGGTTTTATTTCCATTCTAATATTCTAGATTAAAATCTAGAAATGAATGAGAACTGGCTCAAGTGGACCTAGAATCAGTGGATGACCCTGAATCCACACAGTGCTCTGTGTGGCCGTTCAGACCTTAGCCGTGAGTCATGTCATTCCACCTTCCGCGGGTGAAAATCTCCATGCTACCTGCAAGAAGACGGTAGGGTGAGGGCTAATAGGGAGAAGAACACGCTCCCTAGGGATAAGCCTGACTCCACTTCCCACCACTGGGACCTGTGCCAGTTGTAGTTAAAAGCTTGGAGTTTGGAGCGATCCCAGGGTTGGAACCCCTTCTCCGCCACTCATCCCCGAAGATCCATCTAAGCCTCAGAGTCCTCACCTGCAAAATGAGGGTGATAGTAACAGCACGTACTTCACGCAGCTGCAGCATAGCAGGAATGGGCCACCGCAGGTAGGGCCACTTCACAGTCCCGAGCGCTCAAAAAATAAGCACTGTTATTATTCAGTTAACTTCCCTGTGCCTCATTTGCCTTATCTCTAAAATGGCTCTAATAACACTGGCCTCCTGAAGTTGTCCTAAGGGTTCAATGAGACAATAACTGTTGCAGATGCCTCATCAACACTAAATTTCTCTTCTATTAGCCGGGCTTATCTCAAGAAATTGCTCCCAGCTGTGGGCAGTAGTCTGGAACTAACCTGGTGAAAGCCTCTGGCACACAGTAGGTATTTGATTTAAAAAGCAACAGCAAGTTCTTGGCTGTGTCTGCACAGGCCAGATAAATGATAGAGCTTTCTGTAAACAGGCAAACTAGTTATTTCATGCAAAACAAAGAAGCAAATGTCCATGATTGTTTCCTCAACAACAGCAGGCAGGACCCTAAATTATCCAAAGAATCATGCTGAATCTCTGGTTTCCGTCTTCTTAAGTAAAACCCAAGTCTATCCAGCACAGGAAGAAACAGCCATCCCAGGGGTGAGTCTTTGGGTAGCTGTGATAGAGTGGTTCCGGGTCATACATGCCCCAGAACCAGCTGGGGATTGTCTGTGAAGTTTACAGCAGCTTAATCATGGAACCCAAAGAGAATTCCCCAAGGCACCCCGGACCCAGATCTGGAGAAAGCCGCCCTGGCTTCACCTGTCTATAGCAGGTGGATGTGGGCTGGCCGCAACTCAGCTTCCTTCCTGGGGCCCTCCCAGCTCTCCCAGGGAGCCGCATGCCAAGGCCAGGGGCCGTAACATTGCTTCAGTGTGGGGTAGCCCAGCGTGCGTGTTATAAGCATCTACTGATCTCTTGTTGTTCCCAGGCACTGAGCAGAGCCCTAGAAAGAATACAAATGATGATAACTAACTTTAATGTATACTGTCTGCCAGGCTCTGCGCTAAATACTTCCTTTTTTAAAAATAGACACGGGGTCTTGCCGTGTTGCCAGGCTGGTCTCAAACTCCTGGGATCAAGTGACCTGCCTGGCTTAGCCTCCCAAAGCGCTGGGGCTACAGACATGAGCCACCGTACCCAACCACTAGACACTTTTCAAAGGGTAACCTCTTTCATTACCACCATGGTCCTGGGTGATGGTCTGGGCTGAGCAAGCTCTAGTTCACAGATGGAGAACTAAGCCAGACAAATGCCCCCATCCCCACACTGCCCCTAGAGCCTAAGGACTAGCCTCCATGATCAAGGTGAAGTTTCTGAGCATGACATTCAAGGCCTTCTCTGCCAGCTTCATTTGCACGTTCATGGGTGCTGTGTCTATGGGAACACTTGGCAGTTCCCACAAGCCCTTGACTGTCTCCCACTCTGCTTTTGTGCATTAGCTCTCCCTGTCTGGAATGTTCTTATGTTCCCCACCTTCCCCTGAATTCCTACTTGCCTTACATTAAGAGTTAGCATGTGAGGGCATCTTGTACAGCCCAGGCACTTTATCCACAAAACAACCCTGTGATTTAAGCATTGTGACACCCATTTTAAGGAATAGGAAAGTGAGGTACTGAATAGGGAAGCAACTAACAACAGAATCACAGAGCCAGGAAGAGGCAGAGCCGGGATTTGAACTCACAGAAGTTGGACTTTGGAGGTCATAGTCTTTTCTACACCACAATGTGCTTCTCCTTGGCTCAGGAATCTCCTTCTCTGAGAAGCCCTCCCTGACCTCTCCTGCTGGGTTAAATACAGGAATGTGCCAGAGCCTGCCCTTACTGGCTACAAGAGCCAATTATTAAATTGTCAGGAATTTTGCAAGCTGGTTGTTAAAGACATCAATTATTAAAGATTAAATTATAAAAACTTATAATTAAGTAAATTGTATTAAAAACACAGCTCGTAAATACTCAAAACTCATCACTTCCTAATTATTTTTATTAGATTTTACTATTATCTAATGCTCTTAAGATTATTTACCTCCATCACAGCTGTACAATGGAAATTCTATATAATAGTGTGCTACTGTGCCTCTCTCCGTGATATCTCATTGGTAACTTTGAAACTGGCCATGACTGGAGTATTTATACCATGGAAATTGGCAAATGCTGGAAATCAGAGTTTAGTTTATGGTTGTATTGATGGTCTAGACTTTAAAAAATGATGAAAAAAGTATTAGCAATGCAGATTAAACTTCAAATGTGTGTCCTGTCTGTAGTTATTACATTATTAAAAGCTCCCCAAAATTGAAGAAATAGTCTTCCAATACAGTCATGCATTGCTTAATAATGGGAAATGATGGGAATACATTCTGAGAAATGCATGCATTGGGTGATTCTGTCGTTGTGAGAACGTTGTAGAGTGTACTTATACAAGCCTAGAAGGGATAGCCTACTGTACGTCTAGACGATATGGCCTATTGCTTCTAGGCTATAACCCTGTACCGCATGTTACTGTCCTGAAGACTGCAGGCAATCATAATACAAAGGTGAGTATCTGTGCATCTAACGTAGCTAAACATAGAAAAGATAGAGTCATAATATGGCATTATAATCTTATGGGACCTCTGCCATATATGCCGTCCAACTGAAACATTGTTAGGCAACCCATGACTGTCTTTGAAAACTGTTACCCAATTTAGCGAAGAAAGTCCTCACTTCATCGACGAACAAGTGGGGTCCCAACAGAGTCTTTGTTCTTTTACTTTTATCTTGTGAATGCAAATGAAAATATCTCGTCAGAACGACAGTCAGGAGAGCTAGTTGTTAAGCACTCAGCCGCAGGCCACTGGCCAGGTGCTCCCTGCCGTGGCTACCAGACCCGCTGTTTCTCTCCAACTCCTCAGTCTCCTCTGGAGAGCAGGGCTGAATCTCTTTAATTTTTGTATCCCCAGTTCTTGGAGTAGGCACTCAATCATGGTTAAATAAACAAATAAATGCACGTGTGCCTGGATAGATAAAGAACTAACCCTATCTCCAGCCATCCTTTCCAGGAAAGACTTTCTTAAAATATCCATTGATGCGAGTTTTAGTCCTTTATTGCATGCTGCTGACTGTCTGCCATGCACCAGTTGACTTAATACTCTCGTGGCTTGAGTACATCACATAAACACTAGAACGGATGGGAAAAAAACATTCTAGACTCAAGGGTTCATTCTCATGTCCATGTTCAAAACAGCGCCCAAATTCATCTATTACTGAAGGAAATACAAAGTCATGAACCCCACAATCCTCCCTCAACTCCAAAGCTGACAAAGGACTCTCAGGGGGAGCTGGTGGAGCTCTGTGGAGTGATATGGTCACATCCAGGGCTGAGGAGCTACAGTCCATGGAGAAATGCGGCGGTGTTTTTGATTTTCCACGAATATCTTTAAATACAGTCTCATTCCTGATGAGAAGAGGCAGGCAATTTTCCTGTAAGAAGAGCTGATTTCTAGGTCCAAACCGTAACCGAGTACTTGGGAGTGCCATCTTAGATCTGCTGAGGCAGAAAGGAGAAAGAATGGCTCAAAATAATTTACAATAGGCTGGGTGAGGTGGCTCATGTCTGCAATGCCAGCACTTTGGGAGGCTGAGGCAGGAGGATCATTTGAGGGCAGAAGTTTGAGACCAGCCTGGCCAACATGGTGAAACCTCATCTCTACTAAAAATAGAAAAATTAGCCAGGACTGGTGGTGGGTGCCTGTAATCCCAGCTACTCGGGAGGCTGAGGGAGGAGAATCACTTAAACCTGGGAGGAGGAGGTTGCAGTGAGCCAAGATCGCACCATTGCACTCCAGCCTGGCTGACAGAACAAGACTCCGTCTCAAAAAAAAAAAAAAACCCACTAAAAACCGAACACCAAACAAGCAAAAAACTTACAACACAGGCTTAGAGGATCAGAAACAGTCACCAATATTCCTGATGTTTCTTTTGACAGAGGCCCCCTGTAAACCCTCACTTTCCTCTTCCCTTTCCTGGATGCACACGACTGGAACTTCAAGTCCATCTTAGCAGATAAACAACATAGCATGTATCCAATAATATGATTAATACAAAGATTGGTGGTCTTAAACTTACTAACAAATAATTAGTCACCAAATGAATGAGAGAAAAGAGCAGCCATGAGCACGTTAAGTCACCTGCCCAAGCTGGTTGTGTTTATGTATTGGAGGTGGGCCCCTTCCCAGGGCCAACCAGGTATGATATCGGGTGCAGCAGCCTCAGAACTTCTTCGAACATACGTTTCTTTCCCTTAAAAAGAAGAGAAGAACAGGGAAAATTCAACTGCTTCAGCTTGAAAGTCAGTGCTAAGGGAGGCATTAGGAAAACCTTTCTTGTGGCTCAGAGCCCTGATTACCACAATTAAAGTGCAAGGTGTGGTGCCATTTGCTCAGCATGCTCTGGCACATGAAAGAAAATGATTCAGGCAAGGAAAATAATTACACATTAATTTGTGTTTGGCAACTGTGTTTGATTCCCTTGGCCCACAAAGCGAAGATAAAAGGTGATATTGTTGAAAGTGTTTTATCTGCCTTCAATGGGTTGCCATGGGCTGCACTGAGACAAGCTTTTTGGGTCGGGCATTTTCCTGACGTGGTGGGCCTGCCTTTTATGCTCCGTTGCTGTGGCCAGCCAGGAAAGGTGTAGTGACAGCTAATAAGCTGTTTACTGCCCTGGCCCCTTTGTGTTTGTGGGGTTCCCATGGATCTGGCCAAGTGGAGAGGAACAGGGACCCTCTAGGGTAAAAGTTCCAGTCTCTATCCAAGGGGCACTCATCCAGCATCATGGTACTGCATTTTGCCATAGAATAAAGAGGCCACCTAGCAAGGGACATGAACCCAACCACCTCTAGAGACAGAGGACGTCCGTGAGCCAAGCTGCACAGGCAGGCAAGGTTGTGAACAGCTGGCTGTGCAAGGAAGGAATACGGGCCCTATGTGGCCAAACCACCTGATGTCTTGTAAAGAAAAATAAGGAAATCTGTATTTGGAAAAGTACAGTCTCGAGTTTTGACTGTGGGCTTCATTAAAAATATAAGAAAGCATGTCTGTGGGTCACACCTGGCTTATTGGCCACCAGTTTGAACCTCTGCAGAGCAGCACGGAGGTTAAGCACTAGCTTCTAAAGTCAGAAAGACCTAGGTTCTAAGTGTAGTTCCATCCTTCCCAGTGGGTGACTTTGGACAAGTTATTTAATCTCTCTAAGCTTGGGTTTCCTGTTTGTAGAATAGAGACAATAACAATTATACCTTCTTCCAAGAGTTATTATGGGGATTAAATGAGACAATTCAGGCAAGTTCTTTGCACAATCCCTGGCAAATAGTGAGCTGAATAAATGTCAGTGATTATAACTATTTATAATTGAACCCCTGGGTGAAGCATCATGGGAGGATAAAAGAATAATCATCGCCCCAGGCTTTTTGTTGAATGTGCAGTCTGTGACACAAAAGCTGCTCTATAGATAATGACGTGGCCACTAAATACATGACGGAGTGAGTGAGTGAGTGAATTAACGTTCCATCTTCTCTTTCTGGCATCCCTTGTTGTGTTTGTGCCAATGACTTAGTCTCCCTGGACCTCGACTTATTCATCTTTAAAATGGATAGGATGTCCCTACCTAGGCAGCTCGGAGGGATGCTTGACTGCCTCCTGACATTATCTGTCAAAGGCTCTTACCAAAGATTAGAACCATCCCCTGGGAATGTTATCCCTGCCTCTGGGAGGGGGCAGCCTTAGCACTGAGATTGTTCTTCACTGGAGGAGGATTGCTCCTTCCATCGCCCCCACCCCGCCTCCACTCTCTTCCCTTCCCCCAGTCTGATTTTTGCCCCAGGAGGCTGACCTGGATGGAAAACAGGCTCCCCAGTCTGTGGGATTTGGTCACCGAGGATCCTCACTGGAAGCTGAGGGAGAGAGGGCAGGGAGTGAGTGAGGGGCACTTCTTCTCCAGCCTCCTGCCTCACCCTGCAGGCAGTGTCCTTCTACTGAAGGTCACAGCTCTTCTCCTGGGAGCCCTCTCTACAGACCTCCCTCCTCGCAGCTTCCAGGAGCTGCAACCTCTCCTAATCCCCTTAGATCTTGGGGTAGTAGCTACACAAGGTCCTGACCCACAGCTTTGCTTTTCCCCCTCTTGCCCACACCTTTGATTCTCACTGATCTTCAGGGGCTCAGCCGTTTCCTGCCGTGACCCTGATGGATACAACAGGATATGCTCTTCACCACCCAATGTATGAAAAATGAGTTCTCTCATAAAGAAGGCTCCAAGTGCCTTAGTAGAGAACAGAAGCCCAGGGATCAGACAGGCTGCAGCTCAGATCTCTGTTAGCCATTTACTGGTTCTGTGAACCTGGACAAGTCTTGTCATGACTCCAGGCCCACTTCCTGAGCTGCAGAGCGAGATCCTGCCGTGTCACCCAGTGAGGCTGTGGGGCTGAGATGGGCCATCGATGGCCCTGGCTTGGTGCCGGCTGGTCAGGCTGCTCAGGGCCACTCCTTCACTTCTTGTTCTACCTCTCTTTTCTTTTTTAAAACTCCTTTCTTCCTTCTTAGAGGCAAGACTGTTTCTTCAGCCTTTTTGCTTTTTTTAGACTGTGCCTAATACAAATTGCTCCCACTGGCAGGGTGCCTGCCAAATATCCTGTGCTCAGGGTATCGGAGGGACTTTCTTTCTGACCTCCCAACAATCACCAAGGGTTATTATGGTGGAAGCACAGTATAGCATGAAATCAGGGTGTAAGGAAAAAAAGGGTGGTTAAAATTATCCTTGCAAATCTTTTTCAAAAGATTCATCTGTAGATTTTGATATATCTGATTTTAGATGTATACACTGCACCATGGGTCTCCACAGATACAATGTACACAGCAAAGCACAGTATATTAAGAGCTATATATGCAAAGTATAACTTTACAGGAAACTCATTTAAAGAAGAGTGGAAGCATATGTAGCTGTCATTGTAGGCATCGAAAGCATCTAATGCACAAACTACACTGATTTGATAAAGACATTGAAGCTCAGAGAGGTAAGCAATCTGTCTAAGGACACACAGCTAATAAGCGACAGAGTGAACATTCAAAGCCAGGCGTGTCTGACTCCAACATTTATGTTCTTTCCCCTATGGCATAACGTCTGAATTTCAGTTAGAACAAACGGAGAAACAGAAACTCAAAGACAGCATCGCTAAGATGCCTTCCAGATTATTATATGGGAAATGGCTCCAAGTACTGGTCCTGCTGTCTTGTTCATTCCCAGTTTCTTGACTGTGTGGGGCTCCAACCTCCAGCATGGTGAGACCCAGGACCCTGTGCCAGGCTGGGGGGCAGGCGGGTTCTCCCTGCCGACACCCCCTGATGACCCAGTGGAGGCAGCAAAGGACAGAGGCCTTCACTGCTTGGCAAGCCAGGTTGAGATTTTTTTTTTTTTTTTGGCCACCGATGAATGGTGGTAATTGTTGGGAGATTAATTTAAGATTCTCAGATGAAAGATATTACAAAAGTGCCAGGCCCAGAAAGAGGAGGAGGGAGAGGGAGCCCTGGCTGAGCCTGTCGCTCTCCTTGTGGCTCCGGTGCTGACTCAGGCCCTGACCTTGGGCAAGTCATTTAACCTCTTTATGCTGATTTTCCTCATCTGTAAAATCAGCTAATGATGGTTCCTCTTCCAAACCACTTTGATTCTCAGATGAAAGCGTCCATAAAAGTGCATAGGATTGCTATTAATTGGGCCATTATGATTTTTATTATTAAATAGATTAAGTCCACTAAACTTTAACTATGTTTTGACTTCCCCTGACGGGCAGGATGAGCAGTTAACTATCAGATGACGGGCCTCTCTGAAGTCGCCCTGTGTAGAGAAGCCCGGCAGACAGGCGCTTCCTTCAGGAAGGCTTGGGCAGAATCAGTCTGTGCTGGGCCTGCTCAGCAACTTCTGTTTCCAGCCTTAAATGTCAATATATCTCATTAACTGTAAGCAATGCTTGCAGCAATTAGAAAGAACGGAGATGGAAGTGCCTCTGCTCTACGCCCCGGCTGCGTGATTTTATAGGCAAACCCTGGAAACCCTTTGCAAGTCAGCTTCTGCAGTCGAATAGTGGGACCGGCATCGCCCCACCTCCTCCCAGGCGAGGCTCAGAGGAGACAGGGCTGAGCAGGTGTCCATGCTATGTCAGGCTGAGCGTGGCAGCTGTCAGTCTCCAAAATGCCAGCCCGCTGTTGCGAGACAAGAAATCAGTGTTGGAGTGTGACCCTGGAGCTCAGATCCTGTTTCTACGCCTTCCAGGTGCTGCTGGAAGACAGATAATATCTAGCTTGGAAGGATTTGGAGAAATCCTTGACCCGGTGCCTGACACAATGCATGTACTCAGCAAACTGTGACCACTGTTAGTGTCAGAAAGCAAGCCCCTGGTGAACAGCAAACAAAATGAGGCTCCCCCTTTATTTAGGAGGCGATAGATACCTTGCTGGATTTGTGAGACATACATATTACAAACATATAAAAGTAGCTTGATCTTTCTTTTTACATAGCTACCAAAATGACATCAGTAATGCACAGTTAGGAAGAAAAGACCGATAAACTCAAAGGAGAAACTGCATCACCTACAGCCCTACCATCCAGGGTGCCTACTGGGAGGCCTTTGGCAGGGGGTGTGTCTCCCCCTTCCTGACACTTTCGTCCCACACAGTTGTAGGTAGCTAACGTTGCAGATCTTAAGGTCAAAAAGAGGCACTTGATGGCGAAGAGCCCTAGATCCTAAGGAAAGCGACTTGAGTTCAAGTCTCCCTGTGATGCTAAATACTGTGCAATGCTTTCTGCCTTGGTGCTGAATTTTCTCCTTTACATTATGAAGTCTTTTGAGTGGATTGAGTTTCTAGAAGTATGGAATATGGACATATTTTAATTTTTTTTCACATACTATGCCTTTATTAGGAACACCTGAATTGAAGCACAGACATACATTTTTAAAAATCTACACCCAGCAAATCAGACCTTTGATTTCATGAAGGTGTATTGAAATACATTCATCTAAATAACAAAGCTAGTTGACTCAAAGCAAATTGTAAGTAACAGTGAGATGGCATTCAGACAAGGTAAAGCAGCTCGGTGTGACTGGGAATGCCTGAGAGTTGGAAAATGTGGGACCAAATGGTCTCTAAATTATTTCCAGCTCCAAGATTCTTTGGAGGGACTAGTGAAGTCAGTCTGGGGCCTCTCCCAGGCCTGTGCTCCCCAGTCTCTGACAATGCTTCATGGCAACTCCAAGGTTTTCACTGGATGGCATTTTGTCTAAAAGTTCTCTCTGTGTCATTGCTGAGAACTGTCCTCATACCACACAGTGGCAGACCTCACACTTGTAGGAAGAATGAATGAATAGAGTTTGGGAAGACGTTTTCAACTCATTCAGATCCATGTGCATTTATTGAGCACCCACTGTGTGTCAGTCGCCATGCTGAGTACTCTTCCATGACCTGTCACTTTTAATTCTTATGGCAACCTTGCAAAATTTTACCCACAGCTTTGTCTCCAAGGGGGCCTTTGTCTGGTCACTTAGCTAGTGGGACTCTTTACCTTCGGTAAAATGGGATGAATGAAGTCTTTCCTGTGCACCTCATGGGATCAGCATGAGGATCAAAGGAGGCTGTATATGTAAAGTGTCCTGAAAAATATGACGTTCCGGCCGGGAGGGGTGGCTCACGCCTCTAATTCCAGCACTTTGGGAGACCTTGTGTGGATCACAAGGTCAGGAGTTCAAGACCAGCCTGGCCAACATGGTGAAACTCCGTCTCTACTAAAAATACAAAAATTAGCCAGGCGTGGTGGCGGGCGCCTGTAATCCCAGCTATTTGGGAGGCTGAGGCAGGAGAATCACTTGAACCTGGGGGGCAGAGGTTGCAGTGAGCCAAGACCGCTCCACTGCACTCCAGCCTGGGTGACAGAGTGAGACTCCCTGTCAAAAAAAAAAAAAGTTCTACCCAAAAGGAAAGGAAAAAAGACATCAGAAAACCTCTCATTTTCTCTTTTTCTTTGGTTATGCTCACACTCTGCAGTTAGATTATTGTGAGGACTGAAGATATCATTTCAGTTGTCAGAGGTCTCCTTGCTCCCTGTGCAAACTCCAATTTGTCACAACTCCTCTCAGATTTAGTTGGTGATCCCTGGCTTCTTCTATGATCAGTAAGTGGTTACATTCTAAGCTCTTGGGCCTGATAAACCTGACCTTGAGGTCCACCTCTGCAACTTAGGTGTGTGTAGGGGCTGGTTATTCGACCCCTCTGTGTCCCACACTCCTCAACTCCTGTTGGAACGGCTGTCCTGTGGTCTGTTGGGAAGATGCAATGTGTCAAAATTTATAAAGCGGTGAGCACAGTGCATGGCTCATAGCATGTGATAAATGCATGAAATTATTATTAATAACTACTCTATAAAATATGAGGATTATTATACCCACCTAAGAGATAAAGAAACTGAGGTTTAGAGAGGTAAAACTGCTTGTTCAAAGCCGTACAACTAGTAAATAGCAGAGTGAAGATTTGAGCCCATTTCTCACTCAGTTCATGCTGCTTGTTTTCACCCTCTCCCTGGGAAGGGAGAAGGTGTTTCTGTGAGAGAGAGAGGTGCCTTTGATCCGGATCACACGCTCTTTCTTCTGTTTGTATGGTGCCTTCTACTTTCAATAGCCTTTTCACTCATTATCGCATAAAATGCTGCTGATGTGGTCACCGCCAAGCCTGGATTATACTTTGGACTCCTCTCTCTGGCATCTTAATTCTGCTTAAAATATCCTTAAGTTTCATAATTTGCAGATAAAAAATGAGGATGCCTCATTTGATCCGTCACTTATGCACCACCTGACAACAGATATTACAACATATCTGAAATTAGACTGTCCCAGAAAACTTGTTTATTTGGTTTCTGCACAGAAATTTCATCTGCTTATAAATCATGCTGTCCCCACCCAACTCACTGCTGTCAGTGCACTGCTGGGAGCAGGAATAGAAAGGACAGGAAGTGAAGGCTGAGCTCCATTGAGTTCCATGTGCACAGTGGTTAAGAGCATGTGCCTTGGCTGCCTTCAGGAAGACCTGGGTTCAAATCCTGCATCCCCTCTTCTCAGCTGATGTGTTCCACTCAGCCTTTCTGGGCCTGAGTTAGTTTCTTTCTTTTCTTTCTTTCTTTTCTTTCTTTTCTTTCTTTCTTCCCTTCTTCCTTTCTTTCCTCCCTCCCTCCCTTCCTCCCTCCCTTCCTTCCTCCCTCCCTTCCTTCCTTCCTTCAGAGTGGAGTGGTGCGATCTCGGCTCAGTGCAACCTCCACCACCCAGGATCAAGTACTTCTCCTGCCTCCGCCTCTTGAGTAGCTGGGATTACAGGTGTGTACCACCACACCCAACTAATTTTTGTATCTTTTAGTAGAGACAGAGTTTCACCATGTTGGCCAGGCTGGTCTCAAACTCCTGACCTCAGGTTATCTACCTGCCTCAGCCTCCCAAAGTGTTGGGATTCCAGGTGTGAGCCACCGCACCAGGCCCAGAGTTTCTTTATTTGTAAAATCATCTCTGTCTTTGAGGGCTTTGATGAAGATGAAATGAGAAAATCCATAGACTGTAAATCATTGAGCTCAGCACAATTCCTGGCCCATTTAAGTGCTCAATAAATAGTAACAATTATCATTTGAGCTTCACTTCCGGTGGGAAGACCAGGCTCCTTTGATGATACCCATCCTGAGATCAAGTAAAATCGTGTCTGTGGCTATTTCCTGGGCACTCGGAATTTTCCTCATCAGTACACAAGTCCCTGCTGTGGGGATGGCCTGCAATCAGCCCTCGGCATAGATGCCTGTAGAATTTGTAACCAGCAATTATTACCATATTTTCTTCTTTTCGCGGTCCATTTTTTCTTCTTTCCATTTTTTTTAACTTGTGTGAAATCAGAGCAGGTTGTAAAATCTATGGGTACACGTAGCATAGTGGTAAATCTGTTGATTTCCTTTTTTTCCAGAAAAGCTATTGAACCATCAGTGGCAACGCAGAGTGAGCGAACATGCAAAACTTCCATTTCTTGCATTGCTTCCAACCCTGGGTCTGTTCCGTGTGATTGTGATCGCAGGAGCTCAACTCAGGCTTGCTCTGTGAAGCCAGCACCCTTGGCGAGCGAGCCTCCAGGGAATGAGCTGGTGCGGCGGCGCCCTCTGGTGTCCACGTGGCTTGCGCCAGGACTTGCAAGAGGCTGCGCGGAAGGCAGCAAAGGAAGATTTTTTAAAACATCTGTCCAACTTTCCTTCCTCCTACAAAAAGCTGCTGCAGGTAGTGCGAGAGGTCTCATGCCTGTCTCACGTGCAATAGTATGAGTGATAAGATCGGCCTTTCATGAGAAGATAACGCAGCAAGCATAACCCGGCCAGGGGCATCTCTTTTCAGGACAGGTCTAGGAAAGCCCAGGTTTCCTTTAGCTGTTTCTTTGCTAAAGCCAAACCCAGCTCCGCTTTCTCGAACAACCTGAGCCCCAAGGTCTCTACTCTGTTCTTTGTCTGCCAAGGACAAGAAAGAAGGAGAAGGGATGCTGGGTCCACAGAACGACTCCTTAGGAACAAGAAGAGAGAGGGACTAACATATACTTCCAGGACCCTGGTCCTGCCTCTGTGACCCTTCCTGCACTTTGATCTCCTGGCACCCGTCAGACTGGGAGGCTCCAGCTGTTTGACTCTGCAACTGACACCAGTCATACGCTTGACTCTGCAACTGACACCAGTCATACGCGCTCTGCTTTTACTCGGAGGCCAGGATCTAGCGTCCAGTCCCCAACATTGGTCAGAGTCCCATTTCTCTTTTCTTTTCTTTCTTTCCTTCCTTCCTTCCTTCCTTCCTTCCTTCCTTCCTTCCTTCCTTCCTTCCTTCCTTCCTTTCTTCCTTTCTTTCTTTCTTTCTTTCTTTTTTTCTTTCTTTCTTTCTTTCTTTCTTTCTTTCTTTCTTTCTTTCTTTCTTTCTTTCTCTCTTTCCTTTCTTTCCTTCTTTCTTTCTTCTTTCTCTTTCTTCTTTCTTTCTTTCTTCCTTTTTTCTCTCTTTCTTCCTTTCTTTCTTCTCTTCTTTCCTCGCTTCCTTCCCTCCTTCCTTCCCTTCCTTCCCTCCCTCCCTGCTCTCTTTCTTTTTCTTTCTTTCTTTCTTTCTTTCTTTCTTTCTTTCTTTCTTTCTTTCTTTCTTTCTTTCTTTCTTTCTTTCTTTCTTTCTTTCTTTCTTTCTCTCTCTCTGTCTCTCTTTCTCTCTTTCTCTCTTTCTTTCTTTCAACTGAATTTTGCTCTTGTTGCCCAGGCTGGAGTGCAATGGCATGATCTCGGCTTGCCGCATCCTCCGCCTCCTGGGTTCAAGTGATTCTCCTGCCTCAGCCTCCTGAGTAGCTGGGATTACAAGCATGCACCACCACTCCCAGCTGATTTTGTATTTTTAGTAGAGACAGGGTTTCTCCTTGTTGGTCAGGCTGGTCTCAAACTCCCGACTTCAGGTGATCCACCCACCTCGGCCTCCCAAAGTGCTGGGATTATGGGCATGAGCCACTGTGCCTGGCCAGACTCCTATTTCTGAATTTGCTTGTCAGGTCTCATAACAGATCACTGGAAGGAAGAAGCATAGCCTGATCACCCAGCCTGATTCAGGATGAAATGAAAATCTAGGGATCAGAAGAAAATGGGAAAGGAACCATCAACCTCAGTCATTTGAACAGAGTCAACCCATAGACCACGCGCAAGCAAATCTTGCCGTCGTGATCATGGCGAGTTAGCATTGAGAATGTATCCCTGTATGCTTTGATGATTTTGATGCTGCCTTTTTGGATTTACCCTATAAGAAAGACTCCCTGAACTCCAGCACTATCTCCAGCATTATTCACATTTTCAGGCAGTGGTTCTCAAACTGTGGTCCCCCAGCTAACAGCATTAGCATCAGCTCAGAGCTTGCTAGAAATGCAAATGCCTAGACCTACTGAGTCAGGAATTTGGAGCACGGGCCAGCAATCTGTGTTTCACAAAACCTCCCAGGTAAGCGATGTATGCTAGGACCCTTATAAGGGGAAACAGAGAGGGACGCAGTATGTGCCGTGTACCTTGCTTGGCATTTTCTTCTATATGTTTATATAGATGGGGTGAGTTTGAGTGGTTGGTGATCTGAGATGACGATGAGCTTCAAAGAGGAAGACCTACTGGACAGCTTTCCAAGTATTTGCAGATGAAATGCCACCATTTTGTTTGAAATGAATTTATATATAATACATATACATTATATTTAAGCAAGAATACATGTTACCAAGTAAAGTATAAAAACCAAACATACTCCTGCCATGTGATCCAGCAGTTGTGTTCCTTGCTATCTACCCCCAAAGAATTGAAGCCATCGCTGGATGCAGTGGATCACACCTGTAATCTCAGCACTTTGGGTGGCTGAGGGGGTGGATCATGAGGTCAGGAGATTGAGACCTTCCTGGCCAACACAGTGAAACCCCTCTCTACTAAAAATACAAAAAATTAGGCGGGCGTGGTGGCACGCGCCTGTAGTCCCAGCAACTTGAGAGGCTGAGGCAGGAGAATCGCTTGAACCCGGGATACGGAGGTTGTAGTGAGCCAAGATCATGCCACTGCACTCCAGCCTGGTGGCAGAGTGACAACTATCTCAAACAAAAAAAGAAAAAAGAAAAGAAAAAGAAAAAAAAAGAATTGAAGACATATCCACAACAACGTCTGCACATGGATATTTACAGTAGCTTTATTCATAATTGCCAAAATTGGAAAGCACCCATGACGCCCTTTAGTAGACGAGTGAACAAACTGTGGTGCATCCAGATCATGGAATATTATTCAGCACTAACAACAAATGAGCTAGTAAAGCCATGGAAGACATGGAGGAAACTCAAATGTATATTCTAAGTGAAAGAAGTCAATCTAAAATGGCTACATATTGTCTGATTCCAAGTATATGATATTCTGGAAAAGGCAAAATTACGGGGACAGTAAAAAGATCAGAAGTTGTCACGAGTTGGGTCAGGGAAAGGATAAATGGGAGCTCAGAGGATTTGGGGGCATTAAACTTTTCCCTATGACATTGTAATGGTGAATACATGCATGCATTTGTCCAAATCCATAGAATGTACGACACCAAGAGTGAACTTTAGCGGAAACTATAGAGTTTGGATGACAATGATATGTCAACGTAGGTTTATTCTTTTTAATAAATGTACCACTCTGGTGCAGGATGTAGGTAATGGGGGAAGCTGTGCATGTGTGGGGTAAGGGGTATATGAGAAATCTCTGTGTCATCCTCTTAATTTTAAACTACTCTTAAAAAATTAAGTAGGCTGAGTACTTAAAAAACTAAATACATGCCTGTAATCTCAGCACTTTAGGAGGCCAAGGCGGGTGGATCGCTTGAGCTCAGAAGTTCAAGATCAGCCTGGGCAGCGTGATGTGCAGCATTTTCCCCCCAATTCCTCCTTTTTCACCAGGTTTGCTGTCTTCAGAGGATTGCCTTTGCGTAATTTCGGCACAGCGGGAAGTGACAGAATATCAACAGTCATACTTCTAGAATGAGAGCCAACCTCAGCGCTCCTTTCCTGCTGGGAACATCAGTGACTTCTCTCTGCCCGGAGGAGAGGTCTGTGCTCCTTCGTCTGGCTTTCAAAGTCTGCATAACCTGCAGACCTGCACCCTTAACCTGCCTGTCCATCTTGATTACTGCACTCTGCTTCACAGGTTTCTTTGCTCAAGTCCAGCCCAGCTACTCACCATCTCCCAAAAGCTCTGCCTCTGTTCTGTGCCTCACCAGTCTGCCTCAATTCATGGTTCCCTTCCCGACTTGGTGAGCTAGGGCCCAGCTAGGGCCTAGCTCCACCTAGGGCCCAGCTGAAAAGCCAATACCTCTATGAGATCTTCTTAATCCCCAAGGCAGAGTTAAGCTCATCTTCCTCGCCGTTCAAGTCATCAGACTTGCATATACCAACATTTCAGTAAGAACGTGTTGTAGTGTAATTATTTATCTGTATCTCTGTCTCTTCCAGCAGACTGTGTTTTGCTCCTCAATGACTCAGTTCTGCTATTCTCCATGATCAGTACCTGGCATATAATGAGCGTTCAATAAGTTTTCTGAATGGATGAGCCAAAAGTAAGGAGATAACTCAGACTAGGTTTCATGGCAGGGTTTACCAGTAGAGCAAATTATCTGCTACCACTATCACCAGTCCCAAAGTTAGTTGAACATCAGAGGTCTCATCAGGAGACAGGCCATTCCAATGATGCTCACATCACCACTGTCATCTGATGCAACCCTCAAAGATGGGGTCTCCCTGTTTCCCCACTTTGAGAATCATTGTGAGTTACGAGAGATGTTATTGATGGGACCGTGTTGGCCTATGAATGGTGTGAGAACAGAAAAAATAATTGAACATCATTGATTTCAGGATTTTCTTTAGAGAAAAAAGGCATTAGACTACAAAAGATACATAGGCGCCTACCATTCATCAGAAACTTACTCGCAACAAGATCCTGATGCCAGCTAGTATATTCCTCCTGCTAACCTCCTGGGCTCTCTTCTCACTCAGCAGTTAATCAGTGGAGCAAGTTATCCGCTGCCACCACCACCACAAGCAGCCCCAAAGTTAGCTGCACATTCAAGGACATCTACTCTCAAGAACATGGAATTAGCCAAAATGTGAAGGGCACATCAATCCAACAAAAATAAAACTTTTGTCTTGAGGGAGTTGTATCTCTTTGGGGCTTGTTGAATTTTCCACTTTTTTTTTTTTTTCTACAAGCAATATAAATAGTTTCTTTTTTTTAGTTTTCATCTTGTTTACATAGGTGGTTGATGGCAAACCCAGAAGATTGACTTAATTTATGGAAATGATTCACATTTGTAGTTAGGTTTCCCATAAAGTGAAAAGCTGATCAGTTTTCATCTGTAAAATACAGAGCAGAAGCCCTCACCAGGCTGTAAAGGCTCAAGTGCCAGCCACCTTTTTATATTTTCCAGGAGTCAATGAAAATCCACAGAGGATTCAGAGACAATTCAGATCAGTGACGCATAAACAGGCACCCTTTACTATGGACTGACTTTGTGCCAAGAACTTTAGAATCATGATCTTGTTTAATTCTCATGGTAATCCTGTGGCTAGGTATTTTGGCCCTCACTTTATAGACATGGAAACTAAAGCTCAAAGAGGGTAAGTCACTTGCCTAAGGCCACAGAGTTATGCCCCAGCTCCAGTTAGTTCTTGTGACATCTTCCAATTCTCCCATAGAAACTGGGTATCCTGATTTTTATGGAAGGATACTAAAATGTTGGTAATCAATTAACAAACAGTTTAAAACTCTGAGCAGGCATACAGGACCCATCTGGTCTGTGGGCCCTGGTGGGATCAGCCGTGGTTCTTGCTGTGAGTATTTCTCTCTCCCTCTCCCTCTCCCCAGTCCTGCGTCCTTCCCTCCTTGACAGTGCTGATGTTGACAGCAGGTCCCAGTAACTTCCTGTGCTGTATTTCCCATCCCCGAGTCTATTTCTGAGAACCTAGTAGACATGGAAAGGAGGAATAGTCTGATTAAGTGAACACTTTACCCCCAAAAATCATCCAAAGTTCTAAATTATTGAGTCTGACAGAGTTTTCAGAATTAAACTAAATTTACTGCTCACTTTTTCTTCCTCTTGTCACCATTGTTATCCAGCAAAGTGGCAGCTCACGGGAAGGATTCAACTCATCATAGATAAAGAAGCGACGTCTAGATGTGTGTGTAGATTAGTAGCTCTGCCATCTCTGCTTACGAAACAGAATGAACCTAAAAAGGCTGTGAATCGTGGTGTGCTAGCAAATGTTAAACAACCGGCAATCTAAGAAAGGAAAAAAAAAAGTCCTAATTGATAGTGCTGTTTATTTCTGTGGTGTAAATACTCCCACCACGGCCGATTTCAAGCTACTTAGTGCTGGTTGGGAAGAGATATACCCAGCAGCTCTTGCAAGCAGATATGAGTCAGCTTCAGGACATGCTGGCCGTGAATTTCTTTTCTCCTTAGCAGAACATTAATTTTCTTTATTTTACAAACTCCGATCAAGTCAAAGATAGTAGTGTAATAATTCCAAAGGTCAAGCTTGTTTTTGTTTTGTTTTCCTCTTTAACATTTACTTTAGTTTTAGGAGTACATGTGCTTACCAGTCAGCAGTGATGTAAGCACTTGGCTGAGTAATGCAATTCAATTCAACAGACATTTCTTGAGCACCAGCTGTATTCAGGATGCTGCGTTCGTTCCTGTGAGATGCTCAGAGAACAAAGGGCAAGGCTCTAATACGATGCTGCATCAAAACTACACAGAGATTCTGGAGAGTAAGCTCTTGCCCTAGGGAAGAGTTGGACAAGACCATTGGTTTCTATCTCCTTTTCTCCTGGACCCACATTCCAGAGACAATAACATCTATAATTCCTGGGTTCTGATCCTCAGTCTACTGCTTTGTCATCTTTCACTGGTGATAACCCAGTCTGGATGTTGTAAGCACCAATGCTCATGGGGCAGATAGAACACTGTGGCAGCTCTGGATGATGTTATCCTCCCCCAGAGAGGATTGCTCTTGCTTCTGGAAGGCAGTCAGAGTTGGTGCAAATCACTTCTTTTCATTTAGAAATTGAGCTGTTGTGAGGCTGAGCTGCAGATTTTCTAAGGCAAGACCTGTGTCTGCTTGTCCTTACTCCCAGGACATCATCTTTCATGGATCCCAACTAAAAGTCTTGGGTATTTGCCAGGGCTCTTCCTCCTTAGAGGGTCCTTCATTCTATCTTCTCAATCACCCCATATCCACAAGACTGACAGAAGCTTTGCTCGGTGTCTCAGAACCTTGGCCCTCACTGCTCACAAATGGTCACTCCCTTGAAGGGGAAGTCACAACACCAGACATTGGGCTCACTTCTCTGTATTTCCTTTGACTGCTAAAGTCTTGGCTATCTTGGTCACTCTGTTACCTTTGACTCTCCAGCCTGGGAGACTCCTGAAAGTCCTGCTCAGTTCCCTGCCTCCTGGTTGCAATCTCCCCATAGTTCTTTCGCCTCTGGGACCATTGGAGCCCAGGAACTGGCAAGTGACTTGAGCAGGCCACATGCATTTTCAAGCATTTTCCTTCCTCTGAGATCCTGGCTACTCAAGCTGTGGCACCTTTAGTAGCTCTTCAATGTCATCTTATATATACATATATATGTATATGTATATATATGTATATATGTGTATATATATGTCTAAATTATGCGTGTGTATGTGTATATTTCATATAGGTGTATGTGTGTATATATGTGTGCCTTTGTTCTGTTTATTAACATTTATTTTAGTTTCAGGAGTACATGTGCTTACCAGTCAGCAGTGATATAAACACTTAGCTGAGTAATGCAATTCAATTCAACAGGCATTTCTTAAGCACCTGCTATGTTCAGGATGGTGCGCTAGTTCCTGTGCGATGCTCAAAGGCCAAAGGCCAAAGACTAGGCTCTGATACGATGCTGCATCAAAACTACACAGAGATTCTGGAGAGTAAGCTCTTGCCCTAGGAAACAATTGGACAAGACCATTGGTTTTTATGTCCTTTTCCCCTGGGACCCACATTCCAGAGGCAATAACATGTATTGTTCCTGGGTTCTGATCCTCAATCTACTGCTTTGTCGTCTTTCACTGGTGATAACCCAGTCTGGGGACAGATAGATAGATAGATAGGTAGGTAGGTAGGTAGGTAGGTAGGTAGATAGATAGATAGATAGATAGATAGATAGATAGATAGATAATGTCCAGTTTTTCTATTTACTCTTAGTGAGAGGGTTGCTATAAGACAAGCTATTCCATCATAGCTAGAACAGAAGATGTAAACCCTGATTTTTCAATGCTGGCGAATAATCTAACTTTTAAAATATATTGTGTGATCCAACACTTAAAAGTCAAATAAAACATATCTTTAAGCCACAGCCAGTTTCGGCCCACAGGCTGCCAACCTGTGACCTCTAGTGTGTCGGAATGCAAGCGAGTAAGAGTTCTGCTTCAATTGGGAGGCCTTGACTCTTACGATTTATGTTTGTAGTGTGTAGAGTCCAGCTTTGAAGAGGACTGGACTCTCTTTGGTCAGCGACCAGAGTACAGACATCTGAATCCACCTTCCCCCCAGCTTTTCCCCAAATTGGTTTCTTATTCCTGGGTGCCTAAAAGAGAAAAGTGATTGCATGAGATGAATGGAATAAGTACTAGGCCTGGAGTCAGATTGGACCTAGGTTCTAATCTTGATTCTGCCACTTATTAGCTATGTGACTTTGCATAAGTCACTTAACCTGCTTTGGGTGTAAGTTTCTTGAAATGTTGTTAAAATTCCCTTCGTAGGATTCAAATAGTTGGCATAAATCAATAATAATGAGACTGTCGGGGTATGTGGCAGATACCTAACACATACCATGCTAGAGCCAGGTCCCACTTCCCAGGGAATCCTCTTCTCTTTGGCCTCTCTTTCTCTTGCCCCTGTTCAGACCTGCAGGTCCTTTGATCCACTGTGTCTCCAACCCCAGATCCTTTGGTCTTTGAAACAGGAGATGAAGAGGCAGCTCCTGTCTGCTGCCCACACTTAGTCACTATAATATACCCACCCGAGGAGCCAGGAGCTCCAGCCCATAGGCCATCGGAGCAGCATAGCTCCACCCTGGGCTGGTGTGATTTATTTCTGGGAGGGCTGGGGCTTGAAGAGAGGGGAGGTTTAAGAATTAACTCCTCATAAAACTTAAACAAGTAAACAAGAGAAAACAATAGAGTCATCTGGTGTCGCTTTAGGCTCATCAGCTTTCCAACTTCCCCCAACTTTGGAGAAAAGAAGACATACTGAATTGTTAATTAATGAGGCCTTCTAGATGTCACACGTGCAAGAAAATACGGGTATCATGCTGCCTCCAATCACACAGTGCTGGCCGTGTATTTTGCTGTTGTAGTTGTTTTAAACAAACAGAAAACTGTGAGGTCAGTGATAAAAGCATTGAGAAACACCCCATGCCATTTCTTTCGGGGTTCAGCTGTTTCTGAAATCAAAGAACTGCAAGACAATTTAGAAACGTCTTCAGTCAAACCCAAACTGTTGGCTGATTTTGGGAAAAACCCTGAAAGCAAATATTCTCCATGCCATAAGACTAAGAAGAGCTGAAAAGCCAGCCAGAATCTGTAGGCCTTAAGAAGAAACATTGGGCAGAGATGGAGAAAGGAGAAAGTATGATTAAGAACAATTAATAATTAATCTGCATAATTCAAGGACCTTGGACAATCCAGAGGTCCTCATTTGACCCATGTTGCTATAGTCTAATGTTCTAGATTTAATTTAAAATGGTGTTTAAAGGCAAGAATAAAAGACCAAAGAAAGAATAGACCCTTTTGAAGTGTCTCTGTTAATTTTATTAACCTGGAGAAGAAATTATTAATTTGGTAGAAGGTGAACCCATGTTCACCAGCCAGGTAAGATTAAAAACTCACTGAATGCTCACAAAAGCCCTGGGACGTCATTGTTTCTTATCTGATCTGGTGCCAGCAATGCCAGAATTCAAACCCACCTCTCTCCTGTGCTCCAACCCCAGTCCCTGCCTGGCTGGAAGAAAACGCTTCTTCAAAAGGGCACTCAATGTGACTGTGTCTAGATCCAAAAGCTCACATGTAGCTGTGTGTGCAAATTCTCTCTGAGCTTTCATCGGGGAGAATTATATAATAATATCATATGATTTTGCAAGAAGTTCACCAGGGCTATTTCAGAGGCTGTCAGCCAAGACACTGTTCAGACAGTGAGGCGTCAGAGCTGCCACTACAAAGTGGATGTTAATTACCTAAAACAATGTGTGTAATAGGCAAAGAAAAAAAAACAGAACCTGCTCTCTCAGTCCAAACCACTCATCTATTATAGCGCCAACTGCACAGTTATTTAGCCTGGAGGAGTTGTAATTAGCCGGTTTGCAAATTAATAAGATCTTAAAAAAAAAAAAAAAAAAAAAAAAAAAAAAAAAAAAAAGCAGAAAGAGCCTACGAGAGGAAAAGAATGGTGGGAAACTTTGTATCTCTGATTCTCGAGGAATATATTTAGCCTGCAATTGCCTCATGACCTGCCCCGAATTCATTACTATGTGCCGTGCACATTCTGCCTGAATGGCATAGTAGGGGCACAGCACAGATCCAGCAAGCGGGACGGGGGGTGAGAGATGACCAACAAGAGCAGCAGATTGGCCTGTTTTTATCTTGAATGCCAATCGCTCGTCTGGTTTGTGTTTGCAAATGCTAATTCCTATACTTCATTGTGCCAGAGTCATTAGAACATACCCAGGTGAATCGAATGCTAAATCATGCTGGTTTTTAAACAGCCAGAAGCTAGGCATGACTCAGTCCTAGTAACAATGGATAATGCCTAACCAAGGACACTGTAATTAGCTCTTTAATCCTGTTGACCTTCAATAACAAGACAGACATAATGAATAGTTAGTTGGTTTTGTTTCATGGAGGATGTGTTCTCTCCCAATAATGAAACACTTTTTTGCTGCTTCTTCTTCTTCTTTTTTTTTTTTTTTTCTGTTTATCCTATTGGCAAAGGAAGTTTCAAGATGAAAGAGGATTCAGCCAGCTAGAGGACGGGTATTATAGCATACTTAGCCAATCAATGGAGTCACTCCAAATTCTCTTAATTCCAACTTAAGGGCTTCCCACGCACAGGTTACAACTATGATGACTACTATAATACATAAACTGTAGTAACAGCCATTAATTTAGCACTTACTATGTTTCAGCTAAACAAATTATTTTAATCACCATATGAACTTTCCAAAAGGGGGTATTATCAGTCCCGTATTACAGATGAGGAATTTGGTGCCCACGTAGGTTAGAAAGTTTGCTCAGGACGCAAGCAAGGGGGATTTGAATCTAGACGATTTGTCTCTAAAGTCCTTTGCACGATGCCTCCTGACCACAGGAGTCTCTCGTAAAAGATTAAGGCCAGGTCTATGCAAGGGGCCAAGGAGTCACTGTCAAGTTATCTAAGCTTATTTCACTGTCATCAGCCTATCCAGTGAAGGTCAGACGGGTAGAAAGAGTAAACATCAGCCTAGAGAGTACGGCTTTAGCTGCCCTAACTACAAAGCCTCCAGTTTTCCAAAGAATATGACCCCTATTTACTGGCTAACCTCTGACAATCCATCAGTAGAACTTCATTAACTTAGCTTATTGCTTTGAACTTTGGCAAAATTAAAATCCCATTGAATGGACCGTCTAAAACATATGTCACGGGTGTGAATGGAATATGGATGGGAAGAGGCAAAGTGAACTTTAGGAAGGAAGCACCAGAAATAAGGAAAGGGCTGGAAACAGGAAGGTGGGGGACGCTTCACTGGCCGCTTGATCAGGGTCAGGCGTGTGCAGAGACGGAGAACTCACGGACACCAAGTCAAAGCTCAGCATGTTGGACTGGATGTAATGTTTCTGTGTAAGCTTCATGAGGGCAGGCTTCTGTCTGTTTTGCTTAATGCTCTAACTCCAGCAACTAAAACAGTACCTGGTACATGGTGGAGACTCAAAAATATGTATCGAATGAATGAATAAGTGAAGGAGTGAAAGAATGTCCCAGAACTTCTTTGGCAGGCTTTTGGCTGCACCTCATGAACCTCAGCTCATCTCATAGGTCACGTGACCTTTCCTTATTCCATCTCTGGTAGGGGAAGTAGAATTATTCTTGGATCTACAGCATCACCCTCAATGGTCGGGGTGGAATAAGCGCTCCCCGATGTGTGTGGCCACAAGGGGAAACTCCTTTATTCCTAAGAGAGAGCCATGAGATGCTTCAACCTGACAATCAACGACCCTTGCTATTCTCTCCAAGAGACACTTGGAGAGAACTGAGGTTTTGTTAGGAAGAAAGAAGGGGGAACTGGCTGCTGAGAGGTCAACCAACAGCCTCCATAGGCAAAAGATTGTTAGTGTCTGGCATAGGGTGGGTACGCAATGACTATTTAAGGAAATAAAGGAATGGTCAGTAAAAGTTTAGAGCCCATCCCAGCACTTTGGGAGGCCGAGGTGGGCAGATTACTTAAGGTTAGGAGTTCGAGACCAGCCCGGCCAGCAGGGTGAAACCCCGTCTCCACTAAAAACACAAAAATTAGCCGAGCGTGGTGTCGGGCACCTGTAATCCCAGCTACTCTGGAGGCTGAGGCAGGAGAATCTCTTGAACCCAGGCAGCAGAAGTTGCAGTGAACTGAGATCACACTACTGCACTCCAACCTGGGCGACAAGAGTGAAACTATTTAAAAAAAAAAAAAGTTTAGATCTCAGAGTACACAAAATTCTGACACATCAGTTAAAGGTGATCTTGTCCCTATGTCTCAAGCAATGCCAGAATAGTGTAAGTTTTCAAGTCAATGACTGATTAGGTGGCTAACTGGGGAGGTAGGTACTGTTTCAATAATGTGGACGAGGTCACAGGACTTGTACATTATTGTTTTGTTTTGTTTTGTTTTGTTTGTTTGTTTTTGAGATGGAGTCTCGCCCTGTTGCCCAGGCTGGAGTACAACGGCACGATCTCGGCTCACTGCCACCTCCACATCCTGGGTTCAAGCAATTCTCCTGCCTCAGCCTCCTGAGTAGCTGGGACTACAGGTGTGTGCCACCATGCCCAGCTAATTTTTGTATTTTCAGTAGAGACAGGGTTCCATCATATTGGCTAGGCTGGTCTCGAACTCCTGACCTCAGGCAATCCACCTGCCTCTCCCAGACCAAATGCCACTGGGTTGCGCCTGTCAGGTTTAGAGATACAAATTCAAAAAGATCGACATGCCCAAGACCCCACTACTCTCATGTGGCCACTCTCAGCATTGTATTTCCTATATCCTTTAGTGTGAGAAATAGTTTTAACATTTTTTTAATATAATCATAAGCATGCTTATAATATTACCTTTATAAGTGCTGTAGGATAAAAAAATTTACATTAACAGTTGAATCAGAGTTCCTCCTAAAAAGTAACCTGCATCCAAAAGGAAAATACATTTAATTACAAGCAAAAGACAAAGCATCACACCAAAATTACTGACTGTTTTGCATTAGACATAAACAGAAATTTAAGAGAGATGGGAAAAGAGGAGAGAGGGGATCATTAGAAATGGAGGTGAAATATTTAAGAACAGATGTGTCGAGCATTCATGTATAAGACATGGTGTGTGCTTAGGTGAGACCACTGTTCTCTGTCCTCTAAACCTTCAGCAAAATTTTATATATAGAGAGAGATCTTATGTAATTTTTTTTTTAAATGAAAAAGAGGATGAATTTGAAGACCTGGGGCAAAGAGATTCTGAACAGGAAAACAGGAAAAGCATGTACCGTTTTAGCTGCACACTGATCAAGCATGTCAGATGTTGTCCTTAATTAATTATGTTTTTAGGTCTTTGGCTCTACATGGTAAAAGGGGGTTTCCTTTTTCCCTGAAGAAGGGGTTGCCTGTGGAACATCCTGAAGGATCAGAAGAAGAGGGAGGTGACATGAGATCATAACTTGCAAGTGGGGACCAGGAGAAGAGGTAGTTAGTTGATCAAACAGCCATAGAAATTCAAGGCTAAGCAAGGAGAGGGGACCAAGATATTTGCCCTTCACCTAAATTTTCTCATCACACTATTTTGAGAATACAAATGAAAACATAATCTTTACTACTAAAGGTTTAAAGTATCTGGCCAGATGCGGTGGCTCACGCCTGCAATACCAGCACTTTAGGAGGCCGAGGCGGGCGGATCACGAGGTCAGGAGTTCGAGACCATCCTGGCAAACACGGTGAAACCCCATCTCTACTAAAAATACAAAAAATCAACCTGGAGTGGTGGCGGGCACCTGTAGTCCCAGCTACTTGGGAGGCTGAGGCAGAAGAATTGCTTGAACCCAGCAGGTGGAGATTGCAGTGAGCAGAGATCGCACCACTGCACTCCAGCCTGGGAGACAGAGCGAGAAGCTGTCTCAAAAAAAAAAAAAAAAAAAAAAAAAAGATTTAAAGTATCTGCATATTGTATATACTATTAACAGGATTTTAAAAAATGAGAAGCTGGGGGGAAATACTTGTAACATACATAGCAGAGAGTTAATATGTTTAACATATAAAAAGCTTTTTTAGGGCAATAAGAAAGTGAATGCCCTGTCAGAGAAACTGGCAAAAGGCATGAATGTGAGCTCACCAACGAAGATCTCTTTATTCAGATTAAGGGTATCGTTAGATACTATTCCCCAAAACACACTCAAGATACATAAAGAAAGAAAGTTGGACAGGCAAGAAGAATTCAACAAAAATACCAGGGTAGAGATCGTTAATCAAACTTCTCTTTGAGAGTCAAGCAAGCATCAAAAACACAATGGAAAAAGTGGATGAAATGATTGTTTAGCTCAGTTTAATGCATCAGACTTAGTACCTACAAAGAATCCACATTCTTTCCAAGTTTCTTTGGGACAGTTTAAGAAAATGATCATTCTCTAAACTAGACAGAAAATCTCAAAGAAATCTCTTTCAAAATGAGAAAATTTGTAGAACACATCCTTTGACCACAATAATGGATATTTAAAACAAAATAATCTCATTGTTCAGTTCCCACCTATGAGTGAGAACATGCGGTGTTTGGTTTTCTGTTCTTGTGATAGTTTGCTAAGAATGATGGTTTCCAGCTGAGATCACTTGGACTCGGGAAGGGGGACATCACACACCGGGGCCTATTATGGGGAGGGGGAGGGGGGAGGGATTGCATTGGGAGTTATACCTGATGTAAATGACGAGTAGTTGGGTGCTGACGAGTTGATGGGTGCAGCACAGCAACATGGCACAAGTGTACATATGTAACAGACCTGCACGTTATGCACATGTACCCTAGAACTTAAAGTATAAAAAAAAAAAAACAAAAACAAAAACAAAATAATACCCAAATAACAGTAAGAATATATTTGTGGGAAATTAAAAACATTAATCTAAGCAACTCTTGAAAACAGAGGAAATTAAAAGTGTAATTATGGACCATTAAGACAGTAACAATGAAAATATATCTTAAGAGATGTGGTCAAAATTGAACTCAAAGGAAGGAAACAGCCTTGAATTCTTGAATAAATGAACAAAAATGAGCAGAACATACCACCAAAAAACAACTTGAAAAGAAAATAACAAATTAAACCTTAAAAAAGAAGGCATTGCTAAAAACATAAGTATCAACTAATCAGTTAGATACAAAAGAAATAAATACCCAGGAGAATTGATAAAACTGAGAACCGGATGTTTCAAAGACCAAATAAAGAGACAAAATTCTAGAAATTCTAATTAATTTTAAAAATAAATGTATGCCTTTAATATGATTAAAATACTTTGTGGTATAGTAGTAAATAATCAGATCAATGGAATATAACACAAGGTCCAGAAACAGAGCTAATTATAATACATTTAATGATAAAAAAAATTAAGCTTAAATAAGCATAGAAATAAGATACTGGAAAATAGATGAAAATAATTAATTAAAAAACCCCATGTTTTGCTACCTCACACCATACAATGAATAAATTCCAAGTAGATTAAAGTTCTAAATATATAAAATATATCCACAATCTGGAAGGATGTGTGAGTGAATTATCAATACTCGTTAGAGTGGGGCTTTCTGGGCATGACCACCAAACAGAAACCTAAAGAAAAAGATCGAATAAATTGGCTATATATTTAAGTATATGTATTTATTCAGTAAACAAATAACGTCTCCTACGTCCAAGCACTGTAAGAGGCACTTAGCGAACGGCTATGAACAAAACCCACAAAGATTGCTGCTCTCAGGTGAAGGAGACAAAGAAAAGAAGTAGTAATACATTACTTCGTAAGTAAGCACTACCATTTGTCAGGTGATGAACTGTGCAGCTCATAGAAAGCGGTAAGAATAAATAGACACAGAGCATGGTGAGAAGATTGAAGATGCAGAGAATGAGTTGCAATTTTAAATAATCTAGTCAGTGTAGATTTCACAGAGAAGACGACAGAGGTGACAACCTTGAAGAGATGGAGGGAGCCACGTGGCTGTCTCAGAGAAGCAGGGGCTATTACAGCCACCCAGGCAAGACCCAATGGCAGCATGTGTCAGGGGGAGCCGTGCATGTGCTTGGAGTCTAGGCAGAGCCAGCGGGATTTCCTGTGAGGTTGGATGGGGAGTGAGAGGGAAAGCTCACTCCCTCACACTGCGCTCAGGGTGTGTTTGCCTGAGCAGCTCGTGGGAAGACGGGCAAGGCTGTGGGCCGAGCAGGTGTGTAGGCAGAAGACCAGGATTCAGTTTTGGATACATTGAGCTTGAAGTATCCCTTAGACACCTGGCCAAGAAGTCAAGGGGCAGGTAGGTGAAAGACTGTGGAGTTCAGGAGGAGGGTCTGGGCAGCAGGTAGAGATCTGGGCAGGTTCAGAGCATGTCTTAGTCAAGCTGCCATAACAAAATACCACAGACTGGGTGGCTGAAACTACAGAAATTCATCTTCTCACAGTTCAGGAGGCTGGAAGACAGATCCGGTACCAGTGTCACTGGGTCCCAGGGAGAACTCTGTTACTGGCTTGCAGACGGCCACCGCCTTGCTGTGTCCTCTCATGGTGGAGACAGAGAGAGAGAGATTTTTCTCTCATCTTTGTTTGTTTGTTTGTTTTTGTTTTTGTTTTTTTGTATAAGGATACCAGCCTTTAGAGTCTGGCCTCACCCTATGACGTCATGTCACCTTAATTACCCTATAAAGACCTTATCTCCAAACATAGCCGTATTAGGGGTTAGGGCTGGAACATATGGATTTGAGGGGGCACCATTCAGTTCATAGCGGTGTACAAATGGCATTTAAACCTATAAGACTGGATGAGATGACCAAAGGAGGGTGTGAGAGTTGATGAGAAGGGGAAAGGGGCCAGACACGGTGGCTCACGCCTGTAATCCCAGCACTTTGGGAGGCTGAGGCGGGTGGATCACAAGGTCAGCAGATCGAGACCATCCTGGATAACATGGTGAAACCCTGTCTCTACTAAAAATACAAAAAACTAGCCGGGCATGGTGGCACACACCTGTAGTCCCAGCTACTTGGGAGGCTGAAGCAGGAGAATCACTTGAACCCAGGAGGTGGAGGTTGCAGTGAGCCGAGATCGCGCCACTGCACTCCAGCCTGGGTGACGACAGAGTGAGACTCCGTCTCAACAACAACAAAAAAAAAAAGAAGAAGAAGGGAAAAGGAATCACAAAAGCATCAGAGAAAGCTAACTGATTACAAAGCAAATGACGCTGGGAAATATTTGCCACATGGAAGGAACAAAGGATTAATATGCTTGTGGCACACGAGGTGCCTTGAAATGAATAACACTCCCAAGGAAAACTGGACAAAGGACATGAGCAGGTAACTCACAAGAAACTCAAATGGCCTTTAGACATATTAGGCACTACTTTATCTCTTAAATCATCAGACACATGCAAACCAAAAGAATCATGAAAGATTATTTTTATCAATCAGATCCTTCAGAATTAAAGAAGGATGACTGGTTTGTGGCTTTTAGAAAAAGAGGCACTTCATGAATAGGTAATGAGAAGATAAACAAGTAGAACCCAGAAGGCAGTGGACCTAAGACACAAAGCTTTAAAAATATACCAATTGCAAGACACATTTATGGAATCAGAAATCAAGGGTAGGCCGGACACAGTGGCTCACACCTATAATCCTAGCACTTTGGGAGGCCGAACCAGGTGAATCACTTGAGGTCAGGGGTTCCAGACCAGCCTGGCCAGTATGGTGAAACCCCATCTCTATTAAAAACACAAAAAGTAGCCAGGCATGGTGGTGGGCACCTGTAATCCCGCTACTCGGGAGGCTGAGGCAGGAGAATCATTTGAACTAGGAGGTGGAGGTTGCAGTAAGTCGAGATCGCACCACTGCACTCCAGCCTGGGCAGCAGAGCAAGACTCTGTCTCAGAAACAAAAAGAAGTCAAGGGTAATCTGGGGAAGAGGAAGGTGTTAGTGGCGGGGGAGACACTGGGGTGGTATCTAGGGTGGACTTGGAGGGGTATCTAGGGTGGCCACGGGAGCATGGGAGGTGTCTAGGGTGAGCTTGAGGAGGTTTCTAGGATGGGCATAGATGTCTAGGTGGACTTGGAGAGGTTTCTAGGGTGGACTTAGGGAGTTTTCTAGGGTGGGCATGGGGAGATGTCGAAGGTGGGCTTCAGGAGGCATCTAGGGTGCTAGTAATATTCCACTTGCCGGACTAGGTAATGGTACATGGGGGTGTTCACTTTGTGAGAATTCATTGAGATACATTTCTTCTCCATGTAATTTATACCTCAATATAAAATTTTAAAAATAGAAACACCTTCCATTTGACACAGAAATCCTCCTCCTTCAGTGGGCAGAGGAAGCAGCAATTCAGCTGGTACTGAGCACAGCATTGAGAGCTATGCTTCAGCCCCAAGCAGGTGCATCCACCTTCCTATGCTCCAGGGATACAAAAACAACCTGGGCTGCCTTTTTGTCACCACTATCGGCTCCCAAATGCCAGGTACCAGCAACAGCCAGAGCAACCACAGGCTCGTTCTCTTTGGACTATTGAATTTAACTCCATGTGAGCCCTTTTTACTCAAAGAGCTTAAGGAGAAAGAGGAACCAGATTTCCCATTAGATGAGAAGCATGTGTGTTGCTGTTGCTGGTGGTTTTCAACAGCGCTGTTGCACAAATAGAACTACCCAAAGGAGACACCTAACGGCAGTGGTTGAAATTTTCCTCTTTGTATACAGAGATTTTTTTTCAAGGACAGGGGAACAGCTGCAAAGCTAATATGGTCAAATAATATTTAATTCATCCGGACATCCTCCTCAAAGTGGTGATGCCAAGGTTATCATCCCCATTTTACAGATGATGATGTTGAGTCTTAGGCCAAGTCACGTGTCCTGAGCATTCGTACCTGGTGGTCTTGGTGCTGAGGCAGGGCCAGGGGTATTGACTTTAGAGCTTGCTTTCCCCTGTCAGTCCAGCCATCTCTAACTGGATCTTCTTATAAATTCAGTTAGGCTTTCACCAGGGAAGCCTATGAAACACATTTTTTTACAAGCAATGGGTTTAACAAGTAGAAAATCAGTTTTATTGTTAAGGGGAAAAAAAAAAGTGCTGATAAAGTGAAGACAGATTCCCTAGCCGGCTCTTTCTACTCCTTCAGATCCTGGGTTAAATGTCACTTTCCCAGAGAATTTTCACTAATCTCCTCCCCATTCATCTCTCGGCGCACCTTGTTTTCTTTCACACCCTCATCGTGAGGGACAGGTGACTCTGTTCCGTGCTGTTCTCATGCTCCACGGGTATAGGGCTAATTTTATCACTGCTGTCTCACCAGCGCTTGGAGCAGCACCTGGCAAGTAGCAGGTGCTCAGTAATACTAACAGCACAACTCAGTGGTCATTTGATTCCCAATCTCCACCATTTCCCTATGCTTAAGAGAAACGAGAGAGAAATTCAAGTTTTAAGTTCTCTAAGAAAAATCCAATCATTCTGTTTGCCCTGGAAAATGGATTTCTGAACCCGGTTCCCAGGCAGGCAGCTAGATGGTCACTGGGCCGAGACAGCAAGGCCTTTGGGAATCAAAAAACCCAAGTCAAGTCTCAGTTTTACCTCTTAATAGCTGCATGGGCTAGGGTACATTTCCAAATCTCTCTCAGGGTTTGCTTCCTCATAGGCAGGTGCTCATATAGTCTCTCGTCTACATTGAAACACTTCTGAGAGGGAAAGGGAGCTCAGTTGATAATGCTACTGTACATCAGCGCTGTCCCAGGCTGGGGAGGCTGGGGTGCACCCTGCCCCTACTATGAAGCCTGCTGCTGGCTCACAGAAATCATGTGAGGAGCTGAGCACACAGCAGGGGCCCAGGAAGTGGCAGCTTTGTTCTCACACTTCTCTGATGGCTGGACTTCGGGGAGCAAGGATCTAGAGCAGTGTTTATTCACCTTCACTGCTGATACAGTTTGGATCTGTGTCTCCACCCAAATCTCATGTCGAATTGTAATCCTCAGTGTTGGAGGTGGGGCCTGGTGGGAGGTGATTGGATCATGGAGGCGGAGTTCTCATGATTGGTTTAGCACAATCCCCCCTTGGTACTGTACAGTGAGTGAGTTCTCACGAGATCTGTTTATTTAAAGTACCGTATGGCTCCTCCCCAGCCCTTCCACCTGCTCCGGCCATGTAAGGTGTGCCTGCTTCCCCTTTGCCTTCTTCCATGACTGTAAGTTCCCTGAGACCTCCCCAGAGGCAGGGGCCATTATGCTTCCGGTACAGCCTGCAGAAACATGAGCCAAGTAAACTTCTTTTTTTATAAATTACCCAGTCTCAGGTATTTCTTTATAGCAGTGTGGACTATTACAGCTGCCCACTGGAATCACCCAGAAGCTTATGAATCACAGATGCTGATGGAATTGGTCTGGGGTGCCGCCTGGGCATTAAGAGTTTTCAAACTTCCCGTGTGATTGCAATGAGCAGCCAAGCATGAACTCCACTCCAATGCAAGCAATTCCAATTCCCTGCTCTCCTCAACCACTCTACTCTCTCTCTCTTTCCATTATAGTAAAACATAAATAACATAGACATAACATAGAACTTACCATCTTAACCTTTTTTAAGTTTACAGTTTGGGGTCATTAAGTATCTTCACGTTGTTGTGCAGCCATCACCACCATCCAGCTCCAGAATCTTTTCATCTTCCCCAACTGAAACTCTGTACCCATTAAACACTAACTCCCCTTTTTCCCCTCTCCCCAGACCCCGGCAACCACCATTCTGCTTTCTGTCTACTTGAACTTGCCTACACTAGTACCTCCTATAAGAAGAATCATACAATATTTGTCATTTTGTGTCTGGCTTATTTCACTAAGCATATGTCCTTGAGGTTCATCCATGTTGTAGTGTGGGTCAGGATTTTCTTCTGTTTTAATGCTGGAGAATATTCCACTGGGTGTGTATACCACATTTTGTGAATCCATTCATCTGATCATGGACACTTGGTTGTTCTCACCTTTTGGTTATTGTGAATATTGCTGCTATAAACATGGGTGTGCAAATATCTCTTTGAGATTCTACTTTCATCCTTTTGGGTACATACCCAGGAGTGGAACTTCCAGGTCATCACTATTCTCTTTTTAATCACTGTCTTACCCACCACCCAACATATTTTTATTTAAGACAAGTCATTTATTCTATCTGAAATCATCTTGAATCCACATGAAGGCTGAGCTGAAGGGAACTTGCACAAAAGAAAGGAATAATATGTAAGTTAATGGCTTCTCAGCAGAGCAAAAATTGGTCACAGATTTGCAAATTCCCTGAACCTGGTGTATTCTGTGCCTATAGTGAAGGTTTTTGCTGATAAAGCACAGGTGTGTCAATGCCAAACAGCCCAGGCTCATTTTAGACGGATTCTGACATGAGATGATGGTTTCCTGTCTGAGCTCATGGGTTGGATGTCTCCGAGCCATTGCTCCCGCTGGAGCCCAGCCCTCCTGATGCTTGGGGGTTGTGACAGATCAGGGAGGAAGTGACTTTGACTTTGTCTTCTTCATGACATAAACAATAAACTGTGGACTTTTCAGGAAGCCTCCTGGGACCCTCTCTACTTCTTGACCACACATGGCTCTCCCAGATGTCAGGAGGATCTTCCTTCTCTGTTTACAGGAGCAGTCTAGCCCATCAGAGACTGAAAATCTGTGGCAATGACAGCAAAAATGACACCACATTCTTGGAGCTCAATGCCAGTGTTTGCTCCCAAGAGAGATGTAATTCCCTGAACACAGGAACTGAGCTCATTCCTGCACTAGGCAATGATGATAATCAAATATGGTAGAAGTTAGTCAGCCTGTACAATGGAAGCCACGATTAAGCTGATTTCAAATTTTCTGTAACAGAGCTGGTCAGCCTTGAAATGCAAGAGGAGAGTACCAGGAAGTGAGAGGACGTCCAGGCGACAGCTGCTCCTAAATGGAGGTTTTCTTGTATTATTGTTTTACAGATTTCCGCCTGCATCTCTTAAACAGTCATGTCCTCATTACAATTTTTCCTGGGCACCAGCCATGGGACAGGCTCTGTACTAGGAGCCTGCCTAGTTCCATTGTTCAGAGCATAGGCTTGGGTTGGGTCATCATGCCTGTGAGTTCTCAGCAGGCACCTCCTTCTTCAAAGCCTTGGCAGGGATAACAGTAAGCAGAGAATAAGAGTCCATGCGATGTTCGCTACAACCATGGCAATGCCAATGCCAAATCAATGTGAGCTCTGACTCCCAGCAGCCTGTAAAATTGATAAACCATCTCCACTTGGCAGATGGACAAATGAGGGCTCAGGACCATTAAGTAATGTGCTGTGTTAGATTCCTACTGCTGCTATAACCAATGATCACAAACAGTGGCATAAAAGCAACACACATTTATTCATTTGCAGTTCTATAGTTCTGAAATGGGGTTCACTTGGCTAAAATCGAGGTGTCAGCTGGGCTGTAAGGCTCTATGGGAGAATCTGTTTCCTTGCCTTTTCAAGCTTCTGGGGCAACCCTCATTCCTTGGCTCTCTCTCCCCACCCCCTCATTTTGTCTTTTTCCCCCTGCTTTCCTCATCATGTTCCCTTCTTCCTCTTCTGTAATTGAATCTCCCTCCTGCTCACTTTTATAAGGGCACTTGTGATTACATTTAGGGCCCACCCTGATAATCCAGGGTAGTCTCTTCATCTCAAGATCTTCAACTTAACCACGTCTGCAAAGTCCCTTTTGCTGTTTAAAGTAACATTCACAAGTTCCAGGGATTGGTATGTGGACATCTTGGGGGTCATCATTCAGCCTATAACAATAGCTGAAGCTACACAGCCAGTGAGTGACAGAAGTAGGACTCACCTTCGATTGTCTGATTAAAAATTCATGTTTTCATCTTTCAAAAAAGTTGTAATTACACAATAGAAATATTCCCCTTTTAAAATGCACAACATGCTATGTAAAGCTAAAGCCTTCTTTGACACCCGCCCCTCAGTGCAATCTCGGCTTCTCCCATCTGCAGAGACGTGTTTGCTCCACTGGTTATCACTTTGAAAGATTGCTTGTCAGAACTTTTTTCACTCATTTGCATGCAAAGTTATCTACTTGTAACATATTTACAGCATTTTTGTTGTGTGTGCCTAGTATGTGTTATTTTGCCATTCGCTCTTTCTACAGCTTGTTTTATCTTCTAGCAATGTATCTTGGACACTTATCCATAAGGATGCTAGAGAAGTCCCTCATCCTTTTTAATAGCTGTGTAGTATTCCATTTTACAACTGTACTCGTTTTTTACACCCCATCTCCCATTGTTCCCAGTTTTCCACCGTACATTCTTACACATGTCTCTGGGGCTACACGTGGGGATGCATCTCTAGGGTGGACACGGAGAAATGGAATTAGTGGATGATAGATTTTAAATTGTGTTAGATACTGTAAAATTGTCTTCCAAATGAAACACAGACTTTTCCTGCTACATTAGGTTTCCTAGCAAGAGAGGAAAAGTGTCCTGGGAAAACTTTATCATGCTCAGATCTAGATACCTGAGCTCCCTCAATGAATAAACTTCAGAGGGAGCTCCCTCAGTTACTGGTGAAGTCCCACCCTCGTCATTCATTCCAGGACAGTCTGGTCTGGTGCAACTCAGTGGGAATGGGTGCTCAAGGCATTTGCTTCAATTAATTATCAAACCCTTTTGTCTGTAAATCAAACTACTGGAAATGGTGCTGGCATGAAGCCAGGAGCCTGGAGTGCTAGGCTCCCCTCCAGTTAGCGTTATCAGGTTTCTTGTATGGATGCAGCATGTCCAATATTTAGTGAATTTATCCTGCATTGACTTTGTCAGGATCCCCAGAATGCTCTGTATTCAACTTCCTACAATAAGTTAGAAAAATTCAATAGTTAGAGCTACCTTTCAAATGTAACTGAGTGTCCTGTATTTTTATTTGTTCAATCTGGCTACTACACATTTTTTTTTAAATCAGGGAGGCAGATTAACCTGGAGGTGTCAAATAAGCCTGTGTTCAGATCCCAGTTGGATTAGTTTGCTGAAGTTGTTGTAACAAACATCTCAGACTGAGTGGCTTAAACAGCAGAAATTCTCTCACAGTTCTGGAGGCTGGAAGTCCAAGATCAGAGTGTAAACAGGGTTGCTTTCTTCTGAGGCCACTCCCCTTGGCTTACAGATGCTGCCTTCGTAGAGTGTACATGGCCTTTTCACTGGGAGTGTTTTTTTGTCACATTCCTAGTATCTCTTCCCTTTCTTGTAAGGACATCAGTTATATTGGATTATGACCCTACCCCAGTGACCACATTTAACCTTAATTACCTCTTTAAAGACCGTATCTCCAAATACAGTCACATTATAAGATACTAGGGGTTAGGACTTCAACATATAAATTTAGAGGGGAGGGGACAGAATTCAGCCATAACACCAGCTCTGGCATTTATCTGCTGTATGTATTCATTCAACAATATTGGGAATTGAAGAAGACTTACACAGCATTAGACAGTGGCCAGGTGATGGGGGAAAGTAGTTAGCAAAATGGACACATCTCTGCTCTTACGAACTTCACATTTTGATGGAGACAGGCAGTCATTAGACAAATACATGAATTGAAGTGTACAGATAAAACAGAGCGTGCTGGGTTGGTGAGAGAGGGTTTCTCTGAGGAGGTGACATTTAAGCAGAGTGCTGAATAAGAAGAAGAACCAGACATGCCAAAATCCAGAAATAGAGCATTTCAAGAACAAGAGCTGTGCAAACGCCCTGAGGTGGGAATGAGTTTCAACTACGGAAACAACAGAATTTCCTGTTCCAAAATTTTATGAGATTAAAATTTTTATGTCATGGGAGTTTTTCAAACATATCCAAAGTCAACAGAACAGTATAATAAACCCACATATGCTCATCATCTGGCGTCAACAACCATCAACATTGTGGCATTCTTTTTTTAAAAAATCCCTGCATTTCCCAGTCCCCAGATTCTTACTCAATCATTGTTTTTATAGCCTTTCAGATGAAATTTATACATTGAAATGCATGAATTTTAAATGTACAATTTTGGCAAAACTGTACACGAGTGTAACTCATACCTCCATATAATATCAAATGTCTCCATTTTCTCCAGAAAATTCCCTCCTGCCTCTTCCAAATCAGTTCCTTTCCACTCACCCAACAACTATTCTGAATTTTTCCACTATGCATTAGCTTTGCCCATTCTTGAACTGCCAAACGTTGAACCATGCAGCGTGTGCCCTCCTGGGTCTGGTTTCCTGTTTTGGGCATCATGTCTGTGAGATCGTCCGTGCAGTTGTGTGTGGCCATATTTGTTCCAGTTTCCTGCTGAGTTGTATTCCATTGCTTGAATCAGCCACTGTTGATTTATTCCTTCTCCTGTTGATGGATAGTTGGGCTGCTTCTAGGCTGGAGCTATTACGAAGAAGTGGCTGTGAACATTCTAGTACAAATCATTTCATGATGTATGTTTTGATTTTGCTTGGATAAATGCTGGTCATAGGATCGGTATCGGTCTAGCTTCAGGAGAAACTGTTAAAACTTCCTCCACACTGGCTACACTGCTTTCCACTCCCATCAGGAATGTGAATTGGTCCCTCCACATTCTCGTCAGCACTTGATATTCTTAGTTTTTAAAGATTTAAGCCATTTTAGACAGTATATAGTGATATCTCAACGCCTTTTTATTTCACACTTTCCTAATGACCAATGATGATGATGATTTTTCATATGCATATTGGCCATTGAGATATATTCTTTCTTAAAGTACTTCTTGCCCATATTTAAAAATTGGCTAGCATGTCTTATTATTACTAAGTTTTAGGAATTAAGTATTCTGAACAGAATTTGAGTGCCAGATATATGTTTTGCAAATATTTTCTTTCATCTGTATCTCACCTCTTCATTTTTTATATGCACTTTTTAAAAATTTAATTTTGAGTAGACATTATTTTTAACCTTACAGCAAAATTGAACAGAAGGTACAGAGATTTCCCCTGTACCTGCTGCCCCACACCTGTATAGCCTGTTCCATTATCAGCATCCCTCACCAGAGTTTAGCATTTGTTACCATAGATGAACCTACATTGACACATCATTATCACCCAGAATCCAGGGCTTACATTAGGGTTCACTCTTGGTGCTGTATATTCTATGGGTTTGGATAAATATGTAACAACATCTTCATTTCTTTTAACATGTCTTTGGACGGTAATGGTTATTAATTTTGATAAAGTTAGATTTATCAGGTTTTTTTCTTATATGTTTATTGCCATCTATGTCCTGTCTAAATACCCTTCACAATATATCTGCTGATGCTTCTGTCATAAGCTGTCACTTGGTGAAGTGAACCCTGTAATTCTAGATAGTTCTGTACTCTCTTTCTCTCTCTCTTTCTCTCTCTGTGTGTGTGTGTGTGTGTGTGTGTGTGTGTATGTGTGTGTGAATAATGTAAGCCAGGACTCAGGCTGTCTCTCTCAGAATCAATCTGGATGGCCGTTACTGAACAAACATCCCAAATAGTGAGCAAATAGGGGAAAATCCTTGTTCACATGAAAGATTCAGGATTCAAGGAGACCAATCTGAGGAGTCAAAAGTAAATGTCTCTCTAAGGAAGAAATGGGAAATATAATGTTAGAAAATCACTCTAGGTGGTTGAAAAGGGAATATTCTAAGGTCATCTGAGACATTTAATATTGAGGTCAAATTTCTAAATATTCAATAGGGGTCATGAATAGCTTATTTGGTGCATTAGGAAACATAGCCAATGAACTGGAAGACTTGCAATGAATATGATGAGCAAAACCAACAAACAAATAGATAAATAACCTGGAGCAGAGAGCTATTCTACCACTGAAAGAAACTTAATATTTTCATGTATTTATGATCAGTGTTATAAATATTAATATACACAGCCGGGCATGGTGGCTCATGTCTGTAATCCCAGCACTTTGGGAGACTGAGGCAGACAGATCACCTGAGGTCAGGAGTTCAAGACCAGCCTGGTCAACATGGTGAAACCCCATCTCTACCAAAAATACAAAAATTAGCCGGGTGTGGTGGCAGGTGCCTGTAATCCCAGCTACTTGGGAGGCTGAAGCAGGAGAATCTCTTGAACCCAGGAGGTGGAGGTTGCAGTGAGCTAAGACTGTACTATTGCACTCCAGCCTGGGCAACAAGAGTGAAACTCCGTCTCTCTTTCTTTCTCTCTCTCTCTCTCTCTGTCTCCGTATATATTTTCTCTCCGTATATATTCTCTCTCTCTCTCTCTCTCTGTCTCCCCCCGGGACTCCTGTGAGAAGAGGACCATCATTCTCTAGACCCCAGAATGGTAGATCCAGCTTGCACCATGTTCCTAGGAAAGCCACAGACAACTCAACACCAGCCATGAAAGCATATATGTATTAATATGTCCTCAGGTTTCCACACCAACATATGTGGACAGAAAAACTCCCATTAACACAAATAGGCTGGTTTCTCCTCCATCTATGATATGGTTTGGCTGTGTCCCCACCCGAATCTCACCTTGAATTGTAAAAATCTCCATGTGTCAAGGGTGGGGCCAGGTGGAGATAATTGAATCATGGGGGCAGTTTCTACCATACTTTTCTTGTCATAGTGAATAAGTCTCAGGAGATCTGATGGTTTTATGAATGAGAGTTCCCCAAGCCCTCTTGCCTACCACCATGTAAAACATGCTTTTGCTTCTCCTTTGCCTTCTACCACGATTGTGAGGCCTCCACAGCCACGTAGAACTGTGAGTCCATTAAACCTCTTTCTTCTTTAAATTATCCAGTCTCTGCTAAAATACGTCTATATTAGCAGCATGAGAACAGACTAATATAGTAAGTTGGTACCAGGTAGTGGGGTGCTACTGTAAACATCTCCTAAAATGTGGAAGCAACTTTGGAACTGGGTAACATGCAGAGATTGGAACAGTTTGGAGGGCTCAGAAGAAGATAAGAAAATGTGGGAAAGCTTGGAACTTCCTAGTGGCTTGTTGATCAAAATGCTGATAGTGATATGGACAATAAGGTACAGGCTGAGTTGGTATCAGATGGAGATGAGGAACCTGTTGGGAATTGGAACAAAGGTGACTCTAACTATGCTTTAGCAAAGAGACTGGCAGCATTTTGTGGAACTTTGTACTCGAGGGAGATGATTTAGAGTATCTGAAGGAAAAGATGTCTAAGTGGCAAAGTGTTCAAGAGGAAGCGGAGCATAAAAGTTTGAAAAATTTGCAGCCTGACAATGCAGCAGAAAAGAGAAACCCATTTTGGGGGGAGCAATTGAAGCCTGCTGCAGAAATTTGCATAAGTAACCAGGAGCCAAATGTTAATCACCAAGATAATGGGGAAAATGTCTCCAGGGCATGTCAAAGACCTTCAGGGCAGCCCCTCCCATCACAGTCCTGGAGGCCTAGGAGGATAAAATGGTTTTGTGGGCCAGGCCCCAGCCCTCACTGCTGTGTACAGCCTAGGGACTTGCTACTCTGCATCACAGCTGCTCCAGCCTTGGCTTAAAAGAGCCAAGGTACATCTCTGGCCATGGCTTCAGATGGTGCAAGCCCCAAGCCTTGGCAGTTTCTAAGTGGTATTGAGCCTGCAGGTGCACAAGAGTCACGAACTGAGGTTTGGGAACTTCCATCCAGATTTCAGAGGGTGTATGGAAATTTCTGGATGTCCAAGCAGAAGTTTGCTGCAAGGGCAGGGTCCTCATGTAGAACCTCTGCCAGGTCAGTGCAGAAGGGCAATGTGGGATTGGAGCTCCCACAAAGAGCCCCCCGGGACTCCTGTGAGAAGAGGACCACCATTCTCTAGACCCCAGAATGGTAGATCCAGCTTGCACCATGTTCCTAGAAAAGCCACAGACAACTCAACACCAGCCATGAAAGCAGCTGGGAGCAGGGCTATACCCTGCAAAGCCACAAGGGTGGAGCTGTCCAAGGCCATGTGAGTCCATCTCTTGCATCAGCATCACCTTGATGTGAGACTCAGACTCAAAGGAGATCATTTTGGAGCTTTAAGATTTGACTGCCCTGCTGGATTTTGGACTTGCATGGGACTTGTACCCCCTTCATTTTGGCCAATTTCACCCATTTGGAATGGGTGTATTTACCCAGTGCCTGTACCGCCATTGTATCGAGGAAGTAACTAACTTGCTTTTGATTTTACAGGCTCATAGGTGAAAGGGACTTGTCTTTTCTCAGATGTAACATTGGACTTGAACCTTTGAGTTCATACTGGAATGAGTTAAGACTTTGGGGGACTGTTGGAAGTGCATGATTATGTTTTGAAATGTGAGGGCATGAGATTTGGGAGGGGCCAGGGGTGGAATGATATGGCTTGGCTCTGTCCCCACCCAAATCTCACCTTGAACTGTAATAACCCCCATGTGTCAAGAGCAGGGCCAGATAGAGATAATTGAATCATGAGAGCAGGTTCTCCCATACTGTTCTCCTGGGAGTGAATAAGTCGTCAGGAATCTGGTGGTTTTATAAATGGGAATTCCTTTGCACAAGCCCTCTTGCCTGCCACCATGTAAAACACGCCTTTGCTTCTCTTTTGCCTTCCATAATGATTGGGAGGCCTCCTCAGACACATGGAACTGTGAGTTCATTAAACCTCTTTCCTTTATAAATTACCCCGTCTTTGGTATGTCTTTATTGGCTGTGTGAGAACAGACTAATACAATCTGCCAGCTTCTCCTCTCAGCGCTTCTCCAAGTTATCCTGGGGAGCGTCTGGGGATGGGGTACCCCATGTGAGCTCACAAAGGGACATTCACACTGTGCTTTTCCGTGTGTGCCACACTGTTCCCTATTTAGGGAACATCCCAAAGACTCTGCCTGCTTCACTCATTCATTCAAATTCTCCCAACACTGATTGAGCAGAGGCTTTATGTCAAGAACTGTGACACTGCTTGTAATGCCCTGGGCTATACAGAACACTTCTGGCCCCCACAATGTGTCTTTGAAGTTTCCTCTGCCTAGAGTATTCCTCCTTCTACTCTTTTCTGTGTGGCAAACCCTACTAATTCAACAAGATCCAGTTCATATATCCCATTTATGGCATGGCTTCTCTTCATCTCTTTCATGCAATTATGGGAAAAATTAAGTTGTTCAGACTTTAAAGACCAACAGACTTGGGCTTAGTCTCTGCCACTTAGCAGCTGTGTGACTCAAGTCATCTTCCTTGTTTGTTAATGGGAACAACACAAACGCATTCCTCAGAGGTGGTTTCAAAGACATGATGAAATAATATGGGAAGAAATATGCCATGAAATAATATACCATCCAATAGATAGCAGCTATTAGAGAGCATTGAAAAAGACATTTGATTTAAAGAATTTCATCTTTCCCCCCTTGGTCAGTCTCAGAGAAGATCAAAACATCCAGGGTACAAGAATTATATCAGCATATTAAGAACACATGCAAAAACAGGGTCAAGGTTGGAAAAGACGATGCCCTCCCCAAGTGTCATCTTCTGCCCAGCCCTCCCCACCCTCCCAGTATACTGGGATCTCCACACACAGTGGCCAGAGCTCTTTATCTAAATAATCACTACCATTTCTAAGCAGCATGATTGCTACCACAGAGACAATAGGACACTATACTTGAATTAGGACAGTCCTAGAAAATCCAGAGGTACAGATCCTGTTACTATCTGTTTTTTTCTTAAAAAAAGAAATGACACCCATCAGATGGGCACAAATGACAAAGCCTGGCAAAATCTATTGTGAAGCAGTAAAACTCATTTACAGCACATGCTTACCAGGCGACATGGGGGAACATGGTCCTCTTGGCAATTCTCGTGCTAATGATAACTGAGCAAAAACCTGAAAGCAGGTCCTTAGGCGAAGTGGTAAATCAACTGCGTCATGTTTATGCAGCGGATTATTGCTCAATAATGACCACTAATGAACTAGAGCTGCCTGTATCTCAAAAACCATGTTGACTGTGAAAAGTAAGCTGCAGAAAGATGTAAATTTTAGGATACTCCTATATCAAGTTTAAACACATGCACAACTCAAAGCTGCACAGTTTTAGAGACCTATCTGTTCATGGTAAGCATGCAACAGCATCGCCACCTTCAGAGAAGGTGGAAATCCAATCAAATAGGGGTAGCCAGGGAGAGCCAACCATATGTGAAGTGGTTGATATCTCTAAAAGTACATCAGAAGGAATCAAGCAAAATTCTGGGTTTCACATTGGTAGGTGGTGACTAATGAATGTTTCTTATATTACTGGCTACACTACGATGTCTGCTTCAAATACTTCAAAACAATAAAACAAGAAACGTTAATTCATCACCTATTGGATGTCAGGCTACGTTACATGTGTCACTCACCTTTAATTACAGCATCCTGTGAAGGAATTATCTCTATCTCTGTTTTACAGGTGAGAAAACAGGTTTCCAGGCATTCGCATTCCACGAAATGCCAAGGCCAACAACGCAGCTGGTAAGGATGGAGCCAGGTCTCCAGACTGAGTTTGTTCGATTTAAAAATGCACGTTCTTTCTACTACAGCCACAGCCTCTAAAGACAAACTGTTTTAATGAGTCTATCTTGTGACTAAGCTGTCCTCCTACTCCCTCTTCATATCTCTCCTCCCATCTCTCCCTGCCTCCTGGCACCAGACCCTGTCTTCTGCTCTCACCCCAATCCATTGCCTGGCGTCAGTGGCCTCAGCCTACCTAGCCTCAGAGCAGTTAGGAGTATCTGGTTTAAGGTAAAGAGTCTGACTGTATCTGGGTTGTTTCTAGATCCCATCTGGGCAGCTTCTCCACCCTATGACACTGGGTGCTTGTGGGCTTTAGCTGAAACACATGGACTAGTGGGAAGGCCATTGACTCTGCTCTGTGCTGATCACTGATTCTCTCTTTTTTCCCTAAAATCCTCTTGGGAGCCAGACAACAGGATCCTCTGTCCTTGTCTGTCTCTCTGTCTGTCTGTTGGCCACAGTCCTTGATCAGACCATATCCTCACTCACTGGGCTACAGCCTCATCAATGTTGCCTCCAGTTCTGCCATCTTCAGCCTGAACCCCACACTGGTACTGATAGCCAGAGTGATCATTCAGCCATTCACCAAACATTGCTGAAGAACTGTTGTGCACCAGTTTCAGAGGTTGAGAAAATATATGCCTCTGAAAAACTTGAAGTGTAAGAAATCTCAAATATATCTTGGAAAAAATGGACACTTCTTTTCTTAGAAATGCTCAATGACTCCATAAACCCATTGACCAGAAAATCAGTGGGAGGTCCCTGCGAATAGACATTGAGTAAGCTCTCCAGAGGAATCCAACACTAATGTTTGAGGACCCTGGCCTAGGAGGGTAAAGCCCAAGGCTCTTAGATTGGATTTGATGGTGTTAATAATCTGCCTCCTATCAACCCTTCTATTCTCCTCTTCATCCTCTCCCCTCCCAGGAGTCCTTGGTTTTGACTACATTTACCTGTAGATCACTTGTTTGGATCACCCCAGACTTAACCTAGTAATATTTCACAATAAATATGTCATCTCTCGAAGAGCACAGTGGTTTTTAAAAGCTGTGCCAAAATACATATATATATATATATACACACACATATTTAACATACATTGTTCTCATCTGCAGTTCAACCCAATACAACAGTTGTTTTCCACTGAAATATACAAACGACTGAGGACATTGACAACATTGTGCCTTCCAGAAAGATGGCCATGACATCGCTGTGATCACTGCTTACATTCCATGCTACCTGATTTGCACCATGTAGGTGTCGCTGCTGTGACATTGATAGCCTGTGACTCCCCGGCCTGGTGAATCATGTCAGTGCACGTGATATGCATGAATGAAATGGAGTGTTTTTAGGATGGAATGCCACTAAAATCATCCTGCGTTAATCCTGTCATCTGGCTGTTTCCAGTGTCTGGATATCTGGATGAATGATTTGCTTAAGAGCTCCCCAAAGGCCGGGCGCGGTGGCTCAAGCCTGTAATCCCAGCACTTTGGGAGGCCGAGACGGGCGGATCACGGGGTCAGGAGATCGAGACCATCCTGGCTAACACGGTGAAACCCCTTCTCTACTAAAAAAATACAAAAAACTAGCTGGGCAAGGTGGCGGGCGCCTGTAGTCCCAGCTACACGGGAGGCTGAGGCAGGAGAATGGCGTAAACCTGGGAGGCGGAGCTTGCAGTGAGCTGAGATCCGGCCACTGCACTCCAGCCCGGGCGACAGAGCGAGACTCCGTTTCAAAAAAAAAGAGCTCCCCAAATAGACCGGAGGCGGGGATCAGCTCTCTCACACCTCTGAGCTGCTGTACATGCTCATCCTTCTCCCTAAAATCCTTGCCCTCTGTGTTTTCCTGGCTGCCTTGTGTGCTTTATTGAAGCTGTCTCCTCAGCATGGCAGTCCTTGCTCTCCCTTCCCTCCTTTTTCCTCCCAAAGCACATTACAGCTTCCTTTTTTGTCATCTGAATTACAGCCTGTCAGGGGATGCTGCATTCATTCTGGCCCTGGACTCCACTGCCTCCAGCACCATGTGCTAGCATAGGAATTCTAGTCCCTGCACAGGATCCTGAAACATTTTGGGGTGTTCTATTTCCCTAGACCCTTGGTGAGTTCTCCTTTATAGTTTCACATGTCCCTCTAACACTCTCCATACATGCAATTACTTTTTCCTCCTCCTTTGAGAAAAAGATGGCAACAAACACAGATAGGACAATCAGTGATAATTCTAAAGTAAGCCATAGCGCGGTATGTGTTCATATTTTCCAGAAAGCTAAATTCACTTGTGTGCAATAAACATAAGATATGATGCTTGTAAAGTTGAAATAAACAGTAGGTATGATGCTTGTAAAGCATGAGCAGTGTGTGTTTAAAATCATGCAGCTAAACCAAAAGTTCATCAGTTGACAACTGGATAAACAAAATGTAGCGGATCCGTACAATAGAATATTATTCAACCATAAAAAGAAATGAAGTACTGATTCATTCTACAACTTGGATGAAACTTGAACATTATGCTGAGCGAAAGAAGCCAGACACAAAGGCCACATATCGTATGATTCCATTTATATGGAATGTCTAGAATAGGCAAATCTATAGAGACAGAAAGAAGATTAGTGGTTGCCAGGGATTGGGGGAAGTGACTGTTTCATAGGTATAGGGTTTCTGCTTGGAGTAATGAAAATATTTTCAAATTAGATGGTGAATTTGGTTGTACAGCTTTATGAATATACTAAAAACCACTGAACTGTACATTTTAAAAGGGTGAATTTGATGGTATGTGAATTATATCTCAATTTTTTAAATTATGCAGTTACTAAATTGCTACTAAAGAATAGAGAGGCAGTTGCTCATTGAGCCTGCCTAAAATGTGGTAATAGCCCAAAGATTGGGTGTCACTGATGCCAATCATGTCTGTCCCAGGAGAGGTTACAAGAAGGTACAGAACGCCCCCATGTTTGAAGCAACCTCCTGGTTGTGGGGAACACCCTCAGGTCTCAGGTTCAACACCCCCATCCCACCCTACCGAAGTAGAAAGATTTCATATAAGCCCAGAAATATGAAAAAGAAGAAATCTCAAAAGCAACGCAATAGCATTCGACTGGCCATATATGTTTCATTTGCCCAGGATAGTCTCATTTTCTGCCTACAATCACAGGGAAATTGTTAATGTTGCCCACTTCCATTCTTTAAACTATAGGCTTGGGTGGGAAATTATTTGGTCGCCCTAATAGAACCTGTAGGGGAAACAGCTCTGTGTTATGCCATGCCTTATTGAATACCAAATAAAAGGCAGCAGAGCAAGTCGTTGACCATCTTCCATGTCTCGCTGTGTTCTGGAGCGTCTGTCTCAGCGGTTGTACTATAAGAACTAAAGCCTCGAAAGGGAGCTCCCTTCATTCTGGCAAAATGCTCAAGTCCAGTCTCCAAGGAGGACTTGCCTGCACCAGCAAGTTCATGTGGCTTCTCCTCGCACTGAATGCTGCCTGTGGGATGAAGGCTGCTTCACTTGGTCCTCCAAGACCTGCGCTGGGGTGGAAACTCTGTCCTGTTGAAGTGACAACGCCCATCACCTCCACCAGCCACTGTTGCTTCTGGCCCTGACGGCGTCACAGTGGCGCGGTTGCCTTCTGCCACAGAGGCCTTCTGAAGCTCTGAAGTGCTGTGGGGTGTAGGGTGAGGATTCTCTCCATTCCTATGCTCTTCCACGGTTCCTGGCTTGGGGCTGGCTCCGTTAGTGGCTGCCACTCACTTTCCAGAACAAGGAAGACCCTCTTCCCCTCAAGCCCTGTGCTGGGATCTGGTTTCTTGCTCCAGGCTTCTTCCTCCCAGCCTATAGAGAATACTCCCTTGGGAATCCACTGACCCCCTCTGAAATGTGGCATCCATTGCTCCTCTGGGACCCCGCCCTCTTCAGAGACATCTGCGTAGGTCCGAATGTATTGTGGACATATCCTTCAGGCTTTAGGTTTTATCCTAGGAGAAGGGGGGCAGGCGATGGGAGAGAAAAGGGAAGAAGCAGAGAGAATCATTTCCAAACAGGTGCTTCATGGAGAAGATCATTGCTTAATTCTTTAGCAGATATGCTTGCTTCTTAGCTCTGGCTCCACCAGGAGCCCTGGAATATATTTGTATTTTGCGTAGTATTATGTGTTTATGCATCTGTTTTCTCCCCTTAACCATGAGCCCCTTGAGATCAGGGAACATTCCTCACTGTATCTACCTCCTAGCAGAGGGTCTGGCACATAAAGATGCTAATGAATACTTGTCAAATGGATGCATTAATTGAAATTCAGTTACTTATCACAACCTTCCCCACCAAACATGTACAGCTCTGGATTTACTAATGTATAAGAAAACCGACTTCAACAAAGTGGAAGTTCTGCTAAACTCTCAAAAGAGAGAAGAGTTGTGTTTTATAATTCATTTTAGTTCATAGAAATCAGCAAATGTCTTCTACAAACTTTGATTAAATCAGAGAAGAACCCAAATTGTGGTCTACCTGCTTTAAAGAAGTGAGCTCTAAATCTTACTCATGGGTTGAAATAATGAGATATAAAGTTTAGTTCAATTTGTTGCTGAACACCAAAATTTGACCAAAGACCATGGCTGGCATGTGATATATTTCTTTCTTTTGCTTGACCTCAAGATGCCTAGAGAGAATGTTAAAGGTTAAGAAAGAGTGTCAGCTGACCACTGACAGCCAACTAGAAAAAATTGCAGCACACACATTTTCCCTCATCTGGAAGAAAACATTATTTGTTTAGTTTTGCTTTATTTTGATTGTTTTTGGGGTGGGAAGCTGGCTAGTATGTATATGAAGAGGGGGCACAATGCATGTATTAGACTCCTATTATTTTTGCCTCCCAGTGTTCCTGCCACCTGTGAATAGTGCTTTTCTTTTTTAAAAAATCATTTCTCCCTCTTCTCCAAAGATGGGAGTCCATCAGCAAGGCCGTATTCTCCCAGGACCCTGCTCTTTGACTGTGTAGGGGTGAGCCCTCAGACATGAGCTATATCAATTAGAGCCCTCTCCCAGGGCTAGAAACAGTCAAGGTAATTGTGAGTGTGAGGCTTGAGAGAGAGTGAAAGTCACATTTTCTGCCACATGAAGGAAAACCAATTAAGTCAAATTGATTAATGTTTGCACAGTACATCTGTTTCAATCCTTTTGTTTTTAATCTACCTGTTTCGAATTTAAAGTGAGTCTCCTATAAGGAACATATAGTGGGATTATAATTTTTTATCCACTCTTTCAATCTCTGTCCATTGACTGGATATTTACACCATTTACATTAAGGGAATTATTGATACGCCAGCATTCAACTCTGTCATTTTATTATTTGTTTTCTATTTGTTTCTTCTGTTTTTCATTCCTCCATTTCTCTTTTCTTGCCTTCCTGCAGGTTACTTAAATATATTTTAGGATTCCATCTTGATTTATTTGTAGTGTTTTGGGGTATTTTCGTATGATTTTTGTTTCTTTAGGTGTTACAACATACATATATGACTTACAACAGTCTACTGGTATTGCTATTCTACCACTCTAAGTGAAGTGTGAGAATTTTGCTTTCATTCTGATTTTGGAGAGGGAGAGATTGGATAGTGACCATATACAGACCTTTATCTTCCCTAGTTTTAAATATTATTTTCTTGGATATCAGACAGTATTATAATTTTTTTTAAATCATCGAACATAATTTAGAAACTGCATGAGGAAAGGATAGCTTATCATATATGCCCATTTCTCAAACTCTTTCCATTTTTTCTTCCTCCATCCTATTGTCCTTAGTCCTGATGCTCTGAGAGTCCTCCTTTAATCTTCTCTTTTCTGTTCGAGCGATTTCTTTCAGGCAATCTTTGAGTTAGAGAAAATTCTTTTAGCATTCTCTCATCTCAGAATATTTTATTTCTCCTTTATTCCTTGACAATTGTTTCAGGATATAGAATTTGTGGTTAGTAATGTTTTCGTTCAGTGCTTGAAAAATGTTGTGCTGCTTCCTTCTGGCTTCTGGTTTTAGATGCGCAATCTATCCTTCAAACTGGTGTGTCCCTATGAGAGATGTCATTCCTCTCTGGTGACTTTCCAGATTTTTTCATTTTTCTTTCTAATTTTCAGAAGTCTAATTAAGATGTGTCCTGGTGTGGATTTATTTTGGTTTAAAAATCTTTATTTTGGAATTTACTCAGCTTCTTGGATCTGGAGGTTTGTATCTTTCCACAGGTTTGGGGAGTTTTCAGCTATAATTTCTTTGAAGGCTTTTTAATTCCACTTTTTTTTCCTTTGGGACTCTGACAATATAAATGTTGGCTATTTCATTATTGTACGACAAGTCCTCAGGCTTTGTTCATTTTTTTAAAATATATTTTCTTCCTGCTGTTTGAATTGGGTGAATTCTATTGTTCTGTTCTCAAGTTACTGATTCTGTCCTCTGTCATGTCTACTCTAATATTGAGCCTATCCAGCATGTTTTTATTTCTGCTATCATATGTTCCCATTCTATAATTTCCATTTGGTTCTTTGTTTCTTTTTCTTTTCTTTCTTCTTCTTCTTTTTTTTTTTTTTTTTTTTTTTTGGCAGAGTTTAGCTCTTATCGCCCAGGCTGGAGTGCAGTGGTGCGATCTCAGCTCACTGCAACCTCCACTTCCCAGGTTCAAGCGATTCTCCTGCCTCAGCCTCCCGAGTAGCTGGGACTACAGGTGCGTGCCACCATGCCCAGCTAATTTTTGTATTTTTAGTAGAGACAGGGTTTTGCCATGTTGGCCAGGCTGGTCTCGAACTCCTGACCTCAAGTGATCCGCCTGCCTCAGCTTCCCAAAGTGCTGGGATTACAGGCATGAGGCACAGCACTTGGCCCATTTGATTCTTTTTTTTTAGTTTCTATTTCATTGCTGAGATTTTCTATTTTTTTTATGTGTTTCAAGATTTTGTGATTGTTAAAGCATTTTTATGACAGCTGCTTTAAAATTCTTATCAGATATTTTCAACATCTTGGTGTTAGCCACAGTCTTTCCTCATTCAACTTGTTATTTTGTGTGGTTCTGAGTATGACAGCTGATTTTTTTTTTAACTGTGGCCTGGACATTTTGTGTATTATGCTAAGAAGCTCTAGGTTAGACTTAAATATTTTATTTTAGCAGGCCATCACTCTATTTAGGTTTAGCATGTAGGTCTTAGCCTACTTTTAGGGGCTGTGGTTCAAAAGGCAATTTAATTCTTAGAGCATTTGCAGTATTATTTTTATCTTCTTTGTTTATCTGGTGCCAGGAAAGCCCTCACTGGTTCCTGCCAGGGTTGCCCGAAGGGACAAAGAGTTTCCCCAGTGGCTGGGCCACTTGCGTGCTTCTTGGTGGAGAAGGCGTGTGGTAGGATTACCCTATGGCTGCCTCTTCACTGTCCCGGTGCTTCTTGGCAGGGAAGGAAAATCTTGGACCTACCAGGTCAAAGAAGCTTCCTGGGGCAGGATAACTGCTATAGTGGGGTCTCTCCTATCAGCTCTTCCCACCTTCCTCAGTATCTATCAGTGGAAAAGGGGTGTCCCAAGCCTGGTGGGGAAGAGGAGTGCCTCCTTTGCCCACTGTGTCTGGCAGAACTCCCAGTCAGTGTCCCTGCTGGAGGTGTCAAGCTCTCCTGTGGTCTTCAAAGGGAGACCCTATTAAATCCAGGGTGGGAATGAACCTAGTTGACTACTTTCTACTGCTGGGTTAGAGGTTGGGAAACATTGGGTCTGGGTGGCCTCTTTCTCTGTTAAGTGGAGGGACACAAAATATCCTGTTGCTGTGCTATTCTTGGGGTGCCCAACTAGCTTGCCTTTTTTAAAAAAACAGCATTTCAGAGTTCTCTTTTGATTGCTATATTATTCAGAGGTCTCCAGAGAAACACAACCAACAAGGGGTGTGTGTGTGTGTGTGTGTGTGTGTGTGTGTGTGTGTATACAGAGAGAGAGCGAGAGATTTATTTTAAGGAATTTGCTCATGCAGTTGTGCAGGTTTTGTGAGTCCAAAATCTAATGGGGTAGGCTGGTAGGCTGGAGATTCAGGGAAGTGTTGCAGTTCAAACCAAAAACAATTTGCTGGCAGAATGACTTCTTGCTCAGAGATCTCAGTCTTTATCCTCTTAAGGCCTTAAACCAAATGGAGGAGGCCCATCCATGCCGAGGAGGGTAATCAGCTTTACTCATAGTTCGAACAGGAGTAAAGCATTACACTTAATGTTAATCTCATCCAAAAACCAACCTCACAGGAATATCTAGAATAATGTTTTACCAAATATCTGGGCACCATGGTCAGCCTAGTTGACACAAAAAATTAACCATCGACTCATTTCTTGTTCTATTTCCAGGATTCATCCTTGTGCTTAGCAGGAAGGAGCACGGGAAAACATGTCTACACTCTGTTGGCTGGACTGGAAGGTTAAAAAAAACAGGAAGCCCGATTTGTAGTAAGAGAATGAAGCTGACCCACAGAGAAAAACAGGAACAAGACCCCACGAGAAAATGGGTTCATGTCCTGAGTCCATCTGTTCCCTTCCCTTACTGAAACTTGGTCTTCCAAGCCCTTTGTTGTTTCATTAGTTTGACTGGAGTTTGTTTTTTGTTTGTGTTTTTTTGTTTTTTGTTTTTTTAGATGGAGTTTCACTCTTGTTGCCCAGCTGGAGATCAGTGGCACGATCTTGGCTCACTGCAACCTCCGCCTCCCAGGTTCAAGCAATTCTCCTGCCTCAGTCTCCCACGTAGCTGAGATTACAGGTGCCTGCCACCACGCCCAACTAATTTTTTTGTATTTTTAGTAGAGACGGAGTTTCACCATGTTGGCCAGACTGGTCTTGAACTCCTGACCTCAGGCGATCCGCCCGACTCGGCCTCCCAAAGTGCTGGGATTACAGGCATGAGCCACCGCGCCTGGCCTGACTGGAGTTTTTGTCCTTTACAACAACTCAAGAGCCTGGGAAGGTTGATTAACAAGACATTGATGGTGGGACTAAAAGCTCAGCCGTCTCAGCAGCAGTTATTCTCCTCTGACATGACATCTTCTTCTCTGTCCTGGGATGAGGACCGATCTGGAGAACAAGCCCTTGGCTGGGCCAGTAGGGGTGGATTCCTAGTAACCAGATGGGATTACGGTCTCTTTCAAAGGAAGAGCAGGAATTATGTCTGAGGAGGGAGAACACCAGTCATGGAGAGAAGTTATTAGGATCCTGTCTGATGGCTAAATTGGGGACAGGGTTAGGAGACAAAGATCAAGAACACGCCAAGGTGTCGCCACAAAATGACAATGCAGAGAGTTTCAAATTCCTTAGGCTTGGTGGCTTATGGATAAAAAATGTCTATCCAGACTATTACTATTGCAGGTTTATTGACGGATTCATAATATCCTCATTGCCCCAATCTGCAGCTTCTATTTCTATGAGGCCTCACTGAATGCACCATAAGAATTTTAAAATATCTTCAACTTTGAACCCAGGGCTATTGGATTTCCCGTGACTCTAAAGCCGAGTGCTCTGCCCAGGAGAAAACATCCATGAGAAAATATTCCCAGAGCAGTTGGGTCCTTATAACCAGACTAGCTTTCTCGATGAGGTGAAAAACCAGTCGGAATTGGAGCCCTTCAGACTGTGCCTGACAATTGAACCTTTACGTTTCAGCTTAAAACACCAAAGGGAAAAGGGGAACGTGGGGGAAACAGATGTCTTTCTAAAAAAAAAAACAAAAAATGAAAATGAAAAAAAAGAGAGAGAAAGAAAAAAACACGCCACTCTAACCTCAACTTTATTTGCATTTTATCCATTTTATATATTTCATTTTATAAAAACAGTCAAGCCCCAACCGCAAGATTTCATAGATAAGAGGGAAAAGCCGGACTGTGCTTAATTCAATATTTTAGAGAAATGCTCTTACGGGCAGTCAGCAAGCGGCATCTCAGCCAGACCAAGTCTGCTGACGACTCTGAAAAATGTGACTGATTCACACTGGGACACCACATCTCATAACACACCGTGTGTGCAAGAGGCTGTAATTACGAAATGTTTGCATTAAGGAACGTGGGTGCCTAAATACAGATGTTCCTCATTGACACTAATTGGACGTGACGTGGCTTTGGCCTGCTTTATAACAGTTGCCGGAACAGGCAGCCCACTTCGGCGTGTGTTCTCTGAAGGCCTCTGTTTCATATCGCCTTGATTAGAAGGGGGAGTGGGAGCAGGAGAGGACTGTGCATTAGCGCTGGGCCCTCTTCTGTCCCAGGGCTTGGTGAAAAATGCCTCTCAATTGAAGGGGCACGGTTCTCAGGGGCTGACTGTGCATTTTCATTCAGTTCTTTCTCTTTCTGTTTAAAAGGGAAAGTTCTCCCTTGGTATCCCCTGCCCTGCAATGAAGATGGAGTGAAGGTGCCATTTGTTTTCCTGCTACTTCTTAATGTGTCCAAGATGTGCTGTCTGCCTACAAACATCCACAAAGAAAGCCCTTCTCCTGCCTTCTCTGAAGCTCCAGTCTCTCTACCCACTGACCTCCCTTCCACCACATACACTCAGAGCCTTCAAATGCAAAAGGCCATTTCTCTACAAGAGTCGGTAATTGACACACACATGAATTGGGTACCTACTTTGCCTGAATTCGACTACAAATAGAAACGTAAACCAACAAGTGCAGACTTTCTGTGGCCGATGTGTACATTTCTGTTGCCTTATGGATCTATTTTCCTAAACAGAGCAGTAATTGATGGTGTTATTGCTGTAGTTTTATGATTGCTGTTGTTGTTTTAATTTCTGTAAAGACATGAATCAGGTGACCAGTTGCATCAGGGTTTTACAAACCACTGGGTGAATAGCAGACAAAACTCATGCTCATCAGTGAGCTGTAACCATCTTTGATGAGATAAGCGCAGAAATTGAGAGTAGAACTTGTTTTTTTTTTTTAATAAATGTTTATAGTTATTTGACATTTCTACACCATTTAAGCTCATGACCAGTGGACTTATCTGGCTGAATAGGGTATAATAATATAGGAGCTTGTAGGAGCTTGTTTCATGTAATTTAGAATGAAAGCAATGAGGCATTGGTTGAAAATCTGTGCCCCAGGCAATGTTCAGAGAGCCTTGCAGATGGAGGTAGTGAGGGCAGGGGTTAACAGGGTGGGCCCTGGAGTCACGCTGCCTGGGGTCACCCAGTTTACTGATGGGACATGTGATCCAGGCAATCTGACCCTCAATTTCCTCATCTGTAAAAAGGACTCTAATAGTTTTGGGGGAGGATGTAAATGAGTTGATGCATATAGAGCCTTCACTGCAGTGCTTGCTGTAAAGAAAATTAGTACTTAATAAAGCTGTCATTGACATGCAAACTTCATTCACAGAATATTGTGAAATAGCCTTAGAGGTGTGAATCTATCTGTCATCCTCTGTATGAATGTAGGTATGAATGCATCTATCTCTCGAACCTCAAGGCTATTCTGGCAAAATAAAAAAATCATCATCTATTTATTTACTTAAAACCAATGGGCCATTAGATTAAAATGAGCTTATATTCAATGTAACATGAAGACACATTTTTACAAAGCAAACGAATCAAGACTTTAATGGCATAAAAGAGAGACACAAAGGTCACAGTGGCGGCAATAACAACGCAGACTAGGCTGTGAGAAGAGATGTGCTCAGGCCTTCCTGGATTTGTGACTTTTTTCTGAGCCTAGATATCTGCCTTTTGAATCTTCCAGCATTTCTGCCTCCCTTATGGGTTTGCCCTTTGACTCTTCTCTTCCACTTATCTACTGTTGGGTAACAAACCACCCCGAACTTAATGCTATACAACACCAACAATCATTTCTTTTGCTCATAATATGCAAATTTGGGCAGGGCTCAGTGGAGCCAGCTCTTTACTGTTCCCCAGGATGTCAGCCAGGATGAGTCAGAGATTGGGGGCTGAGATCACACACAGACTCACGCACTCACTTCCTGGTCTGGTGGTGGTGACTGGTCTGCCTCTGTGGCTGCTTAACTTTCTCACACCGTGGGTTCCAACAGCAAGCACTGCAAGAGAACAAGACAGAAGTGTGTCACATTTTTATACCTAGCCTTGAAAGCTACCTAGTGTTCCATTCACACGTTCTGTTGGTTGAGAAAGTCACAAGCCCACCTAGGCTCAAGAGGAAGGAACATAGACCCCACCTAATGACAGGACTGACAACGGCACTTTGCCAAAACAGCCTGTGTGATGGACTTGTTTGGGGAGGAATTCTCCTTTTTAAATTTTAAATCCCAAAGCTTTGGATCTGGAGGTGCATATTTTTGCATTTATATCCTCCCCTAAATGCATTTTTCTCAATAACAATTTATTGGAAATCCTTGCCATCAAGATGGTTATAGTCTAGAGGGAGAAACGCATGAATAAACAGATGAAAAAAAAAAAAGCTGAATATCAGGAATTTTGTTAAAGGGAATTAGAGGAGGCCCCATCTAAGCCCAGTTGGGAAGTCAGAAAGTCCCCAGGAAGAGGGGTCTGTGAGTTGAGTATCAAGCATAAGGAGAGGGAAACTGTAATGATTAACTTGATGTATCAATTTGGCAAGGCAATGGTATTCAGATATTTGATCAAACACCAATCTAGATGCTCCTGAGGGTATTTTTTTTTAGATGAGATTAACATTTGAATCAGTAGACTTTGAGTAAAGCAGATTATCCTCCATAATGTCCATAGACTTCATCCAATCTTAAGAAAAAAAAATGAGGTCCCCCAAGAAAGAAGGAATTTTTCAGCCTGCCTTCAGACTCAAGATACAGCACCAACTCTTCCCTGAGTCTGCAGCCTGCCAAACTGCCCTGCAAATTTTGGAATGTCCAGTGCCAACAATCATGAGTGAAATCCTTAAAATGAATTTATCCTCTCCCCCTCTTTCTTCTCTCTGTCTTTGTCTCTCTCTCTGCACATGTGCATGTGAACACATGTGCATACACACACACACACACACACACACACACACACACACCCCTACTGAAGAACCCTGGCTAACACCGGAGCTAGACTAGAGGAGAAAGGAAAGCAAGGGTCATTCTAGAATGAAAAAACCCCCACAAAAACAGCATGAACAAAAGCACAGGAGGGAGACATGCATGAGAATTGCGGGAGTGTGCACTGCAATTTCTGTAAAGGTTCTTAATGAGGGCCTGACTGTCAGATTCAGATATGACAGAAGAATCACTAAGCTAGGCTACTTTGGAATCAGCTTATTATCACAGCTCCTTGTAGAAGGTAGGGGCAGGTATTCAGAAGCATCAGTCCTATCCCAGTGAGTTCTAGTTTTATCTGTTTCAGGGATCTCTAATACTCCTATCTTAAGTGCTCCTTCTGATGCCATTAGGCTAATTCAAGGAAGTCAGTAACTTCTCTTGACAATTTTTCAACCCCCACCAAAAACTATATTAGTAAACACGTCTATGGACCTATCATGTGGACAACATTGTGCTAGTCTTTATTTAGGAAGATAAAGAAAAATAAAGCAAATCCCTGCCCCCAAATTGGCCACAGCCCAGAAAACTGAAAACAACAACAACAACAACAACAAAAACCCAACAACTGGTAAGTTTTGGCACTCTGCTGTTAATGATCATTTATCTCACACTAAACAGATTTTTTCTTACTCTGTTTCATTATCATCACCATCACCAAACAATTACTGAGTGCCAGATGATGGATGGAGGGATGGATGGACAGATGGGTGACTGAATAGACGAGTGAGTGGATGGATGGATGGACGGACGGACGGATGGATGGATGGATGGATGGGTGGGTGGGTGGATGGATGGATGGATGCGTGGATGGGTGGGTGGACGGACGGACGGACGGACGGACAGACGGACGGATGGACGGATGGATGGATGGATGGGTGGGTGGATGAATGGAAATACCTCTAAAGGAAGAAGATGCTAGAAGCTCTGTTTTTTAAGGACAAGACAAGCCCAGAACACTTTCAGTGCCAGAGAGAAACAGTCAGTATAGAGTCTCCACTATTGTTTATAACACCCTCAGGAGTAGATATTATCATTCTTATTTTACAAATGGAGGGACATCTGTTGAAGCAGTTAGCATCCCCTAGTCAATACTCTATTTAGTTACAATGCAGTTAGGAAAGTGCTGCGACGTGGGTATATGCAAAATTTTATAGAATATGGTAAGGTGAAATCACCTGCTTTTGAGACCAAAAAATTTTAGACCATTTTCTATCACATTGGAGGCATTACTGGGCACTGAAGAAGCTGGTGCGTTCGAGGTGATATTTTAAATGTGCCCTGAAGAGGGAATGTGATTACTCCTGAGAGCGGGTGAGGGTGTCCCAGGGCATGCACAGGCTTTGGGTGTGAAAGTACATGGCATATTCAAACAATGGCAAGTTTGCTTACTATACCAGTAAGCCCACGTAAGAGAGGAGGAAAACGGGTTAGGAAAAGAGGTTGAGACTATGTGATGCACAGTCACGAATGGTGTGTTTAGACCTACCTGAGGGTAATGAGAAGGCAGTGAAAAGTTAAAAAAAATAAAATGAGGGGATAAGTGAGATTGGGTCTACGTCTCAGTAAGATAACAGTGCCCAGGGTAGCATAGGTTATAGCAGGAAGAAACTGGAGACGAGAAGCTCAAGTCACTGAGAAGTATTTAAAGAAATTGAATTATCTTAATTCAGCATTTACTTTTGCCAGTATATATATCTACAAGACAGAAAATGATTTACAATTCATTTAAATTCAGGAGTGGGTGGAAATGGTCGATTCGATATTTTTAATCAACCAAAAAAGTTTGGCATAAAGTTAGCAAGGCTTGTTGATTTGTGGGTGGCTAAACTTAACCCTCATTGAGTCAGTATTTTATTGACTTTTTGGCAAAGCACAATTTTATATTTTTGAGAACTATCTACTTGACAGCTTTCACATGAAATTGGAGGACTTGCTCTCCATCAAATAGTTCTCAGTAACTTGAGTTTCAATACTTTTATGTAAAGGAATCAAAAACATTTAAATCAAATTTCCTTTCAAGCAGACATCAACTTCAAAGTGATGGGAAAAGTGGATTGACAAAATCTGTTAAGGGGTTTGGTGGGCTAAAATTATTTTGGGGGAAAATTGGTATTTTAAAAGGTACATAGTGAAAGCAAAATAAAAGAATTCACCTAAATTCCAATCCAAATGCCAAGAAATCCAATCCTGAATCCAGCACCTCTCCTCAAATTTCAATATCATTTGAATCCCAAATGTAAGTCTAACGATTTTGACCAGGTGGAACTAATCTTTCTCACCTATTCTCTTCTGTGGGTTAGCAGCCAAGTGAAAGCCCATGTGGCAGGCATCCTCCCACACAGCCCCCAGTGATCTCTTTCTCCTAGTATTCCCACCCTTGCATGCCCCATAGTGCTATGGTTAGTCTGTGTGACCACTGCACGTGGCAAAGGTGATGGCATGTCACTTCAGAGACTAGGTCATAAAAGACTGTGGCTTCTGTCTTGGGGACCGGCTTTCTGTCTCTAAGACTGCTTACTCTGGCGGAAGCATGCCTATGGAGAGGCCCGGGGGGCAAGGCACCCAGCAGTGAGTGAGGAAGACCCAGTGAAGAACAGTATTGCCTGAAATAGATCATGTGAGTGAACTTGAAAGCAAATTCCACACCTCGGTTGAGTGTTCAGATGACTGCAGCCCAGACTGACGGCTTCACTGCAACCTCGTGAGAGACCCTGAGCCACACCAAGTTCCTGAGCCTTGAACAATGGGAGATAATAACTGTTTGTTATTTTAAGCCACTAAATTTTGAGGTAATGTGTTATACAGCAATTGCTAACTATTATACCCTCTGCTATGAAAGTTTTCTTTTTTTTTCCAACATTATAGTATGGTTTGATTTTCTTTAGAGCTATTTTAATTTGCCTTCAGACCCAACCCTCCTTTATGTAAGTTTAATGGAATGTTAGACTGCTTACCAGTGAGTCAGTTTTAAAAAATATATATATATATTCCAGGTGTGTTCCAGCCCTAAACCAATGGGTTTTGTTTCTCCTGTTTCTGAACTGAAAGATTATCTCATTAACTCTTCTTCCTGCCTTCTAATATATGTGTATTTAAGGCTGTAAATTTCCCTCTAGGTGTTTCAGTAGTAATGTTTTCATTATCTGCTATAAATCTTTGATAGTTTTCATTAAAATTTCTACTTTGACTAATTATATACAAGTGGTTTTTTTTTATTTTTTTGGTTTCTAAAGGTGTGTTGTTTGTGTATATGTGTATGTCTATATATATATATTATATGCATATACCACACATATAGTTTTTCTGCTTTTTGCTTTGAATTTTATCACATTGCAATTAGAGTGTTGTCTGTATGATATTGATTCTTCAGTATTTGTTAAGGCTTCTAATAGGCTTGATATCTATTAAATAAATATTTGCAAATATTCCATGTGAGTGTGAAATACATACACATTATATTTATTGAATATAAGGCCCTATATATGTCAAATATATGTCAAATCCCATCAAATTTGTGAATGTGCATATTAGTCAAATTTTTTATATCATTCTTATTTTTTTCTTTCTTGATCTCTCCACTTTTGAGAGGTACATTAAAATATCCCAACAGAGATTGTAAACTAGTCAATTCCTAATTGAATTTCTAATTTTTTTCCCATTGTGCAGCTATATATTCATTTATTTAAATTTGACCATGTAAATAATAATTACTGGAGGACACATAGGTAAACATATACAGCACAAGCCTAGATAAGATTGAGATTTATTATAGGGAAAAAACAAGCTAAATGCACACACACAAACTCTCACTTCCAAAATCTTCGCAAGTGTGTACACGGCATTCCAATTTCCTAAGTCTCCTTGTTCATAGAGATCCATTTCTTCACCTGCTTCTCATCCCAGCCCCGACCTCATAGACGTAAATGTTAATTGACTTGAATTGAAAAATCCTTAAATATTTGGAACAACAATCCAGGGGCCTAGAAAGATAATGGGTAATCATTTATTATTACTATTAATAATAGTGAATTTTACACAAAACAAGAGGAAAAGCGAATCAATGAAACACCTCATTCCCCAGGTACTCTGACTTCCTGTGACTACATCAAATGCCAATGGTCTATTTAACAAAATAATTCCAAGTCCTAGACATTGATCACTTATTTTAGCAAGTTTCTATACAGCAAATTCTAGTCTAATAATAAATAATTTCATTTGTACTTAAAATAAGACTATTGTTTCTATCATAATGATTTTGTTATTATGGGTACTCTTACTATTGTACCCGGAAGTAATAAGTTTCACTTTCTGAACACACTTCTTTATTTCTAAAATTTATTTTATCTCTAGGTTAGTCAAGCTCCTCATGTCCTTTATTTGTCTTCACAACTATGAAGTAAGCTGCACGAGGCAGGGCCTTGGTCTTCATTTTCTATTGTGATATTCCTAGCACCTAGAGTTGTGTGTGTTAAAGATGCTGAACACATGTCTAGTAAAGATGTTGAATGAATGAAGATTTAAACTCATATCTTACCTGGGCCACTAGTGCCAATTTTTAAAGGCTGTATCCATGGCAGTTGTTTTGACAGTTCTTGGTAAGGGATTGTGGCCCAGCACAAATTTGCAGATGTCTCCTGTCTGACTGCAAGCTGCCATGAGAGTCAGCTCCAGAGCTGGTAGGGCAAGGATAAGGGAAAACAGAAAGAGTTGATCCCAGTAAAGAAAGTGAAGCTCTAATTATCTTGAAATAAGTTGTCAAACAGAGAAGGGATGGTGATTATCCTCAAATAAGAGACCTCCTCTCCAGGCCTCTAATTTGCAGGGCCTATAGCATAATCTGATTTCTTCAGGGTCCTTGAAAAGATGCTTTGTTCACCATGAGTGACATAACCCCAAGGGAAGAATGTAAAGGAATGAGCTAAGGCCATTACAAATCAAAGAACTGAAGCAGGGGAGGAAAACTGGGTGAGACTGGAATGAACTGCAGAGCGTCATTCCCCCTGGAGCACTAGAGTCCTCAGAACCTGATTGTCAGTGTGGGGATGGCTCTCTCTGCCCTGGAACCCCCCCTGGGTGGCTTCCTCATTCACCTAGTACACGTACTATACACCTGGCCTGCTGCTGGCTTCTCTAGGCTCGTTCAAAAAGTCCAGTGACGTGGGAACATAGAAAGACTGATTTGAAAAAATTAATTTCAACCACTCAGTCAACAGGAATTTCTTAAGCATACAAAGTAATTATAAGGAGCCTGAAATCTAGACTCAGACAAAATGAGGACCCTCCAATCCTGCCTCTCCTAGCTTGTGACCCTGGAAATGGAATTACCTATCTCTGCCTCCGTTTTCTCAATTTCAATAGAGGGAGAATGACAGAACCCATGTCACAGTGGTGTTGTGAGGATTTAAGAGTTGGTGCATGGAAACCCCTTAGCACAGTGTCTGGCACAGAGTAGTAAATGGTAGGCATCAGGCTGAGTTATTCAGCCAGCTGTCCTGGTGCAGATACCAGTTCTGTCTTTCTCTGACTCTAAGGGATCCACATGGAAGGAAAGTAGAGGAAAAGAAGGAAAGTAGAGGAAAATGGGCTCCCAACTCCTTCTCCTGCAGAATAATTTTCATGGGACCTGGGGACTCCTTGTTTCCATTCAATGAAGAGTTTTGGGGCTTCCGCCACTTGGAGGTCAAGTAAGATGCAAAATTCAGAGGGTTTAGCTTAAGGATATAAAGATCCACTGGCCAGAGACACAGGATTAGGTTGAAGAATCAAGGGTTTGAAGACAGGCAGACATAAGTCCTAATCCTAGCTCAGCACTTCACCAGCTCTGCTACCTTGAGCAAGACAATGTTCCTCTCTGAGCTCAATTTCCCCATCTGTAGAACGTGGATGATAAATATGTATCTCTTTGTTTGACAACAATTGAACAAGGTAATGGTTGCAAAACATCCAACATAGTTTCTGAAACAGAATAAGGAGTTGATTAGCACAGGTTTCTTACCATAAAATATAAATGGATACCAACTTAAATCCAAACCAAGGCTCATTTAACAAGAAGTAGGAGCATATGAGCTGTCTAGTCAACAAGATGACCAGTATTTTACTTGCCACTTAAATCCCAAGTGTCCTAGCACATGGTAGGAGCTTAGTAAATATTTTCCCAGTTAACGATTGGCTCTCCCAGTGACTCATGCCTATCCATCTCTTTCCTGGGCCTCAGTTTCCCTATCTTGCAGTGAGATGGTTACCTCTATAAGGACTCTTCAGTTCTGAGTGACTAACAGCAATTTGTCTTTAGGTGGGTGGATACAACATCACTAGGGTGTGCCTGTGATAGCATTCAGCAGTAAGGAGCTCCCCCTTACAGCTCTGAGCTACTAAACAGAGAGTAATTCATGTTCTCCTAGAACCCAGATCTTAATGTTGATAATAACTGGATTCTAAATAAAGCCTTCTAGACCTAAATTCTTTATGAAGCACTCTAGGGGAAATGGATGCGATAAACCCCAGCAGAGAATGGGGTGGGCATGTGAGGATCTGTCAGAATTTTGCAAAATGCAAATCAGACTGTCAGTGTCTCAGCTCCTAAATCAAGTTACAACAGCTTTGACACTCCCTTTCTAGCTTTCGTTTCCCCAGTTCCCTCACTACAGTTGTGACATTCGAATCCTACAGCAACTGCCATGAAGCTTATTTTAAAAACTCAGCAGCAGAGAGCCATTCCCAAAGACAAATGACGATGGCCTTTCGCTTCTACTTCTCAGCACGTGCTCAGTGCCACACATCCCAGGTGCATGCAGGGCTTGCACTCTGTCACTCCAAGTCCTCTAGGAAGTTCAACGCTAAGTTAGACCAAGGCTGGTCCATGGGGTTCAGGATGCACCTGATGAAGGCTTAGCACTCCTGAGTATTAGTGACATGATAGGTGGGGAGACAAGTCTAACCCCTGACATTCTAGAAAGCGTTGTGTATGGTAGAAAGCAGACGAGGAGTGTTGGAGATAAACACAGATTCCATCCTGGATCCTAATACAAACTCTTTCCACCTTCTCTCCTCCTTCAATCCATTCTCCTTGTGGCACTCAAAGCAAGGCTTCTAATTCATTCTTTAGCGTAAATCTCTCCAGTGGCCCTATTGCCCTCGGGATCAAGTATGCATTCCTTAGCCTGGTCCATAGGGCACTGCGTCATGTCATGCACCCACATCCCTCCCTCCACTCCACTCCCCAACATTTTCTCTGGACACCCCCGACTCTCTTTTGGCTTCCCAGTCTCTCATATCCATGTGACCACTTTATGTTGCCTGTCCTCTGCAAGCCTGCCTCTCATCACATGTTACTATGCTTACTTTTTTTGGTGGGGGCAAAGTCTGGCTCTGTTGCCAGGCTGGAGTATGGTGGTGTGATCTCGGCTCACTGCAACCTCTGCCTCCTGGGTTCAAGCGATTCTCCTGTCTCAGCCTCCCAAGTGGCTGGGACTACAGGTGCACACCAACACGCCCAGCTAATTTTTGTACTTTTAGTAGTGACAGGGTTTCACCATGTTGGCCAGGATGGTCTCGACCTCTTGACCTCATGATCCACCTGCCTCGGCCTCCCAAAGTGCTGGGATTATAGGCATGAGCCACCACGCCCGACCTACTATGTTTATTTTTTAATCACCTGCCTTCTCCACCTGACAAGAAGCTCCTTAAAGGCCAAGGAATTGGTCTTACTCATTGTCCAACCCTCAGCACTAAGTATATTCACACTGTTGTGCAATCATCACCTCTACCTATCTCTAGAACTTTCTTCTTCCTCAACTGAAACTCTGTATTCATTAAACAACAACCCTTCATTCTCTGCCCCTGGAAACCACTATTCTACTGTCTCTATGAATTTCAGTGTTCTAGGCGTCTCGTGTACGTGAGGTCATAAAGTGTTTATCCTTTGGCGCCTGGCTCATGGCTCATTTCACTTAGTATAATGTCCTCAAGGTTTGCCCATCTTGTAGCACGTGTGAAAACTGAGTTCATTTTTGAGGCTGAATAATATTCCATTGTATATTTAGACCCATTTTGTGGACTGTTTATACATCGATGGACACTTGGGTAGTCTCCATCTTTTGGCTATTGCAAATCATGCTGCTATGGACATCAGTATACAAATATCTGTTCAAGACCCCACTTACAGTGCTTTTGGGTGTGTACCTGGAAACTGAATTACCAGATCATTGTTAAGTCTAGGTTTTAATGTTCTGAGGAACTGTCATTCATACTATTTCCACAGTGGCTGCTCCAGTTTACCATCCCACCAGCGATTACACAAGGGTTCCAATTGCACCACAGCTTGGCCAACCCATTTGTTGTTTTGTTTTTTTTAACTAACCATCTTAATGATGTTTCCCAAGTTTTAAAGCATTCAAGCTGTCCTCAAAACCACTGTCTACATTCATCCAATGAGTATTGATTTAGTGAACAGGCACCGTTCTAGCTGCAGGGATGGAGTGGTGAGTGAAATCAATTTCTTCTGCCCAGGGAGCTGACATTCTCATTGGGAGAGAGAAAATAAACAATCTAAACAAACAACAAATAACACATCAGATGATGATAGGCTTTATGAACAACAATAAAGCCAAGTGAGGAGACAGGCAAGGGGTAGCATTTCAGATTTGCTTGTAGTGAAGGCCCGATTAGAAGAGATGGGTTTTTAACTGCACTTGAGAACTGAGGAAACTGAGGCTCAGGCGGGGTATGTGACTTGTGAAGTTTGGGCAGCTGAAGTGGGAATGCAGCATCAGTTGTGCCTTTGAGACTACTCAGTGAGCTGCACACCTGTGACTTGTGTGCTTACCTGTATGTATGTTATTCTCCAATAAAAAGCATAACTCCAGAACTTGCCATCCTTAAAGGACACCACACCGTCTGTCTTCTATAAGTTTGGGAGAGTCAAGGACATGTTGGGTCCAGTAGACAGATCTAAATGATGATGGTTAGGGATCACAAGATGGCCCAGTGGGTGGATTTCTGGAAGGGAGGAGTGGGAGAGCTGCAGTGAGCCTGGCTATTCCCTTCAATCCTCTGCTGGGCTGGGCCTGGGGTCCAGCTCCTCACCTTTTCATTCTGGTGTGCAGTTGCTGAATCCCGCAGCGAAGGAAATATTTTTCTCACAGGCCACTCAAGAGACTGCAAATGGCAAAGAGGCTTTTCCCTCTCACCAATCCCACTCCCAGCCACTATTCCTGCGCCAATATCACGGGACAGACCCAGGGGAGACACAGTTTCCTGAAGAGATGAATCACTATAAGTGCTGTGAGGTTACCAATAGGGTCAAGGCAGTCACTCAGAAGTTGCAATAAAGTTTGGAATCTGAAATAAAGGCCTCCTCAGGCTCAGGAAATCGAACGGCTGCCCACAAAGGTGTCTGTAGACAAACTCTCTGCGGGTCACCAGCCTGTGTGTGCAACGACCAAATGACTCATTCTCTAAAGAGCACTTTTGGCTGCTGCAAATGATTACCAGCAGGTCCCCAAGGTTCACGTCACGCTGGAAGATTGACACCGCAACAGAGGCAGACTTCCTGATAAGATCTCGTGGTTGTGTCTGGCGCAGGCATAGGGACAAAATATTTAGAAGCCTTTCCTCATTGTAGAGCCAGCTAGAGTATCAGACCCATTCATTCATTCATGAGGGCTTTGCGGTGTTGCAGAAAGCATGGTTCCCATCCTCAGGGGGCTCACACCCTCCAGATTGGGAGGCCAACCTGTTCACAGCCCCTATAACAAGTATTAACAGTGGAGGGAAGCATTTGGGCTGGGGACACTGAAGAGGGGTTTGAGCATATCTAAGGAGTGCATCAGAGCTGAGGTCTGGGGTAAGTTTGGAGGGAACATGACGTGCAAAGATACCATGACGTGAGACTTTGGTGCATTTCATAAGGAGGGCGGGGGAAGAATAGAGAAAACAAGACCAAGAACATGGAAAGCTGTAATGCCAAGCTACCAATGAGACATGAAAGCATTCTGAGCCTGGAAGTGACATGCTGAGATTTGCATTGTAGATGATTGGCGTAAAGGGTAGAGAGATGCAGGGAGTAACTTGAGCAGGAAGACCAGTGAGGAAGCCCATCCAGGAAATGGTAAAAGTATCATGGGAACAGAGGTGGAGCAAAGAGGTCGTGGATTTGCAGAATTTTAATTGGCATGCCTTGAAAATGCCTGAGATGTGACCCTGAAGGGAGAGAGGAGTAAAGATAGCTGGGAGCTGGCCATGCCACCATTGAAGCCAGCAAGAGGTGTGGGTTTGGAGGAAGCAGAGGATGAAGCACCTAAGTGTGGGCACCTGGATGGCTGGTAGGGCCTGTTACCAACAGCAGGATGATACCATGTGTCATGGAGCCAGCCTTCAGGGTCCTATGACACTCTGTGGGCACAAGAGGTGGCACATGCAGGAACCCAGCACCTGTGCTGGAGATGACCAGATCATCACTGTACTGCAGTGAATGAGAAACTACAAGATGAAGTGCAATTAATGAGGGATCTGATTTGTGTATGGGTGTTTCTCTTCTCGTGATCTGGAATGTGTTTTCACAGCCCAGAGAGAAGAGAATAATCTTAGTAAAACAGACTTGCTCATTTCCTTCTGCATGGAGGGGGCGTAGGTGACTGTGACTGCCTGTTTACACGTCTGGCTCCCCTACTGCACTTTTTGCCAAGCAAGAAGCGTGTCTTGTTCACCCCAAAATCCTGAGCACATGACATTGTCCGTCTATGGAGGCACACCATAAATACTTGCTGAATGAATAGCTGCATGAGGGTGAAGCTGTCCAGTAGGGAGGTTGGGTGGATATGTGGGCCTACTCCAGACCTCGAGAGAAACATCTGCAGAGTTATGAATGTGGAGTTGTCCACCTATAGGAGTCAGCATCCACTAAATGCTGGTTAAATTGAATGTACCCAAGATTCTTCCTGCAGATGCCAGGCCGTGAGGGCTGGTGATTCTCATGGCATCTGCCTTTTCCCCAGCATATATTCCTCTCCCTACAAGGCCATACCTTCTCCTTGTAATCTGCCAGCACTGAATATGATCTAAAGGCAAAATTAGCCTTGGGACAACAAATGATTTGTTATGGCTCTTGCTCCTCCCTAGAGAGGCAACACTGCTAACTAGGCAACACCTAGTGAGCCACCGCGCCCGGCCACAATCAGTGACTCTTACTCTGCATCTGATTGTGTTATTGGAGTATTAGCACCTGCTGGCACCAGATCACTACCTCAATGATCTGTTAGAGCCAAAAGAGCTATTAAAACTCTTGCCTCGGTTGGGCGCAGTGGCTCATGCCTGTAATCCCAATGCTTTTGGAGACTGAGTTGAGCAGATCATTTGAGGTCAGGAGTTTGAGACCAACCTGACCAACGTGGTAAAACCCCCTCTCTACTAAAAATATTAAAAAATTAGCTGGGCGCAGTGGCACACGTCTGTAATTGCAGCTACTTAGGAGGCTCAGACAGGAGAATCACTTGAACCTGGGAGACGGAAGTTGCCATGAGTTGAGATCGCACCACTGCACTCCAGCCTGGGTGACAGAGTGAAACTCCATTAAAAAAAAAAAAAAAAAAAGCAACAAAAAGCCATCTTGCCTCTTTTTCTCCTACTGAGCTGCAACAGAAGGACTATTAGTGGTCTCAATACCCACAGCCAGGCCCTCTCTGCAGCTGCTCACCTTCAAAGATGTGGTTTCACAGACTGGCTGACATGGTGGGGAGACAGTGGTCCACCTCCTCCAAGTCTCTATAGTTCTCTGATGGTTTCCATAGGCAAACTCCTCTTGGTAACAAGCAACCCAGAATAAACTGTGGCATGGGGAGATGTGGAGTATTCCTTTCACCCTAATGTACACCAGCACAACCACTGTCCACCCACCATGCCACAAATCTAACAACATCAACCCCAAATGAACCAGTGCCCCCAACTGGAAAACACGCTATGTTGAAATACCACAAACAGGCTCACCCAACCTATAATCTGCCAAATAGACTCTCTTTAGGGTTCATCAAAAATACCAACATTTTCTTTTTTTCAAATGGTTTGGGTTTGAGAAAACCCCAAGCAAATTTGACCAAACTGTTTATATTATTTGGTTTATGCCCAATTTAAGGGAAATTTAATCCACATGTTTCTGATTTGCTTACCATTAGATCCTCAGAATATTACTATTCAAGAAGCATTTCCTATTTCTAATGTTTTTTGTTTGTTTGTTTGTTTTGTTTTTTTCTTCAAAGCCTATGCTTTTCAAATAACATAGAATAGGAGTACTTAAATTTTGGAGGGGGTTAGTAAAACTCGGGGTTATCCTATTAGAAAAACGAACATGCATGCAAAGCTCTGGATATAAATCCAAGAGGTTTACAGACTGCCCCCAAGTCAGGTGAAGATCTCATACTCTAGAAGGCAGCATCTAGAAAGTATCATCTGCCTTAGAAAACCATGGGGGAAAGTCACAGACAAAAGAACATAGGCATGAATATCCCACTGCGGATTAGGTGTACCTAATGGCTAATAAGACCTCATACAGCTGTTACAAGGATTAAAAACAGTAAGAGCTGTGAGGTGGTCTATGACAATCAGCAACTATTGGGAACTTCCATCTTAGAGCACAACATGGAGGACTCTTCAGTCTTGGGGATACCATCTAGTTACCTTTTATGGATCTGAGCCTTTTTCAGCCTCCTCACTCCGGAAGCCAGTTCTCTGGCTCACTACTAAAAATGCCTGATGTTGTCAATCATGTATTTTTAAAATAATAGAATTTGGATTTTCTTGTTATCAAGGTCATATCTGTTCAGTTTAGGAGAAAAAAATTACAAAGTGCAAAAACTATCCAACAGAAAATGAAAATCTTCCACCATTCTACCACTCAGAGAAACTGTTGATATTTTGATATATTTACAATCAGTGATATAAATGCAGATAATATCCCCAAGTTTCCACATCAACATATGTGTACAAATGAGGTCCCTGAACTCATATATAGCTGTTTTGCCTCCATCTGCCAAGCTCCCCTTTCTTTTTTTTTTTTTTTTTGAGATGGAGTCTCTCTCTGTTGCCCAGGCTGGAGTGCAGTGGCCTAGCTCGGCTCACTGCAAGTTCAGTTTCCCGGGTTCCCGCCATTCTCCTGCCTCAGCCTCCCAAGTAGCTGGGACTACAGGCGCCCGCCACCACACATGGCTAACTTTTTTGTATTTTTAAAGTAGAGACAGGGTTTCACCATGTTAGCCAGGATGGTCTCAATCTCCTGACCTCATGATCCGCCCGCCTCGGCCTCCCAAAGTGCTGGGATTACAGGCATGACCCACCGCGCCGGCTAAGCTCCCCTTTCAATGTTTCCCCAAGTGATCTCAGGAAGCTCAGGGTGGGGGAGTCTCACGTGCACTCACAAGAGGCCCCGCCTGTTCTGTGCCCACCACGCTGTCTCCTACTTAGGAAACATCTCCCGGCCTCGGTCGATGCTGTCCGTGTCAGTGCCCACTACGACAGTGGTGACATCTGAAGCTTGCTTTCTGGCACCACGGAGGGAACGACAGTGATCCTGTGTCCTCAGAACCCCCACTTAACTCCATACTACACAAAGACATGGAAAATGCTCCTAATCTTTATTCAACATCCCTGCGTGCCCTCTGAGCCTGCTGCTGTGCTGCTTGGGCCCTGGTCACACTGAGTCCTTGAGCACAGCTCCTTCAGTTTCTGCCTGAGGCCCCTTTTTATTGTTCAGGTATGTGCTCACGGAGCTGGCTGGGGGGCTACAGGTATTTTGCCGTCCTCTCCACATCCCTTTCCCATTTCTCTGTCAAATGTCCTCTTTGATGTTTTCTTACCCCCATTAAGAAAAACTCATGCAATTAAACACTTGCTTAATGAGTTTCTCTAACATGGAAAGACAGGTCTAAATCCCAGAGGTTCAGGCTCAGCTGGGATACAGGCTATTTTTATAAAATTGGAATCTTATTTTATCTGTGCTCTGGCATCATGTGCAAGTCAGCCTGTAATCAAAGATTCTCCTAAAATATAATTTTAAAATTTGCTACTAAGTAGTACTACATATAATTTTTCTACTCTGTTTTATTTGAGCAATACCATATTCTTGGACTTTTAGAGCCTTTTTTGGTGTTTATGAAAAGGGTTGCAATAAATGTTTTTGCATATTCATGCTACCGTGTGAGTATTTAACTAAGTTCCAATGGTTCCTCCGGTTTTCTCTGTGACTGGAGAGACACAACCCCTCCTAGAGGGTTTACTTTCTCATTCCTAATGGATTTTTTCCAAGCTCCCTTCTACTTCTCCAGCTCTTAAGCTGAAAAGCAGGCGTTTTTCAAGCTCTTGGAACAGAAAGTCTTATTTAAGGAGGAAAGGCATGTCCTCAATGGAGTGCGAAGGTCAAGCCTTTAGAATAAGGATTACAAACTGGCAGCCCCTGGGCTGAATCTGGCTCACAAATTGGTTTTGTTGGGTCTGTACCACCCTTTCAGTATTGAACTTGAATCCTTTAGCCACATACTCTCTACTCATTTGCCACCTCCATACCTCCATGCTTCACAGTCAGCCTTTCCATTACAGAGCCTGGCTGGCTCCCAGCGTCATTTGACTTGACTGCCCTGCTTTATAGTTCAGTCAATTACTCTTGTCTTGCCTGCATAGGCTTCCAATTAATTAGTCAATTTATCAAATGAATCAAATACTTATTGAGCCCTTTCTGTGTTGGTTTCTGTGCTTGGTGCTGGGGACGTGACTATAAACAGCAGGTCTGTGCTTTCAGAGAGTTTACTGACGGGTAGAAAAGACTGACAACACACAGACAGACATATGCCTCAACAAGCAGGAAAATATTGGGTAATGGTAAGAGCCACGATGAAAATAAAGCTGGGTGACATGGTACAGAGTCGTGGGGAGGATGAGGTTAGGGAGGGACTCTGAAGATGTGATGAGTAACCTGGAACCTGAATGACAAAGAGCATCCTGCTCGTGAAAACCTAGAGTAGCCATTCTCAAACTCAGGTGAATCACACACACCTGGAGTGCTAAGTAAAACCCACATCTCAGGGTCCCACCTTCAGGGTTTCAGATTCAGTAGATTTGGGGTGAGACCTGAAAACTGAATTTCTAACAAGGTCCCAGGTGATGCTGCTCCTGCTGGCCTAGGGACCATACTTTGGGAGCAACTGGACTAGAGGAAGAGTGCTTTCAGTAGAGAAAATAACTGGTGCACAAGATCTGATAGACTTAAGTTTGGTGAGTTGAAGGAATAGATGGAAGAAACATGATGAGCAGGAGAAGGAGTGGGGGACTCAGAGTAGCAGGCAGGGGACAGATCTAAGAGGTCACTGGAGGTCAGGGTAAAGGGCTAGGTTTTGGACTAGTCTAAGTGGAATGAAAAGTCTTCAGGGAGGTTTAAACAGTGAGTGTTGTGATCTGTAATATGAGGATAATAACAGTATCAACCTAATAGTTTGGCTGTGAGAATTAAGAGAGTCAATAGACGTAAGGTGTTTACAACAATGCTTAAGAAATAAGAGAGTACTCAGTAAATGTCAGGTATCATCACTATCACTGTCACCATCACCACCACCACCATCATCACCATTACCATCATCATCACCATCACCACTACCATCATCATCACCACCACCATCATCATCACCACCATCATCATCACCACCATCATCACCATCACCATCATCATCACCATCACCATCACCATCACCACCACCATCATCACCATCACCATCATGATCACGACCACCACCATCACCACCACCACCATCACCATCACCATCATCATCACCATCATTATCACCATCACCACCACCACCATCATCACCATCACCATCATCATCACCATTACCACCCTCAGCACCACCATCATCATTACCATTACCACCCTCACCACCACCATCATCATCACCATCACCATCACCACCACCACCATCATCATCACCACCACCACCATCAGCATCATCATTACCGCCACCATTATCATTACCACCACTACCTCTTTGCTCTTACCAGTAATGCCTCAGGAACATCTTTGTACCTGTTTAATTGAGCATGTGGGCTGGTGTTTCTCTAAGGTACATGCCTGAAAATGTCATTGCCAAACTTCAAAATGTGCTCAAGTTTTATTTTCTACCTCTGACTGTTTTCCACAATCCCTGGCTGTTCTTACTTTAACAACACCTCAGACTCCAATAGCACAAGAAGAATTCTGGAAGACAACAGCCTGGATGACCTCCTTTCCTGCAAAGGATGGAAAGTCTTATTTCAAAGCTTCCATTGACAAGATGATGGGTATGTTGTGGGCTCCTGATAATGCCAGGTAGGCATTTTAGGTAAGACTGCACTTGCTCCTGGGTTTTCCCCTGCTCTAATCTCTGAAAGCTTGGTTCTCTCACTTGTGCTCCCGATTATATTTTCATGAATGTGTGACTTTAAATGAACTCTGAAGGCTATTTATACAAAATTCTGTCATTGCAGAATAAAATTAATTTGACATATTTGGCATTTTCTATTTCCTAAATATTTTTTTGCTCTCATAATGACAAACCTAAAAATATATATTTTTTTCTGATACAGTTTTTCTTTCTCTACAATCCCTCTGGAACTGTTAGGGTCATCATTCTTCCAGTCTGTCAACTGATCATGATAATAATTGTCACCTTCATTGAGCATGTACTCTGGGCCAGGCATGGTATTCAGTGCTTTTTATGCATTCTCTCATCCACCCCCATTTTACAGAGAAGGAAACTGAAGCCCTAAGAAGTTAAGTAACTGGTTCTGGGTCTCAGGAAACTCCAGCAGGCTGCTTTTGAACCTTTGCTCTTAGCCATTATACCCTACCATCTTCTGGATGTAACACAAGATACATAAGAGTTCTTATTTTATTTTATTTTTGAAAGCATTATTGCTTTTTTATTTATTATTTTAAAAATGCATGGTAGGTATTATAATTCATATGCCACACAATTCACACACTCAAAGTGTAGTATACAATTCAATGGCCTTTATTATATTCACAGAGTTGTGTACCCTTTGCCACAATCAATTTAGAAACATTTTCATTACCTCAAAACAGAAACCGTACCCCTTGGCTGTCATACACTTTCATTTGCTCATCATCCTCTGCCCCTGGCAGCCACTAAACTTCTTTCTGTCTCTTTGGATTTGCCTATTGTGAACATTTTATAGAAATGGAATCAAATGCTATGTGGTTCTTGGTGTCTGCCTTCTTTTACTGAGTATAATATCTTTGAGGTTCATCCATGTTGTAGCATGTATCAGCACTTCATTCCTTTTCATGGCTGAATAATATTCCATTGTATGGACATACCACATTGTGTTTCTCCACTTGTCTTGTTGATGCACTTTTGAGTTGTTTCCACATGCTTGTTATTATGAATAATGTTGCTGTAAACATTAGTGTACAAGTTTTTGTGTGCACATATGTTTTCAATTCTCTTGGCTATATAGGACTGGAATTGTGGGTCATATGGTAACTCTATGTTTAACTTTTTGAGACACTGGCAGACTGTTTTCTAAAGTGGCTGTGCCATCTTACATTCTTCCAAGCAGTGTTCAAGGATTCCAATTTCTCCACATCATCACCAACACTTCTTATCTATCCTTTGATGATAGCCATATGAGTAGGTAGAGAGTGGTATTTCATTGCAGCTTTAATTTACATTTCTCTGATGGCTAGTGATGTGAAGCATCATTTCATGTGCTTTTAAGCTGTTAGTATATTGTATTTCTGGAAACGCCCATTCTGATCCTTTGACCATTTTTGGTTATTTCTCTTTTTAAATAATTGAATTATAATAGTTCCTTATGCTCCAGATTAAATTCCCTTATCAGATACATGATTGGCAAAAGGTTTCCCCCATTACATGGGTTGTCTTTTCACTTTTTTGATGGTGCCTGTTGTCCATTATGATTCTGTTGTCCAGTTTATGTTTTCTTCTGCTGCTTGTGTGTGTGGTATCATCTCTATCTTCTTTCTCTCTCCCTCTGTCTGTCTCTCTCCTCTTTGCTTTTATGCACACTTTCCTCTTCCTGTTTTCATCTCCTACTCATCCGCGGGAAGTCAGTTTAAAATCTCCTCCCGGCCGGGCGTGGTGGCTCAAGCCTGTAATCCCAGCACTTTGGGAGGCCGAGGCGGGTGGATCACGAGGTCAGGAGATCGAGACTATCCTGGCTAACACGGTGAAACCCCGTCTCTACTAAGAAATACAAAAAAAAACTAGCCGGGCGAGGTGGCGGGCGCCTGTAGTCCCAGCTACTGGGGAGGCTGAGGCGGGAGAATGGCGTGAACCTGGGAGGCGGAGCTTGCAGTGAGCCGAGATCATGCCACTGCACTCCAGCCTGGGAGACACAGCGAGACTCCGTCTCAAAAAAAAAAAAAAAAAAAAAAAAAAATCTCCTCCCTTCAGCAAACTTCTCTGGTTTCCAAGACAGCTGGGATCCTGCTGGTAATCCCACAACCTCCTGCCCTGCCCCTGTTGGATCTGATTGTTTACTCACCCCTCTCTCCTGGCAGACTATGTTCTCCTTTAGAAAAGGACTGGGCCTTCTTTACCACTGAGTTAGATCACCAGGCCGGGGACAGAGTAGCTCTCTATAATGCCAAAAGAAAGAAGGAAGGAAAGAAGACAGAGCACCCTGGGAGAGGGTGAGAGAGGACAGGACGGCAGGTGCCTGGGACAAGGAAGGGGCCTTTGTGGCTGGACAGCAGGTTTTACGTAGAAGAAAAAGCCAGCAGGTCTTTATCTTTGTGGGAGATAAAGCTGGAGACATGGGAGGTGATTATGTCATGAAGGCCTTGAATGCCAGCTTTCATGTCTACAGATTTCAGACCCAAAATGAAGCTACTCACGTTTTGAACGAGAATTTCATTTGCTTCTATAAAGTGGACGGGAAATCCAAGAGGATGAGAAAAGGGCAGAAATCAAGGTGTATTCCTAGAACTCCCTATTTTAAAAAAAATCTCTAGGTGCTGTGCAAAGAGTTCTGAACTTGGAATTAATTGACTCTACACCCAGATCCAACAAATTTGCTGTGTGACCTTGTCCAGGTCACTTAATTTCTCTGGCTTCAATTTTTTCACTGTGGTGTTAATTAGTATGCCTTGGCTGTAAGCTAGCTATTAAAATGGGATTATATTGGAAGGCTTTCAGGGACCAGCAGACTCAAGGGGTAGTTGTACAGCATGCTGGAACCATGGAAGGGATTCAGGGTTCCTCCTTCCAGAGGCTGGAAAGCAGACACTCAGGTAGGGCCCAACAGCAGAACAACCTGCCCAAGAGCCTGTGCCGGCGTGGAGCCCCCGCCTTCCCCACCCTGCCATTCTATATCAGCCTTTTCATTTTTCTGTTTGGGATTCCACTTCCAGGAAGGGAAGGCTCACTTCACTGGCTTGGGAGTTGTCCTTGCCACTTGACTAGGGCAGGATGCACACCCCAAGTAGCCCCATCAGACTGTACCTAATGAGGAAGATGTAATTCCTCAAAAGGAGACTGAAGTGAAGGGAAATAGGTATTGGGACCACAGAAAACAATGAATACCCATTATAGCTACAAAAATGAGCAGGGGGCTGGCGTTACCACCTTCAAAGTCCCTTCCACATCTAATAATTTGTGGTTCTATAATTCCAGGGGTAAAGTAAACATCTTTCCTTTTTTCTTTAACCTGAGAAAAGCCAATATTAGAATGAGTGGTCTCAAATTTTGAGGATTTTGCTGAACTCAATATCCTCACCCCCAAAGAAGCAAGGTGATAGCAAAGCCCACTCCTGTTATCAAAGGTGAGAAACGCCATCAGTTTCACTTATCTCAAGCCAACATGTTGTGAGCATATGTTACGTATCAGCCACTGTATTACGTAATATTAAGTATTGCTGTACATATTTTCTCATTGACTCTCCCAAATGACCTTGCATAGTAGGAATTACATATTTTACAGAAGAGGAACCTGAGGCTCAAAGCATGAAGAAACTTGCCAGCCGGGCGCGGTGGCTCACGCCTGTAATCCCAGCACTTTGGGAGGCCGAGGTGGGCGGATCACAAGGTCAGGAGATCGAGACCACGGTGAAACCCCGCCTCTACTAAAAATACAAAAAATTAGCCGGGCGCGGTTGTGGGCGCCTGTAGTCCCAGCTACTCGGGAGGCTGAGGCAGGAGAATGGCGTGAACCCGGGAGGCGGAGCTTGCAGTGAGCCGAGATCGCGCCACTGCACTCCAGCCTGGGCGACAGAGCGAGACTCCGTCTCAAAAAAAAAAAAAAAAAAAACTTGCCTAAAGTCACAGAATGAGTAGGTGCTGGGACCAGATTTTGACCTGAGATGCATTTGTCTTCCAGCTGGGACTTGTGTCATACTTACGAGCTTTCAATAGCCTCACATGAGAGTAGAAATCCTTAACTGATCCATGTGACCCTATTTGACTCGATCATTGCCTCATCTTATATTGCAGGAGTCTTTACCCTCTGCCCTCAAATCGCACTGGCCTTCTGTGAGTTTATTAGACATGACCTACTGGCTCCCATGATGAATTTTGGCCTATGCTGTTCTCTCTGCTGCAGACACTGTTCTCAAGTTTCTCCCTCTGGCTTCCTCTTTGTATCTTAGCCAGATTACTTCCTTTCCTGATTTGCCAACTAGATCAACAGTTCACTTGTAAGTTCTTATCATCATCTTTGCTGTGTGTGTGTGTGTGTGTGTGTGTGTGTGTGTGTAAAAAGAGAGAGAGATTATTTTATTAATATGTTTTCCCAGGAATCTGTGAGGTCTGGAGGGAAGATGCCATGTAGTATTTGCTCTCAAATATGCCTCTAGTGCCTACCAGGTGCCCAGAGCAGAGTAGGTACTCAAGAAACAAACTGAATGCATGGACTAGGCTACTACAGTTGGTCCACATTGCAGTTGGCTGAGCTCTCCCAGAAAAAAATAAGAGTAACTAGGAGAAAGTTGCTTTCCATATCCTTTCAATGTTCAGCCCCAACACATTCTGAGATTGTGTCTGAAGAGTGTCAGGCATCATTTTTCTGTTAAAATTAGGCTGAAAAGTCACCCTCTACCCCCAAGAGAGAGTACAAGTATATGTCATATTGGCCCAGATTCTTGACTGGGTTCATTAAGAATCAAGCAGTTGACAGTTATTAATTCCTTTTGTTCTGCTCTGTCTTTCTCTCCCCAGTCCCATAAACATTTTCAAAATCTATGAACAATTAAAGAAGAACGAATAAAGTGACTAGCTGCATAATCCCAGCCTTTGAACCCCCTCTGGGCCAGCACTGAGATCCTGCTAGCTGTTCATTTGCAAGCGGTTTAGAAATTGGAGTCCCAGGAGAAGTTGTTGTGTCAGATGCGACATTTTGATCAGAGACAGTTGTTGGCCACCCATTGCTTGTGGTACAGTTTTATGTATACTCTAGACTTCTTTGGCATCTGTGCTTTTTAAAATATTTTGCTCTGAAAATTTGATTAAACAAAGTGAGTTAAAAACAAATCAGCTACTGTTTGCATATCCAGTGCCTACGATTCCACAAGTGATTGGTGAAAAAAAAAAATTACTGAATAATTTTACAAAAGAGTGAACAATAAAATTAGTGAATTCCTTAAACAAATTAAACTTTTACAACACCGAGGCACACTCACAGATCAGACCAACAGACTAGGGTGCTAAGCAGACACAAGCTCCTTGAGCCAAACTGCTTTCAAAGAAAACCATCCATGCCTTTGTAAAACTGAAACTGCCTTTAAACTGTCCTCTAGCCTGTGTTTCTTTTATGTATCTTAGCCATTTCAGTTGACAATAAATCTGTTTGGGCCAATTAAATAAATGTCAGCTATTAACTGAAAGCACTATTTTTTTTAAACAAAAGTAATGTTCTGTGAGAATATTCTCAGCAAAATCTATTTGCTCTGGTCAAACTTGCAGAGTGTTAACCCCGAAGTTCCTGACACCGTTGTAGAAATGAGCATAACTTTTTGCTACAGAGGTGGGGTTGCTGCAATTACATGGAAGGCCCACTTGCACTTTCCCATAATTGCAACACAATCACCATCAATCCCTGCTTTTTGTAAAGGTCTTTCATTGTTCAAAGTCATTTCCCTTTAGATGACCTCATTTCACAGAATGGTCTTTTAAAACTAAAAATAAGCTCTGAAATTATCCTCTCTAAAACATCCTCTCCCCATCCAAACATTTTGTAGATGTGAAGCTGGGATTCAGGGCAGTTGAGGGGGATGATCAAGGCCACACAGGCACAAAGCTCATAACTAGAACAATGTCCTCCTAGTTCACGCCCTCCCACAACCTCTCTATATGACCTTGGCACATGCATTACTCTGTTTTGTTTTGTTTTGTTTTGTTTTGTTTTGAGGCAAGGTCCCTACATGACCTTGGCACATACATTACTCTGTTTTGTTGTTGTTGTTGTTGTTTTGTTTTTTTGGGGGGGTAAGGCTCTTGCTCTGTCACCCATGCTGGGCTGCAGTAAGTGGCACAATCATGGCTCACTGCAGCCTCAACCTCCTGGGCTCAAGCCATCCTCCCACCTCAGCCTACTGGGTAGCTGGAACAACAGGCATATGCCACCACACCTGGCTAATTTTTGTATTTTTTATAGAGACAGGGTCTCCCTATGTTGCCCAGGCTGCTCTCGAACTCCTGAGTTCAAGTGATCCTCCTACCTTGGCCTCCCAAAGTGCTGGAATTACAGGCATGAGCCACTGCTCCTGGTCTGCTCTTCCTTAAGGCAGTCACATCCTCAACAAAATGAGCACAAAGCCATCTTTCCCCGTGAAAATGAAAGACAGTAACTGTGGGGGTGTCTCTGCAGAACAGAGACTCAAAATATGTTGATTTTAGGGCCCATGCCTTGGGGAGGAACTCCCAACAACCAACTCTTTGCAACCTGCAAAATATCCTCATTATCTATCAAGAATCGTAGCAGATATTTTTTATCAGGCTCCCCCCTATAATAACAGCACCTGCATTTATTCAAAACTTACAGTGTGCCAAGTGGTGCCTGGGGTGGAAAATTCCCATGCCAATCAGTGTCTTCGTTGTCTCCTTCTCTCAATGCCCACAACTAAACCCCATTTTGAGCCACTCTTCTGGGTTAGCTGTGGCCACTGGACGATGATGTTTATCCCCTTATATCTAGGACTGGCCATTCCTTCCATGACCCTTGCTCCTTCCCTATCTGCCAGCTCTAGGGAGAGAAATCTCAGGACCCTGAGGAAGCTGAGTACCAAGATGGAAAGAGCCTGGATCCCTGAAAGACTCTGTGGAGGGGATGCACTGAAATGTGACCATGAGTCACTGGGACTAGGAGTTGACTTGTTACAGTAGCTAATGTTGCTCATGCTGTCTAAATCGTAGTTGCATTTGTAAATGACTGTCATGTACTGACTTATTCATCCTCACAAGTATTTTCATTCTCAGTTTGCAGGTGAGGAAGTTGAATACAGGGAGTTTAAGCAACCTCCCCAAATTCTCATAGTTAGTAACAGAGCAGGGGTTCAGCAGACAGTCTGCTCCCAGCATATATATTCTTGGCAACACTCTGGAGACTTTGACAATAAGGAACAACAGATGCTTTCTCTATTTCTTTTAGAGAATTCACCCTTCCTAGCCCCCCCTCACATGCTCACTTCATTCTTCCCTTACTAATTTTCTTTCACATTTCTGTATATCTACTATGTGCAAAGAGTTGAGACATGCAATAGCCTGGGGCTGTTATGAGAATAGGCCATGGTCTCTGCCCTTCTGATATTTACTGCCTAGCAGAGAGAGAGACTTGAGAACAGATAATCATCACTGATGTGACAGGTGCTCTGATGGGACAAACAAATAGTACCAGGAGGTCACTAATAGGGGACATAGTGGTGCTGTTGGGGCCATGTAGAGGTCGTAGGCTAGAGAAAGGCAGATGCTTAAACTGGATCTTGAGGGCAAAGAGAAGTTTATAAGGCCAAAGAGCTGGGGAAGGTCATTCCAAGTGGAGGGTATAGCTTGAGCAAGGGCATAAAGGCACCAAATGCTGTGCCATGCATGTAGACTTGCCAGCCTGGAGAGAAGGGACAGGAAGAAGAGGAAGGGAGGACAAAGATGATGAAGGGGTTGGAAGGGGCTGATCATGAGGGACTTGCATGACTAAGTTAAGGACTTTTGACTTAATCATGGAGGCAAGGGGTGTTGGGGTCAGATTCACATTTCAGAGAGATTGCTCCTGCAATGACACAGGATATTCAGGGCTGGAACTGCCTGGTGCTGGTGCAGAGCCAGGAGTGTCACCAACATCCCTGCCAGCTTCCCCTGCCATCCAGCCCAAGCTGCTAGGCTCCTCCCATCCATTATCATGAACAGGGTTGCCAAGCAGTTTATCTCCTCTCTTCAAGAGCCTTCTAAAAACAGACTGAGGGGATGTAACAACTTCAGACGGCAGCCTGCCATTAAGGCAGCCCATCTCCCTTGCTAGATGAGACCAGAAAGCCAACAGTGCTCAAGTAACTGCTATCAGAAAACATTTAAAAACTTTTAAAAAGCTTCTCCAAGAACAGGAGGATGTTTCTCAAGTCCAAGAGCCTAGTCGTTGAGATCCAAACCACCTCAAGTAACTCCCACTTCAGTTTAGAGCTGACAGCCAAAGTCAAATGTTTGAGGACTGACTTTTAAGCTCACAGAATAAATAGAGGTTGTGCAGTCACCGCTGAAGATTCCACTCAAGGACAACACTAGGGGAGCCTGGTGGCTTTAAGAAAGCAGTATTCCCTGGCCGGGCGCAGGGGCTCACGCCTGTAATCCCAGCACTTTGGGAGGCCGAGGCGGGTGGATCACGAGGTCAAGAGATTGAGCTCATCCTGGCCAACATGGTAAAACCCCGTGTCTACTAAAAATACAAAAAATTAGCCAGGCATGGTGGCGGGCACCTGTAATCCTAGCTACTAGGGAGACTGAGACAGGATAATTGCTTGAACCTGGGAGGCGGAGGTTGCAGTGAGTCGAGATTGCACTACTGCACTCCAGCCTGGGCAAAAAGAGTGAAACTCTGTCTCAAACAACAACAACAACAACAACAAAAAGGCAGTATTCCCTGATCAGCCCAGAAAGGAATCCTTTTCTATAATCCTTGGAATCCATAAATGTCAGATTTGGAAGGAGGTCCAAAATCAGCTGGATTCTACTGGAAGTGACATCATGATGCTCAGGGCCTGCCCTTCCTGGACTCTTCTGAGGATGGCCACTGGGATTTCTGCCTTGTGCAACAGGGTCTATCTCTGATTAATTTTGGTCTCACAGATGTGGAGCAGAGGTGGGAAGCAGAGACCCTGGACCTGAGTCACCAGAGTTTGCCTCCCAGCTTAGACTCTTATTGTCTTATTGGGCTGTAAAATTTTGAGGGTTACGTAAGCTCCCTGAACCTCTCCTTCTTCTGTAACATAGAGAAAATAGCATTGCCTCACCATACTACCATTGTGAGGATGACGTGAGATATTAGCTATGAAATGACTCAGCTGAATGCCTGACACATAAATGTTAGTTCCTTTCTCTCATTTGTGAAATTCAAGTGTATCTTACAGGCTTTATTGTTAATTATGATGAAAATTTTTTTAATGTCCCAACATTTACATTTGCATGGTACCATGCAGTATTTGGACTGCATTCCCATTCCACGTGGATCTCATGTGCAGCTTACTTACCTGCAGCTCTACAAAGCTGAGAGGGCAGGTGCAGTCTTTATTTTACAGACCAAGGGACTGAGAGTCTTACAGGGCATTTGACTTGCCAAAGTCCATTGTTTGGGCTGGGCCTGCTGTTGCTATTGTTGTTTATTTCCGTTCCGTTTTGAATCGTGGTGGATAGAAAGAGCTGTGTGTTGGAGAATGTTCCCTCTCGGGGAAATGCTAGGCTCTGGCTACCAGGCTCACACACATCATCAGGTGGCCCTCATGTCTGGGCATCTGTGGAAATCTAAACCCACAACCCCATGATGCCACAAATTCGTCATTGCTTCCATGGCCACTTTGGGCTGAGTCTCAGTTCTCAGCAGGGCTCTCCTGTTTCCTCCATGTCTGGAAGAAGAGAATCATCCCATCTGTCTCCACAGACAGAAACCAAGGCCAGCGTGGCCCTTGGCCAGGAATATAATCAAGTTCTTCCCAGAATGGCCTGCTCACATCAACTTTAGCATAGGGCAGGAGTCTTTAAGAGGCTATAAAACAAGCTCTTTTCTTCCTTCTAGCAGGCCCAACGGGGCCCAATTTGAAAGTAGGATGATGTTCAATGCATGAAGAAAAGTAATCAAATGCTATTCAAAATAATAACATAGAGTCTGACTGTGTCAAGAAAGAGGCATCACACACATTATTTAATGGTTAGGAAAAACTTTATTTCCCTCCTTTTAACTTGGGACTCCATTTTCTCTGAGAATTCATGAGTTTGTTCATGAGTACACATGATGCATTGTACACATGATGCGTGTGTACAAGTGTATGTGTTTGCATGTGTGTATGTGTGCACAGGTGAGTATGCCATGTTTAAGACAACAGTTGCCCTCTGTGCAACTGGGCAAATGAGAAGGCAGACCTGCAGCTCATGGGGAAGAAGAGTACCAGGGCTCTAAGTACTAGGGTTCCAAGTGGTGACCTCATGCCCAAGCTGACCTGTGTTTTGAGACTTAGAGAACCAGAGTAGTGCTTTCCCAACTGAACCCTCACATCCACTTCCACACAGGTAGCCATGAAAATGGAAGTTTCTCCTAAGGAGGAGATGCTATCCAGGAGTACCAACTGGTGACCACTGCCACATGAGCCTGCTGATTTGGGGAAACACACAATGATGTGCTAAAGAGGAGACAAAAGAAAATAGGATCCTTCTTAAGAAAAAGTAGAGGCCGGGTGTGGTGGCTCACGCCTGTAATCCCAGCTCTTTGGGAGGCCGAGGTAGGCAGATCATGAGTTCAGGAGATCAACACCATCCTGGCTAACACGGTGAAACTGCATCTCTACTAAAATGCAAAAATTAGCTGGGCGTGGTGGTGGGTGCCTGTAGTTCCAACTGCTCAGGAGGCTGAGGCAGGAGAATGGCGTGAACCCGGGAAGTGGAGCTTGCAGTAAGCCAAGATCACGCCACTGCACTCCAGCCTGGGTGACAGAGTGAGACTCCATCTCAAAAAAAAAAAAAAAAAAGAAAAGAAAAAAAAGGTAAAACTGGAGCAGGCCAGGTGCAATGGCTCATGCCTATAATCCCAGCACTTTGGGAGGCTGAGGCAGGTGGATCACAAGGTTAGGAGTTTAAGACCAGCCTGTCCAATATGATGAAATCCCCGTCTCTACTGAAAAATACAAAAATTAGCCAAGTGTGGTGGCACACACCTGTAGTCTCAGCTACTCGGGAGGCTGAGGCAGGAGAATTGTTTGAACCAGGGAGGCGGAGGTTGCAGTGAGCCAAGATCACACCACCGCACCCCAGCCTGCGTGACAGAGTAAGACTCTGTCTCAAAAATAAATAAATAAATAAAATAAAATAAAAAATAAGAAAGAAGAGCAACTTTTTCAAACTGGAGAAATAACATACGAGTAGGGACATCCATTTAGTTGTTTATGATGAGCTTTCAATTTAAAACAATACTTAAAGAAAGAAACAGAATAAACTAGAATGTATTGGATGAAGTGATGGTAACTTTTGTTCTTGAAACTTTTGTTTGATGTAGACTATAACTTGAAAGCCCATGGCTAAAAGACACTAACCTTTGAACGGAAGTAAGGTAGAGATATGAGTAATATAAAAACCAATGTGTTCAGTGCTATTTTTATTTTGGAAAGTTATGGGCCATTTAAACTTTTACATTTTTTTTTTAAAGTCGTTGACTCAATAATTGAGCATCTACATGTTCTGTAATCTGCGCAGGTTCTGGAATCACCAAGCTAAATAAAATACAGCCTGTGACATGGAAGAGCTCACCATTTGCTAAGAAAGACTGATGCAAAAACAGATGTAACAGAGACAACAGTAATTAATGAACTAATATTCATGATCTTCTACCTTCTCCCACGGCTGTTGGGAGAGAGATATTTGCTTGTTGAGCCAGCATCCAGAAACTGGCTAAGGGAGAAAAAGTCAGAGATACTAAGTTGATATACGCAGAACAGAGCTGAGAGAGGAATGAGAGCAGATCTGCTGTGTTGCAGGGAACACCATTCATATGGTATTCTATGGAAACAGCATCCTTGGAAGCTCCACTCCAAAGACCATAGTGGGAATGGTGTCCGTCATGTGTATAAGTCAGTGGCCTTGATGAGAAGGCAGAAATAAACAAACATGCAAGGTAGATGTCAGAGGTAGCTTTAGAAAGTTAGGATTTGGGAGAGAGAAAATGAATGAGTTAGTTTAGAGAACAACTGTTGACTGAGAAGGATATTGAAAGAGTCAATCATTGGGAGATAATTTTTTTTATTATTATACTTTAAGTTCTAGGGTACATGTGCACAACGTGCAGGTTTGATACACAGGTATACATGTGCCATGTTGGTTTGCTGCACTCATCAACTTATCATTTACATTAGGTATTTCTCCTAATGCTATCCTTCACCCAGCCCCCATCTGCCAACAGGCCCCAGTGTGTGATGTTCCCCGCACTGTGTCCAAGTGATCTCATTGTTCAATTCCCATCTATGAGTGAAAACATGCAGTGTTTGATTTTCTGTCCTCGTGATAGTTTGCTGAGAATGATGGTTTCCAGCTTCATCCATGTCCCTGCAAAGGACATGAACTCATCCTTTTTTATGACTGCATTTATCATTGGGAGGTAATTTTAAAGATGTGTAGTATTAATTGGAAATTCATTCCCCTCTTGGTCATTTCCATGGCAGGGCCCAGCAAAGATTTTAACTACTTTTCACTACTTGTGGGTTGCATAGTTGTGCTTTTTGGAACTTAAGACTGGGCTGACAGTGGACCACCGTGTTGTCTGAAATTTGCTTGAGTTACAGAACCATGGTAAACTGATGGTATAGTGTATTAAAGTGACAATAGTGCCTGAGAACACAGATGGAGCACCAATTATTTTATTCTTCCTGGATGGGAGGAACAGGATGGGCTAGCTAAAGGAGAAGCTTTTTGAGCTAGGGCTTCAAAGAAAAAATAAAAACTTACCTGGTAGCATACGGAAGTAAAAATTCCAAGCAGAAATAATACGATGGGGCAGACATGGAAATGTGAAAGTTATGACATGTTGAGAAAATGGGATGGCTTGATAAGGTTGGGTTCCGGGATGATATGGTTAGGCTTTGTGTCCCCACCCAAATCTCATCTTGAATTGTAATCTCCATAGTCCCCATAATCCCCATGTGTCAAGGGAGAGGCCAGGTGGAAGCAACTGGATCATGGGGGCAGTTTCTCCCATACCGCTTTCATGATACTGAGTGAGTTCTCACAAGATCTGATGGTTTTACAAGGGGTGCTTCCCCCTTTGCTGAGCATTGCTCCTTCCTGTTGCCTTGTGAAGAAGTGAAGAAAGTGCCTTGCTTCCCCTTCACCTTCCGCCATGATTATAAGTTTCCTGAGGCCTCCCCAGCCATGCTGAACTGTGAGTCAATTCAGCCTCTTTCGTTTATAAACTACCCAGTCGGGAGGCCGAGACGGGCAGATCACGAGGTCAGGAGATCGAGACCATCCTGGCTAACCCGGTGAAACCCTGTCTCTACTAAAAAATACAAAAAACTAGCCGGGCGAGGTGGCGGGCGCCTGTAGTCCCAGCTACTCGGGAAGCTGAGGCAGGAGAATGGCGTGAACCCGGGAGGCGGAGCTTGCAGTGAGCTGAGATCCGGCCACTGTACTCCAGCCTGGGTGACACAGTGAGACTCTGTCTCAAAAAATAAAATAAAATAAAATAAAAAACTACCCAGTCTCAGGTAGTTCTTTATAGCAGTACAAAAATGGACTAAGACATGGGGTAAGTGAAGGAGAGTGGAGATTATTCCAGAAAGTTCATTTATTAACAGATCTGCAGATCAGAGATGTTGAAAACTCTTTATCCTGAGGAAAATGGGAATCAGTGAATGACTAGTGCATGGTCAGATTTCCATTTTGGAATGGCCGCCCTGCAGTGTGGGGAAGGTCAGAAGCAGCAACAAAGAAGGGAGAGGACAATTCTGGGGCTGGCACAGCTCCCCTGAAAAAGCTGAGGTGGTTCAATTAGAGTGATAGCAGTTGTGATGGGGATGAGAGATTGGACGAGAGGGTCATCAAGGATGGCTTTAAATATGGGATTGAAGGACAGGGAATAATCACCTGGGTGAGGTTGTTGGGCCATTCTGAGAACACTGGATGGGGAGAAGGCTTTGTAGAGAAGATGGCCAATTGGATTTTTGACATATTTTAAAATCTGTTTTGGTGGCTAGAAAGGAGTTGGTTGGGCTGGTCCATCTGATTCTCCAGCTAATGTTCCTCTACTTAACCCTGCACCATCATGCAACACGGCCCCATGAATCTGCCATTTCATCTGCCACCCTGACCCCTTTAACGCATAGCTCTCTCTGCCTAGAGGGTACTTCTCTCCTTCCCTCACCTAGCAAACTCCTCCTAATCTTGGACATTCCAGGTGTTTATTGCCTTCCCTGGCTTACCACTTCCCATAGTTCCACTCGAGGTTGGGCTTCACTCCCTTCCCGAAGGAATTCTTGGTTGTCCTCTTTTGTGCGTGCCATGTTAGCCCAGTGCCCATGATTTGCCTGTCTGTCTCATTCATAAGACTGTAAACTCTTTGAAAGAAGAAATCAGGCATTTGCTGAATCCAGAAAAAGGCCTGCGGCAGAGTTGATGCTGAATCCTTACAGAATAAATGAGTTATAGTATTTTTGATTATCTTAGTTGAGTCCAGACTAGCTAACGTATTTTCTCTTTCCATAGCTACTCTGCCTCAGTGCCTTTTCCAAGTGACTATTTACACATACTCATATGGATGACAGTTTTGGGACACTGAGAAATGGACATCTTTGTTAGAAGACATACAAGGAGAGCTGGATGGATTAGGAAAAGGCAATGTTTGCCTTCCTCGGGGTTCTTTGAACTGGCTTGGAGACCCTTGAGTGGAAGAGTAGAAAAGGAATAGGAGTTTCCATGACACCATACTATCATTAGAATAGGTATGGTCTTTGTTTGTAGACAAAGGTTGATAAGGCGTGGAACATTAAAATTAATTCCACCGGTTTCTTTGTACTTTTTTCTAATGTGGCTACTAGAAAACTGACTGGCATTATATTTCTACTGGACGGCACTTCTATAAACTAGAATATAACCATTAAATGAATGAGGTACCTCTATAGATACCAGCAAGGATGATCTCCAATATAAATTCACTATTAAGGGAAGAAGGAGAGTTGTGTTGCTCTAGATGCTAAAGTGACTCCATCTTGGAAGATAATCTGCCATGTTGATCTCTGATTAATGCAGGTTCTGGGAATCTCTAAGATTTCCAGTTTCTCTATTGTTCCCTGTAAATCTGCCTTTAGATCAAATCAACCTTGATAAACTTATACTTAGCATAAATTCTGCCCTTAGGTTACATTAAAAAGGTACACCCTTTCCCTATAGTATGTAATTCCTGGGTCTGGGAGCAACGGTGTCCATAGGTTTCCCCATAAAATCACGCTATAAAGACAAGCTGGACTTGTTTGCCTCATTCTCTGGTTTCTTGATCCATTTTGTGTTTGGGGGCAGCTTTGCATATATGGCCCTTTCATGGAACAGTGGCTAATTATATTGCCCAATTAAAAAAAGAACAAGTATATACACATTTCAAAGAGAGAGAGGAAAGATGAAGAGAGAGTATCTGAAAGGGCCCAGAAGGGACCCGATAGTGTTCCCAAAGCTGGCAAGTGAGCAGTAGTTAACAAGAAGACTCTTGACAAGCTTTAGCAGAATTAGGAAAAGTCAGTAGAATGGTGAACCATCCTGGGGAAAGGTACAGGTTTGAGGAAGAGAGATATGTGGGAATTTGATATTTTACTAGATTTTATGATAATGACATGTACGCATTCTGTAACTTCTGAAATAAAAATTGATCATAAGACAGGCAGATCATCATTGTTCAGCTGACGCTGGTTCTCGAGGTTGTATCAGGACTCTTCAGAGGCTGGCCTGTTTCACCTGGCTCCCACGCACTGCCTCCTCTAGTACTAATTCCACGGAGGCAGCTGCATGCCCCATTTGATAAATGCCTTGTCGATAGCTCAAGCCAACTGAAATAATAATGGAAGAAACTTCTGCTTCTGCCAAGAACTGAGAAGTGGAATGATGCTAGTGAGTGTTTCCTGAAGCCAAAGGCAGGTTTCCTATAATTAGAAGCAATTTGCTGGCAAGTTTACTAGGCTCTTCCAAAGCATACAATATGGCAGATTGTTAAAGGTTTCTTTATTTTTCCTTTCCTCTTCATGACACATTGCAGATGGAGAGTGTGAAATACTCCCTTTTCTTGGGCTGGGGTTGTTATTTTAGAGGATCACATCTTTGCCGAGTCAGTGGAGTGGGAAGAATGAACCAATTTTTTTTTTGTATCATTGTGGGAAATGGGAGCAAATTCAGAGTCATATTCTAAATATTTTGAAGCTCAAGCCTTTCCAACTCTGTCCACTGAGAGACCTCAGCTTTAGCCAAGCAGGATCTAGAAAGTGAAATATAAACCAAGACCAAGCCCATCAAATTTCCATTCCAGTGTATAAGAAAATAGGAAACTCAGCATGTATTTACTCAAAGAGATATTCCCATTTTTGTATTCCGAAGTCCGTCTCAAAGGCCAGAGGTGCAGAAATGGATAGACTGACATCTTCTGAGCACCTAGGATTTTTCCAGCTCTGTGCCAGGAACCTGGCCCATTACTATGTAGTGTAGTCCCCACTATTGTCCCCACCCCCATAGCCCCTCAGCCCTGTTGTAGGTAATAACACTATTCTCAATTTATGGACAAAGAAACCGAGACCCAGCAAAGCTAAGAAATTTTCCCAGGGTCAGAGGCAAAGCTAAGACTCAACCCCAAGTCTGATTGACTCCTAAACCAGTGCTCTTCCCCCTGCACCTGTCTGCCCTGCTCTTGGCGTCAGTCTTAAAAAATGGAGGGTTGGTTCCCAATGTCAGAACTGACTATAGGATTCTCAGACCCTCCTAGTCTGTAGCATCTAAGAGAGGGAGTCAGAGTAGGAGTCATAAGACTTAAGAAACCCCCTCCCTGGCCCAGGAGTCGTGGCTTTACAGGATTTGTAACAGTCACATTTCTAGGAGTCTTTTGGTCTGGATTTCGCTGACCACTTTACTCAACAATGGAAGCAAGTGTTCAGCCAAGCAGTCCTGGAAAACCCATGACTCAGGATGCCATTGTTCTCAGTCCTGCATTCTAATCTTGGTCATGTTGATGTCCTTAAACACCAGGAAGATGGTCTCCTCAATCTTGCTTTCCCATTTCTCTAGTGAAGAGAGAAAGGCAGTGACTGCTGGGGGTTATGCAGTGTGTACGTACAGCATGACTCAGAATGAGAGGGGCATTATTCCAGGAGAAGTCCTCCATGCAAAGGAAAAGAAACTGGTTAATTGATTAGCCCAACATCCCATCTGCTACCTACACACCCATCCATCCATCCATTGACATTCTTCCATTCATCCACCCACTCATCCATTCACATGTTTATCCATCCATCCACTCATCCATCCATCCATCCATCCATGTATCCATCCACCCATCCATCCGTCCATCCATCCATCCATCCATCCATCCATCCATCCATCCATCTACTCACCCCCCCATCCATCCACACCCATCCATCCACTCACTTGCCCATCTATCGATCTACCCATTCATTCATCTATTCAGCCAGTGCAATGTCTGAAAGAGAGCAGGCAATAATTGAGGTAATAGTCCCAAATGAAAAGAGATTAGGGTGATAAGATAGTAGACTCTTGATTTTCATTTAAAAAATTTTTGATGATTTTTAAAAATCTAGAGCCTTAAAGAAACTGAGGAAGATCATCAGGACAGAAATATGGGTTTTGGCAATAGAGAGGCATGAAGTCAAACTCTGACTCTGCCCTTTACTGGCTGGGTGAAGCTTGAACACTTTTCTCGGTTTTTGTTTCCTCGTCTACCTTACAGAGGCAGCAACATCCACCTGGTGGTGGTGAAGGATGATTGAGATACCTGGATTGGAAAGATTATAGCCAAGGCTAACACATAAGGAAGATTTTAGGATGCATTTGTTGAATGGATAGAGGAGGAAGAGCATGGTATATGGGGTCTCTGTTACCCTGAATGATGAATTTCAATTGATGTTGTAACCAGATGCCACCTTCTCTTTTTCATGAGTAGATAACACATAGATTACCCACCTACAGGATGGAAGCTGTTAGAAGTTGGCCTTTAGGAGAGCAAGTGGGGAGGCAGGTGACAGTGTTTCAACACCTCGCTCTAAGCCTCTTTATCAAAGTGGTTACATATTCCGCCCAAATTGCCTTTGAAACTTGGCAAGTTCACTTGACCTGAGAGGTTAAGTGCTACTGGAGCCCCAGCTGACCACATTGTCCTGGGAATGGAAAAGTTTTGCCAGTTATGCCTTCCTGCATAGGAAGGTTTAATCTGCTTATAGCTCTCCCACCCTTAAACCGGTTGGAGTGTGGCTTCTCTGGGTACCTAGAGAATAAAGAGTGTGGCTTCTCTGGGTACCTAGAGAAGAAAGCCACTCCAGGATTTTGGTGAACCTCTTGACTGAGTAGCACATGTCTTACATTTTGGGAAATTCATGGTAGAATCAATTTAGCAGGTGAGGAAAGAAACAAACAAGAGAGGATGGTGGCCTGGTGGTGGCGGTGATCAAGGTTATCACTCATGAATTCATGTCATCAGCTGTACTATAATGGTATCACTTTTGGATTTGCCCAACTGTGTTGCACAGGCCTTTGGAGAATACCAGCAGCTCAGAGTCCCAGGTTACCCCTGAAAGCAGCCTCTGGGAAGCCAAGCTGCATCTCATTAATCAAGATTCTAATTATTCAGAGGTTCCAGCTGTCTTTTTTCATAACATAGGAGGCTTAAAGCTTCTGCAGGCCTGGGGTGGGTGTGTGTGTGTGTGTGTGTGTGTGTGTGTGTGTGTGTGTGTCATTGGAGCACAGGTGAGTCACGCTTGCATCAGGAGGCTCCTGCAGGTGTGTTCTTGTAATGGTAAGAAACTAGAGGTAATCAAAATGTCCCCAAATTGGGAGTGGTTAATTTTTTCTAATTCTAGCCATCTTATGGAACACTATGTAGCTATTAAAAATGAATGAAATTTTCCTTTTCCAGACATTTTGTATAAATATATTTCATATCATATTTGTTTCCCTTTACAACTATGTATTCTTGTGTCATGAAAAAATAAATGCCTTTTGTTAAAAAAGGCAAGGGCAAAGTGGGTCACTGAGATGTTTCTGGGGACACTGAGATGAAGCATAACAAAAATGCATCCACACAACTTCCAGAATGAAAGCTCCCAGGGGTCAGGTGCTGGGCTGGCCGTTTGGCATAAGCACTTGTTTAACCTTTAAAAAAACGATACATTGAATTTGGAAATAGGGTCTTTGAAGATGTAATCAAGTTAAGAAGAGGCAATTGCAGGAAGTGGGGAGGCTCAACGCAGTATAATTGGTGTTCTTTTAAGAAGAAGGGGCACAGAGACCCATGCAGGGAGAATGCCTTGTGGCCACAGAGGCCGAGAGGGGAGTGATGTGTCCACAAGCCAAGGAATGCCAGGAGAGAAGCCCAGAACAGATTCTCCCCTAAAGCCTCAAAAGGGACATGGCCCTGCCAACACCTTGATTTTACACTGCCAGCCTCCAGACCTGCGAGGGAATACGTTTCTGTTGTTGTAAACCACTCCATTTGTGGTACTTTATTGTGGTGGCCTAGGATACTAGCACAATTGTTGCTCCCATTTTACAGAAAAAGAAACTGGGGCTTGGACAGGAAGAGAGGCAGGTCCAATGTGACACAGGCTGGAGGTGGCTGAGCTGGGATTCTAACCCAGCTGTGTGGTGAGCCGGTGGTCTGTCTGGCTCCACAGGGCTCCCTCCCACTTCCCTCGCAGGCACTATGGGCAGTGTTATCCTTCCTACCCTACTCTGTTAGATAGTATTGAGAATGTATTTCAGTCCCTTACATGGAATATATGAGGGGGATACATTTCAGACCAGATAACTAAGCCTAAGAGACACAATCAAAGCAACAGCTTACCTCCCAAATCCAAATGGCATTTTAGGAAAAAGCTCCTTCTACTTAGTTCTTAGGAACATTCAATGGAGACACACTTTTCACCTCCCTCACCTCCCAACGACATTTTCCTAGGGATCAGGTCTCCCAAATCTTGCCAGAGGAGGAAGAATTCTTTTTCTGTGGCCACCATTGCAGAAACGGGCTGTGTTGTAGGCAGGTAACAAGGAAACAAAATTTCACCCAGCTCTGGCCTCCTCTGGTAGAACTGTACTCCACTCCAAAGGGGCAGGCTCAGAGTCCACGGCAGACATTCCCAGGTGTGTCCCTTTTTCCCGTGCTCAGAGTGGATCTAATGAATATGCAGATATGACACCTGGAATGACCAGAAGGCACTCCCACTGACGCTAGGTGTTCAGCCGCAGTCCTGCAGCCGTGCACAGGCCTGGAGCCCAGAGGTTCAGCCGCAGTCCTCCGGCTGTGCGCAGGCCTGGAGCCCAGGGGTTCAGCCGCAGTCCTCCGGCCGTGCGCAGGCCTGGAGCCCGGGTGGTCAGCCGCAGTCCTCCGGCCGTGCGCAGGCCTGGAGCCCAGGGGTTCAGCCGCAGTCCTCCGGCCGTGCGCAGGCCTGGAGCCCAGGGGTTCAGCCGCAGTCCTCCGGCCGTGCGCAGGCCTGGAGCCCAGGGGTTCAGCCGCAGTCCTCCGGCCGTGCACAGGCCTGGAGCCCGGGTGTTCAGCCGCAGTCCTCCGGCCGTGCGCAGGCTTGGAGCCCGGGTGTTCAGCCGCAGTCCTCCAGCCGTGCACAGGCACGGAGCCCAGGGGGCGCTCAGGGCTCTGCTTGTGCTTTCCCAGTGACTCCTCACAATGCTGCTTTGAGTTCATTACTGGTGTCATCCTCATTTTACAGCCCTGGAAATGGAGGCCCAGAGAGGGGAATTACTTGCCCAAGCACACACAGCTCATCACTGCATGGTGCTAGGCAGTGAGACCCCAGGGCTGAGCTACATGACTGTCTTCAGTGATTAGGAGCTTGTGCTGTGGAATCACGCAGACTTTGCCCAAATCTTCTGCTTTGGGCTGTAAATGAGGATAATATTTGCACTTATCTCCAGATTGTCAGGAGGATGGATTGCATGTTTCAGCAGTGAGTGTCTGGGAGTGTCTGGCACGGCTTTACAAAGGCGGCAGTTGTCATTCGGGCTGGTCCTCATCCTGGAATGCCTCCCTTTGTTCTCGCTCCTCACCAATATGAGGGTCCAGGTTGGGGGGGGGGTGGTCCATATCTCCCCTTTCTTAGTATCCGACTGAGAGGTACAGGCCAGGCCCTCAGGACAGTCTCGGGAGGTAGCATGGCATGATGGCCTTGGGGTCGAAAAGCCTTGGGGTCTGATTCCAGATAAGAGGGACCTGGAGTCACATAGGGGCCTTGCTGATTTCCGATGGGCTACTTCTCCTCTCCGAGCCTCAGTTTTCTTAGGTATAAAGTAGGGCCCATACCTCCTTCCGGGGTTGTTCAGAGGATGTGATTCAGTCTCCGATGTGAAAGGTACCTGCCATGGCAAGTGCCCATGGAGTCTCTCTCTTTCTTTGCCCTTCTTTCTTCTGTCCTTTCTTTTCCACTTCAGTCCTCATCTGTAAAAGGGGCTGAACTGGAAGGTGCATCTCCCTGGGTCACATAAAGGACGAGTGAAAGCCTTCTATCAACCCTGCGGCACTGGACACGTTCATCAGAAGTGAATTGAAAAGAAACATCTAGAAACACAGAAATCATTTGCTTTTCCTGCCAGAGAGGACTGGGTCCATTCCCATCTACCACAGCTCATGGAAGCCAGAGGCCAAGGGATAGAATGGTTTCTTGGCAAGAAAAGAACGAAGCCCTGCAGAATGAAGAAAATCCTAACACACCTTTCCAGAATATTATATCAAGCGAGAAATGGTTGTAGCTGAAGCTGTCTGAATAAATTACTGGCAGTTGGAGGGTGAGGAAGTGGAGCTGTGAATGTATTTCTATGAAGTATTTCTATGTCAAACTTAGATCCTGCTCTGTATATTTTTGTGACTTTTAGACAAAGGATATTTTACCAGCTTCTTTTTTCCTCAAAAAGCAGCTGTGCAAGTTAGGAGAAGGTCCACAGATCTCCAAGAGGGATATAAAACTCTTCCTTTCTTCAAAAAGTTTTATAAGAAAAAAGAGACCTTTTACTGAGAGGTACACATTCAGAGACATAATTCTTAAAGTTGAGTTGGTAAATCTTTGAATGCAGCCTTAAGATACTCTACTTGGTAAACTCCTACACATATGTCAAAACCCAGATAAAAGTTGTCCAGCTCTGTGACCCTTCCTGACATGCTCCTAAAGCCAATGGGCCCCCTCCTTTTGTGCTTGAACTACCTACTGTAGAGGCCTCTGTCATAGCACAAGATACCCTGTTGATTTCTGATAGAAGCAGGTACCCTTGTCTGTGTCTCACCAGAGGCTTTGACCTCCTTGGTCACATATTGACCATATTGATCTATATTGCATCATATTGATGTATATTGGATCACTTTTGATCCATATGGTTATGAAAGAACTCAGCACAGGGCCTTCTACAGAGCACGTGCTTAGCTAATGGATTAATGAGTGAAGTACATGCATGCATTTATAATAAGCAAGGGAAGAACACAAGGCTGTGAAGAAACATGGCACAGAAGATTCTTCCAAAGGCGGGTAGCTGGGCAGAGGGATGGCTTGTAACATTTTCTGAAAAGTCACCAGCACCTCATTTTGCCAGACCAACAATATTAAGAACAACCTATTACGCACTGTTGAGGTTGATCTTATTGGGTGTGAGGTCAGCACTTAAGAGAAGAGCAGAAATAGTCAAGATTTACCCCTGAAATTCTTTAAATCGCTCATAAATAACAATAAAAAATGGCCTTATATATCCAACCTCACAGATGATCTTCTCAATTTATCCTTTTTTTTTTTTTTTCTCTTTTGGTGGCTCTTAAGTTTTCCTTCAGTTTTCTCTCTAGAAAAGTAAGATTCCATCATCCCTCAATTTCCTATCTTCAGAAAACTGAACTCAACTTTACTTTGGTGGCTGAGAAAACCTTAAAATCATCCCCACACCACCCATTTTGGGTATGGGAATTAATGGCACCAGGCCAAAGTCCTGGCCCAAGGGCCTGTGCCCACAGAGGGAAGGGCAGGCAGGGCCCTGGGCATGAGCTACACTGCATCTCATCATGCCATGAGGTCAAGCTAGAAGCAGTATCTCCATGTTTATTTATTTATTTTTCTGTACAAAATATCATTTAATGCTATTATTTTAAAAATCTGTACATATACCATAATGTATACGTACACACCACACATCACACACAAACATTTGCAAGGGACAGGAAACCCTCGCAAAGTAGCTTAAGAAAAAGTTGGAGGGAGTTCCTTGCCTCAAACCTCAAACGGTTAGGACTCAAGCAGGCCTTGGGGATGGCTGAACCTGTTCCCTCTTTTCTTTCTCTCATGAAAGATAAGCTTCTTCATGTGTCAGGGAACAGGGCTGCTGCCAGGCATAGATTCACATTATTCCAACTCCATGGCTGGAAACACAAAGAAAACTCTCTCCCATGATTCCAACAAAAAATTCAAGGAAGAACTCTGACTGGTTAAGCTTTGAGACACTCCTGCCTCTGTGGTGGTGGTGGAGGGAGCTGTTTATCAAAGAGGGTGGGTGCCTGGGTCTTGGACAGACATGGATTAGCCCTGACAGTATATAATTTGGTAGGCTTCAGGTGGAACCTTGGAATCTATATTTTTAAAAATTCCATAGGTGATTCTGATGTATAATCCCAATTGGGAAATACTGATCTATCTATACTTTAAATATATATGGATATAATGTATCAGGGAATACATTCTAAGACCCAAGGAAGCTGAAAGAAATTACCTAATCTCTACATTCCATAACTATTAGGTGTCTACTCCATGCTAAGTTTAAAGACGTGCAGACAAATAAGATTTGTATCCCATCAGTAAGGAGCTGCTGTTTAGCGAGAGAGACATATACAAATAAGAAGTGACAACTGGGAATACAGTCTTGGGAACCTAATGCATCAAGAAAGATCCTGAAGTCACCAGGGAAGTCTTTCCCAAGGAAGGAACATTTGAACGTGGTCTTGAGGGATTAAGTAGAAGCTTGGTCAGGCCAAGGAAGGGCATTTAGGTCATGCCAAAGAAGTACATTTAGCCTCAAGGGAACAGGATGTTGGAGGATCTGGTGAAGCTTTAGTGTCTAGTCCTTGGGTATGCCCCTTTCTCATTAGGCTTCATGAGTTCAAATCCCACCTTTACCACTTACCAGCCATGTGACCTCAGAAGAGGTGCCCGAGTTACATACTATGTCTGGTACCTTAATCTTCTCATTTATAAAATGGAATTACTAATCCCATCCTCATGGGATGTTACGAAGATCACATTAGATGATATTATAAAATAGGTTAGTATACCAGGCTTTTGAGTCACGCAGGACTCGGTTTGTGTGCCTATACCATTGCTTGTTTACTGTGGTCCTGGGAAAGTTGTTCTACCCTCTGTTTCCTCACCTAAAAAATATGGAAAGCAATAGCACACCTCTCAAGGGTGATTATGAAACTTAAGTAAGAAATAGTGTATGCAGAGTATTTGACTCAAAGTCTGATATATGATAAGCGCTAAATACACATTATAAATTATTATGTAATAACTACTTTGCAAAGTCCTTAGTGAAGTGCTAGGCACACAGTAGGTGTTCTGTGTCCTCCCATTACAGCGGAGACTGGCCTGTGCCTGGAAATCACTCTTGAAAATCTAACTGGACAGATACCAAGAGGGAATGTGGATGCGGGATGGGGGGCCCAAATCCACCCTTGTTGAGGTTGCATGTCGGGCAGGGAGGTTGTCTCCGTGCAATCCAGCTCAGTTTTCTTAGGCAGAGACCCAGAGTCTAATGAATGGAAAGCTGACATGCCAAGGAGTTCATTCTGGAAGAGAATTCGGCCCATTTGAAGAAAATACTTCGGTCGACTCACCCATTCCACAGGGAGGGGTATCCTGGCACATGTCATGAAATCACTAAATCATGGGATGGTACAGTCTCTCTTTCCTCGGGAATGTGTGAGAAGCACAAAGGGGGTTCAGATGGCCGTACACACAGGCAGCTAGGATACGCTCCTGAGCAGCTGAGCCTGCCGGGAGTGGGTAGGGATGACGTCATGAAGAGATCAGAGCTTGGCATCCACATGCCCACAGGCCTGAGCAATGTCTTCCACCTTCATCAGACCTAACCAGGGCCTGGAAAATCCCAGAACAGGCAATCCATGCCCCTGGAGCCAAACTTCATCAGAAGAAGGGCGGTAATGCCTATGGAGTGCCTTCAGTTAGACAGGCTCTAGGCTGCTTTTCCAAACCCAGAAACACTGATATGAGCAGGGAAGTGACATGCCCAAGGTCACAGTCCGTTTCCAATGAGGGTCTGCTAGGTGCCAAGGCCTGGAATGTTCCATTGGCAAATTCCCATGAAGCTCTCTGTGGTGGTGACATCTGTTCCAGAGTCATCCAATCACCTAGATGCTGGTGATGCACTTAGCAGCTGTGTGGTCTTAGAGGCACGTTCCTCCCTCAGAGCCTCGATGATCCCCATCTGTGAAATGGGAACAGCAATGCTGTCTCAGAGGATCATGGTGGGGACTCTACTGCAATGAAGGCTGTGTAAATACTACGAGAATGATACATTCTCTGTACACATGCACAGAGCTTATTTTATTCCGAGTTCCCAAAGGGATTCAGAAACCAAGAGAAGGCAGGGGGAATGGCAGGTAGGGCGGAGAATTAACTCTTCAGGGTGGCCAGGCTGGAAATTCCCCAGGGAGCAGCCGGTCCTTATTGGGCATCTATGAAAGGCTTCGCGAAATCTTGGCACGTGGGAATACAAACGAAATGCAAGACAGGGGACTTCTAAGGCTACATTTTGAACCCTTTGAACACGGCGCCCCAACCAGCACCTCTTTGATTTCCAGGCTCCTGGAACAGGATAGTGATGCTGTAATGTGTGCGCTGCGTGAGCAGAGAAAGGGGCTCAGGTTTCAAACTGAAGCCACGAACCTGCAGTGTGGAGTCTGGCTGGTGAGCTTCTCCCCACTGCAACACGGTTAGAGGCAGCACAAGGGTTGTTGTTTTTGTTTGTTTGCTTTAAACCAACCTGTTCTTTTGAGGCTTTGCTTAAACGTGCTCCATCTTCAGGCAGTCCTAAGCCATTCTCCTTTGCTAGGGATTTTTCATTCTCATCTCTAAGTGCCTTGATTCTCTTTCAGTTTTCAAACCAGATACGAAGCGCACTATTTAAAAACTGGAAACCTTTCCTTGTGCAGTCAGTTGATAAGAAAGTTCCAAGGCCTCAGGGCACTGAGAGCAGGGAGAGGCTGAGTCCTGGACAACCTCACACCGGGCGACGCCCGTCCTGGGCTTCGGGAGAGTGGAAAGAGGAGTGTGGGTTGGGAGGCCTGCAGGGGTGTGGGCATGGCCAAGACGTAATTGCCAATTGCTGGCTGGAGGTGGGAGAGTTTAATCTTCTTCAGGAAATCCTCAGGGTGTGAAAAGTCGGGCCTGATATTATAAAAACCCTGCTGAGAGGTTTTAATGGAAGCGGACACGGTGGGCACATTCTCCAGCTCCAATTTTCTCATTCTGAAATGAACCGAAGGAGTGTAGAAAACACCCAAAGCACATCATCTAATATCTCTAATATGCAGCCGCCTTTTAGCCTCCGGAGAAGGACAGGTATTCATTTTCATAAATTACTTTTTAACCATTTTTTTTTTCAAAGTTGGGGGGGAGTGGTGAAAGGAAACAGAGACAAAACAGATGCCTTCAGCCCTTTGATCAGCCTCCCTGCAGACAACCCGGCTGCCCGATAGCACCTCTTAACTACAGCTTGCCAGGAAGAAAATGAGTGGTTTTAACTCTGCAATTACAGTGCCTGCTGAAGGCCTGTCATCGCAGCCAGAGGGACCTGATCCCACCAGTTTGGCTGCCCCCAGAATTACAACCATCGGGCAGAAAGTTAAATACCCCCTGCGGCCAGGCGGCTTCCACAGGCCCTGAAGCTCTGGGCCAGCCACCCCCAACCCCCTGCCCCCTACCATGGTTCCCCCATCCTTGTCTCTATAAATATAGAAAACTAAGACCATATACGCCAGCTCAGCCAGGCCAGACAGAAGAGAAGGGAACAGGAGACAGCGGCCTTATCTCACGCCCAGGAGTCGGGGAATGTGGCCGAGGCAGAGGTCAGATTTCTGGAAACAGAAGGGGGGAGGCCTGTCCCACCCCCCACCCCCACCCCCTGCCGCCCCACCGACTACAGCCTCTTTCCTAATCATCTGAGAGCACTCGGGCTGACTTTCTGAACACTGAACATCAAACATCTATTGGCTTATCTCAAGAGGAGAGAGAGGGAGGGTAATATTGACTCGATACTCTCCTCAGGCTCAGCCCCAGGTGGTTTCCATGGGTCCTCATGTCCCCTGCAGCTGGTATCTGCAGGAGATGTTATTACCTAACCCCCTATCATGGCCCAGGGCCACACACAGTGGAGCCTCCAAGTTCTCTCTGCCGAATCTTCCTTTACACTTGGTGCAAATCTACTTGGAATGCCTGCAAACAGGCCTAGCTTTCTTGCCTCTAGGCTTTGGCAGACGCTGTTTCTTCTGCCCAGAGCCCCCTCCTTTGCTGATTTCCCAGCGGACTCTCCCTGGGGAGACTCTTGCCTTTGAGGGATCTCTCTGAGAAGTCTTGGGGGAGCCCCCTGCTTTGGCCCCAGCATCCTGTGGCGTTCCCGGGGCCCCGTCCACATGAGGCTGCAGTGGTCTGACACTGGAGGTCTTCCTCACTGACTGTGAGCTGCTTAGGGCATTGATGGGTAACAGTCACGCCACACACACTGTCCCTGGCACATGGTAGAACCCTGCGAAGAACTGGTTAGATAAATGAGGGACTGGGAAACTTCCAGAAGAGAACATTAATGCTCATAGAAGTTGAGTTACTAGGATGGGGATGCTAGAAGTGGGGTTAAAACCTGGGTCAGCCCGAACACAAAGCCAGTTCTTCCCAGAAGGGTGTTCTGCCTATCTGGGGAAGGACAGAACATGTGCCAACAAGGGAATGTGGATCCAACACAGTGCCCTGGCTCTCAGGGCTGGGACTAGCCTCGGAAGCAGAACTGAAAGAGGTATCTGGAAAACTCCATTATCAAAATGAATCATATTTTAACCTGATATTTTCCAGCATCCAAATGAACACAAAACCCCACTCTGAACAAAATACCAAATTTTAAAATACAGACAAGCTCAGCTTCACTGACCTCTTCTCTTACCTCAGATTCAAATATGACTCAGGGTGATGCTGTTGACTTTAAGTTGCTGATGACCTTAGGCATCCTTTATTGTTCCCTCTCTAGGACTCAGTTTCCCCATCTGTAAAAAGAGTCCAGGCTGGAGGCTCCTGGAGGCTCTTCTGACTGCAGGCTGGTGTAGGGTCAGTCCCAGGCCAGCCTGCCTGCGGTTTGTCCCTCTGTGGCCCTGAAGCTGGGGAAGGTGTATGGGTGGGCACTCACTTCCAGACCACGGCCCAGCCTCCTGATCCTGGGCAGCACCTGGGCTGAGTTTCACAAGTGCCTCCCAAAGAATGCTCAGGAAGGTGCTGGGAACCGAGGTCAGCTACAGACGCGATGTTGCTACGTTTTTGGCTCCAAGGGGCTAGGATGACTCAAGGGTAGTGCTTTTGGCTTCTTATGGCCTCAGCGATGACAGACCATCGTGAAGTCACCCTGGGATGCCAGCTCTGGAGACTCACTGCTCTTCCTTTATATGGCTTTTTCACTTATTTCCCTGACTCATTAGCAGAAATGCTTTTATTTTAAGAACAATGAGAGGGACAACTGGGGGAAATGTTGCAGTTATTTGCTTAAATTCTTCTGATGTTTGCTCATTGTTTTGTAATTACATTCTGATTCTGTCTTCTCTCACAAATTAGTTCTATACATCCATTCCAGCCACTCTCTAACTCATTCATCAGTTGATCTGCTTAAATAAATGGTGGTGGTAGCTGTCGAGTGTCCTCAGTGAGCCATGCCAGGCAACCATCCATTTGTCTGTGTAGTCCCGGCATGCATCATGCATCTACCCCATGCCAGGCACTGGGCTAAGTTCTGCGTTTACATGTTGGAGCAAACCAGCCACATCTGTACCTTGCAGTGCTGACAAGAGGCTGCAGAACACTGGCATTAGACTAAAAGTAATCAACAAATCTGTAGCTACCACTTCTGAGAAGAGCTGGAAAGAAAAGGCACATGGCGCTGTAAAAGCTTAAGACAGGAGGATCCAGTCTGGTCTAGAGGTCTGAGGAAGCTTCTCCAAAGAAGTGCTAATGGGGGTAAGATATTTGATGAACTGAGGTGCGGTGGCTCACACCTGTAATCCCAGGCGGGCAGACCATTGAGGTCAGGAGTTGGAGACCAGCCTGGCCAACATGGTGAAGTCTGTCTCTACCAAAAATACAAAAATAGCTGGGTATGGTGGCATGCACCTGTAATTGCAGCTACTCAGGAGGCTGAGGCACAAGAATCACTTGAACCAGGGAGGCAGAGGTTGCAGTGAGCTGAGATCGTGCCACTGCACTCTAGCCCGGGCAACAGAGAGAGACTCTGTCTCCAAAAATAAAAATAAAAAAAGCTATTTGATGAACTAGGTGAACTAAGGGAGGGAAGTGCATCTAGCACTGAGAATAGCATTTTCAAAGGCCCTGAGACAAGACGGTGATGAGTTTGAGAAACCGGAGCAAGCCTCAGGTGGCTGGATTGCAGAGAGCCATGGGCCTCTGTGTGAAATGCAGCTGATGAGGTATCAATACATTGAGGCCAGCACGTAGGGCATCATAGGCTGTATGAGTTGGAGCTTGACATTATCATCCTGACTGCGGTAGTTGTTACTGTTACGGTTGTTATCACTATTTTTCAGATGAGGAAAATAAGGCCCAGAGAGGTTCATTCATTCATCCAGCAAACATTTATTGGGCAACTACTATGTGCCAGGCATGGTTCTGGGTGCTAGGACATAGCTATGCCTGGAGCAGGCTGGGCCTTATTGCTGTGGAGCTTTTATCCATACATGCAGCAAAGGCAGGATGGAGACCTGGGTCTGCCCGTTCCAAAGCTTTTGCTGTTTGCTGACCTCCTGGTGTCTTGGGCCCAGTCCTGGGACACAACATACTCAGGGTCCTCCTCAAGAGCTACCGTCTGGTGTGAGCTGCCACTGTGGTTTGTCCACTGGACCCAGACTCAGCATCCTGCCCCCGCCAGGTATTACAGTTGCTTCCTAAATCTCCAAAGAAAGGGGCTGAAACAGGAACAGGGCCGTGGCCCTGGCGAGGGAAGTGGCAGAGCAAAGCTCTCTAGCCCTGCAGTTGCTGGGCCAAATTCAGACCCACCTCTTAATCTCATTTCCACTTTTGTGGATTAAAGATGGTCACAAATTCTTCACCGATCTTTTCTTTGAGATACAGACTGCTTCCCTATCCTTTTGATTCTGGGTTGTCCTAGTGACATGCTTTGACTAATGCACTAATGAGGCTGGGGTGCCGGCCTCAGCCTCTGTGCTCCGGGAAGCAGCACCCTGGAAGTAATGCTGCTCAAGCTCGTTACTGAATGAAGAGCAAGCATGCAGAGAGGGTAGCAGGTAACCCTCCACCCCCAGAACGAAGCATGAGAGAGAAGCCTTCTTGGACCCTCTAGCCCAGCTCAAGGGCCTACTGAATCATCTCAGATCAACTGGAAGCCAGACCAGCAGAGGGACTGCCCAAGAAACCCAAGGACTCATGGGAAATAATAAACCACTGGGTTTCAAGCCACTAAGTGTTGGGGTGTTTTATTGCTCATCAAGAGAAAACTGAACGCCTGTGGGATGTGCCTCAGGAGAAAACGTAAAGGGGGATCTATGACCTGAATAGGGGTTTCTCCAAAGAAGACATACATGTGGCCAGCAGGTATAAGAAAAAGTGCTCAACATTTCTAAAACCCAGAACCACAATGAGATATCGCCTCATGCCTGTCACAATGACTGTTATCAAAGAAATACGATGTAAGTGTTGGTAAGCATGTGGAGAAATTGGTCCGCTGTTTGTAAGAACGTAGAATGGTGTAGCCACTATGGAAAATAGCATGGAGGTGCCTGAAACATCTAAAAATAGAACCACCACATGGTTCAGCAATCCCGCTTCTTGGTGTTTATCTAAAGGAAATGAAATCAGGATCTTGAAGAGATATGTGAACTATTGACAAATAGTCAAGATGTGGGAACAGCCTAAATGTCCATCGACAGATGAACAGATAAAGAAAATGTGACATACACAAACAATGGGCTATTATTTGGCCTTTAAAAGGAAGGAAACTCTGCAACATGTGACAACATGGATGATCCCAGATGACATTATGCTTGGTGAAATAAGCCAGGCATAGAGGGACAGATGCTGCAGGATTACACTTACAGGAGGAATCAAAAATAGCCAAACTCACAGAAGAACAGAGTAGAATCCTGATGGCAGGGGGCTGCAGTGGGGCAGGGAAATGGTGAGTATGTGTTCAATGGGTATAAAGTTTTGGTCATGCAAGGTGAATAAGGATTCATTGCACAACATCGTGTCTGTAGTTAGCAATACCGTGTTGAGCACTTAAAAATCTGTTAAGAGGGTGGATCTCATGAAGTATTCTTACCACAGTTTAAAAACTAAAAGAATGATTTATGGAGAGGAGACATCTGCTGTCGTCAGACGTATCCATTTCCCTTTCCCCTGTTAACAGAGGATCCAGCCTGGTCTGCCCCGTTTTTCCCCAGGGTTGCTTGGGACACCCACTCAGACCATGTGGTGATGGGGGGTCATGTGGCAGGTAAAGCTGATCCTCCTCCGGCTCAAGGAGTGGGCAGTTAACTCAGGACTAGCCAATGAGAGCATGGCACCATCCTGGCCACAGGGATTGGTTCAGAGATGGGCACATGATCCAGTCTGAGCCAATCAGAGCTATTCCTGGGAAATTTGCTCTAATGATTAGGAAAGAAGGAGGAGGGCTCTTTTCAGCTGGATTTTAACCTGGGAAGAGGTGGCTCCGGAGCTGGTGATGGCATCTTACCTCCACGTGGAGAGAGCTTTTGCAAGAATGGAGCCCATATCAAAGAAAGCAGAGCCATATTGTGAGGAATATTGTGGAGATGTCATCTGAAAACCTGGGCTTAGCCATACCGGAAGCAGCTCTGATTCTGGACTTTCTGGTTGTGCAAGCCCACACGTGTTTCCCTGTGGCAGCCATGACAATGTGCCACTAAGACCTCCTGCCGTGGGACAATGGTTGACTGACAGCCCCGCTGCATGCTCCCCTGCATTTGCCCAGGCCATGTTCCCCACAGTAACCTTCGGTTGCTCCCAACCAATGCCTGACATCTGGGGGTCCTAGTACTATTCCATTCCTGTGGGTCCCCTCCACCTGGTGACTTAAACTCTAGGACTCCCCATTGGCCTGGCCAAAAGGTTTTGGAAATAGCGTGGCCGTCTGAGATTCCTACCCAATGCTCCTCCCTCCCCTCTCCCTTCCACAGGGTCAGCCCTGAGTCACCCTGCCTCCGCGCCTCCTCCAGCTGCCTGGCGACAATTCTTCACCGGTGAACCCCCCAGTAAATCTCCTGTATGTCTAATACCATCTTGGCACATGCTTCTTAGAGGACCTCCAACCCCTTTCTAGTACTTTTTAAAGCCAGTGTGACTGGGCTTTCTGTCCGTTTCAATGGAATGATTTCTGATAAGCACGATTCTCCTGCTAAGGCACTGTGGTCTTGTCTGGAAGGTGACAAAAACCACAAGATGAATTTAAGTGGAGGATATCGTCAGATCTGTGGCAGACCTTCTGGTCGCTCTGTGAGGGATAGACAAGACGGGAGTGGAGAAAGGAGACCAGTCGGGGTCACTGACAACTCCAGGTGGCATCCGTGTGAATGAACCCAGGTGGTGGGAGAGTGGATGGAAAGGAGGGGATGGATTTGAAAGATATTTTCAAATAAGTCTCTCTCTCTCTCTTTTTTTTTGAGCCATAGTCTCACTCTGTTGCCCAGGTTGGAATGCAGTGGTGCAATCGTGGCTCACTGCAGCCTCAACCTCCCAGGTCCCCTCCCGACTCAGCCTCCCAAGTAGCTGGGACCACAGGCACTTGCCACCATGCTCAACGTTTCTTCTCCTTCTCCTTCTCCTTCTTCCTCTTCTTTTTGTAGAGTTTGGGTCTCTCTGTGTTGCCCAGGTTGGTCTTAAGCTCCTGGATTTAAGTGATTCTCCTGCCTCAGCCTCCCAAAGTACTGGCATTACAGGCATGAGCCACCATGCCTGGTCTCAAGGAAGTCTTAATAGGATTTGATGACTGGTTGGAAAGAAGGACCGGTGGAGTGGGCACGGAGTAACAGAAAGAGCCTCCCCTCACCAACTCCGAATTCCCGTACTGTAAATGATCACAATGATGACTCCGCAGTACTGGACACTCCCTGTAGCTGTTAGCTTACATAACACCACAACTGACCCAAGAAGGAGTGAACATTACCCCATTTTGCAGATGGGAAAACTGAGGCTTGGACAAGTTTAAAAAGCTTGCCTAAAATCTGACAGCTAGTAAATGGTGATGCTGGGATCGGAACCCAGGTCCCACTGGCTCTAAACACCAGGGTGCTCAGCTACCACCCCATGCTACCGTGTGCCTCAAGGGCTGTTCTGAGGGAGGAATAAGGTGAGGATAGGGAAGCCCTGGCTGGCTGCCCAGTTCAGGACTCCCTCACCATCAGTGGGGGCCCCTTCTCCTGCCTCCTCCTAAACTGCCATCTCTCAGGCCATCTTCAGATTCACTCTCTGAATGGACAGAGGGATAGCCCGGAGTTACCACCTTCCATCCTCTTTCATCTTATTTCTAGATCATCAACTGTACTTCTAAAATAGCTTGTTCATTGGCTGGAGAAAGAAGGAATAGCAAATAGACCTTGACGAAATGTGACTTCCTTCACTACACTATGATTGGTTTTCTGTATTGCACACACGGTATCAGAACAAGAGGAAGCAACATTTTGAAATGAACACCAGCCCCTCAATCCCAGGGATCCACCGTATCTTATCCTTATGCAGACATGGATGATATTATGTGGCAGAGGCTCCTGGTGGTTTAAATGAACCACTACATGATTTTATTGTCTTCTTGGAAAGGAAAGGGATTTTGCAGGGAACCGCATCTTACTCTTGTCCTTTGACAGTGGCGGATGTCATATTTTGGTAAACGTGGAAGCCTAGCTCCTCCTACCTTGCACCATCTTCCCCAGTGGATTCCTCATTGATGGTGTTCTGTGCACCATCCTCCTAATCTCCCACTAGCAAACATATACCACACGGTGGCCTTTTTCAGCAGGAGACTGATTTCTCTTAAGTTCTGATCTTCAACTGGCCTCTCCAGGAAAGGGGGATGTAAAAGCTCTCGCTTGGAAAGAGCAAGTTACTGTGGTCAATGATGGTAACTAAATGGAGCAAAAATCTGGTTTCATGGGGGAACTAATGAAAACCAGATGGGTCCAGAGAGGTTCCTGGCCTATCTTGTTTTTGTAAGGGAACAGACCAGCTGCATTGAAACTGTGCCTACCAGATGCACTGAGATGATTATTTCTTGAATGCACATTTGCTTCTAATTGTCACAATGACTGTGAATTGGCTTAACAAAGAGTAAGTCTACTCTGGCTACCAGCACAGCCAAAATGACCACATAGGGCATTACAGGTTATTCTGAATGAATAAAGTGGGAAGGGATGGGAAGGGGTGCGGGAAGGGAAGGAAGAAAGAGTAAAATGAGACAACATGAGCAAGTACCACCTGCTCTGGGGGGCACATCCATGCAATATCTCATGAAGTAGCCCAACAAGTTGGGACTGGTGCACTTTGACCTCTATTTTGCAGGTGAGAGAAGCAGAGGCTCTGAAAATCGAGATCCCCTTGTGTGCATAGGTGGGATCGAACTTGAAGGCAGAACTACAAATACAGTAACTACAAATCTAACACTCTGATTTTCCCCTGCAACAGGGGCAAAGCCGTTCACCTCATTCATACTCAGTCTCTACAGATTCAGTCAGAAAATGGCCCCCTCTTTTGTATTTACTCCTTGGAATGAAAAGCAAGCCCAGACATTGCCATGGCCCTTTAAAGGGGATCCTCAGCTTTCTCCAGACCTGACCATGGCGTCAACTCGATAGCAGTAACCGTCTTTCGTTTCAGCTGTGCCTCCACCTGTACCGGCCCCATGCCCTGGCCCTGCCCCCTCCAGGTACAGGCACATCTTTAGGAGTCCCAGAGGAGGGTATCCCCGCAGGAGCTCTCCCCACAGTCCCCTTGCCTGCTCCAGTTGCCTCATGAGGCACGCTGTCACTAAGTAACTTTATGCCCTGGTTCCACACACGTTCTGGGAGTGCTGTCACCCCAGGGATCCCCTGGACCTCCTTGCCATCCACAGGTTCACAGGGCTGAGCCAGCAGGACGCTGTGCAAGACAGACCCAGGGGATCCTGTCCCCCATCTTCCTTAGACTCAGTGTGCAAAACCACTTCCGCATTCTCCTTCAATCAAAGACAACCAAAAATCTCACTAGGTGGACTCTTGGAGGGCCTGCCCAGACACATCCCAAACAGGCCCAGGCTTGCCCAAATTCCTGAGTGGGCTCAAGCTAAAGTTCCTGCCTTCCAATTTGGTTTAGGAAACAATTTTCTACAGAGTCTCTCAAATGAGCTTCTGAATAATCTTATGAAGTTGGCAAGAAAAATAGTTCTTCTTTGCAAATGGGGAGGCGGAAGCTCAGAGCGTCACGCAGAGGGTCCGGTTAGACCCCTGTCTCCTGAGGAGCAAGGCCCCCCACTCCTCTCGGTCACCCGCTTCTCATGGTCTGGTGCCCAAGAGCAGGAGACTGGATTTCCACCCCTGCTTCTTCACCGGTTTCTTGACTCCCTTCAGCCTCAGTTTCCTCATCTGTAAAATAAAAACAGAAATCATCTGGACCCCATAAGCCTGCTGTGAGGATTGCATGGAAGGATGTCTGGAAAAAGCCATGCGGCGCTCTAGACACCCAGAAACTACCAGCTGGCCGCCAGCTACCCACACTGATGGGCCAGAGGGGAGGTCCGTGAGCAGAAGCCTGCAACTTTGAAAGGCATTCACCATTCATTTGAAGAGATGCTCTCACCCCAACGCGACTCGACGCTTTTGCTGTACAACGGGTATACAATTCCATCTCATTACACAGAGTTCTTGTAAGGATAAAGCAACAGTAAGTGTGACCATTTCTTTGGAAACGATGATTGATTAATGCGTTATTATTGTCACCAGCAGCCTGTCACCAGGTGTGGCCAGGCCCCCTCCAGCCTTCCCTGCAGAAACCGTAATGGATGGGTCTCTGACTCTGGGCAAGGAACTGAGACATGGCTCACTGACTCAGCCCCCAGGGTGTGAGCAGCACCTTCTCTTACCCCGACTCCTCCAGCTCAGATGAAGCGATCCCATTTTTTCAGATAAGGAAACTGCGGCTCAGAAGGGTGGCCCACATGCCCAGGGTGGCACAGCAGGGGAGTGGAGAACCAGGGATTCCAGCTCAGTGCCACCTGACTCTGCCAGGCTGAACCAGCCTGGAGAAAGGGACCAGCAGGCCTAGGGACAGCAGATAAGCAGAGACTCCTCTACTCATTTCCCTGGGGGCTTTTATGAAAAAACGGGGGTGTGGCCTGATAAGGGGTGAAAACAGCAGATGGTGCAAAGACCGTGGCATTATGAGAAAAAGCCCCAAACCGCCATGCAGGCCCAGGCTCCTTGGACAGGACTGTACCAGTAAGGAGGGCAGCCGTGGGCTGAGACCTGACAAACTGAGTTATGACCTGAGGCCCAGAGGCTCCCGCAGTGCCCCCGGGCCAGGCTGAGAAACCTGATCCCAGAGGTATTATTAAGTGACTGCAGCCTGGCTGAAGGTGGTTGGAAGCCACTGGGCTTCTTTGTCAGACAATGGCGCCCTCTGCTGGCAGCATAAAGAGAAGCCGCTTCAAGGGAGAGGCCTTAGCTGCAGGCTAATAATAAAAACAGCAGTTATGATGACAATAATAGTAATAATACATAATGACATCACAAAGAAGAGAAGGAGGAGAAAGACGCTTTTATGGAGCATGTCCTGCAGTAACTGTGCTAACCATTTTACGGATATTATCTCATTTTTTTCTTTTTCTTTTCTTTTTTTCTTTTTCTTTTTTTTGAGACAGAGTCTTGCTCTGTCGCCCAGGCTGGAGTGCAGTGGCTCCATCTTGGCTCACTGCAACCTCCGCCTCCTAGGTTCAAGCGATTCACCTGCCTCAGCCTCCCAAGTAGCTGGGATTACAGGCGCCCACCTGTAATGCCCGGCTAATTTTTGTATTTGTAGTAGAGATGGGGTTTCACCATGTTGGCCAGGCTGGTCTCGAACTCCTGACCTCAGGTGATCCGCCCGCGTTGGCCTCCCAGAGTGCTGCGATTACAAGCACAAACCACTGTGCCCGGTCATTTTATTTTTAAGTACTAATATTTTTGTCAGCTTGAGGAAGAGTGAGGTTCCAAAGTTAATGAACTTATCCTGGTGAAGCTGTGGCATGAACTGATATGCCTGTCACTTCTCTGTCCCCTCTAGCTTGGGGAAAGACACTCTTGCCCACCACATGGTCCATTTCTGTCCCTTGATGTGCACGTGGCTGTCATGCTGGGGGGATTCAGGGCAGCTCTGCAGTGTGACAGAAAAGCAGGGTCCTCACTCTGTAAGATTGCCAGACTTAGCAAATAAAAATAAATGGAAATTTAAAGCCAAATTCAAATGAGTATTCTATATTTATCTGGCCCATCTCCCCAGACCTGGAGACCCAGATTGAAATCTCATGCCACCACTTTCAAGCTGTCTGGCCTTGGGCAAATGGTACAACCTCCCAGCTTTCACTGTGACATCATAGCCAGGAGCCAGGTGAACCCAGGCTCGGTTAATTCATCAGACTGGCCCTGCCAGGACCTGGGTCGGCTTCCCTGTGACTCTCTTGGCCTCCCATGGTGGGCAGAAGACCCACGTCTTGGGACCTGTTCCCTGCCCCCAACACCATGTCCTCACAAAACTATGACCAAAGGCAAGAAAGACAGGGGGTTTCCATCCAGTGGACTCCCGCTCAGGTCTCGTTGTCCAAACATGGAAAAAGGGAGGCTGGGAAGATAAATCTCTGGCATTTCAGCCTCGTGGTGGCAGATAGTCTTTGCCCACGAGGCAGGGGTGGCTGGGGAGCCATGGAAAGACAGAAAAAACAATTGTCAGTCAAGAGCAAACACATCATGCTCTTTTCATGCCAGGCATTGCCCTAAGGGGATTTGCTATGTATGTTAATGCATTTAACCCTCACCATTATCCCATTTTACAGATAAGGAAAGTGAAGCCCAGAGAAGATAAGCAACCTGTTGAGGTTCACAGAGTAGCAGGTGGCAGAACAGGGATACGCACCCAGGCAGCTGGCATCATCACGTAGGGAGCCAGCCCCCAGCCCTTCTGCTTCTCTGGAGATAGCCGCAGAGAGGCCCCGCCCTCTCCAACTCATCTCTCCCTGGTTACTGCCAGCACAGCACAGCACAAGACTGGTATTGAGTAAGTCCTTACCTAAGTACCTGATAAACGCCTTATGAGGACAAACAGGCTGTTTCCTGGTAGGCACCTGATAAGTGTCAGCAATTCTTAGTGACTGGCACTGCCTTCCACCTGCCCCTCTCCTCTCTGTGCGGATGGTGACATTGCTCTTCACCTGTGCAAACACCTAACTCCATGGGCAGAGCTCGGGGCACTGCCTGTGCCGGTGGAATGAGTTCTCACTGTGTGACCTGGGCCCGGTCCCTGCGTGATTAGTCCCCATCAGTTCCTGGAATGTGAGTTGCTGATGAGACAATGCAACTGCCGTCCCAATTAGAAAGCAGGCAGGCAAGCTGGAAAACGCCAAGTGTTGTTTTATTCATAGCTCTTAAACTTTTCGGTCTCATTCCTAACAAATTCTTGTTCCTATTATTTCTTATTTTTACATATTTATGTTTATTATTTATTATATTTATCAATTTAGAGTTTGAATTATCATTATTGTTGATGTGGGTTGTTTATCCATATTTACTGGGTTATAAATTGAACTTGGTAAATGTATAAAATACTCATTTTAACTCATCTTTAAACCCATTACATATTTTTATTAAAAAATAACTTTTTTTATAAAACAAAGTACAAAAATGCCATTGTTTTTGTTTATGCAAATCTCTTTAATGTCTGTCTTAATAGAAGACAGCTAGATTCTCACGTGGTCTCCTCTTTCAATCTACTGAGATACATTGGTTGTAGTATATGAAGAAAATATGGTCTCATACAAATATGTAGTTGGAAAAGAAGGGAGTATTTTAATTGTCTTTTTCAGATAATTGTGCCTATTCTTCTTTCATATGAGACCCAAAATTGACAAATGGTTTTAGATTTCAGATTTGCTGCAACCTGGAATCCGAAATCATATCATGGAATTATTTTTTACTCTGTTACATAAACTCCTTTGTTCTCTCTTGGATGGATCTTTCCTCATGCGTGATTTTGTACCATCATGCACCAGTCATTTGGAAAACATTGGTTTACTGAGTCATGCCAAGCTTCCAAATGTTAGCACATTTCTCTTAAATATCAAAAGATCCTGACCACTAACGTTACCATAGGTTTTATCAGAAGAATGTTTAATTATTAGGAAATGGCCAAACTCATAGTAGTGGATATAGATTTTCCCAAATTCTAATTTTCACTGGAAAGATCAAATTTTTATTGTTGGTAACAAATGTCATTTTTTTCCCCTTGAAGTGACAAGCTTACTTCACCTGCTTTCAAGAAAATGTCTACTAAATAAAGTCTGAATCGTTTGCCACTTGTACTTTCAAGTGAAATGGCTGTCCATAAAAAAGTGACGAGTTCAGCTGAAGAAATTGCTCAAGGGTTTTTCCTCAAGACAACTATGAAGCAAAAGTGCTTCATGCACAGCTTCCATTTTGTCACAAAAAGTTGTGTATGCAAGAGTTGAGGCTGAATAAAATTAATTCATACAGCTTTGTCAGGGACATCCTTAAGTGAAACTGGCATCTGTATTTTTTAAAGCAACAAGTCCACCGTAACACTGTGAAGAATCCAACGATGGCCACGGCAGCGTGCCGCCACTTCCCTCCATCCCTGCCAAAGCTCCAGCGGGTTCCCCTCTGCTGCTTCTGCACCCTCAGTGCACGCATCATTTGGGAGCCAGGCACGCTTCTAAGCTCTCTGCACACATGACCTCATGCACCAGCCTCCACAAGTGGCCTTGTTTCCATGGAGACAGTTGCCCAGCTGAGGACTACATTTCCCAGCGTGCCTTGCTTCCAGAACCAGCCACCTGACTGGTCCTCACCCTTGAAACAAATACAGGCTGAAGTGCCTCCTGCCAGCTCCTCTGACTCAGATGTGCCTTCCTGGCACTCTCTTCCCCTTCCACCACAAGATGCATGTGATTGGCGGATTAGAGATGAAAGGAAATAGACATAGTCTGGACATCAATAGGCAGTGGAATGAGAGGAGTGTGGAAGGAGGGGTGTGAGGGAGAAAAGCGTAGAGGAAGATGCTCAAATGCATTGCCTTCCCAACCATGTGGACGTTGGTGTTGCTCCCAGCATAAAGATCACCGAAGGAGAACCAGGATATCAGTTAAGGTCTAGGCAGAAATTCTGGGCTGTTTTATCAGTATGAATTTCTATTACATAAGGACTTTTAAAAAATGTAAAGCTATAATCATATTCAATGAAATAAACCATATTTATGTAATATTAGTAGCATCCAATGCCCAGTCTATGTTCATTTTTTTCCCCCATAATGTCATTTAACAATTGGTTTGTTAGAATCCAAATAAAGGATCCAACAGGTTTTTTTTGTTTGTTTGTTTGTTTGTTTTGAGATGGAGTCTCACTCTTATTGCCCAGGCTGGAGTGCAGTGGTGCGATCTCAGTTCACCGAAACCTCTGCCTCCCAGGTTCAAGTGATTCTCCTGCTTCGGCCTCAGGAGTAGCTGGGATTACAGGCATGCACCACTACGCCTGGCTAATTTTTTTGTTTTTTTTTTTTTTTTTTTTTTTTTTTGAGACGGAGTCTCGGTCTGTTGCCCGGGCTGGCGTGATCTCAGCTCACTGCAAGCTCCGCCTCCCGGGTTCACGCCATTCTCCTGCCTCAGCCTCCGAGTAGCTGGGACTACAGGTGCCCGCCACCTCGCCCGGCTAGTTTTTTGTAGTTTTTAGTAGAGACGGGGTTTCACCGTGTTAGCCAGGCTGGTCTCGAACTCCTGACCTCAGGTGATTCGCTTGCCTCAGCCTCCCAAAGTGCTGGGATTACAGGTGTGAGCCACTGTGCCTGGCCTCAACACTGCATTTTTTTTTTGGATGTTGCTTAATTCTCTTTTAATCCCTAGTGATTCTCTCCACCTGACACCTGACCGCCATTAATTTCTCTAAGAAACTGGGTAATATTTTTCTTGTAGAATTTCCCAAATTATAGCTCTGACTGATTGATGTTGCTTACACGTTCATCTCTCCCACATATATCCTGGAAACTTAGTTCTAGAAGCTTGATTAAATTCCAGTCACGTTATTTTTGGTGAGAACACCTGCCAGGTGGTGCCTGGGTACTTCCTACTATGTCAGGGGTGCACCGTGCCTGGGCGTCCCCCTTTGGTGATGTTAAAATTCTTCAGTATAAGGTTGCATCTGCCTGGTCTGTCCAGTGTAGGTGACCACATCAGTCTGTCCCTTGCAAGTCTTAGCAGACATTCACGATCATTGCCGAGATAGAGTGTTTCATTTGGTATTACAAAAGGTTAACTTTTCCATTTTATCATTCCTCCTGCACTTGTTAGCTTTGACCTTCTAAAAAGAACTTCTTCTCATCACCCCTTTTATTATCCTGAGCTATGGTCTTTAGATGGAAGGCAAGATAAATATTGCATTCTTTCCCTTTATTTATCAATTTTCAGAATAATGAACTGGTACACTAGCCACCTCCAAAAAGAACTAGTAGTGCCATTATGAACTCATAGCTTTTACACATTTGCTGCATTTCAATCCACTGCAGCCAGTATTCTTTCTGATACTAAAGTTATCCCATCCTAGGATAGTGCAGGGGCCCTTCAAATTGGCCCCTCTCTCCTAGAAGTCTTTGATCATGTTTTAATTCCAGCAAGACAAGAGATTCCAGACTCCTCTTGTACATTTGCTGCTCAGGACCTGGAGTTGGACAATCCAACTTTACTCCAAGAAGCTCTGGTGCCTCTTAGTGGGGAATGGTACTTACACTTTCCACACTCTTCCAAAATCTAAGCAAAATGATAATGGATATAAAAATTAAGAAAAATCCACAGCAAGTGAAAACCAGAAAGAGGATCCATGATGCCAGGAATAACAGGACTATCTGCACATAAAATGCAGAGAGGGTCTTACCAACCCCAGAGAAAGAAAACATACCTGTCTGGGGAGGAAGCAGAAGGAACCCTGGCAGCTGCAGGGTTGCCCTCAGAAACTCAGCTGGGAAGAGCGAGAGGAAAGCCATGCTTATTCATACCTGTGCTGTGGGAAAGCATGTCAGTGGTTCGTCTCCACCCACAATGCAGTCCTGAACCAGGCCCCTTTCACACAGCCTTGCCTGACTGTACAGATAACAAAACAGAGACGCAAGGAAGCAAAGTTACCTGCCCGAGGTCACACAGCCAGTGATAAACTGAACCCTCAGCTCCGACTCCCACACCTGCCACTCTGCCTCCATCAGCACCTTCATTCTCACTATTGCCCTCACCTCCTCCCCCACGGGCTTGGCTCACCCTCAGCTTCTCCCCAACCAGTGACATGGGAGGTCTGATTTCCATCCCCCCAGCTCTGCTGTGCTTCCCTGGAGGGTAAGAACCTTGATGTTCATTCCTTCGGTTGACAAACATCTATTGTGATGAACCGTCCAAGGTTCCACCCCCGTGATGATGAATTTTACGTGTCAACTCGACTGAGCCCAGGGATGCCCAGATAGCTGGGATGCATTATTCCTGTCTGAGAGGGTGTCTCTGAGGGAGATTAGCATTTGAATCAATGGGCTGAATAATGTGGTAAGGTACCATCCACTCTGTTGAAGGACCAAAGAGAAAAAAGTTCGAAGGGTACATTTGCTCTCTTTGTGTGAGTGGGGACATCTGTCTTCTCCTGCCCTCGGACATCAGTGCTCCTGGCTCTCAGGCTTGCAGATTCAGACCAAGGCTGATCCCCGTCAGCCCCCAGATTCTCAAGCTTTCAGACTCAGGCTGAATGACCCCGCCAGCTTTCTTGGTTATCCACTTGTGGATCACAGATAGTGGGATTTCTTGACCTCCATAGCCTCGTGAGTAATTCCTATTTTTTAAAAAACACCTTTATCTATCTATCTATCTATCTATCTATCTATCTATCTATCCATTTCTCCTATTGGTTCTGTTTTTCTGAAGAAACCTGACTAATACAATCCCTTTGTGTCTCATCCAGGGCTTAGAATACTTGGCAGTGCTCCCTAAATAGCTGGCAAATGAAAGACTGAATCAGTAAGCTCACGAGGGAAAGAAGGAAGGAAGGAAGGAAGGAATGATGGAAGGAAGGAAGGAATGATGGAAGGAAGGAAGGAATGATGGAAGGAAGGAAGGAAGGAATGACGGAAGGAAGGAAGGACGGAAGGAAGGAAGGACGGAAGGAAGGAAGGAAGGAATGATGGAAGGAAGGAAGGAAGGAAGGAAGGAAAGAAGGAAGGAAGGAAGGAAGGAAGGAAGGAAGGAATGATGGAAGGAAGGAAGGAAGGAAGGACGGAAGGAATGATGGAAGGAAGGAAGGAAGGAAGGACGGAAGGAAGGAAGGACGGAAGGAAGGAAGGAAGGAAGGAAGGAAGGACGGAAGGAAGGAAGGACGGAAGGAAGGAAGGAAGGACGGAAGGAAGGAAGGAAGGAAGGAATGATGGAAGGAAGGAAGGAAGGAAGGAAGGAAGGAAGGAAGGAAGGAAAGAATGAATCACAGTAGTAGCAGCCACCATGGTTAAGACCCCTGAGTCGTTCCAGCCTCTTCCAGCAGGCAGGGAGACAATCCACTCTCCTGAAGCCACCGTAAACTTTATCTGGGCCCCACAAGGGCAAGGAGAGAAGCCAAAATCATTTCCAGGAACGTGGATTGACAAGACCAGCAGCCGGATGCAGGTAGTGTCCTCTCTCATCTGTCCGTCAGGGGCCTGCAAACAAGAGGCATCGTCAGGAGAAACCTGCTGTTGTGAGGAAGTCAGGAGGTCCACTGTCCTGGAAACCAACTCTGCACTTGCTCAGTTTCAGAGGGCAGCCCTGCGGCTGATGAGTAGGAGACAGTGATTCTGAGAACTCCAATTCCATTCTGATGCCAGCAGCGGGAGCAGAGGGAAGGCATCTTCCCTTTCAACACAGGGACCTCTGAATGTGCCCCAAGGACTTGCCAATTTACAGGGATGGTGAACTGCAGAAGGGTAGATATGGGTGCTAGTGAATGATTAGATTTAGTCTGATTAAGGGAGGTGAAAGAGAAAGGGAACTTTATTGGGTTCCTGTGCTGTGTGAAGCTCTTGGAGTCCAGGTTTATGATCCCTGGTTTATAGATGGAAAAACAGGTGGAGTGAGTCAGAGTACTTGGCTGCAGGAACCCAGCACACAGGGAGCAGTCAGCTGGATGCTTCACCCACGCAGCCAAGCTGACCCTTGATCATGCTGCCTCCTGAGCAGGCCATGCGAGGACCCTGAAGAGGGGCCGGCTGGGAGGAGGCTGCCCGCTGCCCAAGGGGCCGTGGGAGCCAGCCAGTGATCTCTACTCTCATCACCAGCTGGACCAGATTGAAGCCCAGTTCTCCTCATATTGACTTGAGCTAAGATTTGGGAAACAAATCTCCTCAGTTATGCCTTTCTTTGAAGGTCCTGATGAAATCAATGGCTTTTCTCTGCATCAGCACTAACCGTTTAGAAGTAAAATAAAAAAGAAAACACAGAAATGAAATTATTTACTTCAGAGACAAATTATAAAATATCTAACCACAGAGTTAACAGAACAAATACAGCACCTGTATGAATAAAGCTACCTGTGTTATTGAGAATAAGCCAAGAGAAATTTTAGACTCCTGAACAGAAACATGGAAAACCACAAAAATGTTCATTCTTGACAAATTAACACATACATTCAATCCAATTTTAGTTAGGATCCCAACAGTTTTGGAAAAAAAATACATTTTTTGAGTTCTTAATGGAAGAACAAATGTCAAAACAATGCAATATATTCTTGAGGAGGGAAATTATCTAAACTTACTGTAAAGCTACCATAATAAAAACCGTGTGGCATTACCACAGAAGCAAACAAACAACAACAACAAACAACAACACAACAGACAACAAAGATGAAACAGGGCAATGAACCACAAGAGAACAATGATACAGGATAGAATACTGAGAAACATACCCAAGTTTACAAGGAAATGTAATACTTATAGTGCCATTTTATTTTAGTGAGAAATAAATGGTATTATATATCTGGAAGAAAATCTAAACTGGACTATATTAATCACACCATTTTTAAAAATATTCAAAGTGAATTAAGAATCAAAATGTAAAAAGCAAAGTGAAAAATAACAGAAGGCATTTTAGGAAAACAATATTGGATGGAGAGAATCTTCTTAGGCAAGACAGGAAACCTAGCTGCCTTAAGAAATAGGAGAAATGGCTGACTTTGCAATATACTTAAATTTTTGTATAGCAAAGAAACCATAAATAGAGTCAAAAGATTTGAGGGGAAACATTGCACATAAGACCAACAGAGTTAATATTTTTCAATATATGAAGAGCTCCTATAAATTGATAAGTAAAAGGCAAAAACTGTCATCTAAAATGGACAAAGGATATTCAAAGACAGATTCATCTTGTCACAGGGAAATGCAACATTTTAAAAATGCAATATTGTTTTCACTCATTAGACTCACAATGCTCAAAAAGAGTGGGACATCTCTGATGTGGGGAAAACGTCATTCTCATACACTGGTGTGGGAGTGTTGATTGCTACAACCATCTTGCAAGGAATTCTGGAAATATTTATTATACATTCACAAACACCTTTCAGTACAGTAACCTCACTCTTTAAAATCTGTTCCTTAGATTTTAAAATATGAGTATGAAGATGTTCAGCACTGAATAAGGAAATGGAAAAGATAGAAGTTGCCCTAGTGGTCTTGAGTGGGATGTGGTTGAGCACATCGAAGTACTCCCTTGAGTGCACAGTCATGCACCTGTTACAGAGCATGCACCTTCTGCCTGGGCTGACCTAAAGAGATGGCCATGATCCTTAAGCAGAAACAGCAAGTTACAGAGAAAAGGATGGGGCACCATCTTGCCTTTTGTCAAAAAGGCAAAACAAACAAAAAAACCAAATAGATGTCAATGTATGTATGAGCACACACACAAAAAATATTTAGGAACTTAACCTCAAGACTGATGAGATCTGAGGCCCAAGAACAGTGAGTTCCTCAGACAGACTCTCAATGTGGGTGGTGCTGGGGCTGGAGCTGTGAGCTAACTGTGAGCATCTCTTGTGAACTCTGTGCTCAGTGACCTCGCGTTGGTTCTTTGAAATTGGCCATGTTGGTAGCATTTGCACCCCTGAAGTTGGCAAATGCCACACACCAGGGTTTCCTCCCTTCAAGAACCCGTTGTTAAACCTTTATCAGCATGTCGCTGCCACAGGACTGAAAATGCCGCTTTCGCTTCGTCTCCAGAAGCCTACGCTCACATCCCTGCTTACTCTTTGTACCGGGAAATGCATGGGCATAGATAACTTGAGCGCACACAGGAGACCCTTCAGTTCTAATGTTCCAGGGGTCTCTGGCCCCTGGCGGGGAAATGACATCCTTTCCTGAGGACACTGTCGTCTGTGCAGCCTGAGACGGCGCTACGTTGCATCTTCGCCACTGGAGAGCAGTGTTGCCCCAGGCAAGCCGTCTGCCCAGCCAGGAACAGTTGGGAAGAGCTTCCAGTCTCAGCAGTGAGCAGGCAGCCTCTCAGCCCTCAGGGCCCTGGGACCCCTCTCTCGGGGGTGGAGATGGGGGAGAGGGAGGAATCAAACCTTAGCATCCTTACATACAAAGAGCATGGATTTCAAGAGTGGGAGTAACAATGAGACATTCAGCACATTACCATTCAGGCCAACGGGCTCTGATACCTACAAGCAGTGTGAGAAGTTAATACCCCACTAGCCTCAGTTTCCTTATCTGTAAAACGGGGCACACAGCAGTATCGACTTCACAGGGATTTGCAATGATTAACTGACATGGTGCCCTTATGCATTTGACAGGGCTTAGAAAGGTTCCTGGCGCCTGGAGACCCCCAGGAACGGCAGCTCCTATTATGATTGCTAACACAGTGTGTTTAGGGTCTCGTTAATATTTGTGCCCATCCTCTGAGGTATGAACTATAATTTTCCATTTTAGAGTGAACACTGAAGACACAGGGGGAAGAGGCTGTCCCAAGGCTACGCAGTGACTGGGGGACAAGCAGGGCCTTGAATCCTGGCCTCAATGATGCCATGAGGCTCCCCTTCCTCATTTGGCACAGCAGCGACAATGCAGAGGGTCTGGAGCCTGCAGTGGGGTCTGAGCTCTCTCCCCAGCCCGGCCCGTATACCTGTGCAGGCTGCTGAAGCTCAGCATCCCCTCTCTGAGCTCCTGTAAAATGCGACTTGCACTCACTACCGCAGAGTTACTGTGAGACCCAGTAACACAGCGAATACGAAATTCTTCAAAGAAAATAAACCACCCATTGATGTCTTCATTCAACTCATGCTTGTCGCACTCCAAAAGTATGCCAGGCCCTGGGCAAGGCTGTTTCGTGAAGCCCCAGGCTTTGCCCAGATGGGCTCACAGCCTGTGAAGGGAGGGCTGATGCAGCCTCAGTTTTCTCCTCTGGCTACAAACAGTTTTACCCGGCAGGATCTGGCATTAGAGAGGGTAGGCAGGGCACCCTTCCAATGTCCCACCACCACCACACACACAGGCACACACTCACAAAGGAGGTATTGGGTCTTCACTTGTGGGCTCCATGTTGGGGAGCAACAGAGGTGTCTGCTTGTTGACAGGCAGCGACTCAGCATGGCAAGGACTTGTCCGGGGAGAGGCTGGAGTCCGTCCCATGTCCAGCTGCAGCAGGAGCGCTCTGAGATTTCCCCATACTTAGGCGGTGTTCGTTCCCCAGCAAAGTTCTTGGTGTCCATTGCTGTCCCCTGGAAAGAGGCCACCGGCACAGGAGGCCACAGTCAGGCAGCCATGTCCAGTTCCTGATCCTGGCTTTCCCACCTTTGAGTTGGGGACAGCACCAGCCCCTACACCAGTATCGAGGACTGACTGAGGTTCTGCAAGCAGCAGGCCTGGAGCCCAGGGAGTGCTGGCAGGACAGCGGATGCCCACATGGTCACTGCTCGTCTACGAGACTCCGCTCCCAGCTCCCGCCCGAAGCCCAGTGCCGCTTCTCCTTTGCAATGTCTTATAAGGTAAACAGGTGCTAGTGATCTCCACCTGTAGAGCTGTCTGAGGACTGAATAAGGCAGACGTGAGTGCCAGGCACATGGTCTGGCAACACAGAAGCCAGACAAGACCCAACCTCTGAAGCTGGCACCTCCACCCTTCCTGGTGCTCAGGCCGAAGCCACACTTCCACCTCAATGCCCTCGCTCCTGTCCCACGCCAGTTGGTCTGCAAAGGCAGCTGCCTCACCTCCAGCCTGACTGCTACTCCCCTACATGCCCTTCCAGTGCCAGCCATGTTATCATCATGCCTGGGCCACGCCAGTGGCTCCCGGGCCTCCTGGCTTCACTCTCCACGAGGTGGACAGAGTGGTTCTTTTAAAGTCGAAATTTGATCCTGTCTGTCCCCTGCTCCGAGCCCTCCAGTGGCTTCCATCTCACTCACATGGAATAAAATCCAAAGCCCTCACCTGGCCCTACAAAGGCCTCACCACTTGCTTCTTACCCACACCTCGGAGACTCTACACCTTCTGTTTCCTGTGCCCAGCACACCCTTCCCCATGCAGCCACAGATGGTTCCTCCATTCACCCCGGTCTCTGCCACGGCCACCAGGACAGAGCTGCCCCTTCCTTCCCTGTTAGGTGGAGGCTGCTCTCCCCTGCACTTCCTTGGGACTTCCCATCTCTTCACCTTGCTGTCTGGTTCCTTTTAGCACCCAATGCCACATGACGGGTTTAGCACCGTCACCATGCCCCTTGTCACCATGCCCCCCGTCACCATGCCCCCGTCACCATGCCCCCCGTCACCATGCCCCCCGTCACCATGCCCCCGTCACCATGCCCCCCGTCACCATGCCCCCCGTCACCATGCCCCCATCACCATGCCTCCATCACCATGCCCCCCGTCACCATGCCCCCGTCACCATGCCTCCGTCACCATGCCCCCCGTCACCATGCCCCCTCACCCGTGAAGCTCCAAAAAGGCAGGGGCTTGGTTTTGTTTTGTTTTCTCCAAGCCTCCGCCTGGCACTATTCACTAGCCCTCCGCCTGGCACTACTAGTAGGCACTCAATAAGTACCTCTTGAATGAATAAATGAATCAGTAAATGCAGGATTGAGTGAGTGAATGAATGAAAAGCGCCCCATTAACCCATGGATGTGCTCTGAAGGACTGGTTCAGAATCAAAGGATTTTGGTCAATTACCCCATAGGTACCAGTGTCCTCTCCAGACCCAAATTCCTCCAAAGACAGACTCACCTCTCCTTAGGGACACACAGAATGTTTACTCCTAAACTCATTCCAGAAACTCTGGTGGTTGGGTCAAAGAAAATCAACCTGGAAGGGCCCAACCGACCTCCCGTAAATGGAGCCCCTGGTGACCCTGCCCTTCCTCTCGGTAGGTGGCCTTGTGGAGGGAGAGTTAAAGACTCTACTGACACAGTCCTGGGTCATAGTCCTTCTTTCTCCAATCAGTGTGACTCGGGCCTGTCGGAGCCTCAGCTTCCCTCTACGGATAAGGGGCATGAGCCCACTCCACATGCCTAGCTTGCGGTGATGTTGAAGCAGGAACGGGGCCGTTTTGGTGACAACCTGCCATATGCTGGGTGCACGCAGAGCACTTAGCCTCTGGGGACGTTCAGCAAATCTCAGCTCCCCTTCTCCACTGTGGCCCCAGCCATGGCGTTCCCTAAAAGGGGAAGCGAGGGCAGGAAAAGAAATCGCTTGCCTAAGGTTATGGCGATATTTTGCAAAGCTGGGGCTGGATGAATCTCAAATTCCTGAGTCTGAGCCCAGAACTCACCCACTGCCACCCACTGAATGTGTTGACTTTTAAAGGCTGTCTGAAGATGTGTTTCCCCTGCTGAGCACTGAGGAGGGGAAAGGATGAGGAAAAAAACAGTGCCCAAGTGAGCTCCTTGCCTGAAGAAATCTACTGAGGCTGCAGTGGACTTGGGGACTGGCATCAACTTGCCCCTTGGCATCAACTACTTCACTTGACTCAATTCTAACACAGCTCTGGGCAGTAGGCATCACTGTGCCCATTTCACAGAGGTAAAGCTGAGGCTCCAGGAGGGGTAACCACATGCCCAGAGTCATACACAACTTGCAGATGGCAGAGATTAGATTCAAGCCCAAGTCTGCCTAAGTCCCAGCTTCCCTGCATTGTGCTGTCCACATCCCCAAGTCCTCTGATCACTGCCTTTCCAGCCAAACCAGCCAGGACTGAGACACATGCTTTCTTCCCACAGCTGGGTCTCCAGCTCAGCTCCCTGAAGGTCCTGGGCAGGTGACAATGGTGTGAGAGGGAGCCAGCAGTCAGTGTGGGGGACCGCAGAGTGAACACCCTCTGAAAATAGGCTCCACCCAGTCTGAATGTTAACCCAGGGTTCTGTTGTAAGAGGAAAGGCAAATCCAAGGTTTCATGGAAAATCTCCCGACTTTTCCATGTTGTCAGTTACGTTGGTGCTTGGTTTTGGGTCCTTGAGCCTCCGTCCAGTCACTACGGCACCCAACACTGGCAAGACCAACCCTGGCACCAGCCAGTGAGGATTCTCTGTTTCTGTTTCATGCTTTCCGTTATGGGCTGAGTCATGTCCCCCCCCAAATTCCTATGTTGAATTCCTAACCCCTGGTACCTCAGCATGTGGCTGTATTTAGAGACAGGAAGTTTAAAGAGGTGATTAAGTTAAAATAAGGCCATCAGTGTGGGCCCTAATCCAAAATGACTGTTGTCCTTATAAGAGGAGATTAGGACACAGACAGGTACAAAAGGAAAGACGGCGTGAGGATGCGGTGAGAAGGCAGCCATCTGCAAGCCAAGGAGAGAGGTCTCTGCAGAAACTAACCCTGCTGACGCCTTCATGGCAGACTTTTAGACTCCAGAACTGTGAGGAAATGAAGTTCTGTTGTTTAAGCATTCAGTCAGTTTTGTCATGATAGCCCTAGCAAACTTTCCTTCCTTCCTTCCTTCCTCTCTCTCTTTTTTTTTTTTTTTTTGAGACAGAGGCTCGCTCTGTCGCCCAGGCTGGAGTGCAGTGGTGAGATCTCAGCTCACTGCAAGTTCCAGCCCCCGAATTCATGCCATTCTCCTGCCTCAGCCTCCCGAGTAGCTGGGACTACAGGCGCCTGCCACCACGCCCCGCTAATTTTTTTTTTTTTTTTTGTACTTTTAGTAGAAACGGGGTTTCACCGTGTTAGCCAGGATAGTCTTGATCTCCTGACCTCGTGATCCACCCGTATCGGCCTCCCAAAGTGCTGGGATTCCAGGCGTGAGCCACTGCACCTGGCCCTTTCTCTCTTTCTTTCCCTGTCTCCCCTCCCCTCCCCTCCCTTCTCTTCACTTCCCCTCCCTTCCCCTTCCCTCTCCGCCCTCTCCTTCCCTCCCCTCCCCTTCCCTTCCTCTCCCTCCTTTCTTCCTTCTTCCTTCCACGCCTCCTCTCTCTCCCTCTCTCTTCCTCCTATACCTGGTGGGACATAATGTGATCAAATTAAAGAAAGAAACGATGGCTGCAGGCTACATTGGGGCAGACCCGTCTGGAAAAACCGGTCCGAAGCACGGATCCACCCTCACGCGCTTCCATGAGACATTCCACTCAGCTTCCTTCAGGGACCAGGGTGGACTGTGCTTGGGAACAGTGCAGGGGTGAAGGGCGAGGCCCGAGGGCATGTTCTCTACAATGATGGCTGCAGGGCAAGGTGGTGGGGCTCCGGAGGGCTCTTGTGAGCAGGGCTGAGGAGAGAATGGAAAAGAGAAAGAAGGGTGGGGAAGGAGAGGCAGGAGATGCCTGCCTCCCACCCCCAAATCTCTAAAATTCTACTCAGTGTCACAAAAGGGTGCGTGTGAGTGGATTTCTTAATGGTGCTTACATAGGGGCTGCCATCAGGGTCAGGGGGAGACAAAGACCCCGCCAGCTGGTGCAGGAGGTGAGGAGCGGGTCTGCGGGGAAACTGGATGGGGCAAGCCGCTAGGAGGCCTCCACCGGCGCCCGAGCCACGTGTGCACAAATACCACCACAATCAGCGCCCCCACACCCAGTGAACCGGTGCGCGCTTCCTCCCATTGCAGCAGCGGGAGACTCAGGCTCTGAGCAGGATGGGGAGCCGGGCCTTGCCGCCAGCGAGCTGCAGGGCTGGGACTCGACCCGCGTTCCCCGCGCAGCCCTGACATCGCGGCCACCCTCTCTGGAAACCAGGGCTTCAGACTCTAGCAAGCTTGGGCCGCAGAAGCCGGGACCGCAAAACAAAGCAGCTCGCGTTTGCGGGGAGCGGCCTGGCCACCAGGGGGCAGCGTGCGCCCTCCGATGCCGCCGCTGGGCCGCCTTTGTCGCGGTGCAGCCCGGCCCGCACCCCGCAGCCGCCCGCCCAGGGACCCTCACAGGCCCCCGCGCCCCCGCGCCCCCGCGCCCCCGCGCCCCCGGGTCTGCCGCCTGCGCTGCTCCTGCCGCCAGCGCCTTCTCTCCTTTGACTGGCGGGTTGAATGTCGGCCGTCCCTCTGGGCCTAACTGGAAGATCTGCCCACGCAGCCTTCCTTCGGCTTCCGCATGCAGAGTCGGGCATCCTCCGCCGCCCGGCCGCAGCCCACGCGCCCCTCCGGCAGCCCCCGCTCTGCGGTGAAAGTCTTCCCAGCGTCCAGTCCAGCACGAATGCAGATTCTAGCATCCCAGTGCCGTCTAGATGGAGCCCAGACGCCTGCAGAAATACGGGGGCTGCCGGGCCTCCTGGGTCAGGAGAGCTGTCAGGGCCGTGTCTGTCCCATGCTGGCCACACCGGGCTGGGGGCTGGGAAGGTCCCTTTAGTTTATGGATCTTTCTCCACCAGCCCACGGCAACCTCCTCGGGCCAGGACCACGTCTGAGTCGCCCCTGCCCCCCAGGCCCAGCTTGGTGCTTGCTGGTCGAGACCTCTGTGGGTTCCCAGGGGTGCCCTGGGGGCCCCTCTCAGGCATGCCCGCCCTCCCGTGTTTCTCCTGGTCTGGGGCGCCTGTGCTTCGAGTCCTCTATGCACCCAAGGAACCCTCCCCTGAGACAACATGGCAATCAGCAGAGCTGGGATCTCAACCCAGGCTGGCTGTTCCCATGGGTGCTGTGAACCCCAGCCTCCTGTCCCCGCCCACGGGCCTCCTCACACACAGAGGGAAGAGTGTGCTGCTGCTCTGCACTGAAGCTTACACCCAGCCGGAAGATGTCCTTCGTGTGCATTTCCTCATTTCACCCTCAAAAAGCCCCACAAAGTCTAAATGCTGCCACGCCCATTCCACAGATGAGGAAGCTGAGGCCCAGAGCTGGGGAGAAACCTGCGCAAGCTCAGCCTCCTGGAGGGGCCTCCCAGAGCTCTGCCCCCTTCCTGGAGCCTGCCCACCCCCATTTGCTGTCCCCTGCCCTCTGATTCTGAAACATTCTCCTGCCCTCTCTCCTAGCCCCCAGCCTGTTTCCTGAGAGGGTGACACAATATGTTCTTGTATAGTTTTTCATGACTGCTACTGCCTGTCTCTCCTCAATTCTGAGCGCCATCCAGGCAGGAACCATGCTAATTTTGTTCACCATCCTATTCCTGCTCATAGCAGTTTGCCTGACACATAGTAGCTATTCAATGAAATGTGTTGAACGAATGACTGAAAATTCAAAACATCCTTGAGGGAGTATGTTATATCATCCTCATCACCATCCTATGTTACAGATAAGGAAGGAATCTGAGCTCGGAATTAGAGCTAGAATTAAAAAGAAGGAAAATTTCTGATACAAATTAATCAAGAAGTCTATCCAAGTATTGTATTTGGTTAAAGAGTTTATAAATATGAAATTACACATATGTATATTGCAAATACCTGGCATGTGTTAATAACAGAAATAGAACGGACAAAAATCATCAACTTTATGAAATGCACCACATGAAGACAGAGGTGATGGACGGAGGAGGCTTCGGAGCATTTACGTTGCTGTTACAGTAGGTGTGCTGTGAGCCAAGAACACAGTTGGAATTTGACCAAGTAGAGCAGAGAGCCAGGCTGAGGCTAAAATGTCCCAGCACTGTGCAGGCTTCCCTGGTCATGCCCCACCTCCCTCCTCCTGCTAATGGATTTATGAAAATAATAACACAAGCTACGGGTAAATAAAGTAATCAGGAGGGCCCTGCCAGCCTTAGCCTTGCTAGCTACACCTAGAGGAGAGGTTGGGAGAGTTTGCAGTGAATCTGAGTTGCTCATGAAATGCCTGTATTCAAAGGTAGGTTTGGAGCCCTTAAGAGACCCCATGCCTGCTGGGCATGGTGGCTCACACCTGTAATCCCAGCAGTTTGGGAGGCTGAGGTGGGCAGATCACGAGGTCAAGAGATGGAGACCATCCTGGTCAACATGGTGAAACCCCGTCGCTACTAAAAAAAATACGAAAATTAGCTGGGCATGGTGGTGCACACTGTAGTCCCAGCTACTCGGGAGGTTGAAGCAGGAGAATCCGGGAGGTGGAGACTGCAGTGAGCCAAGATTGCGCCACTGCACTCCAGCCTGGCGACAGAGCGAGACTCTGCCAAAAAAAAAAAAAAAAAGAGAGAGAGAGAGACAGAGAGAAACCCCATGCCTGTTGGGGCACCCTCTTATACATTGCCCTGTGGAAAGAGTTCAGATTGTCTCCATTTATGAGTGAGAGGAGGTCATGGAGGGAGAGGGGTCAGCAAAGAGGGGCCTCCGCTGGCCTTAGCCTCACAGCAGGTGGCAGGGAGAGGGCACCCACCCAGCTCTGCACAGCCGCCTGGGCTGAAAACTGTTTCCGGGGCAGGGCAGGAGCTGAATCCTAGCAGGCTTTGCCGTCTCCAGCTCCAGTCGTGTGCCATTAATTATTCGTCCAGCATCAGGGACACCGTCCAAGCCTGGCGACATCACCGGTTTTTAAATTATGATGCTTCCCAACAGGAGGCTGCTGGAGACCGAACTGTGAGCCACCTGGGAGAGCACGGCGTCCTCACACCCTCTGCCCATTTGTCAACCCCGCAGCACAGGCCAGGCCCTGGGCTCAGAGCCCCGTGAGCAGCCTCAGGGGAGACAAAAGAGCTGAATTCAGACCTCTGATTTGCCTCTTACTAGCTGTGTGATGTGGGGGAAGCTACTTGGCCTCTCTGGGCACTTTTCCTCATTTGAGAAACGGGCCAACTACTCACAAGGCTTGGGTGTCATGTAGATGAGAAATTGTATGTAATCTGGAAATATGCCTGATGTCATCAAGGCAAAAGGACCACTAGGCTCCTGGCCCGCAAGCCAAGGCTTTCTACAGATCAAAAAGCAGAGATAGTAGCGGTGTGGGGAGGGGTGGGTGACAAGCCTTGTGGCCTTTGAATGCTGGGCACTGAACTTGGATTCGATCCTAGGGGCCAGGGAGTGTTTGAAAGGAAGTGGTCAGATTAGCATTTCAGGAAAGGCTCATGGGAGGCTGGAGTCTGGGAGAGGCAGGCACGGGAGATATGCAGGTAGGTGTCTGCCAGGGTGATGGGGGAAGCTGGGGAACACAGGAGCAGGGCCAAGAGCCTCAGAGCTGCTCTGTTTCCATTCATGTCCCTTTTATGGGTCACATTTGTGCTGCGCCCGTGAAGACCCATATCCCCTGGCTCTCTGCAATTTGGAGGCCTCCCCACTTGGCTTTTATCCTAATCTTTGAACCTGCCTCTTTCTGCCCATTCCCAATGAAACATCAGAATTCAAACATTTTCTTTTGAAGGAGACTGTGTGGTATCCAGAAGGGGAACTGAGGAAAATGTTGTCCTGAGTTTCACTCCCTGCCATTCCTACTACTCACACTGTACCTTGGGCAAGCACCTCGAGTTGGGAGAGTATCCAGGTTAGCCAGGGCACCCAGTGGCCTCACAAAGGCCCTCCTGAAAGGCAGGCAGGAGAGAGAGATGAAGATGCTGTGCCGCTGGGCTTTGGAGATGAAGGGAAAAGCCACGAGCGGAGGAATGTAGGCGACCTCCAGAAGCTAGAAAAAGACGATGGAAAGCATTCTCTCCTAGAGCTTCCAAAAGGAACGTGGCCCTGCTGATACCTTAATTTTAGCCAGTGAGACCCATTTTGTACTCCTGATGTCCAGAATTATAAGAGAATAAACGGATGTTGTTTTTAGGCAGTACATTCATATGTTACAGCAACAGTAAGAACATAATGCCTCCTATCTCTCTGGGCCTCAGTTTCCCCACTGGGGTTGTGGACACAGGGCATGCTTCATGCTCAGGCTCTGTTGAGTGGGACCCAAGGCTGTGTGGAGACCAAACAGACCTTTCCCATTTGGGAGACCCGGACTGTCCCAGTGTCCACCATGGTAAAGGCCGATGCCTGTCCCATGGGTTGTGGGTGAGAGGGACAATAGGGACTGGCAGGGCCTGTGGAAAAGCACAGAGCAAAGGCTTTGGCTACCGGGTCAGCCCCATGCATGTGGCCAGGTGAGAAGTCAGGCCTCAGGTGACCGGATGGCCCAGCTCTGCTTAGAGAAGCCAGAATGATTGGTTTTCATGTGAAATCTCTAGCCCTTAGATGTTGCCAACCAATGAGAAAGAATTCAACACTGAGCGAGCCAAGCCAAACACATCTGCAGCCCAACCTGGCCTTGGGGCTGCAGCAACACTGCCTCCAGCCTGTCCATGCAAACTCTGGGCTTTGGAACCAGCCAGACTCGGGCTGGGATTCCGGCTCTGCCACAGCCCTGTGTCCTTGGGCAATGTACCCACCTCTTTGAGCCTCAGTTTCCTTATCTGTAGAAAAAGGGTAAAACTGCCCACCTCACTAGGTCGGATGAAGAATAAATTGTGGAGTGCATGTGAAGTGCGTGCAGTAGGCCCCAGCTGGGAATTCACTGGCTGTGACATGTGCGTCATTGTCACTATGATTATTTTATTGTGTGGGTGGGAGGACAGCTGCCCATGCCTCTGTACCCTGTGCTGGTCCTTCTGGTAAGAAGGGCCTCTGTGTCAATTCATGACGGCAACTTAGAGACCGGGCCCTACAGGAAAGAGCCCTGCAGCCCGCTGTCTCTGAGTTCATACCTCGGGGGACGTGGGGAGTGTAGTGAGCTCACAGCACACCCAGCCGAGTGCGGGAATACTGTGCGGGAAGGTGCTACAGACAGCAAGGCAAGTTCACTGCTGCATTGAATCCCAATAGCATCCATCGGCATCCCTATCTGTTCCTTTACAAAGCAGCACTTTCCCGCCCCCTCAGATTGCCTCTGCCCCACCAGGCAGACTGATGGACAGCTCTGTGGCTGCCACGCCCCCTCACCCCAGGAGGTAGCGTTCTCAGTGCTTCCCAGATTTTATCCATTACACTATAGCCAATGTCGTCTTCTCCAATCTTTTACTTACTATTTTACTTTAGGTTGACTCATTTCTTATATACATTTAGCTCTATCTTAGCAACGCCACATGTAAAATAATGAGTTGGATGAGTACTTTTTTCTTATGCATGTTGAGACCAATGCATCTCTGTTAAAATTTACAATTTTGTCATTGGAAGATCAGCCCGCCTGCCCCCATGACAGTGGGGGCACTTGCTTTGGGTTGGGTGTGATGTCACCCTCCCTGTTTCTCCCTGTGGGGTTTTCTCCCATCCTTGGTTGCTGCCGCGGCCCCTGCCTTGGGGACTGAGACATCAGAGGGAGCAAGTAGAGACAGTGATCATGACAATGTTCCTTCCGGCATCCTCATCTGTTCTCGATTCTTTAAAGATGGATTTTACAGTGCGTTTGACTCATTCATTCATGCCTTCCGCCTGTAAAATACTTTCCAGTCCTTTCATTGCAATTAAATGTGTGAACTAAGTATGTGGCTTCTAGAGCTCCCACTGCCTGTGAGACAGTGCTTGAGCTCTGCGCATGGTATTAGAGGCTCTCCACGGCCCCCTTCCCAGCTCTCTCTCCTCCCATCATGTCCCCGTTTACTGGTTGTGTTCCAGCACCATCCAGCCACTCAGAGTCACCCTTGTGGAATCTCACACATGCTGGCCTCATCGTCAGGAGAGGCCCCTTAGCCTTCGCTTGCTGAGCAAACTCCTACTCAGTTTTGAAAACCCTACCAGCACCACCTCCCTTGTGGAGCCTTCCATGACTCACTGTTTCTCCAAAAATACTTTGGCTTTTTGGCATCTCCTTTGCCAGTACTGTGGGCTGAACCTACAATATTTGTTACCCGGCTAATGATAGTCACCTTCCCTCCACCCCTCCAACTTCCCCTGCAATCTGATCTCCACTGCCAGAGGAACCCTAGAAAGACATCAGTTGGAGCATGTCATTCCCCTGTTTAAAATCTTCCAGCAGCTCCCATTGTACACAGAATGAAATTCAAGCTCTTGATAAAGGCCCCCAAAGCCTCGTGTCACCCGGCCTCTGCCTCCTCTCTGGCCTTACCTCCAACCTCTCTCCACCAGCTCCCTGGCCCAGTCTTTCTGAATTAGAGAGAGTCTGCAACTGCTCTCTAATCTAGAATGTTCCATTCCTCCCTGACCTCCACTTGTGTACTTTCCAAGCCCTGTCCTACACACACCCTCTTTACCCGCTGGTCATCACTCGGTCTCCCCTGGACTACCACCCCTCCTCGGTGACTTCTCCAGTCTGCCTCCCCCACCTGGATGGGCCCTCCTGAAGGGAAGGGGTTGCATTGCATTCATCTGCATGTCCTCAGGCTGAGGACCAGGTAAGACTCATTTACCTGTGGAGACAGGCTCTGCCCCACTAGTCCCAGAAGCAAGACCAGCTCCTCTAGTGACGTGGTCCTCAGCCAGCCTTCCTGAGGGCTGGTGGAAGTGAGCATGAGCACCCCTGACCGCATACAATGTCCCTTCTCTATAGTGGTCATTGGGGGTTTGACGCAGCCTACCTGGAGATCAGGTAGTGGATGTACCAAGAGAGCGGCCAGCATGCTGATCTGGGTGGTGGAGACACATCCCTTTGAGATCAGCCAGATGTGAGCAGAACAGTCACAAGATAGGGAGCCAGGAGAGCCAGGCTGCAGACCCAGCTCCACTCTGAGTTTAGCGCAGCCCCGCAGGTGCCCTGCCTTGCTGGGTCCATTTCCTGGAGGCCAGGTTGGAGTGTGCCAAAGGCCCTCCCAGCGTGGGGCTGGTACATCTCAAATTTTCTAGACCCTTCCTTCACCCAAAAAATGGGGACTGTATGCCAACCACACCACCAATGAATAAACAGGGGCAACACACACAAAAGCCTCACTCAGGGCCATCCCAAGGAGCCAGGACCCCTCCTGGGACTTCCATGGGCCCCAAGCATTCTTGCCTTCATAGGCCCCTTCCTCGAAAAAAATTTAAAATGTATATTTTACAGCTGCACTGGTATAAAGACAAATATAATTCAGGCTGGATGAGAGTCACTATTCTCTTCTTGTTTTAAGTAAACGGAAACATTTTTGTGGGCCCCTAAGAGTACCTACTTCTCCTCCCCGCCCCCCTGCATTTCATTTCCCCCCTAACCCCCACAGCACAGGGTCCTGGGCTTTGTCAGGGGGCTCTGACTTCAGCATGGCAGATGAGGGGTCAGCCTTGCTCACTGCCTAGCAGGTGGGAGAAGGCAGCCCTGTGGCAGGTCTGTAAATGAGCTCAGTGTTTATTGAGCACCTGTGCTCTCTGGTACAGCCGGTGTTCATTTCTCAGTGCTATTCACTCCCTTTGTTTTGGCTTCATTCATGTCTGCCTGAGAAATTGGCCTTATTTGAAATAGGGCTTTTGAAGCTGTAACTAGTCAAGGACTGTAAGATGAAATAATCCTGGCTTTAGGGTAAGGCCCTAAATGCCATGATTGGTGTCCTTATAAGAAGAGGAGAGGGCCAGGCACAGTGGCTCACTCCTGTAATCCCCAGAACTTTGAGAGGCTGAGGCCTCAGGTGGATCACCTGAGGTCAGGAGTTCGAGACCAGCCTGCCCAACATGATGAAACCCCGTCTCTACTAAAAATACAAAAAATTAGCCAGGCATGGTGGCAGGCGCCATGTAATCCCGCTACTTGGGAGGCTGAGGAGGCAGAATCGCTTGAACCTGGGAGACGGAGGTTGCAGGGAGCCGAGATCGCGCCACTGCACTCCAGCCTGGGTGACAAGAGCGAAACTCCATCTCAAAAAAAAAGAAAGAAAGAAAGAAAAAAGAAGAAGAGAGGACACAGAGAGACACAGAGATAAAGAGGATACAAGGATGGAGGCAGAGGTTGGAATGACACCTCCACAAGCCAAGGAACCCCCAGGATTTCAGCAGCCCAGAAGCTGGGAGAGAGGCCAGAACAGTTTCTTCCCTGGAGCCTCCAGAAGTAAGCAACCCCGCCGCCACCTCGGTTTCTCACGCCTGGCCTCTTGAGCTGAGTGAGAATACATTTCTGTTGTTTTAAGCCACCCAGTTTGTGGCCATGTGTTATGGGAGCCACAGGCAGCAAATCCGCTCAGCTAATCCTTACCGAAGCCCTGTCTCTGAGGGGCTGTCCTGAAGGTGCTCTAGTTTAGAGATGGGGAAAGAGGCTCACAAAGGTTTGGTAGCTTGTCCAGAGCTACCCAACATATCAGACGCTGGCCAGAACAGGACCAACACGCAGGGACTTGAGGAGCTCAGGGCAGCAGATCTGGAAGTGGTGGGAGCTGAGACTGGGAGGTGGGACAGAGCAAGGCCACCAAGAGGGAGCCACATTCTGAAGCCAATGACACTGGTCATTGGAAGCACCACTCGAGAAATGTTCACACATGACCTCGAGTGAAAAAAGAAATGTGAAAGCAAAACGGCTTCTGCACCAGGACCTCAGCTATGCAAAACCAGAGCTGCCTGTGCACAAAGCCTGCAAAATATGCCATGTTGCACCCATAGGGCACTAGATTGGTGAGAGATTTTTTTTCATTTCTTTTCCAAAATTTCCGTGATGTGATAATATGTTTTGTTTTATTTTGAAAAAGGGCAACACACAGAGGGACCCTTTGCCCTGCTCCTAAAGGTGACAAAAACCTGAAGCCCCCGGCACATAGCTCCCTCCACTTGCTCCGTCAGTTCTGCTGCCAAAATTCCAATTCTCTCCTATAGTGTCTGCACCGCGGGGGCTGCAGCTCTGCTGGAAGCTTGGCCCTCAGCTAACAGAACCCACCAGCTCAGGCTCACTTGTCAGGGAAAGCACAAAGAGAAGACTCCTTATCTCCTGGGCTGATGTCAGAGGGCCCTGCTAGAACCCAGGACCCTGTGCCTGTGGGGAAGTGCGAGTGGAGATGGGAGAAGCCTTGCAGGGTGGGGGCGGGGGGAGCAGAAATGGCCTTGGGTCTCCACTGTTGAGGCGCTGCCTTTGCACAAGCTGTATTTTTCCGAAGAACCTGCGGCTTATTAATTAATGATTCCTTCCACTTGCCAGGCGAGCTCATGTGCAGGGTGCTGGGAGCACGTGGTAGAGGCTCAGGGCCGTCTCCTGGAGTTGGGGGCAGCTGAGCCCTTTTGTGTCAGAAGTCCCAGCTGAGAGATGGGGTAATCTGCAAGACCATCCTGATTCCCTTCAGAGGGCACGAGGATAGGTTCAGTTCGCTATTCAGTCATTTATTTCTGTATATTGACTACTACATATGGAACCCCTGCTGTGGCCAGGCATAGTTCTAGGCCTCAGGATCCAACAGTGGATAAGATGTGTGAGACCTCCGCTCTTGAGGGGTTCACAGGCTCATGTGAGGGACAGCTGTCATCATCCGTCCACACATATTTAATGACATGTTTAACTACAAAGGTAAGAGGTGGAAGGAGACAGGAGAAGTACTTCTGGGGCCCTAGGAGGCTGGCTTTTCCATGGAAGAGAAGCTTAAACAGAGCGCTGAGGGATGCGGAGGCTCCGGGCACAATGTGGGAGAAGGGAGGGGGCCTTGCATCCCGGGAGAGGGAACAACAGCAGGTGCAAAGGCCCCGAGGCAGGAGGGAGCACAGCACATCAAGGAATTGAAAGCAAGCAGTGTAACTGGGGAAAGAAAGTGATCAAAGAAAAAAGTGAGAGATGGGGTTTCAGGGAGAAGGGCTCAGGGAGGAAGAACTGAGACACAGGAGAGGGGCCTGGTGGGTTCCACAATGGTTTTGGTCTCTAGCTTAAAAAATGGGAAACACCAAAGAAGTGCAAACATCTGAGTGATGTGGTCAGATTTTAACAAGACTGGGGACCTGCAAGCCAGGCTGGAGCCCCTAACACCCGCCATGGCTGTAGAAGTCACTGAGATGCTCCCAGCGTCTTTTCTCCTTTGTAAAGTGGGAGTCAGCAGGACCACCTTGCTGGACCACTACCATTTAATCAGCTGTCAACTTAATGCCATAAGGGTGTATTCTTCTCCACCTCTAGGTGAGAAAACTGAAGCTCAGAGAGGTGAAGTGACTTGCCCAGGGACACACAGCAAGTGAGAAAGTGGCAGAGGCTGGTTTGAAGTCCAGTCTCTCACTATTCAAAAGTCTATCATTACATGGACCCGAATGTAATTCAGTTAAGACAAAGGACAGAAAACAGACGTGGAACTGACAGTCTCTTCATCTCTTCCCTCTCCCTTCCAATCCAACCTCATCAGATGCACAGAGAGAAAGAATAGGGGCGCCTCTGTGTGTGGGGAGACAGGAGGGGGGTGGGTGGGGGCCTGGTTATTTTTTGGCAGCAAGGGAACTTAATTAAGAATTGAGTTCACAGCTTTCCTGCTGAGAGTTAGCCGAGGGGTGCAGGATGAAGAAAAGGCGTGGAAGCCAGAGCAGCCTGCAGACAGTGACTCCAAAATAAAGAAACTCACACAGAGCCTTCCAGCAGGACAAGGGAGGGGGCGTGGATACTATTTTGGGACCTGGTCATGCATCACAAACCCAATTTGATGATGCTCTGTTTTCACAGGCAGAGTTCTTTCTGAGCCTGAGCTAGAACAATCTGGGGACTGTTGTCCTTGGTAGCAGCAGAGACTGTCATTGGACAGAGGGTGTTTAGGCAGAGCCTTTCATTCGGTGAAGAGCCTTGCCCAGGGAGTCAAGATTCCCTGGAACCCTCCCCAGTCCTCCAGCAACTCCTTATCTCTACTACCAACTTTCTCCTCAACCAGGCCTTTCCCTGTGGTCTCCTGAGCTCTGGAGGCCGTAGGTCCTTGCCCCCACTTTCAGATTTCAGAAAGCTTCCTGGAACATCTATCCAAAACAGGCAGCTCTGCAATGAATGCAGCTTAGAGAGAAGTTTTGTTTGGCCTGCACTGCTTTAAAATAATGTGAACCAATATTCTGAAAATGTGAGATTGTATGTAGAAAGGACAGCTGTGTGGCAGGCCCTGCGCTAAGTGCTGAGGGTACAGTGAGACCGAATAGAAGCCCGGGCAGACTCATGGCAAACACGTGTGTACGCACACCAGTGACTGTATTTGGATGCTGATAAGGGCCACACAGGGTGATTAATAAGACAGGAAGAAGTGGCTACAGTACACTGGGTGGTCAGAGAGTCTTCAAGTTGAGGAGGAGGCAGACAGGTAAAGGAGAGAGGAAGGCATTTGTTACAAGTAAGAGCTGGTACCAATGGAGAAAGAAAAAGGAGGATATCAATTTCAGGTAAGGGCATGCAATCTGTGGGGCTGGAGCTTTGCATTCAGAGGGAGACCAGTGAGAGAGGAGGACAGATAGACGGGTGAGGTCAGAGGACTGTTGTCATCAAAGTCACAGGCTTTATGGTCAGGGCTAGGAGTGCAAAAGATGGAGGGACTACTCTGGTGCCATAAAGAGGTCATTGTTGTGAATTTCTTGTCATTGTTATCACTGTAACTGTTATATTAAACAAGAATGCCTTTCAGAAGGTGGTCAAAAACCACCTTTCTCTGTGTCTCCTGAATTAGAAGGAAAGTCCCCATGCCTCTCCTGCCACTCGCTCCTGTGTGGCAGAGGCAGACCTAAGCCACTTAAGTCCCTAGCCACAGCCTCAATCCAGGAACTAACAGTGTCCATCCATGATATTAATCAACCTCTCCCTCTCCTCTCAAAGGTAGAGCTGCTGCCCCTCTACCCCTTCCTCAGCTAAAGCCAACCTCAGTGGAAGGGACAGGTGGGGTCAACCAGTAATCTTCTCTGCTGACTGCACCTGCACCTCCTCTGCACTTGCCAGCTGCTCTTTCATAACCCACTTAGGATGGAAAGGAGGAGAGGGAAGGGGAAGCGACATTTCCTACGCAACTAGGCAGCTTTGCATTCTCTGGTTGGGGAAGGTGTTAAAGCTGAGATTGTCCACCGAGGGTGTTTCCATGGGTTCTCTGGGGGCTCCTCTGCTGGGATCCTCTGCTGGAACTCATATGATAGAGATGCCTTTCCTTTTGCTGTCTCCAGTCTCCTTTTAGGCCCTTGTCCCTTAGCCATCCCTTTATTTAGTGCTAGCTGCCCCTTCCAGTAGGTCCTCCCAGCAGAAGTTAAAGCCGTGCCCAGCTGCCCTCCACATCTGGTTCAAGGAAGTACTCACACATTTCTTGGCATGCCTTAAGGTAAATCAGTTACATCATTATCATCATCACTGTCATTGTCACCACCATCATTATCATTGTCATGATTGTCATCATCATCATCATCGTCATCAGTCTAAACCACATTTGTCTAATAGACAAACATTTTCTTAAAAGTCCAGATAGCAAATATCTTAGGACTGGCTGTCCATTACGTCTCTGTCATAACTACTCAGCTCTGCCTTCACAGATCTGCTTACTAATCACAGACACTAAATGAATGATTAAATGAATGAGTGTGGCTGTGCTCCAATAAAACTTTATTTCTAGCCAGGCGTGGTGGCTCATGCCTGTAATCCCAGCACTTTGGGAGGCCAAGCGGGGTGGATCACTAGGTCAGGAGATCAAGACCATCGTGGCCAACATGATGAAACTCCATCTCTAATAAAAAATACAAAAAATTTGCCAGACGTGGTGGCACACACCTGTAGTCCCAGCTACTCAGGAGGCTGAGGCAGGAGAATGCTTGAACCCTGGAGGCAGGGGCTGCAGTGAGCTCAGATTGCACCACTACACTCCAGCCTGGGTGACAGAGTGAGACTCTGTCTCCCAGCATGGTGTTTGAGCATGGTGTTTAAGCTCTGAGGACAGACTGCCTCCTCAAGTGGGTCCCTGACCCTCGTGCAGCCTAAATGGGCGACACCTCCCGTTAGGAGCTGACTGACACCTCACATAGGCGGGTGCCCCTCTGGGATGAAGCTTCCAGAGGAAGGATCAGGCAGCAATATTTACCATTCTGCAATATTTGCTGTTCTGCAGCCTCCACTGGTGATACCCAGGCAAACAGGGTCTGGAGTGGACCTCCAGCAAACTCCAACAGACCTGCAGCTGAGGGACCTGACTGTTAGAAGGAAAACCAACAAACAGAAAGGAATAGCATCAACATCAACAAAAAGGACATCCACACCGAAACCCCATCTGTAGGTCACCAACATCAAAGACCAAAGGTAGATAAAACCACTAAGCTAGGGAGAAACCAGAGGAGAAAAGCTGAAGATTCTAAAAACCAGAGTGCCTCTTCTCCAAAGGATCGCAGTTCCTCACCAGCAACAGAAAAAAGCTAGATGAAGAATGACTTTGACAAGCTGAGAGAAGTAGGCTTCAGAAGGTTGGTAATAACAAACTTCTCCGAGCTGAAAGAGGATGTTTGAACCCATCGCAAGGAAGCTAAAAAAACTTGAAAAAAGATTAGACAACTGGCTAACTAGAATAAACAGTGTAGAGAAGACATTAACAGACCTGATGGAGCTGAAAACCATGGCACGAGAACTACATGACGCATGCACAAGCTTCAATAGCTGATTCAATCAAGTGGAAGAAAGGGTATCAGTGATCAAATTAATGAAATAAAGTGAGAAGAGAAGTATAGAGAAAAAAGAATAAAAAGAAATGAGCAAAGCCTCCAAGAAATATGGGACTATGTGAAAAGACCAAATCTATTTTTGATTGGTGTACCTGAAAGTGACGGGGAGAATGGAACCAAGTAGGAAAAAACTCTTCAGGATATTATCCAAGAGAACTTACCCAACCTAGCAAGGCAGGCCAGCATTCAATCAGGAAATACAGAGAATACCACAAAGATATTCCTAAAGAAGAGCAACCCCAAGACACGTAATTGTCAGATTCACCAAGGTTGAAATGAAGGAAAAAATTTTAAGGGCAGCCAGAGAGAAAAGTCGGGTTACCCTCAAAGGGAAGCCCATCAGACTAACAGCAGATCTCTTGGCAGAACCTCTACAAGCCAGAAGAGAGTGGGGGCCAATATTCAACATTCTTAAGGAAAAGAATTTTCAACCCAGAATTTCATATCCAGTCAAAGTAAGCTTCATAAGTAAAGGATAAATAAAATCCTTTATAGACAAGCAAATGCTGAGAGATTTTGTCACCACCAGGCCTGCCTTACAAGAGCTCCTGAAAGAAGCACTAAACATGGAAAGGAACAACTGGTACCAGCCACTGCAAAAGCATGCTAAATTGTAAGGACCATTGATGCTAGGAAGAAACTGTATCAACTAACAGGCAAAATAACCAGTGAACATCATAATGACAGGATCAAATTCACACATAACAATATTAACCTTAAATGTAAATGGGCTAAATGCCCCAATTAAAAGACATAGACTGGCAAATTGGATAAAGAGTCAAGACCCATCAGTGTGCTGTATTCAGGAGACCCATCTCACATGCAGAGACACACATAGGCTCAAAATAAAGGGATAGAAGAAGATCTACCAAATAAATGGAAAGAAGGAAAAAAAGCAGGGGTTGCAATCCTAGTCTCTGATAAAACAGACTTTAAACCAACAACAATCAAAAGAGACAAAGAAGGCCATTACATAATCGTTAAGGGATCAATTCAACAAGGAGAGCTAACAATCCTAAACACATATATGCACCCAATACAGGAGCACCCAGATTCTAAGCAAGTCCTTAGAGACCTACAAAGAGACTTAGACTCCCACACAATAATAATGGGAGACTTTAACCCCCCACTGTCAATATTAGATCAATGAGACACAAGGTTAACAAGGATATCCAGGACTTGAACTCAGCTCTACGACAAGCAGACCTAATAGACATCTACGTAACTCTCCACCCCAAATCAACAGAATATATATTCTTCTCAGCACCACATCACACTTATTCCAAAATTGACCACATAGTTGGAAGTAAAGCACTCCTCAGCAAATGTAAAAGAACAGAAATCACAACAAAGTGTCTCTCAGACCACAGTGCAATCAAATTAGAACTCAGGATTAAGAAACTCACTCAAAACCACTCAACTACATGGAAACTGAACAACCTGCTCCTGAATGACTACTGGGTACATAACGAAATGAAGGCAGAAATACAGATGTTCTTTGAAACCAATGAGAACAAAGACACAACATATCAGAATCTCTGGGACACATTTAAAGCAGTGTGTACAGAGAAATTTATAGCACTAAATGCCCACAAGAGAAAGCAGGAAAGATCTACAATTGACACCCTAACATCACAATTAAAAGAACTAGAGAAGCAAGAGCAAACAAATTCAAAAGCTAGCAGAAGGCAAGAAATAACTAAGATCAGAGCAGAGCTGAAGGAGATAGAGACACAAAAATCCCTTCAAAAAATCAATGAATCCAGGAGCTGGTTTTTTGAAAAGATCAACAAAATTGATAGACCACTAGCAAGACTAATGAAGAAGAAAAGAGAGAAGAATCAAATAGACACAATAAAAAATGATAAAGGGGATATCACCACCAATCCCACAGAAATACAAACTACCATCAGAGAATACTATAAACACCTCTACACAAATAAACTAGAAAATAAAAAAAAATGGATACATTCCTGGACACGCACACCCTCTAAAGACTAAACCAGGAAGAAATTGAATCTCTGAATAGACCAATAACAGGCTCTGAAATTGAGTAATTAATAGCCTACAAACCAAAAAAAGTCCAGGACCAGACGGATTCACAGCTAAATTCTACCAGAGGTACAAAGAAGAGCTGGTACCATTCTTTCTGAAACTATGCCAATCAATAGAAAAAGAGGGAATCCTCCCTAACTCGTTTTATGAGGCCAGCATCATCCTGATACCAAAGCCTGGCAGAAACACAACAAAAAAAGAGAATTTAGCCCAAAATCCCTGATGAACATCGATGCAAAAATCCTAAATAAAATACTGGCAAACCGAATCCAGCAGCACATCAAAAATCTTATCCAACATGATCAAGTGGGCTTCATCCCTGGGATGCAAGGCTGGTTCAACACATGCAAGTTAATAAACATAATCCATTACATAAACAGAACCATCGACAAAAACCACATGATTATCTCAATAGATGCAGAAAAGGCCTTCAACAAAATTCAACAGCCCTTCATGCTAAAAACTCTCAATAAACTAGGTGTAGATGGAACATATCTCAAAATAATAAGAGCAATTAAGGCAAACCCACAGCCAATATCATACTGAATGGGCAAAAACTGGAAGCATTCCCTTTGAAAACCAGCACAAGACAGGGATGCCCTCTCTCACCACTCCTCTTCAACATAGTGTTGGAAGTTCTGACCAGGGCAATCAGGCAAGAGAAAGAAATAAAGAGTGTTCAATTAGGAAAAGAGGAAGTCAAATTGTCCCTGTTTGCAGATGATATGATTGTATATTTAGAAAATCCCATCATCTCGCCCAAAACCTCCTTAAGCTGATAAGCAACTTCAGCAAAGTCTCAGTACACAAAATCACTGTGGAAAAATCACAAACATTCCTATACACCAATAACAAATGAACAGAGAGCCAAATCATGAGTGAACTCCCATTCACAATTGCTACCAAGACAATAAAATACCTAGGAATCCAACCTACAAGGGATGTGAAGGACTTCTTCAAGAACTACAAACCCCTGCTCAATGAAATAAAAGAGGACACAAACAAATGGAAGAAATTTCCATGCTCATGGATAGGAAGAATCAGTATTGTGAAAATGGCCATACTGCCCAAGGTAATTTAGAGATTCAATGCCATCCCCATCAAGCTACCAATGGCTTTCTTCATAGATTTGGAAAAAACTACTTTAAAGTTCATATTGGAAACAAAAAAGAGCCCACATTGCCAAGTCAATCCGAAGCCAAAAGAACAAAGCTGGAGGCATCACGCTACCTGACTTCAAACTATACTACAAGACTACAGTAACCAAAAAAGCATGGTACTGGTACCAAAACAGAGATATAGACCAATGGAACAGAACAGAGGTCTCAGAAATAACACCACACATCTAAAACCATCTGAACTTTGACAAACCTGACACAAACAAGAAATGGGGAAAGGATTCCCTATTTAATAAATGGTGCTGGGAAAATTGGCTAGTCATATGTAGAAAGCAGAAACTGGATCCCTTCCTTACACCTTACACAAAAATTAATTCAAGATGGATAAAATACTTAAATGTTAGACCTAACATCATAAAAATCCTAGAAGAAAACCTAGGCAATACCATTCAGGAAATAGGCATGGCCAAGGACTTCATGACTAAAACACCAAAAGCAATGGCAACAAAAGCCAAAATAGACAAATGGGATCTAATTAAACTAAAGAGCTTCTGCACAGCAAAAGAAACTACCATCAGAGTGAACAGGCAACCTACAGAATGGTAGAAAATTTTTGCAATCTACCCATCTGACAAAGGGATAATATCCAGAATCTACAAAGAACTTAACTTTACAAGAAAAAAACAACTCCATCAAAAAGTGGGCGGCGACAGAGCAAGACTCTGTCTCAAAAAAAAAAAAAAAAAAAAAAAGTGGGCAAAGGATATGACAGACACTTCTCAAAAGAAGACATTTATACAGCCAACAGATACATGAAAAAATACTCATCATTACTGATCATTAGAGAAATGCAAATCAAAACCACAATGAGATACCATCTCACAGTTAGAATGGTGGTCGTTAAAAAGTCAGGAAACAACAGATGCTGGAGAGGATGTGGAGAAATAGGAACGCTTTTACACTGTTGGTGGGAGTGTAAACTAGTTCAAGCATTGTGGAAGACAATGTGGTGATTCCTCAAGGATCTAGAGCTAGAAATACCATTTGACCCAGCGATCCCATTACTGGGTGTATACTCAAAGGATTATAAATCATGCTACTATAAAGACACATGCACATGTATGTTTATTGCAGCACTATTCACAATAGCAAAGACTTGGAACCAACCCAAATGTCCATCAATGATAGACTGGATTAAGAAAATGTGGCACATATACACCATGGAATATTATGCAGCCATAAAAAAGGATGAGTTCATGTCCTTTGTAGGGACATGGATGAAGCTGGAAACCATCATTCTGAGCAAACTCTCACAATGACAGAAAACCAAACACCACATGTTCTCACTCATAGGTGGGAACTGAACAATGAGGACACTTGGACAGAGGGTGGGGAACATCACACAGTGGGGCTTGTCGTGGGATGGGGGCAGGGGGAGGAATGGTATTAAGAGATATATCAAATGTAAATGACGAGTTAATGGGTGCAGCAAACCAGCATGGCACATGTATATCTATGTAACAAACTTGCACGTTGTGCACATGACCCTAGAACCTAAAGTATAATAATAATAATAAAAACTTTATTTCAAAAAATAGGCAGCCATAGTCTGTGATTCTGCAGACCCCTGATCTAAACAGACTTTGGAAGTAACATTTCCTGATTGCATGAGAATCCAATGAGCAAGCAGCCCTTCACCACAGGACACAAACCTGCCTTGTCATAGACCCTCAGTCTGGGCAAATGTTCACACTTAGGCAGAAGCAGAGAAACTAACAGTGATCCTCATGTGCCCACACTTGGCTTCAGCTATCAGCTTTCTGCCATTCTTAAGACTGTCTTAAAAGAAAAAAAAAATGAATGGCAGTGGTGGAGGCTAGGAGAGAGCCAAGTAGAATGTAAGATTAAAAGGAAAAAAAGAGCATCCAAGAAACATCTTCCCTCTGTTGGAAAAGCTTGTAACTGTCTCTTTAAGTCATTTCAGAAGCTCTGATGGTTTGAGGTCAGGGAACTCCTAGAGCTTCAAACCTCAAGGCAGAGATATTTTCTGACACAGCTGCCTGGCCTTGTCTGGCTTCCTAGAATAGCTGAGGAGAGCTGCCAGGATGAGTCTTCAGTGTAAGTTAAATGACTTCGGTGATTCTTGCTGATGGTGGCATCTTGGGGCCATGGAAAGTTCCAGGGGCAACTGTGAGTTGGGACACCAGACCCACCACCTGTCTGACCTTGGGCAAGGCACTTTGTTTCCTGAGCCCCAGTTTGCACATCAGCGCAATGGGTTAATAGTACCTGCCCCCAGAGGGTGGTTGTGAGGATTGAGATAATGAACATCACGTAACATTTTCTTGGATATTCCGAACTCCGAGGAGTATAAACGTGAGGCTGTTGTTTTTCTCCCACGCCTGCGTTCAGCTGTGTGTGGTTACAACTTGGTTTTCCATCCTTTGTCTCCATCTCTGGCAGATGATGAATATTACGAGTTCCTTTTCCCTGGATACAACCCAGCTCGTTTTCTTTTGATTTCTCTCCCTTGCAAAGCCACTAATGCCCTCATTTATTCATCGCATAAACGCACACTGGCATCTGTTCCATGCCATGGGTACAGTGATGAGGCAGACAGGTTCCCTGCCATCCGAAGCTCGGGCCGAGAAGGTGGCTGCACAAGGCCAACTGACCGGGGCCCTTGGATGGACAAGATTTGCCTATCCTTATGGGTTTACTAAGAAGGGTGGAATTGGCACCACAAAGCCACCTCAATCCTATCCCATACCTGCCCTACTAGCTAAGCGGAAGACAGGAAGGCAAGGAAGAGAAAATCTTGGGGACTTGGAGTCATTCATCTGCTAAATGCAGACTGCAGGGGCTCTATCCCTCTTCTCCTCCAGGCCCCACACATGTGTCCCTGTGAGAGCCACTCCAGCACCTTCCACACTGAGGCCATCAAAGCCTCATTAAGTGTTGGCCAGAAACTCTGGCAGTGACAGCCAAAAGATTGAAAAGGACAAGAGCGTTCGGCAAGCAGAGTCATTTCTCCTCTTCCCTCTTCCTCCTCTTTCTTGTCCCCAGAAGAGGGGGCAGGCTGGAAGTGTCTCCAAAACAGGTGGCTGCCGCTCCTTGTCGTACAATGTAAGGGAGGGCAAGAAGGAATAAAAGAGTAGCCTGCACCCTCTTCCCCCTCCAAGTCCCCTGAGCCTCCAGCCTGGCAGTTGAAAAGGAAAAGCCGGGGGGAAAGGGAGGAAACGGAACTTATATCAGAGACGAGTTTGTACTTCCACCCAGGTGAGACTGGACTTTGCAGATGGCGTCCCACATAGGCCTCACCACAAACCTTCGTATGAGTCAGGACTCATGGTGGCTAGTTAAGGAAACCTAATTCAAATGAGAGTAAACAGAAAGAGGACTGATTACTCTCATAGTTGAAGAAGAAGAAGCAGTTAGCTCTTGAAGGGGAGGCTGCAGGAGCCAACGCTCCAGGAATTAATACCTCCAGCTTATTTCTCGCTCTCTCTCTCTGCCACCCTGGACTCCCAACTCTCATCTCTCCCTCTGCGTCTCATTGCATAATTATTTTATATTATTTGCTTGTTTTCCCAACAGCACTGGGCAGCTACTTAAATGTCTATATTATTAATAGTTTCCTTTTTTTTTTTTTTTTTTTTTTTTTTGAGATGGAGTCTCCCTCTGTTGCCCAGGCAGGAGTGAGGTGGCACCATCTTGGCTCACTGCAACCTCCGCCTCCTGGGTTCAAGTGATTCTCCTGCCTCAGCCTCCTGAGTAGCTGGGATTACAGGTGCGCACCACCACACCCGGCTAATTTTTTTATTTTTAGTAGAGACAGGATGTCACCATGTTGGTCAGGCTGGTCTCAAACTCCTGGCCTCGTGATCTGCCCACCTCGGCCTCCCAAAGTGCTGGGATTACAGGCGTGAGCCACCACGCCCGGCCGATTATTGCCATAACAAGGTCTCACAAATTTGGTGGCTTACAGTAATTTAAATTTCTTCTCTTAAAGTTCTGGAGGTCAGAAGTCCAACATGGCCTCACTGGGTGAAGGTCAAGATGTGGGCATGACTGTGTTCCTCTGGAGGCTCTAGGGGAGCATCTGGTTCCCTGCCTTTTCTCGCTTCTAGGGCTCCCCTGTATTCCTCGGCTGCTGCCTCTGTCCTCCATCTTCAAAGGCAGCAACAGCCAGTTGAGTCTTCACATCGTATCACATAAGACCACTCTGACACAAACTCCTCTTCTACATCCCTTTTCCACCTTGAAGGACCCTTGTAGTGTCATTGGGCTCACTCACACACATCATAAAGAACAGTCTCCTTATTTTAAGGTCAGCTGATTAGTTACCTTAATTCCATCTGCAACCTTCATTCCACTTTGCCATGTAAGGTAATATATTCATCTGTTCCAACGATAAGAATGTGGAAATCTTTAAGGCCTGATTCTGCCTGCTGTAATGTCTCCCAGGCCTCTCACAATTGACAAGTTCATACCTGACCCCTGCTCTTCCCCCCGCAAAACTGCTCCGCCTGCAGCCTCGGCAGTCTTACCAGAGGGCAAGTTCAGCCTTCTGGATGTGCAAGTCACAAACTCTCAGCTCCCCCCTCTTTCTCACATCCTGTCTCCAATTAGTCAGTGAATCCTGCTGGCTCCACCATCAGCGTCTCACCAGAACCTTCTCACTTACCAGCCCGAACAGTGGCCACCCTCTTACCCCATGCCTGCCAGAGCCTCTCCTCAGGTCTCCCTGACTCTACTCTGACACCTGCAGCCCATTCCCAACAGAGCAGAGAAAGGGGCCCCTTTAAAGCCTACATGAGATCACATCCCTCTCCACAGGTTGCCTCATATGATTCCTGCACTTACTGAGAGGAAGCTGTGTTAACTGCATTTCCAGCTTCTGTGCACTTGAGGCTTTTCATGTTTAACCTACACATCTATGCCAGGGACGCCTGGTTCTGGACAACCCAACAATATACCTGAGTCACCTCGCCTTGGCCTCCAGCCTCCCTCATTGCCTGCCACCCCCACCCCTCCCCTAGGGAGGAGCCCTGCTCCCGAGGACTCACCTTTCAAAATACAAACCAAATCAATCTGGAGTTCACAGCCCCAAATGCCTTCTTTATCAGGCACTCACATTCTGTCCACTGTGCATCTGCCCTAATCACCCAGGGCAGGTACCAGACAACTAAGATTGCCCCAGTGCCCCAGAGCCCATGGAAATTACTCAAACTGGCCAATCCTGAACTTGCTTGCCCTGCCTCCCCCATTCCATCCCACAGTGACCACAATAAAGGTTCCTGCCACAGGCCCCCTCTCCCTCTGCCCTGTGACCAACCCTGGTCTGCTTCCCCTTGCAAACCCCTGTGGCACAGCATGCTTGCTCCTTTTGGGAACTGTGAATAATAAAATATCTTTTCAATGGTATTTATTTCCTGATCTGCTGACTTCACTATACCTCAAATTTTCTACTAATACATTCTATTTTAGAACATAACTAGGAATCAGCAAGGTGAAGATTAAAGTGCAACTTTATCACTGATTAAAGCTATGCTAGGTGGGGCTTAGATGTGACAAAAAGTTTGTTAAAACTCCCCTGAATTGAATGTCAGTGTCCCCCTCTGAAGGGCAGAGTTCCGCTAAGATGGCCAAGCAAGCCGACCAGTATACTATCTTTCCGTAGACAGGCAAATGTAAAGGAGAGAAAAGAAAAAAAAGATATGGTTCAGCATCATCTCTCCAACTTCCCACCGGGAAGAGGAAGTAAGGGGTGTGGAGAGGGGCCACGAATGCTCACAGAAATTCTCTCCCAGGGAAACAATACAAGTGGGGAATAAATGTTCCTTCTTCATTCTTACTGATGCTTTGGCATGAAGGGACTTGTTTTCATGGCCCACAGAGAAGCATATTTCTGTACCTAGATCTGTCTGGGGAGGGGGAATGGATATAGACCATGGAGGCATGGGTACTAGGGGGTGCTGTGGAGAGCTGAGCCTTTGTAATATATGCCAAGGTGTGGGAGGCATTTCTGGCATGGCTTAACTGATCCCCATTTCCTGGTATCACCCCATTGTGTAATCTTCCCCCACTGAGTGCAGGCTGGACCTAATGACTTGCTTCTAATGAAATGAACATAACAAAAGTGTTGGACTATCATTCCCAAGACAAGCTTACAGAAGATGGTAATGTTGTCTCCCTCTCGTCCCTTATGCTTGGCCTGATGAAGCAGGTGTCATGTAGGAAGAGGCCCACATGTCAAGGAACTGAGAGTGGCCTCCAGTCAATAGCCAGTGAGAAACTGAGGCCCTCAGTCCAACAGCCTAAGTGAAATTGAATGCTGTCAACAAGCACATGAGGGAGCTTGGAAGCAGATCCCTCCCCAAGTGAACCTTGAGATGTGACAACCCTGGACAACACTTTCAGTGCAGCCTGTGAACAACCCTGAAACAGAGGGCTCAGCTAAGCCATGCCCAGGTTCCTGACCCCTAGAAACCGAGATGATAAATATTTTCAAGTGACTGTTTTGGAGTCATTTGTTGTGCAGCAATGGCTAACTAATACATAATTCCTTAGCACAATGCATGGCATATAAATGCTCAAAACAGATGCTGTTTTGTTATATCTGACTCCAAGATCACTTTCCCAGCTATCCCTCAAGAGTGGCTGCTTTATTTCCAAGATTAAACACATTTTCCAAATATTAATATTTTACTTTCTGTGGTTCTCAGCTGTCTGTCTCTGAGTCTCAAAATATTTAGGACAGAGGGTGAAGAAACGTTCTTCTTCCCTTTAGATTGAAAGGCATCAAGAGACCAAAACTTAATGGGTTATTTTCCCCCTTGCTGTGATTTTGCCGGTCCTGAATTTCCTCCTCACTCCCTGAATTTAGTTGCCACCCAGATTCAGCCCAAGCTAAATGGCTCTAAAGTGGTGCCAGATAAAAACAGCACGGCCCACATAGAAACAAGCCTCCCATCCCCACAGTTGCCATAGAAATAAGGGAAAAGGTGACTAATAAACAGCCTTGGCTGGATCTTGGTAAAATGGACCCCGTAATGATGTCTGTGAGATTGCTCTCATACAAAACCTCTGGAGCTTTATTCAGATGAATAGTTCCAAGAAAACTAGCTCCACTGGGCTCCCAGAAAGGTCACGGATAAACTCTATAAGACAAATCATGCTCTAAAGGTATCTGAGTGGTTCTTTTTACGTCTAGTCATAATTTTCCTTGAGGAGCCACCCATTCTGCCCTAGGCTGTATCACCGATTCCAGATAGGCACATTCCCCAAGTCAGCATGTGAAGTTTCATTCTGGAATCAACAGTCACTTCTTGATTTGTTCTTCCTTTTTTTACATTCTTTCTTGTTTGTTTTGGTATAAATGTAGATTTCTTTCTTTTTTGAAAGTTCATTTCAGTGGGTCTCCTTGTTGGGACTTTCACATTATATCCCTGTTTTGTCTCCCAGCAAAGGTAGTTTCTTTCATTCTTCTCCATTCAGCCTTCTTCATGGGAAGGGTGACTGACACATAAGAAAAGCTGCCAGATTGATAGACTACTGGAAAGGGGATTCAGTTCCCACTTGACAGCATGAATTCACCTTGGAAAATTGCTTGTTAAGGGCATGGAAAGGAAGATGGAGACAAAACTTTTGGCATTTTCTCCATTTGGTTATTGATTTGCACGACCTCATTCTTCTTAATAAAATGGGTGGGGCGTGCAGACTACTGACTCTCCTTGTTTCTGTCTCTTAGAGATTCCAGGGAGGTGTTGTACTTCCTTGGGAATTGTTGAAATGGGACAGCCTGTCCATGAGCATTCCCTGGGAGAATAAGAGGGAGAGAGGAGGAAAGGTCCCACACAAATAAAACTGCTAGATTATGGATCAAAAGAATTAACATTGTTGCTATTATTGAAATATTCACCCTACCCAAGGCAATCTACAAATTCAATATGATTTCTATAAAAATCCTAATGACATTTTTCACAGCAATAGAAAAAACAATCCTAAAATTCGTATGGTCTTCCAAAAGCCCTGGAATACCCAAAACAATCTTGAGAAAGAAGAACAAATTTAGAAGCATCATACTTCCTGATTTCCAATTATATAGAAATCAAAACAGCATGGTAGTGGCATAAAAAGTCACATAGACCAATGGAACAGTCTAGAGAACCCAGAAATAACCCAAACATATAGAATTTTTGACAAAGGCATCAAGAATACACATGGGGAAATGATAGTTTAATAAATTATGTTAGGAAAACTGGATATCCACCTGCAGAAAAATTAAATTGGACCCTTATCTCACACCATATACAAAAATCAACTCAAAATGAATTAAAGACCTAAACCTAGGACTTAAAAGTATAAAACTACTAGAAGAAAACATAGGGGAAAAGCTTTTTGCCATTTATCCTGGCAATGATTTTTAAAGATATGGCTCCAAAAACACAGACAATAGAAAAAAACTAGACAAATGGGATTAAATCAAATTAAAAAGATTCTGCACAGCAAAGGAAACAATCAGCAAAATGAAAAGACATACAGAATGGAAGAAAATATTTGCAAGCCATATTATTGATAAGGGGCTAATATCCAAAACATTTAAGGATCTCAACTAAATAGCAAGAAAATAACCCAGTTAAAATAGGGCAAATGACCTGAATAGACATTTTTCCAAAGAAAACATACATATGGCCAACAAAAGACATGAAGAAAAATGCTCACACCTGTAATCTCAGCACTTCGAGAGGCCTAGGTGAGAAGATTGCTTGAGCCAAGGAGTTTGAGACCAGCAACATAGGGAGACTCTGTCTCTACAGAATTTATATATATATATAAATTATAAACTATATATATAATTTAACAGATGGCAACTAAATATGACATATATAGTTTTGTTCAACTTCACTAATCATCAAGAAAAAACAAATCAAAACCACAATGAGATATCATCTCACACCTGTTACAATGGCTATTATTAAAAAGAGAAAATATAAGTGTTGGTGCAGAAAAGGAAATCTTTGTACATTGATGGTAGAAATATAAATTGGTACAGCCATTATGGAAAATAGTATAGAGGGTCCTCAAAAAACTAAAACATGTCATTCTCCCTGTGTGTATGTCCCCAATTTTGTCTTTTTATAAAGATATTAGTGATATTAAAATAGGACCCACCCTAAAAAATAATGTCTCTTTAACTTATCTCTGTAAAGACCCTATCTCCAAACCATGTTACATTCTGAGGTGCTGGGGGTTAAAACTTCAATGTATGAATTTGGGGAGGACACATAATTCAAACTCTAACAGTCCTATGATCCAGTTTGACTAATTCTGCATATGAAACGATCCAAATTTCAACAAAGAAAAAGGTTGAAAACATGTGCGCATGTCTCTGGTGGTCTTTATGCAAACATTCTGAAGGCAAATCCCTGTCTTAGGCAATGATGGGCAATTGTATATTCCCAGATTCAATGGCAGGTGTATAGTCTTACCCATATAAGTCTGTGTAGTCTGTGACAGTCTTACCCATATAAGACCCTGACCACAAGTATGGCTGCTTTGCAAGCTTATTTGGGAGGCCAGAATGCCAACTTTCACGTATGGAGTTATTGTTGCACAAATGATTACAACCTGGCTCTTCGAAGTTTAAGTAATTAACACCTTTGGTGATTGTCTCCGAAGGGATATCAGCTTGACTGAACATGATGGATTTTTAATTAACTCTTACTGTTGGCAACATGGGATTTCCCCATTAGTGTGGGCTTACAGAGAGGTGTTCCATTATGTTGCTAAATATGCTGTCACCTTGCTGAACTATGGTGAATCCACACTTTCGCCCTGCCATGTAGAAAATGAGAGTAAGTCCAGATGGCTTGCAGGAGTGATGCCAATGCAGATGAGCTTGTCCCGTGGACCAACAGGGTCAGGGAGTATATGGTACCACCCAGCTAAACTACTGTCATTTCCTGGGTAGAAATTACAGTGGGACTCCAGAGATAGGCCAGTGTGGAGGGAAGGAAAACATATTTGGTGTATGGAGGTAAAGAACAGACCCAATTATAATAGTAGTGAAAAATATAATATTAGCTATCTTTCACAAAAGGAAAAACTCAACCTCAGAGATGTTAAGAGGTTCGCTGGAAGTCACATGCCTTTAAGCAACTGGGCCTGAATTTAAACTTTAGTTTGATGCCCCATAGTTCTTTTTACCGTATAGTACAAGTCCAGCCCTGGAGTGGCCATTTGTTCTGTCCCCTGGTTTTTCTTTTGAGAATCACCATTCCTTCACTCTTGAATCATTGGCTCAAGTGTGGCTGACCTCACCTCTTTCACTATAGGGTTGGACACATGACATTGCCTGTTCAATCAGAGTCATGATAGTTATTTCAGAGGAGGTCATGTGACTCATCCAGGCCAATGCAATCTGGCAGAGGGGCTCTCTTCCCATGCTAAATTTGGAGCTGCTAGTGGCCATCCTCACTTAGGCTTGGGTGAGCAAGCCTGTCTAGAAATGGATTATGAAAGAAAATAGTCATGGCTAAAGTCGGAGTTACCCCTGGACTTTTCAGTTAATTGAGCCAATACATTTTCTTTTTTTGCTTAAGTTTGTTTAACGTTTTTGATATTTGTGTTCAAAAGAAAGAGTTGAGATTAATTCAAGTCTTTATAGCTTATGTCCTTCAATGCATGTGATTGAATGGTACCAGAGGGATCAATCTGATAAAAAGGGACCATGAAGTGTAGGCAATGATGACACTGAAGGTGGCATTGCTGGTTGTGTGGTCTCTTGGGGCCTGTCCTGTGGTTGGCACAAGCTGACAAGTGAACTGGGCTTGTAATGAGTAGGGAGGTACAAAATGGACCCCAGCCTCACTTTACCTGGTGTGTCTGATTTCATGAACAGGGTTAAAACAGGATTGTGGTTCTAATAGTTACATCAGGCAGTTCCATATCACTTTATGCCTTACTCTAGAATTCTAGAAAACTTTCAATCGACATGTTTTAAAAACTCCTGGAATATTATTTAATGCAGGGGTTTAACAGTACCTGTTCCAATAGCCTTAAAGATTTTTTTTAAAAAACTGGAAAATATTAACATGCAAGTGGAGCCCATTTACATTTATTAACACAATTAATATGTTTGATCTCAGTTCTAATTATTTATTTATAAGATACATATATTAAAAGTTTTCTATGTATGATCTCTGTTCTTTTTAAATTACCTTTGTATTTCATTTGTTATGTAAGAAGGTTTGTATCTGTGTTTTAGTGATTACCTTTACATTATTATCTTTACGTAATGCGTAGAGTCATTTTCCTTTAGACAATATCTGCTGGCTCTCTACTTTGAGGGACAATATTAGATTGCAATCTTTCCTTCTTTCCTCTCCTCACTTCTTCACCACCCAATAGAAAAATGTTGATTTCTTCTGTTCTTAACTAGACTTAACCTTCAGTTATTTGGTTTGTCCACTTTACATGACAATCTTTGATTCTCATCTATCAACTTTAGGGCACACAATTAGCTTATTTCATTCTCCCTCCCTCTTAACCTCCTTTCTCTCATTTTTAAAGTCATGGTTTTTTTCTATTATATGAACATATTTATCATACACATGCTATTCCTCTCCCTTCCTCCACTTGGCTCTTTTCATTTTAACACTTCAGGTCAATATATTCAGTGTTTCTCATCAATCATTTGCCAACATTGATTGACTACTTTGCTGTCTTGTAGATTCTTTACGAAGAATCCAAGGGTACAATTGTTCTTGAGTTTGTGCATATTGAAAACTATTTTTCTTTAGCCTTGATACTTAAAGAACAGCTTGGTTGCATTCACAGTTCTCCACTCACTCTTTCTCTCCTCACTTATCTTATAGATCTTATGACTGTTACTCCTTGGATTTCTTGCCATAAAGTCTGCTCTTAAGAAAACTAATGCCAACCTGATTTTTCTAATTTTGAAAGACGCTTTGGTTTTTCTCTTTCTTCCTCCCCTTCCTCCTTCCCCTCTTTCTCCTCCTCCTCCTCTTCTTCTTCTTCCTCCTCTACTAGGATATGTTTTGGGTTTAGCCTCTCTGAATTAAATTTTTGAATATTAGTTATGCTTCAGTGTTTCACTTTTCTTCTGGAATTCCAATTATTTATATGTTGAATCTTCTTCGTGTGTCTTCTATATCTGTAACTTTCTCTATAATCTTTTATCTATATTTATTTTTTAACTTCTCAGCATTTCTCATTTCTATATTCTAAGTCCCTTCAGAATTTTTTGTCATATTTATTCTTCTTATGGTAATTTAGTCTTTGACTCTGAAATAATTTTGTCCTTCTGTTTCATTTGTTTAAAAAATTGCCCGTTTCCATTTGACATCTTTCAGTGGGTCTGTTGTAGTTCTGTTCTGTGCTGTCCTTACGTGGCTGCAATTGCTTACAGAATTATTTTAAACAGGCTAGAATATTATGCTGCAGCTTTCCTCTGCTTCTTCATGAGATTTTTCTGGTGTTTTTTTTCTTTGTCTGTGGAAAATCTTTTATTCTCGTTTTCTGTCATTTTTCTTATAACATTTTGAAGTTTTATGTGTTTATTTTGATATTTGAGTGTGTTGGATTTTCCTGAACTGGTTAACATTGGTTTCTATGGCAAGAGTGGTAGAGAAAGAGGCATTTAGGTGGCTTTTCCAGTTTCTCAATTCCAAGGTTCCTTCTCCTGATTCATAGTGAAAGGGCAGTTTCTTTAATATATGGCACCCCTGTGTTGAGAACTAGCTTCTGAATTTTTCATTCTCTTTTGTACAGAAATAGAGTGACCAACCTTCTTAAGTTGTCCAGGATTAAGGGCTTTCCCAAGATGTGAGACCTTCAATATGAACATTGAGAAAGTCCCAGGCAAAATGAGATGAGTTCCTCAAAAAATTAAATAGAGTTATAATACCCAGGAATTCTATTCCTAGATATATGCCCAAGAAAATTGAAAACATATGTCCACACAGAAACTTGTACGCAAATGTTCCTAGCAGCATTATTCAAAAGTCAAAAGTGGAATCAACCCAAATGTCCATCAACTGACAAATGAATAAACAAAATGTAGTATGTCCTTACAGTGGAATATTATTCACCATAAAAAGGAATGAAGTATTGATATATGGTACAACATGTATGAACTTGAAAAATACCATTTGAAGTGAAAGAAACTAGACACAAAGGACAAAGAAGTCTCAATTTGCCTAGGATTTCCCAATGTTCATATTGAAAGCCCTGCACCTTGGGAAAGCTTCCAGTAAGCTCATCCACCTTAGACTCAGAGGGCTCTTCTGCCCTCCACTTTCCTTCCTTTATTAGGACTCTGGCATCTAGGAACTCCAGCATCCTCAAGGTGCTTTCTTCTCTTTTCCCCCATGCTAGTGCGTTCCTAAGTCTGTCCCTTTAGTCTTGCGTAATTTCCATGCCTCTCCCTTTTGCTCACCCACCACATTTCAAACTTGATCTCAGTTACTCCCACCGAGGGAGGGTCTCTTTCCTCCTGGGTAAACCTTGGTGACATATTCTTTATATTATATGTTCGTTATATTCATGACCCCTATGGTTCTCCTTGCACTGGTCTGGGTTAGCCTCCAGCTTTTATCATTCAAATGTCTGTTTCTTGTCTCATGTATAAATTGGAGTTTGCAATCTTCTCCTCCTCTTAGCCAAGCTGCAGTCATATTTGAAGACTAATGATGTTTTATTTTCTCTTCTGGTTGGTTTCTGGAATTTTAGGAGATGTGGGAAGATAGAAATCCAGAGTGGTCTATCCAAGAAGGATGCAATTCTATGCATCCTTCAAATTCAGCTCAAATGTCATCCTTCTTTATGAAGCTTCTCCAATCCCTTCCCCTCATCACCACCAACTGATTCTGCTGTGTTACTGCATCTCCCCTGCCTATCCCCCAGGAACCCAAATGCCCAGAAAGATGGAAAATTTTATCAGACTGTTGATGGATCTCACACTCCGATGCCACGGTGGACATTGCTGTTGAGATTTGAAGAGCCCAAGCATCCTACCCAGCCAGTCAATCTGGCAATTACTCTCAGGTGGCAGACTCAGGAAGAACTATTCACCAGGCATCTTAGCATTGCCAGAAAGTGTATTAAGTACTTTCATGCCTCCATGCCTTTGCTTATGCTGTTATTTCTGCCTCAAGTATCCTTTGCCTACTTTGTCATCTGGAAAAATTCTATGCATCCTTCAAATTCAGCTCAAATGTCATCGTTCTTTATGAAGCTTCTCCAATCCCTTCCCCTCATCACCACCAACTGATTCTGCTGTGTTACTGCATCTCCCCTTCTGCTGTGTTACAGCATCACTTGGCTGAAATCCTCATGTTGTAATGCTTATTCTGTGGGAGGCGCCGTACACTCTCTCCCCTCATGGACCCTGAGTTTTTCCAGGTCAAGTAACATGCCTGGTTCTTCTTTGTGTCCTAAGCATCCAGCATGGTGCTCGACGTAGAGTAGGTGTTATCAAACCTTTATTGCATGAATGATGAGTACAATATCTTAAGTCAGGTTTGTGTCTAAGACAGCTCGGTGGTGTAGACAGCATTCACACAGGGCTTCTCTCATCATTCACAAAGGCACAGCTGACATTGCAGACTCAGGCCTCTAGTTAGGAAGCACGGGGCTCTTTTATTCTGCTTCATTATTTTTTTTTTAAAGAAAACAATATGATGCATCCTTAGTGCTCCCCAAAGCACACCAATCAGCATACTAATCACCCTGAAGTGTCATCTGAATCTTTCAATTTCATAAATTTGCATATTTTCCAAACAGTCCGTAGTTCCCCTCCCCCCTTTTATTAGCTATTCTTGGAAGAGCTGCACTCCCTCCATATTGCTCAAACTGACTTGATTTTTATTTCCCTTTGTAAAGACAGATTTGTGAGATGATGAATTAGTCATTGCCAATTTCATGCGTTTACGCTCTGTGCGTTTACACCTTATATTTATTCTGCCCCATTCTCCCCTTCGGGCTCCAGATGGTGTGGCAATACAGCCTTGGGTGTGGAAGGCGGAAAACTCATTCTCTCTCCCTCCCTCCTCCCACAGTCTCAGCTCCAGCATGACCGTGCCAGGTTTGAATGGCACATCACCCTCTGGCAAACATGGCTTTTTTTCTGCAGATTTCACTGGCACTTAGGAACCGGGAAATGCTAGCGAGACAATGGGAGCCGTCAGATACAGGCTCTTGTTGCTCCCTCCACTGTCCCCCTCCCAGATGAAACCACAGTGGGACCATATTTTGATATAGTCGCAGATACGTTTTTTTTTTCTAAAGCCTTCATTTATTCAGGCAGTGGGCTGCAAGCGTCTCAAGAGAAGATTGACACAATGGAACTATGAAACAAAAGAGTCAAATATTTAGGTTTTCAAAAGCCAAAAGTCCTGGTGACAGATGAAAATGATTTGGAAGAACATGTGATCAGGCCAAATCCGCTTTTTCTTGCCCTTTTATGCCTGAAATAGGCTTCAGGATAAATACATCAGACAAGGAAGAGTACAGGTAGAAGAAGCGCGTCAGAGACAAAGATGTTTGTGATCTGTGAGAGGTGCACCATATCCTTCCCCATCCCCCAGAGCTAGAGCCAGAGGGCAGAGCAGACCACAGGCATGGAAATCCTGGGAGATTATTGGGAATATCTGAGCGTGGACAAGATCTGTTCCTTGCATTCTGTATGGGGCCAGGGAGGTGGCAGTTTTGTGTGGCTGCTAGCCCCCAGGTTCAGTTGAGGAGAAATGGTGACATGTCACATCTATACAAAGACCAGAGATAAACAGTCAGAATCTGCAATTAGAAATTTTCCTATTCATTCCCATGAGATGGAGGCAGGAGCAGCTAATGGGGGTTGGGCCTGGTGAGAGTGGGAGTCAGGAGTCAAGGAAGACATCACCGATATGGCAAAGGTGTATGACCGAGGATGATTTCGAGTGGTGGACTCTCAGCAAACATCAGCCAGGACACAGCACAGCCCACAAACAGATGACCTGCTCTCCGCAATGCCATGGCCCTACATTAGCTCCAAGAACACAGACATGGTAGGGGCCAGGGGAGCAAGGAAGCCCCTGACTTAGCCGAAGAGACCCTAAATTGATTGAGATGATCTGGAATCAGCTGAGATGATCCAGAATGAACTGCAGACTAGAGGCTGGAGGTAGCCATTAAGGCTAATTATAGGACAAATAGGAAAGGTTTATTTCTTGCACATCCATGTTTGGGTTTGCAACTTACAAACTCTCTATGCATTACCAAGCAAAAGTACATGGGTTGACTTCAACGTTTCTGTGAATCCTAGACTCGTAGAGGGAAACATAGAGATCATTCAGGGCAAACATATATTTTAGGGATTTGGTCACTTTAAACAGTGATCCTGCCAGTACCCCACTGCCACTAAGAAGAGGAACTGAATCTTCTTAACCTGCGAGCTTTCTAACACCTCCAAAAGTCATCGACTGTATCAGAAAAGCTGGTCATATTTCTCAACACAGGTGTCCACACAAAAACATTTTACAGGGGTGTTTTAAAGTGTCTGTGGGGTTTGTGTGTGTGTGTGTGTGTGTGTGTGTGAGTTTTTGCGGAAAATGAAGGGTAGAATGGCCTCTGGGAGCAGAAGGTCTTCAGCTTGTTTAGATGGTGGAGTTTCTGCAGGTCGTGGGCTCCTCACTATGAAGACGGGACAGCTGGACTAAGAATGATATTGGCAGGAATATGACCACTTATTTAAAGCTGTTAGTAAGGCTTAAATATAGTTACATTTTCAGGCTGTGAAACATAATGAATTATAAAAAGAATGGTCAAATTAAGCCCAATTGTCTCTTCCCAAGTTTTCTCATTAATTTTCATTTGCTCTCTTTGCATCCCATATGTCATCTATGCACAAGGCCAGTGGAAACTGGCATGGAAGGGACAGAGAAAGTGTATGGGAAAAGTGCCAGCCACTGTTTTCACTTGTTCTGCAAAATGGAGGTGGGGTAAGGAGGGAAAACTAGATTATTTGATTTTAGAAGCAATTTTCTTTAATTTGGTAAATGCTCATTGGGCACAAACTCAAAGCCAAGAACTCCAGCTGGCACTGAGGAACTAAGACAATAAGGGTGTCTCCATCCTGAGGACCTGCAGGGCTATGGTGGCAATGACTCGAGGGCCAGACGGTCTGGCCTGTCTGGAGACCCTATGGGGTGGACAAAGATACTGGAAACAGAGGGAGAGCAGTGCTAGCACCCAAGGAGGCCAGGGAGAGTCATGGATGAAACATCATTTGTCAATCACCATTTCTACCACTTAGGCAGAGGGAGGACTCCTTTACTGTATAGGCATAAATAAAATCCTGGGTCTTGGCCATTCTAAACAAGGTCTAGATAGCATATGATCATACCACTTTGGTACGGTCTCAACTCCTAGAGGGAGGAAAGTTAGAATAATTGCGTTGGCCCACAGTAGATTACCAGCCAAGCTAGACTCCTACCTACCTTCCTGAAAGCCCTTTCAAAAGGCAGCTTCTTGCTGAGGCAGCACACGGGAAGGGACAGAGGAGGCATCTCACATGGTTGTCATAACCGCAGGCTTTCCCATTCCGATGCAGGCTGGGAAGACTTCCCAGTGGTGGTGCAGGTCTCCCTGGATTCAACTCAGGTTGCTCCTATCACCAGAGCCCCTGGTATTGGGAATGGTGGGGATGATGTGGAGATCAGTTTGCAAGGAAGCTGAAGTGTGAGCCTCTCATCACAAATGAGTATGGAGAAGGAGAGCAATTTGTTCACTGTTTCTGAGCTCAATAATAGGACACAGAAAAAGAAGGGTGACTTCAGCAGCCACAAACTAAAGAGTCTGTGAAGAGGTCAGTGCTACAACTCACACTTTCCTCCTGCCTGAAAAAGTTCCCACAACATTTGTTTTTGGTGGTGGTGGCGTTTTGAGACGGAGTCTCTCTCTGTCTCCCGGGCTGCAGTACAATGGTGTGATCTTGGCTCACTGCAACCTCCACCTCCTGGGTTCAAGTGATTCTCCTGCCTCAGCCTCCTGAGTAGCTGGGATTACAGGCGCGTGCCGCCATGCCCAGCTAATTTTTGTATTTTCAGTAGAGACAGAATTTCACCATGTTGGCCAGGCTAGTCCCGAACTCCTGACCTCAAATGATCAGCTTGCCTCAGTCTCCCAAAGTGCTGGCATTACAAGTGTGAGCCACCGCACCCACCCTCCACAACCCTGATTCTTGAGGATGGACTATCAGAGACACTGGCTGCTCTTTCTCTAATGAGTGAAAGCTCAGCACTACTAAGGCAGCTTATGCAGAATCTCTTCCTCTATTATAACCAGAGTGCCTGAGACTCGTCATTTCACCACTCTGAGCCTCCATTTTCTTTTCTGTGAAATGGGTGTGTTAAGCAGGGTTCAGTTGTAGAAAACAGAATCTACTTGAGCACAAATGGTTAGAGTACCTTTAAGTGGGTTGAAGAAATGAATTCTAGAGTAGATTTTCAAAATACCTGTGGAACTGGCCTGCTCAGGAAGCTGCTGCCTCTGCCCAGGGAGGAAAGGATAGAATCTCGAAGCTCTTTTCCAGGCTGGGATCCCACGACACTCCAGCTCCAGAATCATGTTGCCTTGGCCATGATGCACATCTGCAAGATGATGCCCTTGACCCCATGTAGCTTGGGTGTACATGCTAGAACCATTACTACAGCTGCCACAGAAAAGCCAAACACCCCCACCTTGCAGCCTCCAGGCAAAAGCTCACAAGTGGCCAAGTGCAGTCCCTGCTCCTGGTGTGCCATGTCTGATCTCAAATCCTGTTGCTTCTTGGCCAAAGGCAATCACATTGGGAATGGTAAATTGCCTATTGGAGATTGTCTATTTTAGGGCCCATCCTCTGTAGGTGGATGAGAGGGAAATGGGAATGGATGTTGGGAAACAAACCCACAGTTCTACCACCAGACTGCTTCTCACAGAGCCATGTAGGTAATTCAGGGGGATGATGAGGAGTGTGCCTGGAATGCTATAGGTTCATAGCCAGCAGCAGGCCCCCTCTATTTCCCCTGTGAAGAATCCCATCAGATTTGTTCTGGAGGTGATCAGGGATGCCTTGACCTATGGTGTGAGTGACTCAATGAAAAGGTGAAAGAGGTTCTGTTCAGGTAATAAACAACCATTACAAAGTCTTGCATTTTGTTTATTTATTTTATTGTGAAGATAGTAGCCCCTCAGTTCTGGCAAAGAAAATCAAATGTAAAATAGAGCTGCAGGCCAAGTACAGTAACAGCCCTGAGAGGTGATAAGAGATGGGAGAGAGAAGAGAAAGGAGAGAGAAAAGAGGAGAGAGAGACAGACCTGCAATGTTAGCAAGCAAAATACCCCAAAGAGAGTTTCATAAAAACAAGTTATACGGGACATAAGTTCTCTATACCTTAACTCACATTTTACCATTTTGTCCTTACTTCAATTAAGAAATATTGGTTGAACTCCTACCAGAACTGGGCACTGTGCAAGACTCAGTAGACGCAGTGGTGATGGAGCCACAACTATTGTTGACAGTGTCAGCTATCTCTTCCCCATGCCTGCAATTGGTAAACCTGGTTGGCCTCCAATCCAGGCTCCCCAAAGCTCCCCTCCTTGTGTCTGCGGCAGCAAAATCCCAGTTGCTAGGGCTTTAAAAATGCTGGCTTCCACTTCCTAAGAGATCCAGACTGAGGCTGACAACTGAAACCCCACAGGTGTGAGGATACAACTTGGCTTAATTTTTCAGAGGTCAATCTCTGAGCCCAGATTCAGAATCGAAGAGGGACAATAATAATGTGGGATGGTATTTTCTGTAGTAGAAGTTTCATTTTGTCTAGTGGAAATATAAAGGTTTATCAAATGAGATTATGCCTGAGCTGAGTTCTCAGAATGACTAGGAGTTGTGCCAAGGAAGACAGGCTGGAAGGGTGTTTCCAGCACATCCGTAAAGGCTCAGAGTATGAGACAATAAGGTGAATGTATTAGGGTTCTCCAGAGAGACAGAACTAATAGGATATATATATATTATATATATATAAAGGAAAGAAGTTTATTAAATATTAATTCACATGACCACAAGGTCCCACAATAGGCGGTCTGCAAGCTGAGGAACAAGGAAAGCCAGTCCGAGTCCCAAAACTGAAGAACTTAGAGGCCAATGTTCAAGGGCCCGAAGGGGTCCAGCATGGGAGAAAGATGTAGGCTGGGAGGCTAGGCCAGTCTAGACTTTTCACATTTTTTTCTGCCTGTTTTATATTCTAGCCACACTGGCAGCTGATTAGATGGTGCCCACCCAGATTAAGGGTGGGTCTGCCTTTCCCAGCCCACTGACTCAAATGTTAATCTCCTTTGGCAACACCCTTATAGACCGTCCCAGGATCAATACTTTGCATCCTTCAATCCAGTCAAGTTGACACTCAGTATTAACCATCACAGTGAGCTAAGCTGGCATGAGCCAGTCAGGAAAGTATAGAAGTCCTTGTGCTACTCTCCTGATTGGCAGACCCAGTCATAGGCCAAGCGAGGACTGGCTGGGAACCTCCCAGAGCCAACAAGAGCTGAGAGGACTCAGTACTTCTGCATCGAAGCACTGGTTTATCTTTACTCCAGTTAAGTGCCTGAGAGTTCACTTGGTGTCCACTTCGGGCCTGACCCTAGATCAGAACTTTGAATTCAGAGAGGGCAGAGACCCAGTCCCAGCTCTTAGGATTCTTTCTGTGATGGTTCATTCCGGGTATCAACTTGACTGGATTAAGGGATGCCCAGATAGCTAGAAAAGCACAATTTCTGGGTGTGTCTGTGAGGGTTCCTGAAATAGATTGGCATTTGTATCCATGGAACGAGTAAGGAAGATCCACTGTCAACACAGTAAACATCGTCCAATCAGCTGAGGGCCTAGATAGAACAAAAAGGCTGGAAAAAAGGAGAACACGTGCTTTCTCCCTTCTGAGCCTGGAATATCCTTCTCCTACCTTGGACATCAGAGATCTAGGTTCTCCAGCCTTTAGACTCTGAGAGGTGCACTGGTGTCCCTCAGTTTCTCAGGTCTCAGACTGTGAGTGACACCATCAGCTGCCTGTCTCTCAGCCTTGGGACTTGGGCTGAGCCATGCTGCTGGCTTCCCTGGTGCTCTGGCTTGAAGATGCCATATCGCAGCCTCCATAACCACGTGAGCCAATTCCCCCAGTGAGTTGCCTCTTACATATCTGCTTCAATCTACATTTATCTTACTGGTTCTGTTTCTCTAGAGAACCCCAATCCCCAGTCTGGTAGGAAAAACAAATAGGTGGGTCAGTGCACAGTGGAGCATTAGGGATAGAGCCAGGGGCCAGGATCAGTCATCCTGAGAAGTATTTCAGAGAATAAGAATTGCCCCTGAGGACCAGATATGACCCATAGCTGTATTATTTGGGGGTCACTATGTTTTCACATTTAAAAAATGTAATTGCCTGTATTTTAAACTTTGAGCTGTCAAAGAAAAATGCAAATTCCTGATCTCTCTTGAAAAATTAGAAAGTTAAGTCCAGAGTGGCCCACCTTCTACTACGGTCCACGTGTTTTCCTGGAGCTGTGTAGACATCTCATTCAGATGGGGCACTTTCTCTTCACCCTGCCTCATCTGGCTTTCCTCTTTCAATCACATTAGCGGCGTGGTCCCCACTGTCACCTGCATTTGAGATCCCCGCACAAACCAATCCCCAGCCAGGTGCACGACACACCACCAGTGGGGACTTGGGATCATGGTCTCATTAGTGACCATGGAGTATCCCCCCTTCCTTTCAGTGATAGCCTCCTGTGCTGGCCCCAACCCTTCTGACTACCTTCTTGTGCTCTGAGAAATCGGATGAACACTCAGACTTTCATTTAAGCATCAGAGGCACAAGTGAAATATCTGAGAAGACCCCAAACTGCAGTACACAGCCTCTCAATGACTCATGTTCAAGTTGCCATGAAGGGAGGGAGTACAGGGAAGATGTCATAGTGAGTACAGCAAGTATGTGCCCCAGATAGGTCCTAGCAAAGAAGTCACAGCATAGAGGCAACCACTGCAAGCAAAACAGAGGGTCACAGCACAGCCCATACATTACTTTTGCAATAAGCAGAGCCCAGTTCCAGCTAGGCTGGGTCTATTTTGTAGCAAATGAGTACATTTCTGACAGAGCCAAATATGGCTCCTTTCTTGGGTCTCATCTATCCAGACACCTGTTTTGCTCCATCTTCTTCCTCTTATCAGCATCCCTGGGGAGCAACTCAGCAATTAAAGCTTCACTACTATCCTGAGGTCTCTTGTTCCTCTGTAGCGTGACTCCTTCCCTCCATCTGAGCTTGTGTCTGTATCCACAAAGCATTTCCACCAGCTGCTTCACCACCGTTTTATGAATGGCAACATTGGGAGTGCAGCATTCCCCTGAGTATGGTGATGTGCCGAATGATTTTACAGGGCAGCTGGGTGAGTGTTTTTAGGCTTGAACTTACTTTAATGTGTGCTATGGACTGAATTCTGTGCCCCCAAAATTTATATGTTGAAGCCCTAGCCCTCAGTGTGATGGTGTACAGGAAATAGAACCTTTAAGAATGCAATTAAGGTTAAATGAGGTCACAAGGGTATGGCTTCGATCCACTAGGACTGGGGTTTTCATAAGAGGAGGAAGAGACACTGGCAGTGCATGCATGGGGAAAAAAAAAGTCAGGTGAGCTCACGGCAAGAAGGTGGCCATGATAAGCCAAGGAGAAAGACCTTGCCAGAAGCCAACCCTGCCAGCACCTTGATCTTGGACTTCCAGCCTCCCAAAAGGTGAGAAAACAAATTTTTGTTGTTTAAGTCACCCAATCTGTAGTGTTTTATGATGGGAGCCCTAACAAACAAATACAATGTGTACTAGGAAAAACTAGGTAATTGGCATCTTAAAATGCAACCTCACAGATTATGTTGATCAGGGTTAAGTTTTTGAGATTAATAAAAATATTAAATGAATAATAGTAATCGGAGCTATAAGAAGTGGTGAAAATTGTAAAGGTCTTATCCAAATAGTTGAAGATTAGGCAATAGTAGTTTATTGGAAAAGTGGCATTGGAATAAGGCAGTCCCAAATTTGAATTTCAGCTTTGCCCCTCCTTACCTATGTGAGTTTGGGAAAGTCAGCTTTTCTGAAGTCAGGTCCCCAGTGGTCAAAAACAGGCACTAGGATTTTGCCTTTGAATTTTCTTTTCAATGTGTCTGTCAGCCCCAGGGTCTGGCAGCACCTCAAGCGCATGTCTTCATTGGTGTTCTTTCATGTTTTCCACGTGCAGCCCTGGACCTGCCCCCAACAGAATGAAGAAGGACATGAACTTTGTCATTTACTAGCTGTGCCACCTTGGGAGAAGTATTCGATCTCTGAAACTCAGATTTCTTATCTCTGAAGCAGATATGATAATAACAGTATCTACCTTAATGTGGTCTTGTTTTGATAACGAAATGAGGTAATCCCTGTTAAAGCACTTAGTGCACTACCTGGCATACCTTAAAAGCTAAACAAAGTGTTATCATTACTATTGGTTCTTAGTGAATGTTAGCCAAATATAAGAGCAAATGAGTGTTTATTCAAATGGATGGATGTATAGTTGGTGAATAAGTAGGTGAGTGGTGGGTGGAAAGATGGATGGATGGATATATTTTTCAATCATTGAGTGTGTATGTATATTTATAAGTAAATTAGTTGATTGATGATAAGTAGGTGGATGAATGGATGGATAAATGAGTGGATGGGTGGATTAATGGATTCATTGGTTGATTTTTAAATCAACGATTATATGTATGTTCTTGGAAATGAACAAGTTGATTGATAGATGAGTGGAAGGATGGACGGATGGATGGATGGATGGATGGATGGATGGATGGATGGATGGTTGGATGAATTTTTCAATCAATGAGTGTCTGTATTCATTTATAAGTGAATGAGTTGATAGATGAGTAGGCAAATTGATAGATGATGAATGAATTTTTCGATCAATGAGTGTATTATGAATTAATAAGTTTATGAGTTGATTTATAGATTAATAGGTGGATGAATGGACAAATAGGTGAATAAACTTTTTGAATGCGGAGTGGTTACAGAGGATTGGTGGATGGATGGATGGATGGATGGATGGATGGATGGATGGATGGATGGATGAACAGGCTGTGGCTGATCCATCTGAACCATCATCTGCTTCTTCTGCATAGATAATGGCCACATGTTAAAAATAGACAGTGAAGGTGGTCTTGCGAATACAAGTTTTAGATGACAGTTAAGTGACAGTTGGAGACTGTTCTTCCTTTTTTATGGAAAGCCTGACTATGGGTTTATGGCAGTCTTCTTAAAGCCACAGAAGTGAGAGGATGATTTTGGGTCAAAAGCATTAGCATTTTCAATGTTCCTGACTATTTAACTTCCCCTTCCCAGAAGTATATTTGCCTCTAGTCTGATAAGCAAAAGCTCCTTGAAGAGCAATTGGACTTGGCCCCCAGGTACAGCGTTATTTGCAGACAGGTCCTGGATGATCTAGCATACCTTTTTAATTACCAAGAGCCACCTGGAGATCATGAGCCTTTCTGTGGAGTCTGGGCAGGTTTTGAGTAAGATTGGGAAAACGCCAAAAGAGTATCTGCCACAGGAATTTTTATCAGAGCTATGGTTTCTTTCAAATAATCCAGCAGTGGTCTCACAGTCTCCAAAAGGGCCAGGTTTTCAGCAGCCAGATGTTTGTGGCATTGTCCAAAGAGCCTAGCTGGAGTCTCAGGGCATGCAACAGAGATTGTGCTGCAGGCCGAGTGCCATGAGCCCACAAGTTAAAAATAAATGTGGTCGCTTACACACACACACACCTGTTCTCTCTCTCTCTTTCTCATCCTCTGCTTTTTTTTTCTTTCTCTTTCTTTTCTCACTTCAGTGACTATCTGTCACCACTACTCAAAAATTCCATGGCAGCATTATTGCTCTGCAATATGCAGCTTCTTCCCACACCTACACATCAGAGGCTTTGAGGTTTTTTGTGGGGCTCCCACTTCTCCACCCTGTCCATTTCCCCTCTGTATCAGAGGCTACAACAGATTCCACTCAGAGACTGGAGTTGGAGGCAGGCAGGCCTGGCTTTCAGCTCTGGCTCTGCTTCTTGCTCTCTGTGAGGTCTTGGGCTGATTACTTTAAAGCTCTCTGAATCACTCTTACCTTGTCTCCAAAATGACATTAATAAACCTTTTCTCATAAGCTTGTTTTAAAAGGAAATTATGTACACTCTGCATGCTTCTTTGCTCATTTTAGAAACTTACAAAAATGTTTAACTGATTACTCAGTATCCCGGCAAGCTCTAAGTGAAAACTCAAAGGGTTTACCTGAGGGGAGGCTAATGAAGAGGCTATTTACAGAGGTGTGGGCAGGGTCAATAGGACCCATGGGCAGATCCCGTTCCTCTGACCTGTATCCTTTCAGGCCCAAAGGGGCAAGAGAATGGAAGCATGTTTCCAGGACCTGGAGACAGCTTTGGACACAAAGGGGTTGTGTGACAGGACCTACAACAGTAGAAACAGCCAAACAGAGGTAAGACAGGAAGCAAGTGAGGAGGGAGATAGATGCCCCACCTCTCTTTCCTCCTGCTCTAGGACCAGACCTCCCATTGTCCCTGCCAGAGCCTCCCATTGTCTGAACCCCCAGGATGTTGCAAGACCAGGGAGCCAGATGACGTAGCCCATAGATGATGTGGGCTCAGAGCAGACTGGGGAGAAGATTTGAGGTGGGGACATGCAGAGAATGACTAGCACAATGGCCTGTGATATTTTCATCTTACTGTGTCTCCCAATAATGCAATATTAATAGGACCTCCACCATTAATCATAAGAATATCATAGTTGGCACTTCCTATGACGGAAAACCATGCACTTGACATTCATCATCTCAACCCAGTCCTCTCTGCAACCCTATGAGGTAGGTGCTGTTTGTGTTCCTATTTTACAGATGAGGGACCTGCAACAGGTACTGATTTGTGAGGTCTCCCTGGCCCCCTTTTCTGTCCAGACACCACTCAAGATGTCCTCCCAACAAAGAAGGCAGAACCTAATTGTGGGTGGCCAGGATGTTACCTGGCATCCTTGGCATACAGACAGCCAGGCTTGGTAATTATGTTTATGCAGCTATATCCAAGTCATGGTGCCCACCACCCCTTACGTCACTCAAATATCTTGAGCATTCAAGCTAGCATTGATTTAAAATCTTGCAGAGTGCCTGAACTTCACAGAAGCACTGACATTTTGGCTTGCACAGAGACCACTGTGCTGGTATCCACAGGGTTTCAACGCAAAAGCCTTCCTCCCTGTGAAAGCTGCAGCCCTAAGATGCTTCCAGAGACCCAGGGAAGACAAGATAGCTCCTGAAGGAGCTTGTCTTATCTTTTTTGTTTATAATTTTTTAAACCAATAATAATATGTAACTTCTTTTTACCTGACTTTAAAGAGCCATTTTCTGTCCCTGGAAAAACCTGCATATTCTAATTACTAACTCATAAAGAAAACAAAATTGTGTGAAATTAGGCAGAGTAAATTATTCATGGCCGTGTTTTCTGTCATCATTTTCCACTGGCATCTCCCTTTGAGAAGGAAACTTAATGAGAGAGTGAAAAATTCCCCCTTCATCTCTTTTCTCCATAGAAGCCTATTTACTATCGTGGTTGAACTATGCCATGGTAGAAAGCAAAATAATGATTACAATAATTACAGTCATAATCATAGCCAGTGGGGTTTTGTTTTGTTTCTTTCTGTGAAAAGGAAAAAACAAGGTGGTGATACTTCGCCCAACCTTACATTCTCTATTTATTGACAATTGCTTATTGAGAATCCTACTGTGTGGCAACTCCTGGCTCTTTGGCAAGACTCCCAGCCCCACCCCAGTTGGGAGCTTTGTTGTTTACCTGACTGTCGCTGTCATAGAACCGTGAGCTCCTGACATCTGGAACAGTATCTCATCCAACTTTCCATTCCCCCAGGACCTGGTATTCTTCTCATCACCGAAAAGGGCTTGAAAACTAAGTGAGGAATAAAAGTGTGAATAAAAGGGATATAAAAAATGGAAAATAAAAACTACAGATACTCTTGGTGGAGTTTTGCAGGATGGATAATAGAGCAAACACTCAGAAGATGAAATTTATTTTTCATTTTTTATTGTGCCGTAAAAACACATAACACAAAATTTACCCTTCTAACAATTTCCAAATGAACAGTAGAATATTGTCAACCACGTGCACACTGTTGTGCAACAGATCCCCAGAGTCCTCAATTCTACCTTAGACCCATTAGGCAACTCTCCCTCCCCCAGCCCCTGGCAAACACCATTCTACTTTCCATTCCTATGAGTCTGACTACTTTAGACTCCTCACGTAAATGAAACAGTGCTGTATTTGTCCTTTTGTGACTGGCTCATTTCACTGGACCTAATGCCCTCCAGGTTTATCATAACATCTGACAAGATTTCCTTCTTTTTTTAAACACTGAATAGTATTCCATTGTGTATGCTACATTCTCTTTATCCATTTATCCATCGAGGCACATTTTAGGCTGCTTCCACTTTTTGGCTATCGTGAATGATGCTGCTATAAACACTGGTGTGCAAAAATCTCTTCAAAATCCAGTTTTTAATCCTTTTGGATACCACTATGGTTTGGATGTCCTAACACTCATGTTGAAATTTAATTGCCATTGTAACAATATTAAAAAGTGGAACCTTTAAGAGGTGATTAGGTCATGAGAGTTCCACCCTTAAAATGGATTAATGCTATTATTGTGGGAGTGGGTTCCTGATAAAAAGATGCAGCTCACCCGTCATCCTCTTTCTGTACTTGCTTACCCTTTCACCTTTTGCCATTGGATGATGTAGCAAGAAGGCCCCTGTCAGACATCAACACCATGCTCTTGGACTTCCATCCTTCAGAACTGTGAGAAAGACAATTATTTTCTTTTTAAACTACCTAGTTTCAGGTATTTGGTTTTAGCAGTAGAAAATGGAATAAGAAAGACACACACCCAGAAGTGGGATTGCTGGATCATCTGGCAGTTCTATTTTAAAATTTTTGACAAATTTTCATACTGTTTTCCACAGAGGCTGCACCATTTTACAGTCCCACCTACAATGCACAAAGTTTCCAATTTTTTCCAGTCTCACCAACACTTGCTATTTTCTGTTTTTTCTTTTTCTTTTTTCTTTTTCTTTTTGATAGAGACCATTCTAATACATGTGAAGTGATATCATGGTTTTGATGTGCATTTCTCTAATGATTAGTGATACTGATCATCTCTTCATGTGCTTGTTGGCCATTTGTATATCTTCTTTGGAGAAATATCTGTTCAAGTTTTTCACCCATTTCGAAATCAGGCTGTTTTTTCATTGTTGAGTTGTAGGAGTTCTTTACATATTCTGAATATTAACCCCTTATCAGACAAACGGTTTGCAAATATTTTCTCCCATATGTAGTTTGCCTTTTCAGTCTTGATCTTTTTTTCCTGCAAAGAAGCTTTTAAGCTTGATGTCATCCCCTATGTTTATTTTTGCTTTCTTTGCCTGTGCTTTTGATATAATATCTAAAAATCTTTTTTCAAACCCAATGCCATAAAGCTTTTCCCCTGTGTTTGTTCTAAGAATGTTATAGTTTCAGGTTTTATGTTTGTCTTATGTTTAGGTCTTTAACCCATTTTGAGTTAATTTTTATATATGGTATGGAATAAGTTTTTTTTCCTTGAATGTGGATGTCCAGTTTTCCCAACACCCAATACCATTTGTTGAAGAAATGATCCTTTCCCCTGTTGTGTAGTCTTGGCACCCTTCTTTTTTTTTCAACTTTTATTTTAGGTTCAGGGGTACATGTGCAGGTTTGTTATGCAGGAAAATTATGTGTCATTGGGGTTTGGTGCACAGATTATTTTGTCACCCAGGTAATAAACACAGTACCCAGTAGGTAGTTTTTTAATCCTGACCCTCCTCCTTATCTTCCACCCTCAAGTAGGCCCTGGTGTCTGTTGTTTCCTTCTTTGTGTTCATGTGTACTCAATGTTTAATTCCCATTTATAAGTAAGACCATACGGTATTTGGTTTTCTGTTCCTGCATTAGTTTGCCTAATGGCCTCCAGCTCCATCCATGTTGCTGCAAAAGAAATGATGTTGTTATTTTTTATGGCTGCATAATATTCCATGGTGTATATGTACCACATTTTCTTTATCAGTCTTCCATTGACGGGCATTTAGATCGACTCTATGTCTTTGCTATTGTGAATAGCATTTTGATGAACATACTCATGTGTGTGTCTTTATGGTAGAATTGTTTATATTCCTTTGGGTATATACTCAGTTGTGGGATTGCTGGGTTGAATGATAGTTCTGCTTTAAGTTCTTTGAGAAATTGCCAAACTGCTTTCCACAACAGCTGAACTAATTTACATTCCCACCAGCAGTGTATAAGTGATTCCTTTTCTCCACAACCTCCCCAGCATTTGTTATGTATTGACCTTTTAGTAATAGCAATTCTGACGTATGTGAGATGATATCTCATTGTGGTTTTGACGTGCATTTCTCCAATAATTAATGTTGTTGAGAATTTTTTATATGCTTGTTGGGCATGTGTATTTCTTCTTTTGAAAAGTGTTCATGTTGTTCATGTCATTTGCCCACTTTTTAATGGGGTTGTTTGTGTTTTGCTTGCTAGTATTTTTAAATTTAATGTTTAACGTTTAATTTTATTATTATTATTTTTCCATGAGTTATTGAGGTACAGGTGGTATTTGGTTACCTGAGTAAGTTCTTTAGTGGTGATTAGTGAGATTTGGGATCCCAAAGTCCATTGTATCATTCGCATGCCTTTGCGTCCTTAATGCTTAGCTTTCACATATCAGTGAGAACATACAATGTTTGGTTTTCCATTCCTGAGTTACTCCACTTAGAATAATAGTCTCCAATCTCATCCAGGTCACTGCAAATGCTGTTAATTCATTCCTTTGTATGGCTGAGTAGTATTCCCTCATATATATATGATGGTAACTATCTATCTATCTATCTATCTATCTATCTATCTATCTATCTATCTATCTACCTATATATCTCACGATTTTCAATTGTGAACTGTGCTGCTATAAACATGGGTGTACAAGTATCTTTTTTGTATAATGACTTCTGTTCCTCTAGGTAGATAACCCAGTAGTGGGATTGCTGGAACAAATGGTAGTTCTACTTTTAGGTATTTAAGGAATCTTCATACTGCTTTCCATAGTGGTTGTACTAGTTTACATTCTTACTACATTCTCACAAGCATTGTAAAACTGTTCCATTTTCACCACATCCATGCCAATATCTGTTATTTTTTTATTTTTAAATTATGGCCTTCTTGCAGGAGTGAGGTGGTATCTCATTGTGGTATTGATTTGCATTTCCCTGATAATTAGTGATGTTTAACATTTTTTCATATGTTTGTTAGCCATCTGTCTACCTTCTTTTAAGAATTGCCTATTCATGTCCTTAGCTTATTTTTTGATGGGATTCTTTATTTTCTTCTTGCTGATTTGTTTGAGTTCCTTGTATTCTGGATATTAGTCCTTTGTTGAATGCATAGTTTGTGAATATTTTCTCCCACTCTGTGGGTTGTCTGTTTACTCTGCTGGTTACTTCCTTTGCTGTGCAGAGCTTTTTTAGTTTAATTAGGTCTCATTTATTTATCTTTGTTTTTGTTGCATTTGTTTTTGCATTATTAGTCATGAACTCCTTGCCTAAGCCAATGTCTAGAAGAGTTTTTCCGATGTTATCATGTATAATTTTTATGGTTTTGTGGCTTAGATTTAAGTCTTTGATTCATCTTAAGTTGATTTTTGTATAAGATGAGAGGTGAGGATTCATTCTTCTACATGTGACTTGCCAATTATCCCAGCAACATTTGTTGAATAAGGTGTCCTTTCCCCATTTTATGTTTTTGTTTGCTTTGTCAAAGATCAGTTGGCTGTAAGTATTTGGCTTTATTTCTGGGTTCTGTATTCTATTCAATTGGTCTATGTGCCTATTTTTATACCAGTATCATGCTGTTTTGGTAACTATAGCCTTATAGTATAGTTTGAAGTCATGTAATGTGATGCCCCCAGATTTGTTCTTTTTGCTTAGTCATGTTTTGGCTATGTGGGCTCTTTTTTGGTTCTATATGAATTTTAGAATTTTTTTTCTAGTTCTAAGAAGAATATGATAGTATTTTGATGGGTCTTGCCTTGAATTTTTAGATTGCTTTTGGCAGTATGGTCATTTTCACAATATTGATTCTACCCATCCATGAGTATGGGATGTATTTCTATTTGTGTCATCTGATTTCTTTCAGCAGTGTTTTGTAGTTTTCCCTATAGAGATCTTTCACCTCCCCGATTAAGTATATTCCTAAGTATTTTATTTTATTTTATTTTATTTTTTGCAGCTGTTGTAAAAAGATATTGAGTTCTTGATTTGATTCTCAGCTTGGTTGTTGGTGGTGTATAGCAGTGTTACTGTTTTGTGTACATTGATTTTGTATCATGAAACTTTACTGAATTCATTTATCAGATCTAGGAGCTTTTTGGATGAGTCTTTAGGTTTTCTATGTAAACAATCATATAATTGGCAAACAGTGACAGTTTGACTTTCTCTTTGCTAATTTATTGCCCTTTATTTCTTTCTCTTGTCCGATTGCTCTGGTTAGGACTTTCAGTACTATATTAAATAGAAGTGGTGAAAGTGGACATCCTTGTCTTGTTCCAGTTCTCAAGAGGAATGCTTTCAACTGTTCAGCATAATGCTGGCCGTGAGTTTGTCATAAGTGGTTTTTATTACCTTGAGGTACGTCCCTTCTATATCAATTTTGCTAAGGGTTCTTATCATAAAAAGATGCTGGATTTTGTCAAATGCATTTTTGGACCTATTAAAATAATTATGTAATTTTTGCTTTTAATTCTGTTTGTGTGATGTATCACACTTATTGATTTGTGTGTGTTAAACCATCCCTGCATCCCTGGTATGAAACCCACTGGATCATGGTGTATTATCTTGTTGATATGCTACTGGATTTGGCTAGCTAGTATTTTGTTGAGGATTTTTGCATCTATGTTCAATGGGGATATCAGTCTGTAGTTTTCTTTTTTGTTATGTCCTTTCCTGGTTTTGGTATTAAGGTGATACTGGCGTCATAGAATGATTTAGGGAGGATTCCCTTTTTCTTTATCTTTTGGAATAGTTTCAGTAAGATTAGTACTAATTTTTCTTTGAATACCTGATAAAATTCAGCTGTGAATCCATCTGGTCGTGGACTTTTTTTGTTGGAGAGTTTTTTTTATTACTGTTTCAATCTCATTATCTGTTATCTAGTCTGGATATTAGACCTTTGTCAGATGCATAGTTTGCAGATATTTTCTCCCATTCTGTACGTTATATTTTTATTCTGTTTATGGTTTCTTTTGTTGTGCAAAACCTCTTTAGTTTAATTAGGTCCCATTGCCAATCTTCGTTTTTGTTGCAATTGCTTTTGGCATCTTCATCATGAAATCTTTGCCAGGGCTTGCATCCAGAATGGTATTTCCTAGATTATCTTCCAGGGTTTTTATAGTTTTAGGTTTTACATTTAAATCTTTAATCCATCTTGAGTTGATTTTTGTATATGCTGTAAGAAAGGGGTCCGGTTTTATTTCTCTGCATATGGCTAGCCAGTTATACCAACACTATTAGTTGAATAGGGAGTACTTTCCCTATTGCTTAGTTTTGTTGACTTTGTCAAAGATCAGTTGCAGATGTGCAGCTTTATTTCTGGGCTCTCTATTCTATTTTATTGGTCTATGTTGGCACCCATTTTGAAGATCATTTGATCAGAAACACAAGGGTTTATTTCTGAGTTCTATTTAAGTCTATTGGTTTACATGTCTGTCTTTACACCAGTACCATACTCTTCCTATTACTGTAGTTTTGTAACATGTTTTGAAATTAGGAAGTGTGAAGCCTCTAGCTTTGTTCTTCTTTCTCAGGATTGTTTTAGCTATTCATTATCTTTTGAGATTCCATATACAATTTAGGATTGGTTCTTCTATTTCTTCAAAAAATGCCATTGGAATTTTGATAGGGGTTGCATTGAAGCTGTAGATCATTTTGAGTAGTATGGGCATTTTAACAATATTAACCATTACAATTCATGAACATAGGGTGTCTTTTTATCTAGTTGTGTCTTCTTTAATTTATTTCAGTAATGTGTTGTAGTTTTCAGTGAAAAAATATTTCATCTCTTTAATTAAGTTTACTCTTAAGTATTTTACTTTTTAAATGCTATTTTAAATGGGATTGTTTTCTTAACTTTCTTTTCAGATTGTTCATTACTAGTATACAAAAATGCAACAAATTTTTATGATTTTCTTCCTCCTGCAAGTTCACTGATTTTGTTTATTCTAACAGCATTCTTTTGTGTGTAATCTTTAGGGTTTTCCACATATAAGATTATGTCATCTATGAACAAAAATGTTTTTAATTTTTTCGTTCTAATTTTGATGACTTTACATCTTTTTCTTGCCTAATTGCTCCAGCTAGAAGCCAGTAATTTCCTGAGTGGCAAGAGTGGACATCCTCACCTTGTTCTTAATCTTAAAGAAAAGCTTCCAGTTTTTTTTTTTTACCACTAAATGTGGTGTTCACTGTGGGCTTCTCATATATAGCCTTTATTATGTTGAGGTAATTTCCTTCTATCGCTAGTTTGTTGAGAGTTTTTATCATAACAGTGCTTTAAATGTTGTCAAATGCTTTTTCTGCTTCAACTGATGTGACCATGTGATTTTTATCCTTTATTCTGTTAGTGTGTTGTATTATATATGATTTTCACATGCTGAACCATCCTCACATCCCAGGACAAATCCCCCTTGACTGTGATGTATTGTCCTTTTAATGTACTGTTGAACTTAGTTTTCTAGTATTTTGTTGAGGATTTTTACATCAATATTCGTCAGGGATACTGGGCTGTAGTTTTGTTGTTGTTGTTGTTGTTGTTGTTGTTGTTGTTGTTGTTGTTGTTTTGTTGTAATTCTTGTAGTTTTCTTTCTTATAGATCTTTGTCTGGCATTGGTAGCAGAGTAATGCTGGCTTCATAAAATGAGTTTGGAAGTGTTCCCTTCCTTCAAGTTTTTGGAAAAGTTTGAGAAGAATTGATATTAACTATTTTTAAAATTCTCCAGTTAAGTCTGGTCCTAGGCTATTCTTGTTGGGAAGCTTTTGATTACTGATTTCTCTGTTCAGATTTTATAGTTCTTCATGATTCAGTCTTGCTAGGCTGTAAGTTTCAGGAATTTATCAATTTTTTTCTAGGTTATCCAATTTATTGGCATATAATGGTTAAAAGTAGTCTCTGATCATCCTTTGTATTTCTGTGGCATCAATTGTAATGTCTTCTTTTTCATTTCTGATTATGGAGACAACAGTGATTCTATCTTGAATGCTAATCCACCATGTTGATTTCTGATTAGCCCCAGTCATGTGATGCCTCCTGAGTCCTACTTTATTTACTGTCCCTAGAATACAAACATGTGAACCTTGATGTTATAGCACAAATTATAGGTCATAATGCATGTAGCATATGTGCCTGTTCTGAAGGGTCGCCCTTAATTATCTCCCTGGAGCATGTACCTCCTTTCCCCATGGCATTTAAGCCCTAGATCTGGGGAATAACAATGCAGACATCTACCTGTTTTGCAGTCACCCAGGACTACACTTCTATCTGTAAGTTTCTCCAATAAAACACTCATTACTGACAAACTGGATTTGTCTGTCTTGTTCTTTGGTTTCTTGGTTCCCGTAGCATTTGGGGATCACTTTGCATATATGACCCTTTCACAGAACACTGACTCTCTTTAATTGAGTCTTCTCTTTTTTTCTTATTCTAGCTAAGAGTTTGTCAATTTTGTTGCTCCTAAAAGAAAACAACAACAAACAAACAAACAAAAAATGGGCCAGGCACAGTGGCTCATGCTTGTTATCCCAGTACTTTGGGAGGCCAAAGTGGGAGGATCGCTTGAAGCCAGAAGTTTGAGACTAGCCTGGACAGCAAAGTGAGACCCCATCTCTACAAAAACTTTTTAAAATTACCTAGGCACGGTGGTGTGTGCCTGTAGTTCCAGCTACTTGGAAGGCTGAGGTGGGAGGATCACCTGAGCCCAGGAGTTCAAGGCTGCTGTGAGCTATGATAGTGTGACTATACTCCATACTGGGCAACAGAGTGAGACTCCATCTCCTAAAAAAATTTTTTAAAACCAACTCTTAATTTCACTGATTTTTTATATTGCTTTTCTACTCTCTATTTCATTTATTTGTGCTCTGATCTTCATTATTTCCTCCCTTCTGCTAACTTTGGGTTTAGTTGTTCTTTTTTTAGTTCTTTGAGGCATAAAGTTAGGCTGTTGCTTTGAGATCCTTCTTTTTAATGAAGGCATTTATCATAATAAGCTTTTCCTCCTAGGATTGCCTTTGCTCCATCCCATAAGTTTTGGCATGTTGCGTCCTCATTTTCATTTGACTCAAGATATATAATAATTTTTTGTTGTTATTTCTTCTTTGACTCACTGGTTGTTCAAGAGTGTATTGTTTAACTTTCAGATGTTTGTGAATTTTCTAGTTTTCCTTCTGCTATTGATTTCTAGTTTCATTCCATTGTAGTCAGAATGTGAAATAATTATTGGCAAGTGAAAATGTATTTATAAGTCTTTCATTGAATCCTCAAGGATCATGGTTACTAAAAACATGCTTGAGAGCAAAGAATGGTAATTAGAAATGAATTCTGGTGCTTATTGTAAGTAGTGCTTATTGTAAACAAATTCAGATGTGTGGCATGTCTTTGATATGCTCTATTTTATGTAGCTTGTATCTTTATTTATATGTTATTTTTGTTTATGTACAGATAAAAGGGCTCCACTAGCTCTCTTCCCAACATTACCCTCGGTCTGCTTTTTAAAACTTGGCTTCTCTCTTCTGGATTCTTACTCTACAGGGCACTCTGTCCTCACTCTGGGTCAGGCGTGGTACCAAGTACTGTAGTTACAAAGATGAACCAGTCACTGCGCGTGCACTTAAAGGGCTTTCAATGTTTACACATAATGCAGTGATGGAACAGGTGGGCAATTCAGAAAGGGAATCTACTGTGTTGCAGGAACTTTAATATGTCAGCTCATTTAATATAATAATATCCTGTGACATAGGGATTCTCTCCAACAAGTAGAAGAGAAAACATAAAGCTCAAAGAGGACACTGCTTTGTTTAAGGTTACCTAGCCAGGAAATGGCATAACTGAGACTTGACTAGGTCTATACAATCTCAAAACAGACACCTTTACAAATGTATTGTCTTCCTACCACATCTCCCATGGAAAGGAATGACTCCATAAATTGCATGCTTCCTGTATGAATCCAGGGATTCTTTACAGAATCTCAAATAAGGCTAGAAAACATTGACAACAAAAAACCCTCAAAATTATTCCCATATCTAGAGAATAAAGTAACTCTTTCTTCCCTAGTCTTTATTTAAGATGTGATGGAATCACTTTTGGCATCTGCCTAGAATTTTTCTGAAATTAGTAACTTTAATTCCCCATTAAATTCTGGAGGAAATGTAATTTGGAAGTCAGAGAAGCTAAATTCAATAAAAATATGTATGGATTCATTTTATTGCACAATTGGTATGCTCCTGCTGGATATATTTCTTCTAGTATTTTCAAAATTAAAAGCACATCACATACTGTGCTATAGACAGAACCAGGAGTCCTGTAGAGAACTCAACCTTGGAGAAAGTTTTAGACCCTTGGAATTAGAAATGACCTCAGGACAGGTCATCCAGCCCATTGCAGGAACCCTCTCTACAAGATTCATAGTGTATGGTTGATATGGTTTGGATCTGTGTCCCCACCCAAATCTCATGTTAAATTGTAATCCTCAGGTTTTAGGTGGGGCCTGGTGGCAGGTGATTGGCTCATGGGGGCAGATGTCTCATCAATGGTTTAGCACCATCCCCCCGGCACTGTTCTTGTGATAGGGAATTCTTGCAAGATCTGGTTGTTTAAAAGTGTGTAGCACCTTTCCCCTCTCTTTCTTGCTCCTGCTCTGGCCATGTGACTTGCCTGCCCCCACTTCACCTTCTGCCATGATTGTAAGTTTCCTGAGGCCTCCCCGGAAGCCAAGCAGATGCCAGCATTATGCTTCTGGTATAGCCTGCAGAACCATGAGCCAATTAAACCTCTTTTCTTAACAAATTACCCAATCTTAGGTATTTATAGCAATGTGAGAACAGACAAATACAATGATTCTTTAGCTGCTGCTTGAATACTTCCAGAAACAAAGAACTCACCATCTCTTGAAGTCCCCTGTTTCGTTGTTGAATAATTCTACTTGCTCCCAAGGTCACTCAGCATCAAACTAGGAATCAGAAACACTGAGGTTCTAGTCCCAGATCTGCCACTTAGTAACTGCATAATCTTGGGTAAGGCAACTAACTAGAATCCTTTTTCTTCACCAAGGCCCCGTGGACATGCCAAATAGCTGTCTTGTCTCCCCCATTTAGGCTTCTCTTCTCTAGGTTGAAAATCTACCATATTTTCAACTTCCCCTTATATGTTGCTTTCAGATCTCTGAGAATGAATGCATTGAGCATCTTTCTTGGTAGATATTTCCCTCAAAAACAGATTCTTCCAGTTTCCAAGGCATATGATTTCCCCAAGCCAATGAGTGACACCTCCCAAACAACCAAAGTAATCAGATTTATTATCCCTTGAGCCAGCTGGATGGTCTCAAAGCCACTTTCCAACCCATTTCTGCAAGTTTCAACCACAATATATTTTTTTCCAGTCTGCTTATCTTTTTCAATAATAATCACAAACATTCATTTATTACCTAGCCATGCCAAACCAGTCGTCATTCATAGAGATTCTCAATTAATCATCATGATAGTCCAGGAATATGGCAAAACGGGCAGAGCTGCTTGCTGCAGTCCCTTCCTTTGATGAACTAACCCACCATCCATTCTGCGTGGCCTTGCAGAGATGGTTGCAGTGCCTTGCCCCTCCTCTATCTCAGTCACATGAGAGGACCTGTGACCTGTGGAGTAGCAATTAGAATTTTATACTCTATTTCATATTTAGATGCTTCATATTTCCACCTCCAATCAAAATGGAACAATGGAGAGCAGATTTAACCTCCTAGTTGAAACAACTGAAAAAAAAAAAAAAACTGGACAAAAGAGATGAAACAATGGTTTTCAGCCATGGGAATCCAACAGTACAGGACATTTTAAGCCTGTTTCCCCTTGTTATTGCAAAACGGTTGCCAGCACCTCCTAGGGCTACCTGTTCTTTCATCCATGAGAAGGAGAAGGGAAACATCTGTTCTGTCATTCCAAGCAAGAGTCACAGACAGATAAGTCTAATTGATTGGACCAACTGAGGTGACGGGACAACCACAATGGGAGTGAAATGAATGTGTGCAGGGGGATGAAATGGGCTGATTGGTGCTGCCCTGCAACTGGGAGTGCAGCAGGATCTCCCCACAGTCCCTGTGCTATGTGGAGAAGGCATGTCTTCTGAATAAAAATTAGACAACTGTTAGAAAAATACTTAAGTGAATTCTGAGTAAACAACCAACGAGAGTCCATTACAGTTTGTAACAATAGCAGACCAGTTAAATAAATTATGATACATCCACAAAATGGGCTGTTTTGCAGCCATTGTGAATGATTATGATATGGATCTATATTTATTTTTGTAGGAAAATGTTCGTTTTAAGTAAAAAATTAAAAAGTACAAAAAGGCTTACATAGAAGCATCCCTATTTTTTCCTCAAAGGATGGGAGTATAGAGAGAAAGATAGCAAAAATATCTGGAAAGAGTGTGCCAAAATATTAATAATGGTTGAGTGGTAGAAATATATGTGTTTTACTTTTTTCCTCCTTCTTAATTTTTTATGTATTTGTTTTATTTTATATTTTTAAATTTTATTTTCCTATAATGAACATTCATAATCACAAAATTAATTAAAGAAAAAATTTTCAAGGAAAAATATCCTCTTCCAGAGTTGGAGCCTATGTTTATTTTTGCTTTAACCAGATGCTTCATTTTAACAAAGCAAATACTCTCAAAAATCCCCATTTCTCCCTCCAATCATACAGACACATCCAAAAGCAGCATTTTGCTAGAAGAAGACAGATGAGCCGGGAATAATGTAAAGGTTTGAGAAGAATGAGTTCAACTGTCTTCCTTTCTCCAAAGTTATTGGTTTTTGGACAACCAAAGGTTAAAGGGTTCAGAGGAATCCATGATCAATGCAAGCATAGAGTTTATAAACTAGCTCTTCTTGGAAGAGTAAAACAAGCACCCAGGAAGTTGGTCAGTAGGCAGGCCCCTGCTGAGTGCTCATCTTGGAAACACAGACACTCATCTTCACTGTTCATCCCACAAGCTGAGGCATACCCTTGGCCACAGCACCAATTCCATCTCTCACTTTGGTCCCAGTCCTCATGGTGACATTAACAGCAGCCAGTTACGGAGGGCTCCACTGTTTCCATACTGTATTTCACTTAATAGTCCTAACAACGTTTTGAGCTAAGTTCTCTCATTTTCTCACTTACAACATACTAAAACTGAGTCCATGGAGGTGAATTGATTTCTGTGTGGTCTCACATGTAGAAGAAGAGCCCAAACTTGAACTCAGGGATGTCTGGGTTGAACACTGCCCTTTTTACTGTAGCACACCACCTTCATCTTTGAACTAAATTACCAACAGAACATAGAGTACTTTTTCTCAATATAATTTGGAATAGTCTACATTCACTATTAGGCTGAGTTCAGATTGAGGGTGATGATAATGAATTCAAGTGCATCTGGATACTTTCTGGTCCATCTCTCCACCTCCCGTGGGGTTGCAGGTGTAGTGATTCTCATAAGACCATTAGCAAAGGAAAATCGAAGCATCATTTTAACATTGTTTGGGCTCCTGGAAAAGCTGATTGGGCTATATAAGCCTAGCTTCAAGGTCTAAGCAGGGAACTGTATTTCTCCCTAAGCTAACTAGATTTTATAATCTTGACATTATCTCATAAAACACTTGGTATAGGAACATGGCAATGGCCATGATGCTTAGGCATGAACGCCGAGAGACAGTGTGTGTGTGTGTGACTCTCTCGTTTCTCTTGGGAAACTAAGATGGCAGGACTAGGCAGCTTGCCCTCCAGCTGAGTGAAAGAGAGACTTTGCATGACCTTTTCACACTCTAGTGAAGCTGCTTTAGCTCTAGGCGATCCTATTAACCCTCCTCTCTTGGATGGGAGCAAGGAGGAAGGAGGGATGAAAGAAAGGATCAGGGGATCTTCTACTTTCAGAAGCATATGGCGTCATTTTGCACACACCATCACTTTGAGGGAATAACCTATCTGGAGGGAAACGTGACTGTTTGGACATTCCAGTGTGTGTTAGGGAGTCATGCTTGGCTTCTAAGGCATTTCTTAAGGCATTCTGAAGATAAGCAACCCGTAAGTGTAATCAGATAGTTGTTTTGTGGGAATTCTGTCCCCTTCCTCCTCCAAGCATAAAAAAACAAAAAAGATAGTCAAGCAGGCATGATCTCTGAGAGGTCTGTGAGCCAGACAATTGAACCAGAACTAGACAGGGGCATTGAACATGCAAGGCAATGGTAACAGCCATCCCAGAACATCAGCTCCATTTCCCTTCAAAGCGGTTTGAATTAATTTTTAATTCACTTTCTGCCTTGTCAATTATGAATGGAGATGCCAGCACCAGCATCACAGCTGGAGTGTGGCAAGCCCTAAAACCGATTTTGGAAGACATATGAACAACGATCCAAGGCTCAGCCCGCAATGAGCAGCAGCCACGGGCCTTTGGAAGAAACATTTTCGCCTTGTGTTTTTGAGACATAAACAATAACCAATTATGTTGAACTGGAATCAAAATAAGTGGCTGGTGTGTCCAATGGGATATTGCGGAAGAAAGCAAAGAAAGTGACTGCATGTAGTATCTCTACACTCGCTCATTTTCATCTTTACAATTATGAGGCATATCACATACATATGTTTCAGAATATAATACGTGTTGTTTAAATAACAATATTTGTGCCCCACCTCCCAGTTTAAACACAGAACATTGCCAGTATATCAACAATCTAAACTTGTCCCTCTCCAACTCCACTCTCCTCCCTTCTTAATACCCAGGGGGTACTCAAATCCCAAATTTTGTGTTAATCATTCATTTACATCTCTTCATATTTTGTATATTGATTTGTACTTGCCAGTTTTGACCTTGACATAGTTGGAATCCTAATGTCTGAATGAATGGCTGTGTCAGTTTCCTTTTGATCAATACTTTGATTGTGAGATTCATAAATGTAGCTCTATATATCCATGGTTCATTTCTAAAGCTACAAAGTGTTTTATAACTTGTTTATCCATTCTCTTGTTAATGGACATTTGGGTTGTTTGCAGTATTTTGCTGCTGTGAGCCATGTGGGAATGCACATTTAATTTGGGATATAAACAGCAAAATGGAATTGCTGGCTCATGCAACATCATGGCAATGCCTATACTAAGGCTTACCAGATAATGTCAAAAATGTCCCCAAAGTATTTGTATCTTTTTTTTTTTTTTTTTTTTGAGACGGAATCTTACTCTGTCACCCAGACTGGAGTGCAATGGCTCGATCTCTGCTCACTGCAACCTCTGCCTCCTGAGGTCAAGCCATTCTTCTGCCTCAGCCTCCCAAGCAGCTGGGACTGCAGGCATGCACCACCATACCTGGCTAATATTTGTATTTTTAGTAGAGACAGGTTTTACCATGTTGGCCAGGCTGGTCTTGAACTCCTGATCTCAAGCGGTCTGCCCACCTAGGCCTCCCAAAGTGCTGGGATTATAGGCGTGAGCCACAGCGCCTGGCTTTGTACCAATGTATACTCTTACTAGGAGTATCAGTTTTTGCATTGTTGTTCTGCATGCCCTTCAATATTTAATAGTAACTGGTTTTTAAAAATTTTGCAGATGTGCTTGGTATTGAATGGTATCTCATTGTGGTTTTAGTTTGAATTTCCCTAGTTACTTATAAGTTGATTATTTTCTACGCTTTTAGCCCATTTGTATTTTCTCACCTCTGAATTGTCTGTTCAGATTTTTTTGTCTCTTGTTCTATTAAGTTGCACGCTGGAGGGATGGCGGAGGTGGGGGTGTTTCTTATTGACACCGAGGAGTTCATCATATATTCTGCACACTAAAACAGTTCAGGTTTAAAATAAATTTCCCTCTTTGAAAATTTTCTCCACTCATTATGGCTTCTCAATTTAATACGGTTAGATGGATTGATACTCTTCTTTATTGCCTGCATTTTTATTTTTTATTTATGAAATATTTCCCTACTATAAATTTCTAAATTCATTCTCAGTGGTTTATACTTTTCACATTTAAATATTTTATCTGTCTGAAACACATTTTTAGATAAGGAAGGCATTTGATATCATTTTCCTCATATGAATAAGAAATTGTCCCGGCACTAATTAGTGAATTGTTTCACAATACATACGTTAATAATTTGTACATAATTTAAGTTTTATGAGTATTTATATAATCTATGCATAATTAAAGCTTCTTCCTTTCTATTCCTTACAACTCTCTTTTCTTTTCCTTGCCTTCTGCACTGGTTTAGACCTCCAGAATAAAGACTGTTCACTGGTAGAGATGCCTTCCTTGTTTTATCTCAAATTAAAAAGACATGCTTTTAACATTGCACCTTCAAGTAGGACATTTTGTTGTTGTTTTCCTAAACTTCATCAGGCAGAGGAAGCTACGCTTTATTTCTACCATAAAATTGTTGTTTCGTTTTTAACCCACTTACACCTGAGGTTGCAATTTTTTTGAATTTTTGCAATCAGATCTTAGTGATGATCTTGAGCAGTAGGATATAAATAACACGTGCTTAGCGTTCCAATAATGGAACACTAGGCATAAGTGTAAACTTTGGCTTAGCTTTGTCAAATCCTTCTCCTGTGTCTAATATGATTATTAGACAAATGAGAATTTTTCCCCTTTTAATCTGGTAATCTTGTAATTTAGATAAATAGATTTTTCTACTGTTAATCTTGCTTTTTTGAAATAAAGCCAACCTAGTTATGGTATACTCTTATACATTGTTGGATTCAGCTTGTTGTCTAGTATTTGGTTTAGGAATTTTTCATGTACATTCTTGAATAAGGTTGGTTCATATTTTGCTTTTTAACATAGTCTTTCTCTGGTTTAAATATCAAGTTTGTAACAATTTAAGAGGGGTGTTTCCTCTGCTTTTCCCTGAATTTGTGTGAAGTGTGAAATTATCTGTACCGTCAATCTACAATCAATTCCCATAATAACTCTTGTGCCACTCAAGGTTTTCACTTTTCCTTGAGTCAGTTTTAATGATCTATATTTTTCTATTATTTGTCTATTATGCCTGCTTCTAAATATATTGATTTAAAATTATTCATATGGTCTTCTACTGTTTCTAAAATCTCTGCTGAATTTGCATTTATGTCTATTTTCCTACTTTTCATATTTTTTAAAATTTAAGTATTTTGTCATATTTGAGGTTTTTCAATATTGCTAGAAGTTTCTTAATTATTTAGAGTTTAAAAAAAAACAACTTCAGGCCAGATGTGGTGGCTCACCCCTGTAATCCAGCACTTTGGGAGGCCAAGGCAGGTTTGGATGGCTTTAGCCCAGGAGTTCGAGGCCAGCCCGGGCAACATGGCAAAACCCTGTCTCTACAGAAAATACCAAAAAATGTAGCTGGGTGTGATGGCGCGTGCCTGTAGTCCCAGCTGCTCAGGAGGCTCAGGTGGGAGGATTGCTTGAGCCTGGGAGGTCCAGGCTGCAGTGAGCAGTGATCGCACCTCTGTACTCAGATTAAGTGACAGGGTGAGACTCTGTCTCAAAAACTAACCCCCCCCCCCAAAAAAAATCTAACTTCAAGTTTTTTATACTTCTTTCTCTTTGTTTTCTATCTCGTTTTATTTTATATTTGCATTTATTTCTATAATTCCACTCTAATTGCTTTGAGTTTATTTGCTTGTGCTTTTTCCAGCTTCTTAAATTGAACACTTAGTTCATTTTTTCTCATCTCATTTACTTCTTTTCCAATATCATCATAGCAGTCTATAAAATTCCTCCTAAAAAGCAATTTAATGTCATCCCACATTTTGTTAAATAGCAATTTTATTACCACTCAGTTCTAAGCATTTACAATTTTTTCTTTATTAATTCGTCTTTAATTCATAAATTACTCAGAAGTTTGTTTTTAAATTATAAAAATTTGTAGATTATATCAGAGTCCAGTGAGTCAAATTCTAGCTCTTAAATTTCTCCTGTCACACCTATCCCTCTCATCACAAATTGAATCCAGCATCTTTCCCACCATTGACCCTAGCCATCTTCTAGGCTTTCTAGGGAAGTCTGGAAGCTTTCCCCACTTCAGGACTCCAGGCAGCCACTGCCAATCAACCAGGGATGAAACGTTAAACGTGGAAACTATTAAGGATCCCTGTTGTAGGCCCTGGGGAGCTATTTGGGCCTGTGTGCCAAAGCTGCGAGGCTCATCTTTGTGGTTAAGAAAATTCACTCTGATCTCGGGACAGTAAAAAAATCACAGCCTTTCCAAACCCTGGACTATTTTAAATTACAGGTATATAGATGCATCAGTTAGATCAAAGGCAATTACTGGAAACCTACTGTGTTTAAGGCAATGGGCTGTAAATAATGAATAGGACTACTGCTGCCCTCAAAGAGTTTACAGTCAGCCTCGTAACATGACCTGCTCAACTCAAAAAGCCTTCACTGAGTGCGTTGTGTGTGTGTGTGTGTCTATGTGTGCGTGTGTCTATGTGTGTGTGTGTGTGTGTGTGTGCGCGCCTGACACTGCTTTATGTGTGCAATCTCGTTTCCCAACCACTCTGGGAGTGAGCTGGTATTATCTCCACTTCCCAGATAACGAAACAAGGCTTAGAGAAATGAAGTAGCTCGCCCACGTTTGCCCAGCTAGCATTAGAGCTGACATCCAAAGCCACATGTGTCTGACAGCACTGCACTGTGCTGCCTCCTTGGAAAAGATTACCAGGTTTTCTTTTTTTTTCCCCCTTTCCATTTTGTCCACATGCTCCTCAATGGGAGAGCTGGATGGGAATGGATGGAGAGGCAGTCGCTGGCTTCTCTGCTGCAGAAAGTACATCCAATCTTCCCGCTGCCCTGAATTACACAACAGTTAGTTGACTAAAAGAATCTTGCTTTGGGGGCCTGTTGTCTGTTTCCCTTATCTCTTCAGTACACTTTGGCCAACCAAGCAGCATGCTTATCTTGTAGCATTAGGGTTTTGGAAAAATGTATTCTCTCATGCTGAGTGCCCTTCCCTGGGGGCCTGTGTGACACAGAGTAAACAAGTCTTTCTGACCTTTTTTCTCTCTAATCCATACTGCCCAAGGCAGAGAAGTGGCCAGAAGTCTTGTCTGTGCCATACAGAAGGCAGTTAGGGCTGTGCAAATGCATATGTTACCGGACGGTTCACATTACCTGAACACCGGCTATATGCCATGTGCATACATGATTACACATATCCCATTTCATCTTTAATTATTAGAATAAGTGTTATTATCCCCATTTTACCAGTAAAGACAGGGGACTCAGGGAATAGGCATGATTTACCCCCCACCACCCAGCCACTAACTGCCAGAACTGAGATTTAAATCTTGGTCTGCTGGACTCTGTCTCCTCTTAAAGACATGTATTTATATACCATATGCTACTTCAGTTTCTGCAGATGTAAGGAGAAACAGTGAAGAGATAAAGGCACCCGACAGATGCATCATTATACACTAATGAGCTTGTTCTAGAAAGAAAAAAATACATATGCTATACAATCTCGGAACTATAATAAGATTTGTCCTCAGTCTTGCTAATCAAAGCATGGCCCTCCGACCAGTAACATGGCTTTACCTTGGAGCTTGGAAATGAACATTCTTGGGTAACACCTCATACTTATTGCATTTTAACAAGAGCCCCAGGTGACTTTTTTTTGTATATTGAATTTTAAGATTTCTACAAGACTCCAGGAAGCCCATTAAAATAACCGTTTTTCATTTACAACCAGGTCTTTAATTTTGTATAGACACAACCCGGTGGGTCTAGGCATGTACTCATTTATACATCTTCTCAAAAATACCAGTCTGTCCCTTGGAAACTAGCACAGTCTGAATGTCTGTCTCCCTCAAATCTCCTATGTTGAAATCCTAACCCCCAAGGTCTTAGGCAGCGGGGCCTTTGAGGGGTGATTAGGTCATGGGATTAGTGCTCTCATAAAAGAGACCCAAGAGAGGCGGCCTGTTCATCTCTTCCACCAAGTGAAGACCCAGGAGAGGTAACACCTGTGCATCAGGAAACAGGCCCACACCAGACACTGACTCCACTGAGGCCTTGATCTTAAACTTCTCAGCCTCCAGAATTTGAGGAATACATTTCTGGGTGTTTTCTTCTTTTGTTTTGTTTTGTTTTGTTTTGTTTTTGAGACGGAGTCTCTGTCTTGTCACCCAGGCTGGAATGCAATAGCGTGATCTCAGCTCACTGCAACCTCCTCCTCCCGAGTTCAAGCAATTCTCCTGCCTCAGCCTCCTGAGTAGCTGGAATTACAGGCACCCACCACCATACCCGGCTAATTTTTTTGTGTGTGTGTGTGTTTTTGGTGGATACGGGGTTTCACCATGTTGGCCAGGCTGGCCTTGAACTCCTGACCTCAGATGATCCACTCCCCCGGCCCCACAAAGCGTTAGGATTACAGGCATGAGCCACCGTGCCCGGCCAATTTCTGTTGTTTTTAATCTACCCAGTTTATGGTATTTCATTTTAGCAGCCTGAACAGGAACTAAGTCTCAATTAAGAGTAAGATACTATCAATTAGCTGGTTAGACTCGTGGTTGCTTTTTTTCTTTTTTCTTTTTTTTTTTTTTTTACATTTTCCCTTTCCTTTCTTATTTTTTTTTTTTTTTTTTTTTACGATTTATTGTTTGATTCATAGGCTTACATGCCTCTTGTCTCTTCCTTCAACCCACTCCCCAAATGATGCTTCTTAAACTCAAACATAAGCATGCCAATTCCCAGCTTAAAAGTCATCAGCAACTCCCTGTTGTTTACAGGAAAGTCTCAACTTTCTTGGCTTCAATGTCCTCCAAGTTCTGGTGCCATTTTAGTTTTCCACCTCATACCCACACTTGAACTACCATCAAGTACTGTCATTACTCATGGATCTCAGAATACCGCACATTCTTTACATGGCAGGGAGACTGTGTGCATTGTTCCTTGCCTTGCCTGGAATAGGCACCTGGCCCTCTGCTGCCTTTCAGGCTCCCACTGGAAGGTCCGTAAAGCCTACCCCATCCACTAGGAAGGGTTAACTGCTCCTTGTCGCATCATCTCACATACCGTAAAAGTGGTTCTCAAACTTTAGTGAGCATCAGAATGACAGTGAAGGCTGGTCACCCCACGCCCAGGGTTTCTGATTCAGTAGGCCTGGCTGGGGTCTAAGTACGTGCATTTCTAACAAGCTCCAGGCTGATTCCGACGCTGCTGCTCTGGGCTCCACGCTTTGAAGGCCACTGTAATACAGGAGCACCAACCACATCGTATGGTAATTAGTAGTTTTCCAAATCTGCCTCTGCCACAGGATTCTGAGTTCCTGAACAGGCTCAGCTGTGCCCATCCCTCACAGCCGTGCCCTCTCAGGAAATGAATGAGGGACTGGACCAGCACAGCGGGGTGTGTTCGGAAACAGTCCTGACTGGGATCGTGTCTCCCCGACTTGCTATCATGAAATGATTTCCTCATCTAAGAAGAAAATGTATCTCATGAAGCTATTGTGAGGGTTGAAAGAGAAGAGATGTGAAGTCCCTAGCAGATAATATGTGACCAGTCAGTATTAATGAGAGGAAGGGTGGGAGAAAGGAAGGAAGATAGAAAGCAATGAAGGGAGCAGAAATCAGCCAGCATTTTGGCATCCTGGGCTGTGAGCTCGGTGTACAGGCAGCATTGCATGGGGACATTCTAGCCCCAACCAAAGCGTGAGTGGAATTTTACAGGCAGGTCCCAGAGCAGCGGCATGATTTTGAAGCATTCAAGCTCTCTAAGCTCGTAGGCTTAGAGGTTACAGGGAGCGTTTTCCACTCTGATGAACAACAGAAGAGACTCTCAGATATTCCTAAGTAGAACACTAGCAGGAGAATGTGTTTCAGCGGGGATTAGCAATCCCAGGTGCAAGCTGGGTTTAAGGAACGGACCAAGCTAGCAAATGAGACCAATCCCAGCATGAGGTCTGGGATCTCTGGCTAGGGAGGCTGGTGGCTGGAGATTAAGCTCTATCAAGCTCTCTTATGTAAAAACTCTTGAACAAAAAGACTTGAGCTTCTAGGTTGCTGAACACGTGGGCTGGGAAGGTAGAGCACCGAGAGAGGGTGTGCAGGCTTCACGTCCCTCCTCCCATACCTCGCTCTCTGCATCTCTTCCATCTGGCTGCTCATCTGTAGTCTTTGTAATGTCCTTTGTAATAAATGGGTAAACATAAGTAAGGTGTTTCCTTGAATTCTATGAGATATCCTAGCAAATTAACCAAACTCAAGGTTCGTGGAGGGGGTAAGGGTCATGGGAACCTCAGTTTGAAGTCAGTGTAGGTGACAACCTACTACTTACCTTTTGTTTGTTTGTGTTACAACCTACCACTTGCATCTGGTGTCTGAATCGGAGGCAGTCTTGTGGGAGTGAGCCTTTAACCTGTGGGATCTGACGCTATCTCTAGGTTGGTTTTTCCTTCAGACCATATAAGGTATCATAAGGTATTAAGGCATTGATAATTGTGGGGGTCGGGGGGAACATTATCCAGCGTACCACAACTAATAAAAGCAATACTGCTGAAAGCTTTGACAAACTGGACTGGGTGTTTTAATTATATCATTTCTTTTTCTTTTCCATTTTTTTTTTTTTTTGAGATGAAGTCTCACTCTGTTGCTCAGGCTGGAGTGCAGTGCTGCTATCTCAGCTCACTGCAACCTCTGCCTCCTGGGTTCAAGAGATTCTCCTGCCTCAGCCTCCCAAGTAGCTGGGATTACCCGCCACCATGCCTGGCTAATTTTTGTATTTTTAGTACAGATGGGGTTTTGCCATGTTGGCCAGGCTGGTCTGGAACTCTTGACCTTGGGTGATCCACCCTAATCCACTCAGCCACCCTACAATGTACGCATTAGAGAAGAGGGCCACACATTGTCATATACCAACTAAGTTACATAGCAAGGATTTCAACCTTGACACCTCTGTTGAAAATCTTTTTTTTTTTTTAAACCATGATGATGGTTCTAACCCTGGAGAACATCCTAAGTAGAGAATATTCGAGTTGGTACCTGCATTACCTCCTGTCTTCACCCTGACATGAGTTCTTCTGTCCCCAGCTTAGGGTGAGGAAACTGACTGAAGCAAACGAAAGTCCACCAAAGAATTCATATGTGACAGAATGTGAGGACTCTTGAGCTCCCTGCTTTCCCCTCAAACACTGTAGGTCCCATTGTCACGTTCAATGGTGGCCCCCGTTGGCCCCAGGATGAATGGCCTGCCATAGACACATTTTGTTGGCACTGTCTTCATTTCAGCCAATCTGCAGGTGCCAGTACACAGGGGCTTACACAGCTCACCGCCAGCATGTAGTTGTCAGCTGGAATAACTATATTCTACTTGCTAAATTGGATTTCTTTCAGAAAAGGCTAGGACGGCAGATAAAAGCAGATTTTATGGCCATCCAATCAGAGGAAGCTGAATTTCATTTGAACAGGTGAGACTGGATGTCTTTCAGCTTTCTCTTTAAAACCAGAGGGAAGCACTTAGATGCTGAGGCCAATTCATCAGGCTTTAGGAGGCTTTTTTATTAGTCGCTTACAGAAAACATTTTCTCCTTACAGATGGTTACATATTGCAACAAAAATTCCTGTCTAGGCTCCATGCCTAGCTCAGACGTGAAAAGCCATGGTGCGGGGGGAGGTGGGGAAGTAAATGGCAGCATCTCATTCCAAGTCAGGAAAGAGAGATCCCAAAGATGCCAGGGTAAGTCAAAGGGGAAAGAGGAGACTTTCCAACACGTGGTGTTGGGGCAATTCAATATCCATAAGCAAAAATGAATGTCAACACTTAGCTCACACCATATGCGAAAATCAAAGCAAAATTGATCACAGACATACATGTAAAGCCTAAAACTATAAAGCATCTAGAAGAGAATGGATGAAAATTTCTGTTACCTTGGGTTAGACCAAGATTTTTATAGAAAAGCACATAGAGCAAAACTATAAAAATAATTGGTAACTTGGACTCCATTAAAATTAAAAGCTTTTGCTCTTTAGAAAACACTTAAGAAAAATTTAAAAGCAAGCTTCAGGCTTGTAGGAAGTGCTTGTGGAAAAACATATCTGATAAAGGACTTGTATCCTGAACATATAAAGAACTTACCACTCAATGATTACAAAATCAACACCATTAAAAATGGACAAAAGAGTTAAACAGACACTTATTCAAGTAAAGATGCAGATGGCAAGTAAACACATGAAAAATGCTCAACACCATTAGCCATTAGGTAAATGCAATTTAAAACCAAAATGAGATACCTCTAGACACCTATTAAAATGGCAAAAACAAACAAACAAAAATCATCAACAGCAAGTGCCATAGAGGATACAGAGCACTGGAGCTCTCACGCATTACTGGCAGGGATGCAAAATGGCTCTCCTGGCCACTTTGAAAGAACAGTTTGACAATTTCTTATATAGTTCAATATACATCCACCGTATGAAAATACATGTCCACCAAAAGACCTGCACGCAAATGTTTATGACAGCTTTATTCATAATCACCCCAAATTATAAACAATCCAAATGTTCCTCAACTAATGAAAAGATAAATTGTTACTGCTATGGATTGAATGTCCCCTCCAAAACTCATGCTAAAATTTACTTGCCATTGTGACTGTATTAAGAGGTGATTCGGCCATGAGGGCTCATGAAAAGGGTAATGTCATTATGAAGGGAGTGAGTTTGTTATCTCGAGAGTGGATTGTTATAAAAGTGAGTTGGGCACTCTCTTGCCTTTTCACCTTCCACTATGGATGACGCAGCATGAAGGCTGTTACCAGATGCAGGCACCATGCTCTTGGACTTCCCAGCCTCCAGAACCACGAACTACATAAACTTCTTTTCTCTGTAAATTACCCAGCCTCTTGTATTCTGTTGTGTCAACACAAAACAGACTAAAACAGCTGTGAAGCAATAAAAAGAAATGAATGACTAATATATGCGATAACATGGATGGTCCTTGAAAGCATGATGCCAATTGAAAGCAGTCAGACACAAAAGGTCACATACTATATGGTTTTATTTATATAATAACTTGGAGCAAAAAAAAAACCAAAAAATATTTGGGCAGAAATCAGGTGAATGGGCTGGGAGCAGGGGCAGAATGAGGAAGACTGTCAATTGCAAAAGGGCATGAGGGAACTTTTGAGTGAGGGAAAGGTTCTACATCTGAATTGTGGTGGTGGTTACATGACTTGAAACTTTGGCAAAATGTATTGAATTGTGTACTTAAGGATAAATTTTACGTTTTGTAAATTATCAATAAAGCTGACTTTGAACAAAAAGAGTGAAAGAATTCACATCCTACTCTTTCCTCCTCCCTATAATAATATATAAAAGTTATAATAAAGGTGAAAATAACAATGCCAGCACAATTATTCCAGTAGTAGAAATTTACACTGTAGCACATACATTTAATACAAGCATCAGCCCTGTATTCCCCAGAGCACAAAGCTTGTGGAATTGGATAATACTTCCTTTATCTTCCGTTTCTATCACAAAACAAACACAGAAAATAGACTTTCATTTTCCAAAACGTTCTTTTTCTGAAAAAAAGATATTTTATTTCCTTATACTCTGTTTCAATCCACAAAGGAATAGAGGCAGCTTACAAGAGTGCTTTCAATAAAGTAGAAGCTATAAATAAAAAATCAGGGCCAAAGAAAACACATGTCACACAAAAAAGGTCTAAAAGAAGAAGGAAGTTGGGATGTGGACGGGCAAATCATAAGCTTTTACTCACTCATTCAACCATGATTTTCCTGATGGACCATGGAGGGGAAGGATGGAAAAAATGAATGAGCCAAATAATTTACACAGTACATAAACAGAAATCTTTTAACTCCTCAGTGGGAGAAAATAATATCGATGCAAGACAAGCCACCAAAGGTATTTCAGTAGCTTCCCCCATTTCTAACTGGCTTTGTTCTAGGAGACAATTAAATTGGCTCAAAAAACAGAAGCAAACATGATCTTAGAGAGAAACTTTCCCACATCTGGTGCCCTCTGTGTTGCCATGATGCTGTCCAGGTGGCCTCCTTCCCTAGGGCCAGCCTGTCCTAGAAGAGAAGCAATACAGGCTATCGAAAGGACCTCAGACAAGAAGGCAGACTGGGCTTTGGTCATGACTCAGATACTGCCTGGTTGTTACATGGCTTTGTGCAGGTTGCTTGACTTCCTGTGCCTGAGTGTCCTCATCTGTAAAATGGACACACCTAATGTAATCATCTCGTGGGACTATTGTGAGAATTCGCTTACCAGATGTAAAAGTCATTTGTGAACTTGTGAGAAAGGAGAGAGTGAACCAGAGAACAGAAGTGTCTCCCAGGAGGGAGCACGCCACAGGCTGCGCCTGATCTTTCCAGGCTGCTGGGAAGACAAGGGGCAGAAGGAGAATACTCTTTAACACCTCACCTGACCAATGTCCTCCACCATGACCAATCCATGGGAATGCCCCGCTTCCTTTTTTTTTTTTTGAGAGTCTCACTCTGTCACCCAGGCTGGAGTGCAGTGGCATAATCTTAGCTCACTGCAACCTCTGCCTCCCAGATTCAAGCGATTCTCCTGCCTCAGCCTCCCGAGCAGTTGGGACTACAGGCACGCACCACCATATCCAGCTAATTTTTGTATTTTTAGTAGAGACGGAGTTTCACCATGTTGGCCAGGATGGTCTCGATCTCTTGACCTCGTGATCCACCCGCCTGGGCCTCCCAAAGTGCTGGGATTACAGGCATGAGCCACCGCGCGCGGCGGGGAGTACTCCTCTTCTTGAGCTTGAAACACCCTGTCTTTGATCCAGACCCATCTGTGAGACTAGATGGGTCTGGATCAAAGGTGAAGGTCCAGGGGAGAGGGAAAGGGTGACCGCCTTTTAACAGCAGTCATGAACATTTTTCATGTGGCTATGGACTCTTCATAAACAAGCTTTTAAATGGCTGCATTGAGATGAGACAACATTTCACTAAATTGTTTCCCTATACCCCCTTCTCCCAGATCTTGCTGTTATAAAGCACACTGCAGCCAGTATCTTCATGCACTCAGCTTCTCTGAGAGCCTCTGATTAGTGGATGGGTGACCTGACACACTGAAAGAACATGCTACAGGATAAAACAATAGCTCTTATTATGGATTGAACTGCATCCCCTTAAGATATTTCAAAGTGATCTTACTTGAAAACAAGATCACAGATGATCAAGTTATAGTGAGGTCTTTTTTGTTTTTCTTTTGAGACAGGGTCTCACTGTCATCCAGACTGGAGTGCAGTAGCACAATCGTGGTTCACTGCAGGCTTGATGTCCTGGGCTCAAGTGATCCTCCCACCTCAGCCTCCTGAGTAGCTGGCACTCCAGGTACAGGCCACCATACCTGGCTAATTTTTTTGGATTTTTTTTTTAGAGACTAGCCATGTTGTCCAGGCTAGCCTAGAACTCCTGGGCTCAAGCTATCCACCTGCCTTGGCCTCCCATAGTAGTAGGATTACAGGCATGAGCCACGTCATCTGACCATGATGAGGTCACTACTTTGTGTCTGCAATTGGTTCCTTCCGGTGCGTTCTTGGTTTCACTGACTTCAAGAATGAAGCTGCAGACCCCCGTGGTGAGTGTTACAGTTCTTAAAGATGATGTGTCCTCCTTCAAATGTTCAGATGTGTCCGGAGTTTCCTCCTTCTGGTGGGGTCGTGGTCTTGCTGACTTCAGCAGTTAAGTGCAGAACTTCCCAGTAATTGTTACAGCTCTTAAAGGTGGTGCGTCTGGAGTCCTTCCTTCCTCTCGGTGGGTTCTTGGTCTTGCTGACTTCACAAGTGAAGCTGCAGACCTTTGCAGTGAGTGTTACAGCTCATAAAGGTAGTGCAGAGCCAAAGAGTAAGCAGCAGCAAGATTCATTGGGAACAGCTAAAGAACAATCCACCCACTGGAAGAAAGGAAACCAGAACACGGTCCGCTGATGGTTAGGGTGGCCAGCTTTTATTCCCTTATTTGGCCCCACCCACATCCTGCTGATTGGTTCATTTTATAGAGCGCTGATTGGTCCATTTTACAGAGTGCTGATTGGTCCACTTTTACAGAGTGCTGATTGGTGTGTTTACAAACCTTTAGCTAGACAGAAAAGTTCTCCAAGTCCCCACCAGACCCAGAAGCCCAGCCAGCTTCACCCCTCAAGGTGGGCCCTAATCCAATGTGACTGTGTCCTCATAAAATAGAGAAATTTAAACACAGAGACAGATATGCAGAGAGGGACAGTGATGTGAAGACACAGGGAGAATCCCTTCTACAAGGGAAGCAGTGCCTGAAATTACCAGCATCTAGGTGAGAGGCATGGAGCAAATTCTCCCGCAAAGCCCTCAGAAGGAACCAACCCTGCGGACAGTGGACCATGGACTTCTGGCCTTCAGAATGGAGACAGTACATTTCTGTTGTTTAAACCACCGAGTTTGTGGCACTGTGTTATTAGCAGCCTGAACAGATTATCCAGATTCCCAAATGCTGGCTCAAAGCCAGCCCATGAACAAGTTTTTAGTAGTCTGCAGTCAAACAAGAAAAGAAAGGACACTGTAGAAAATTCTTTATAATTTAGACTCGTTCAATGTTTTATTGTCACAGATTACCCTTTTTTGGTACTATGTGGCAGGTTTATTATTACATCAGTACCTGGTCAAACAAAAAGTTTTTTAAAATCTGTATTACTCCAAGAAAGTGAAAGGCGTAGAAAACCCCGGAATAAATCCACTGAAGGGCCCTTTCCACCTCTGTTTTGGTGAGTCTAGGTGAGCAGTAGAACCCTGGAGAAGGCAGGAAAGACACACAGCCACGCAGAAGGCAGTCTCTAGATGGCAACCGCCGTGAAGGACTTTGTCTCCACAACATTCTAGCACAGACCTTTCGACACAGACTTGCTCTGTGATTCCTACTGATTGATTAACAAGTTAGCGAGATGGAATGTGACTTCTGAACCAAAGGGACGCCTGACATTGGGCGAAAGAGCCAGGCATGCTGATCATGGCAGGGCAAACACCTGCTGGGAGGGCTGCCACTGCCCTGCTGGGTCTGTGGCGCACCTCGCTACTAAGTCACAGCCATCCTTCTCAAAACCCTCCTCCACAAGGCATCCTACACAGCTACTAGGAACTGAACTTGGCACTTGAGCTGAGTCCAATGTCTTCACTAAATACCCCAGTAACAAGTACTCCCTGAAACTCTACCAATCTAGGAAGTGTGCTAGGCTGTCACTCTCCCAAGTGGAATTTCTGGCTCCCTCTCACAAGCCAGGCTGCTGACAAGAAGCCGCCTCCATGCCTTCCTCTGAATTACGGTGATGCAGGGCATGTTCTCCTTTAGCACAGAAGAGCATTCGTCCCTTTAGCCCTTTGTCCCAGTGGCCTGTAGCTGCCTCCAATGATCAGGTACTGGGACCAGAGTCCAGACATCTGCTGTGTTGTGTATGACAAACACTCCAGGTATGGGTGGGCATCCCCAGCATGAAATAATCATGTGTCAGGATCCAATCTGAGTCACTCCAACTGGTCTGTTCATGGCATCCTGGAGACCAAACCCCTGAAGCAAAATTGCCTGCACTTCCCACCACTACTTCTCATTCTGGTTAGACCTGGTGTATTAGTTTTCCATGGCTACTGTAACAAATTACTCAGGGGCTTACAGCAATAGAAATGTATTCTCTCACATAAGTCCAAATTTAGTATCACTGGGCTGAAATCAAGGTGTCACCAAGGGCTGCACTCCTTCTGCAGGCTCTGAGGGGAGGATTCATTTCTTGCCTCTTCCAGCTACTGGTGTCTGCCAGCATTCTTTGGCTTATGGCCACATCGCTGCAATCTTCTAGGCCAGCATCTTCAAAACTCTTTCTGCTCTTATGGTCACATCACCTTCTCCTCTCCCGTCTCAAATCTCTTTCTCTCTTACAAGGATACATGTGATTGTACTTAGGGCCCTACCGGATAATCCAAGATAATCTCTCTACATCAAAAACCCTTAACTTAATCACCTCTTTTGCCATTTATGATAATATTCATGTTGCCATAGAAGGTAATATTCACTTTGCCATAGAAGGTAATACTCATATTCCAGGGATCAGGACTTGGATCTCTTTTTTATGGGGGAGGGTGGCATTTTTCAGTCAGCTGTCCATGGGCTATATGGGGTTCATGTGAGCTCATATTAAGGCTGGGGTAGGAATGGGGAATCACTGATGAGGCTTCAGGACTGGTAGAGATAAAAATCAAGGTGGTGGGCCGGGTGCAGTGGCTCATTTCTGTAATCCCAGTGCTTTGAGAGGCCGAGGCAGGTGCATCACTTGAGGTCAGGAGTTTGAAATCTGACCAACATGGTGAAACCCCATTTCTACTAAAAAGTAGCCAGAAGTGGTGGTGCACACCTGTAATCCCAGCTACTTGGGAGGCTGAGGCAAGAGAATCACTTGAACCCGGGAGGCAGAGGTTGCAGTGAGCCAAGATCGTGCCATCGCACTCCAGCCTGGGCAGTAAGAGTGAAAATCCTTCTCAAAAAAAAAAAAAACAATTAAGGTGGTGTTGGGCTCATCCTGCAAATAGGATGAAAATAAAGCTTTGCACAAACTCCAGCAACCATGGTCTAGAGAGAAAGAAGCTCATGTGTATTTATGCAAGACCCTATTGCAGCCTCCAGGACAACAGAAACAGTGTTGCCCACAGCCTTATGGAAAATTTTCTCTGTTTTCCATTAACTTCCCCTCTCTTGAAACAGGAAACACGGGTTACCTACCTGAGGTTTAATTCCTTGCTCCTTTCCTTCTTAACAGAACCCACATATTCTTCGGAGACCTACTCCCCTCCCTTAAGGACTTGGCTACCTCATCCCTACGAGCTGCAAGATTGGGCTCTCATGAATCTCGACCAACCATCGTGGGTTCAATCATAGTGGGAAGTGCTGCACCTTTTAGTGAGCACATGGGGAGCCAATGCAAGAACACTGTTTACTTACTACAGATGTCAGAGTGCAGACAGGAAAACACGAGTCCTTAGTGAGTTAACTGTGCTGCTGAAGCAGCCAACCCAGAGCCTCCTCCCTTGCAGAGTTCTTACGATGTTGAGCTAGTACATTTCCTTGTTGTTTAAGAGAATCCAAGTTGGAGCCCAAAATATTCGAAGCCACTTTCGGTGGAAGGACCTGATACTGCTTGGGCAAACCCACTTTTCCTTCTGGCAGCACAAAAGAGGAACTGTCAACATCACAGAGAAAAGCTTACATTAGATTTCAGATCAGGGTCCATATTTATGTAACAAGTTGGAGAAAAATGAATTCACCAAAAATCTCTTTAAAAGTGATAGCTGAGGCTGGGCGCAGTGGCTCACGCCTATAATCCCGGCACTTTGGGAGGCTGAGGCAGGTGGATCCTCAGGTCAGGAGATCGAGACCATCCTGGCCAACATGGTGAAACCCTGTCTCTACTAAAATACAATAAATGAGCTGGGTGTGGTGGCACATGCCTGTAGTCCCAGCTACTCAGGAGGCTGAGGCAGGGAAATCACTTGAACCTGGGAAGTGGAGGTTGAAGTGAGACGAGATCCTGCCACTGCACTCCATCTCAAAAAAAAAAAAGATGATAGCTGAGTCAGTGAGAAAACTAGTTTGATAAGTGTTTAAAGTCACAGTGGTTATTGTGAAGCATTTAAGTTTCACTGGAACAGAGGAGAAGATATTAATTTGTTGCCTCAGGGAAGGTGGAATGTTGAAATAAGAGGACAAAAGAGAGAGAAGGGATTCAGGAGATGCAGAAAGCTAGGAACCTGCGTGGTGTCACAACTTCCTCTGGAAACTTCTCATATCTCCCCACATCCCCCCTTTCTAGTACAGCTCAGAAAAGATGCAAAATGCTAATAAAAGTAATAAAAGTGGACCACTTGTAGAAATCAGTGATGCAGCTGATTTTGGTTTCTAGAGGGTCATAAAGGTAATGGAATAAATAGCATACAAGGGAGTAAGAAAATGAAGACAGAAAGAAACATAACAAATAATTTCCCATCAACTTCTCTGAAATCAATAAGAGACATTTGGTTTTCATGAGACTAGTATTGGGGTCTGAGCACCAGGGAGCTTTAGATTATATCTAGGTTATAATGCTGTTTCTGTACCACAAATCACACTGAGCTGTCTGGCCCAACCTCTCCCCAGATCTGGACCACTAGTCCGCTAGTGGGCTTTGTTTTGAGCATTTTGTTAGTCTGCCCCATTCTGTGGCCAGTGCAAGCCATGCTTACCAGTCCCATTTGGAAAAGCATAGCCTCCAATACTCATATCCTTCCAGTACGACTTTGGTCTTCACGCCTTGCTTGCTGCTCTCTTTCTTTTTTTTCTTTCCTATTCTTTCTTTTTTCTTTCTTTCTTTTTTTTTTTTTTTTTTTTTTTTTGAGATAGAGTCTTCCTCTGTCACCCAGGCTGGACTGCAGTGGTGCAATCTCAGCTCACTGCAATCTCTGCCTCCCAGGTTCAAACAATTCTTGTGCCTCAACTTCCCGAATAGCTGGGATTACAGGTGTGCATCACCATGCCCAGCTAAGTTTTGTATTTTTAGTAGAGATGGGGTTTCACCATGTTGCCCAGGCTGGTCTCGAACTCCTGGCCTCAAGTTATCCACCTGCCTTGGCCTCCCAAAGTGCTGGGATTACAGGCGGGAGCCACCGATCCTGGCCAGCCCTCTTTTTATGCATCCATGACATCGTGTTTCCTAGACTTCTCAGCACTTTGATGGTGTGAATATAGCCTTTCCTAAGGAAATGCCTTCCTAGCAAAATTTCCCAACATGAGCACTCAGACCTGCCATTTGCTTAAGTAAGCAGTCATTTGTACAGATGAAATGAGCAGTTACATATGTGCAGATAGGTCCTAATAGGTACCGTATGTTTCAATTACCCATTTTCCCAGCCCCCTGGATGGATTGGTTATTAATGCAACAGATGGAGCAATTTAGCACCAGCAAACTCCCCAAATGCCACCCTTCCCCTCCCCTTGCCAGACCCACAAGCTTTTCCTGGCATCCTCCACTTCTTTGTCATTGCAGAATGAATGCCACTAAGCAGTATCCAACACATGCCCTTAGTTCGGCTGACAGTTAAATTGCATTTCCTTAACGAGAGTGCCACTCGGGAAATCAACAAGCCTTCATTGTCAAGGAGACTCTCGACTGACAAAAGCTGGGTTTCTAAATTGCATCCTCTGTAAAAGCTGGTCTGTTTGGAGTTCTGTCAGCTCAAAGTCTTCGAAGTGTCTGAAGTTCAGGGATAATTGATGTTTGGGAAGATGACCCAGAGTTCTTATGAAATCCTGGGTTTTCTTGTGAGCCATCATGAAAATGTTGAGGATGTTCACTGTTCAGCACACCCCCATAATACCATCAGAGATGCTCATAAATCTTTAGAAATGAAAGCAAACAGGAAATCATATAGGCTAACAGCTTTCAGGCTGTTTTCCCTGCAACGCTGGGAGTCCCTGGAGAAACCTATAGGTGGGAGAAGTCTGAGTGGGCTGGGATCCTGCCCTTCACAACTCTACTTTGGCCAGACCTGTGCTATTTATACCTTATAGACTTTATTATTTATCGAGCTTATTCATGTGAATAAAAGATTCCACAGCCAAAGGAAGTAGAGAAACCAAACAGGTTATTGGTTTCTGACCTGGCCCTCCAAAATCTTTTAAGTTCTTGAAGTGATGGGGCAGGGGAGGCGGTGGAACAGAACTATTTTTAAATATTTCACAAAGCTTAATAGAGCTTCTCCATGTACTGAGTGCACCCTGAAATGTCAAGCAGTGATCTCATCCACCCCTCCCACCCCCTGGCTTCATTACCACCTTCACAGCCGTGACTCACAGGCCATGTCTCCAGCACAGACCCCTTTTCCAGAATCCGGGCCTAAATAGACATTTGTTCAAACCACAGCCACATTGGGAATGCATCTCAAACTCAGCATGTTCAGACCCAAAGCTGTGTTCCCCTCCCCACCATCCACTGCCTCCACAAATGGTCCAACGTGAATACCCCAGCAAAAGGCAGCTTCCTCTCTTAAGCTGCACACAACAGAACCCGTAAACCACCCAAGGATGGTCTCATCTCATCCAAGGATGGTCTCATCTCATCCCAGGATAATGCCTCTCTCCTTGAGGATCTGGGCCATCACCGCTTCCCCTCCATTCTCCCTTCTCAACAGCTCTGTAAAGCATTCACATATTTCCATTTCCTCTGATATCACCATACTGCAAGAACTACTCGAACAGACAACTGGTTTCTTTGCTTCTACTCCCTCTTCTTTACTCCAAACTCCTCCCCACTAAAGTAAATGGAAATCAACATTTTCCAAGACGAATCTGACCATGTTACACCTCCACTTTGGTCCCTTTAATGTCTTCACATCTTATGATGAAAAGCACAGTCCTTCACATGGCCCAGGACTGGGCAAGGCCTGCTGTCATCGTTTACCACATGCCCCTTGTAACCCACGGTGCAGCCACTCTGTCTTCTTATCAAATTCCTGATTGAGCCGGTTGATGTCAGTTGAAACATTTGGAAAGGCTCTTAGGGACCCCTGTGCCTCAGAAGATTCTATCAGTGTCGGGAGAGTGAATCAATTAAACTGCCCACCTTCCTCCTTCACTGGGCCCTAACTCTCCACTGCTGGGTGCACCATGGTGGGTGAGACAGAGAGAGGCAGAGGCCACAGCAGGGCTGGATGCTGAGTCACTGTCACCATGACAGTGGCTGGGCCTTATGAATATGGAAACAGTGCATCATATTGCCAGGGCTGCTCCTGCTGTGATATGAACCAAGTGACCCAGCCCAGAGGCAGCCGGGGCCCTGTGGGGTATGTTTCATAATGTTACATTATTCTCTTTCTCAGCTCTGATACAACACAGGGCAGGGAAAAGACCGTGGACTTCGCAGTGAAAACAATCTGTTTTCCAATCTCAACTCCCACCTCATGAAATTTCTGAGACTCTTTTCTCGCCTGTAGACTCGGGACGATTGTGGCATCTGCAGCTTCAGGTTGCAGTAGGACCATTTTTCAAGCTTTTCTTGGACAGTAGGCGGAGAAGAATGCACGTGCGGTTCCAGAAGGCTGGGGTGCAGGTTAAAGCAGTCTACTGCATACATGAAATACCCTCGAACTAGAGCTGCTGTTAAAAAATTAACTTGAGACGTGCATTCTAGTTCATAGTTTGTTTTAATTGTTAAAAATTTCCCTCGGCTGGGCTCGGTGGCTCACATCTGTAATCCCAGCACTTTGGGAGGTCAAGGCAGGCGGATTACCTGAGGTCAGGAGTTTGAGACCAGCCTGAAGAACATGATGAAACCCTGTCTCTACTAAAATTACAAAAATTAGCCGGGCGTGGTGGCATCCACCTGTAATCCCAGCTACTCAGGAGGCTGAGGCAGGAGAATCGCTTGAACCTGGGAGGCAGAGGTTGCAGTGAGCTGAGATCACACCACTGCACTCCAGCCTGGGTGACAGAGCAAGATTCCATCTCAAAAACCAAAAAACAAAAGTTTTCCTTTACAAAGTATTACATAAAAACTCAAGTTCTAGAAACACCTTTATCATGCAAATATGTATATCTTCTCAAATACCACCCATCTTCTGAAACACACCACCAGAGTCCCCCTGGGGGTGCCTGAGTACTCCATTTTGAAAAGCACAATTTGGAATTGGCAACAATGACCAAAATTACTACTCAATTTATTGAGTTAGGCACTTAGCTTGAATTTTCTTATTTGATCATCTCAAAGACATTAGGAGGTAGGAATTATTTCCCTAATTTAACAAAAAGAAAACCAACGCTCTGAGAGATTAAGTGTCCAGCCCAAGTGTGTAACAGTAGCAGCGAGAATTGGCACCTGGTTTGTCATAGCCAAAGGTCAGAATTTTATGCACCAGGCTATATGAGTTGCTGATGTGTGTGAGGGGCCTGTCCTAGTGGCTGGCACGTAGTAGGGACCAAGGGCAGTTCCCACTGTGACTGCCCCTGAGCATGTGAGTCAGGGCACACCACCAGGAGCAGGCACAGAGAAGCCACTCCTGCAGGTCACCAGGGTGGGCCGGGCTGGCACTTGCCAGGGAGGTGGCTGGAATAACTTCACCTCTTGCTCCCCAGTTGAGCCTAAATCTTTCTGCCTCCTTCCAGATTGGGTAGTCTGAAAATCTCCCAGGTGTTTCCCAAAACTAGCCAGCTGTTACTATTTAATAGTGAGCCTGGGGAGGGTAATGGCAGTGTCTCCCCTCGATCACCGGGATCAATGGCCCCAAAGAGAGAAGTGGCTGCAGTCAAGAGTAGAAGCCATTTTGCAGGCCAAGGCAGCCTTCGTGGCCTTGGGAATCTTAAACCGCCCCATTAAAGGGATGTAATGCAAGTTTTTCCCTCCAAGTAAAAAAATAAAATAAAATAAAGGATGTTGAGTTTCTGAGTAGAAAAATATAAACCATAAGGTTTTTGCTATTATCTGCTAAGTTGTCATAAAGAGGATCACAGTTTGAGTGTGATATTACTTTTTCATACATTCTCTCTTCCTGAGCCATCGCTTGATAATAAACACTCAGGTTTGACAGCAATACCCTTATATCCACCCATCCATCCACCCACCCAACCACTTGCAAGGGCCAGGAAATGCTTTTGTCACTGCAGAAGGGCCTTCCACATCCCTGACTTCTTCCACCAACCAGAGACTGAAGACACAGATATGTTGCCTCCTTGGCCTGGCCTCACTGAGCTCCACACTGAGATGCACTGAGGCTTATGAAACAGAGCTGCCTCAGTTTATGCAACACAACCCTAAACTGACACATTTCCCTCTCCTATCCCCAACTTGCTTCTCTTATAGGATCTGTCCTGGCATCACCATCTAGACTAATTAGATGAGGTTAGACACAAGTAAAAATCCTGAAAAGTTCTACATATACTGCATCTCTCAGAGTAACCAACTAGTTGGTGAGGCGAAGTTCCTCTTTACCTCCTGGCAAAGAGGAAAGGCATAATTGATTGATCAGCATTTTGCAATCCCTAATGAAATAATAGATTTTGGCATTCATGATCAAAGGCCGCTAACATCAGGAAAAAAAAAAAATAATCGGATCTAAGCTACTTCCTGTGCATAGCACCACTTATGCAGTGGGGCTGGCAAAGTTTCAAGCCTGGATCCGAGCAGCTTCTAGAGCCAACTACCAACTTAACAGGAAACACAGAAGACACAGGAGCTTGTTAAGTGCCACCAAGGGAGTGCAATTAGCAACGTCCAGACTGGGAAACGTGGAAGACACACGACTCAGTTCCTTCGACAACAACCACCAATGACAAGACAGTGGAGAAAGGATCTGTAGACATTTTTAAGGCTTAAGAGACATGTTAACTGATTCAAAAAGATTAACTTAAGAAAAACATGTATAAGACAATTGGGAAGTACCAACACCAACTAGGTGTTTAATGATATCAAGAAATTATTATTGATTGTTCTGGGCTGTGATGATGGTATAATGATTATATTTTTAAAGGGCAGTTTTGCTTTTACAACTACATACTGAACTATTAAGAGATAAAAGTGCTGGACACAGTGGCTCACACCTGTAATCCCAGCACTTTGGGAGGCTGAGGCAGGTGGATCACCTGAGGTCAGGAGTTCAAGACCAGCCAGGCCAACATGGCGAAACCCCGTCTCTGCTAAAAACACACACACACAAAAGTTAGCTGGGCTTGGTAGTAGCAGCCTGTAATCCCAGCTACTTGGGAGGCTGAGGCAGGAGAATTGCTTGAATCTGGGAGGCAGAGGTTGCAGTGAGCCGAGATCATGCCACTGCCCTCCAGCCTGGGCAATGGAGCGAGACTTTCTCTCTTTAAAAAAAAAAGAGAAATAAAAGAGTGGCATGGTGGCTCACACCTGTAATCCCAGAACTTTGGGAGGCCGAGGTGGAAGGATCATTTGAGTTTAGGAGTTAAGAGACTAGCCTGGACAACATAGTGAGACCTCATCGCTAAGAAAAAATATACGTATATAAAAAAGAGATGAAAGGATAGAATGTCTGGGATTTACTTCAAAATCATCTGGAGTGCAGATGGGAGGCTGTGTACATGGCAAAAGCTTGTTCACAGTTTCAAGTGTTGAAATTGGATGATGGATATATAGGCATTTGACATACTGTTCTATTAATTTGTATATATTTAAAATATACCATATATATCTTTTACAACTTCAAAAATAATGTCTTAAACAAGATTCATTAACACATTTTTTTTCAACACCTACTATGTGTTGTGTGGGAGCTTAAAATACATTAGCAACAGGCAGGCGCAGTAGCTCACGCCTGTAATCCCAGCACTTTGGGAGGCCGAGACGGGCGGATCACGAGGTCAGGAGATCGAGACCATCCTGGCTAACATGGTGAAATCCCATCTATACTAAAAAATACAAAAAACTAGCCAGGCATGGTGGCGGGCGCCTGTAGTCCCAGCTACTTGGGAGGCTGAGGCAGGAGAATGGCGTGAACCCGGGAGGCGGAGCTTGCAGTGAGCCGAGATTGCACCACTGCCCTCCAGCCTGGGTGACAGAGAGAGACTCCATCTCAAAAAAAAAAAAAAAAAAAAAATTACATTAGCAACAAAACAAAATGCTTGCCTTCATAGAGCTTCCATGCTGGTGGTGGGAGACACACTGTGCCCAGTACACATAATAAATAAACACAAGCACAGCAACAAGCGCTGGACGTCAGGGGAGGGGGTGGGCTGTCATTTTTAACTGGGTGGCAGAGACATTTGCACGAAGACTTTATAGAGACAAGGAAGTCAGCCGCATGAATATCTAAGTAATGGCACCCCAGGAAAGGAATTAGCCAGTGCAAAGGCCACGAGGTAGGAGTGTGGCTGCAAAGTTTGAGCAATAGCAAGGACACCAGTGTAGCTGCAGCAGAGTGAGTTTGGAGAAGAGTAGTTCTAAAGAGGGGTCAAAGAACTAAAAGGATGGGGGAAAGAAAAGTCATGTAAGGTCCTGTAGACTCTCTTAGGGACTTGGACATTTATCCTGGGCAGGATGAGGAGCCGTGCAGAGTTCTGAGCAGGAGGAACATGACTCAACTACATTTAAAAAGAAGCCCTTTGACTGCTATGAGAATAGACTGCGGGGTGCAGGGAGGCTCCTGCGGTGAAGGGCCCGGTGACTCAGACCTGGGAGACAGCAGTAGAGATGGACAGAAGTGCTGGATTCTGGATATATATATATCCAAATATATATCTGGATATATTCTCGATATATTTGCTACCAAGATTACAAGTGGAGTTTGAGAGAGAAAGAAGTCATGGATGACTCAAAGGCTTAAAGCCAGAGCAACTAAAAGGATGGAGTTCTATGTCAACTCCATTGACTGAGATGGATTTGGCATAGAACTAGGTATTTCTCTCTCATATACAGTGAGTTCAAAATAAACCATCCAGAGTTAGTGTGGCTGTGCCTTGGTCTTAGACACAGACTGTCTGCAGTTTTTTCCTGCATCATGCCCTGGGATTTGGGCTCATGCTCCTGGCCCAAGGCAGAGTTCCAGCCATCTCATCCGCATTCTAAACAGCAGAATGAGGAAGGAGGGGAAAGGGAACAAATGGCATGGCCCAGTTCTCTTTTAAGGACATTTTCCAGAAGCTGACACATGATGCTTCTTCCTATATCCCATTGTCCAAAACTTAACCACATGTCACAGCTATTTCCTGGGGTGCTAGGAAACAGCCTCTATTTCTGGTACCCAATGAAACACTGGAGGTTTTAGTACCAACAAAGATATAGAGAATGGATATTACGGTAACCATGTGCAGTTTGTGACAGACCATTCATCCAGTTGCCTCAAGTGGAAGCTCAATGAATTTAAGTTGCTCATACTCAAATGGTGTCAGTTGTATCTCCTCAATAGAAGAGAATACTCTCATCGCTGGACTTCTGAGTCAACCAAACATGAATTTAAATCCCTGCTGTGCTCCTTACTAGCCATGTGACCATATATTTCCACCCTTGTGATACTTTGCATAAGCTTCCCCCAGATCAGGAATGCTCCTAATTCTCACCCTTCATCTAGCGCACTCCTGTGCACTCCTAGTCATCCCTCAATACCCTTCCCAAATGGCCCCTTAAGGTCATTTCTATAGGTAAGCCTTCCTTGATTTTATCAGAGTGATATGTATCCACCTTCCTAACTGACCTATTCTCCCCTAAGCACTATATCTAACTCATTTCTAACTCATTTCTGTATATCCAACACAATCAATATTCAGAAATGTTTCTTTTATTTGAACTGTGTTTCCAAATTTTAAATGTTTGCGTGTAGTAAGAAATAAACGACAGCTATTGTTATCATTGTGGTGACTCTCATTATTACAGTTATTTTGCTGTCATGTGTACACAATGTATATGGTAGCCTGGCTCTTACTCCATATCCCTGTAAAGCAAGTCAACAGAGTGAAAATTAATCAATGAAATCTCAATGAAAGAAGGGTCTTTGGAAAGTGACCAAAATAAGAAGTTGTGGCATTTTTAGGAAGGCTGGCCACCCTGTCACAGCTAAATGCGCCTTCATTTTCTCAGTGTGTGGAACCCAGAGCAAAATCCAGGCACGTCTGGTCAAACTTCTGTCCTCTTTCCAAAGCCTTAAATCAAAGAGAAATTTGCTTGCAGCATCAACTCTGAGTCTTAAAAAAGCAATGCATTAACATCAACAATGGGATTAATTAGGCTTCCCTGGAAACTGTTCAAACAAAGAATTGCGCAGTTCTCTAGGAAGGTCAGGCATTTCATTCCTCTCTGCAGCGGTTCAAGTGATCACCTCTGCGCAGGCCCACGATCTGCCACAGGTTGGAGTAACATTCACTCCACTGCCCTGGGCTCTGATGGAATCAAACACTGGTTCCCAGGGGTGGTGCTCTGAATGGCCAGGCCTTCAAGGGTGTCAGCCAGGGGTGCCAACTTCCAGGATCAAGGCCTAACGAAAAGATGAAGGGCTTTGAAGTCCAGCATGGTAAACCCCGTCATTTTCTCCACTGGACTTCATTTTCCTCCTCTGTGAAATAGGCCTGATATTCTCTATAGTGCAAAGTTGCCATCAAGGTTAAAAAAGGTAATGTGATTTTCCCAAACTCCAGCACAGAACGATCCCAATCTCATAAAAATTGCATAACTTTTTTTGCTATTAATTACTTAATATTTTCTTTTAATCAATGTATTTTATAAGGAGAGGCTATATTCTTTAAGTAGAAAGAAATATTTTCTAAAATTACATAACCCAAAACTACTAAAACAGCTATCAAAATATTTTTTGAAAATTTTATGTACCACTAAAGATCATCCTGCTAATTAGTAAGGTATTATACAGGCCAAGCTTCGGGGAAAAGTGTGATGTTGTCTGTAGAAGAGGGGATCTCCTCTGGGACACAAATGTGTGGATCTTTGTGAAGTTTGGCAGCTGTCCTCCCAGCCCTCTCTTGCCCCTCCTTCTTCCCACAGGGTCTCTTTGTGGTCTCCGTGCTGAACAGTCTCCTCACCATCTTAAAAGTCCTTGCTTCCTGGTAGGCTGATGTGTGCTTACACTGAAATGGTAGGAGACACAACCCTTGTCCAACCCATCAGAGGAGGTGCATGAAGCCACACCACAGCTGTGGTTCCCATGTGTGCAGCTCTTTGTGATGACTGGGTGCCCTGAAGGAAGCCAAACTACTCTATTTTTCCCCAGTGGTTTTTCCATTGAACCACTGTGTGTGTGTGTGTGTGTGTGTGTGTGTGTGTGTGTGTGTGTGTGTTTTCTGTTGAAAGCCTACTATAATACTACTTTGTTTTTGGACTAATGTGTACTCAGTGAGAGCTCTTTTGGATGCAAGTGACAGAAAAACCCTTCCTGTGCACTTTGAAATAATGATAATTTATCAGCTCACAAAACTGAATAGACTACCTTCAGGCAAGGTTTGATCCAGGGCTAAAATCATGTGACCAGGATGAATTTTTCTTTCCATTTATTTGCCTTGTTCTCTTCACCGTGGCTTCCTTCTCTGCAGGCTTTCCCATCATGGTAATAACTGACTACCCTGAGCTCCCAGCGCTCATGCGTCTAGGCTTAAAGGCAGCAGAAATAGACAAGCCTCCCTAACCCTGCAATCCCTGCAGAATCCTGCGATCTGTTCTGATTGGAAGTTTTAGGGCACATGCCCACCCCAGGATCAATCACTGTTTCCAGGGGATGTGGCCTTTGATTTCTCTGCCCAAAGTCAGTCAACTCTGCCAGAAACACCGGCTGAACGTGGAATAGGAGGTGGCCTCACAGAAGGAAGTTGGGAGGTGGTTACAATAAGAATGAATGGTGTTGGGGGCAGAAACCACACTCATTCAGCCTATTGGTTAGTATCATGTGCAGCTGCTTATAAAAGAGGAGCAAAAAAGGCTTTAAAAAGATAGAAGAATAGTCCTCTCTCACACAAAATACATATGGATTTGGGTATTGCAAAGCTGGTGTGATGGTCCCATGGTGTCATTAAGAATTTGCGTGTAGCCACTCTCAAATTCCATCATAATCTTAGATGGGTGCTGGAGGAATAGCCTGTTACCCTGGGTTGGGAGTGGGAGGAAACAGATACACAGGGAGAATGGGAGGCAAATGGGACCCCTCCCTGCTGAGTTCACAACCACCAAGTCTCATGGGCATACCTAGCTCCAATGGAAGAAAAGATGGAAAAATGTCATCTTTTTTTCCACGCAGCTGAAAATCAGGATTCTGTTATCGTGGGTATTACTTCTTCAACATCACACAGGCGAAAACACCAAATTCAAAGAGGTGAAGCAACTTGTGCCCCTCACACAGACAGGAAGCACCAGATCTGGGATCCACACTGATCTCAGCCTCTTCATTCCACTCGTCCTGATTCCTCATTACTGCAGTAGCCCCTTCTGAGAAGTGGGAGGAATCAGAACCGCATCCCTGCATCCAGCCTGGAGCGGGGCTTCATACCTATCTATTGATGACTGCCAGGACCATGGTAGGCTTGGGGTGGAGGGATTAGAAGACCAGGTGGTGGTAGTGGTGGTGGTTTGAATACAAATGAGGGCACACACTAATAGATTCTCCCAAGCAATTAATTCTTAAATCAGAAATTGCGTATCAGAATGGATTCACCTGTTTAATACGGAGCTCAGCGCTCTCCTGGAGCAAAGTCACATTGCAGCTGGCCTCCCTGCAGCTCAGTAGTTTGAGATTATTTCCTGTGAAGCCAGCACCTCCATCACTTCCATCTTCAGCTTTAGCATGCGCTAAATGTGCCTTTAAACTTGTATTGGGGGGTTGGTCACTCACATGCACCCTCGCTGTGTTTATTAGCATGGATCCGTGTTTTAAAACATTTTTAAAAAATGTTGAATGTCTTTAGACAAGACCTGTGCCACAAACTGTTCCCTGCGGCCTTCCCAGGAGTTGTCAAGTCCCACAAGGCTGGCTCCTGAAGGCCCCTGCTTTCAAAGGGTTTCAATTTGATACGGCTTTTTAAACCTGGCTGTGGAGGTTTGTTGTTTGTTTTTTTTTTTTTTTCATTTTTCCAGGACAGCAAACAGCTGAGTCAGTGTGGAGCCATGCATAATCTGTCTTCTGAAGCATATCTTTCCAGACCCTGCACTTCCCCTGGCTTTTATTCTTTGTGCTCCCCTACCCTGTCCACAAGGTGAGCTCCTTCTGTGTTGAAGAACAAGACCTTCCAACTTTGCACCCCTACGCACGCCTATCTAATCTTGCGTTCTGATCCACTCTATTCCCTGCAGCAAAACCCAGGTAGCCGCATGCTCCTCTTCGGGGACTTTCTCCAGGCTCTGCCGTCCTTGACCTTGAATCTTCTTTTCTCTTCTCCAGCTGCTGCCCTGGGGTCTTAACTCAAACCCCACTTCTGCCTGGAGACCCTGCCTCCCTCTGTAGGGAGGCCTGCCCCAAGTCCCTGTGCCCACACCCAGGCCCTGCTTCTCTGGGATGGGGGTGGGGAGGGCGGGAGATCAGCATCCCTTGGGGGATTTCTCTGGTTGGTGGAGGAGGGAGACCTGCCTAAGGAATTGACTTGTACAAATAAATCCCTTGTCACTTGCACTTTCCAAGTGACTTCCAGTTCCACATATTTCACCTGACAAAGGCCTGAGGAGAATGACTATTTTATTTAGGAAAAGTCATTCCTGGGCCCCTTGGAGTTTAACACAAGGGAAGTCCGGAATCTAGTCTGAGCAGGAGGGGAGCTCTATGTTTCTCTGCATAATGAAGTCACAGGAATAAGGCGCTTTCTCTCGGCAGCCACAAGCCAGGAGGAGGAGTCTGGGTATTGAGAAACGCAGAGAAGAGAGAAGGTTCTGACCACATGGAAGCAGGCTGGGCTTTAGGGAGAAAAGTAGCCCACGGAGAAACTCTGGGCGATTGTGGGGTAGAGCAGGAACAGGGACTGGATTTCACTTTTCGTAGGGTTTTCCCGTGGCTTTATTGGGGTATGCCTGACAAATAAAAATCGTACAGTAAGGTCGGGAGTGATGGCTCACACCTGTAATCCCAGCACTTTGGGAGACTGAGGCAGGTGGATCACCTGAGGTCAGGAGTTCGAGACCAGCCTGGCCAACATGGTGAAACCCTGTCTCTACTAATAATACAAAATTAGCCAAGCGTGGGGGCGCACATCTGTAATCCCAGCTACTCAGGAGGCTGAGGCAGGAGAATCACTTGAACCTGGGAGGCAGAGGTTGCAGTGAGCCAAGATCGTGCCATTGCACTCCAGCCTGGGCAACAAGAACAAAACTCCATCTCGGAAAAAAAAATCATACAGTAGTCTCATTTAATGTCATAGGTACATTCTTGGAAACTGAGACTTGAAGTGAAACAATGTAAATGAAACTCATTTTTCTATAGGCTAATTGATGTAAACGAGAGTTAAGTTTCTATGGCATATTTCTGGTTACAAAAACCTCATCAAACTTCTAAATAAAGACCAAAACACTGCTAGTATTAAACACTGAAAACCATGGTTTTCGAGGATGTGGTATATATATCTAACGTATACAATGTGGTGATTTGATATGATTTATACATGATGAAGTGATTACCACAATCAAGCCAATAAACACCTCCGTTACCTCCCTTAGTTACCATTTAAGAACACAGATCTGCTGCCGTAGCAAATTTCAAGTATACAAGAAGGCATTTTAAACTACAGCCCCCATGCTCTACATATTCATCCTATTACTGAAAGTTTGTCCCCTTTGAACAGCAAACTGATTGGATTTTAAACCGTTTCCTGCTCTGAGTTCTAAGGGCCTCCCTTTCTGACAGCTCCCTGTCCCCCAGCCCAAACCTTCAGGACAAATCTGTTACACGCCATGGTCCTCATGAGACGAGCTGGGAAGGAGGAGGAGGGGCAGAGAGGGGTTCACAGCCTAGGGCAGCAAAGCTAGTGGAGGTCACCAATCCAGCTCCAGCTGGATAATTGGTGTAAGGGACAAGGACTTGGTGTAAGGGACATTGGGAGAATATAACGTGTCCCTCGGGAGTTCTCAAGACTCCCCAAAGTGAGTGATGGGGGCTCAAGCCTATTTATTTTGCCATTAAGTGTGGTTCCAGAAGACTGGGTCTACTGGAATGCGTGTTCTCAGTGAGAAACCTGATAAAAGCTCCCTGCCTCCGCAGAGTCCTCTACACACTGTTCAGAGGAGGAGGCACGGAGGTTATTAGCGGTCTGCCGGCGCTCATGCTCCCTGGCTGCCTGCTATCTCAGGAAGGCTCTGCTTCCCCCATGAGGCAGAGATAACTAGAAATTGCTGCCGGGGCATCTCCTGAATCAAGGGGGCTGGTTTCTATTCTTATCTCTGGCGCCGCCAGGTCGTGCAGCCGAACCACGGTAATTCTCAGCTGTTCAGCTCGACCTGAAAAGGAGGAGGGACGGTATCCACTCTTCCTGCACCCAAGCGGGGTGGTGAACACTCAGCCCCCACCAGCCATCTGCCTCTCAGAAACTAATGAGGAGAGGTCCAGAGTCTATACTCAGAAGGTCTGGGTGTGGCTTCTGACCTCCTGTCTCCAACCTGGGGTGTGGCGAGAGGAAGTCACATCCCCTGTCTGGAGCAAGGGCAGTGCCACCTTCCCTCGAAGGGTTGCAGGAAGAGATGCAGATGAGCAGCTGGCACAGGTGATAAGCACCTTAGTAATTGCTGTTGTCGCTGAGGGTCCAGGTGGGCTTTCTGCCATTGGACAGGACCCCAGCCAGTGACAGACAGGAAGCTCTGTGCCCAGCACTGAGGAGGGGAAGCTGCCTGGAGTTAGCAACGATGCCAGAGTCCAGCACCTGATCCTGCTCTAAGGCAGGCGCTGGCACCAGGGGAGCAGGTGCTATGGTTTGAGTGTTTAGTCCCCTCCAAAGCTCATGTTGAAACTTAATCTTCAATGTAATAGCATTAAGAGGTGAGGGCTTTAGGAGAGGGGCCTTTAAGAGGGAGTAAATTGATCGGCTCATGGATTAATAGATTAATGGACTAATCGATTGCTGAGTTATCATGAGAATGGGTCTGTATAAAAGCCGGTTTGGCTTTCAGTGGCCCCTCATGGCCCACTCACCCTGTGATGCCCTGAACCACTTCCGAACTCTGCAAAGAGACCCCACCAGCAAGAAGGCCTCACCGGATGTGGCCCCTTCACCTTGGACTTCTCAGCCTCCAGACCTGTAAGAAATAAATTCCTTTTCTTTATAAATGACCCAGTCTCAGGTATTAGTTATGACAACAGAAAACAAACTAAGACACTAGGTTCCCCAGGGTGGTGAGATGGAGGGAGATGAGCAGCAAAGTATTCTGTGTACACAGAACTCCACCCTCACCCCAGACATGGGCCTCCAGCTGCCCAGCTGGAAGGCAGCCTAGCCAGTGTGTGGTGAGGCTGGGCTTCAGCAGGCCCTCATGCCTGTCATATTGGAGACAGCGATGCCAAAGACCGTCTGCAGCTGAGGAAGGGTGGGAGAGGCTGCACCTGACCCACCACTCCTAGATCCTGCTACCATCACCACGAATGAGGCACCAGGCTAGAGGGAGAAGAGTTTGGGCTTGGGAGTGACATGAGTCCGGGCCAAACCCTGACTCTGCCACCCCTTAGTGGTTTCAGGGCCTTCTACAATCCGTCTCTCCCCTGAGCCTCTGTTTGCTCATCTGAAAAATGAAGATGCTGCTTAACAAGGCATGAGAATTACATGAAGCCCCGTTCTTCCCATGGCAGCATATGGCCTCTCCGGGACTCCCAGCTCGTGGAGCCCCCACCAGCTGTGCCTACCCTGACAAATAATGAGATCGTCTCAGTTACTCTCCACGGGAAGGGTCAGCCTGGGAGAGCTCTGTCCTCTTCCTCTCATCTCTCCTCAAAGTAGGAATCGGGGAGGAGAGGGAACACCCCTGAATGGGCTCCAGACCCTAAGATGAAAAGGTTTGCACTCATTCATCAATCACTATAGAGCTCAGCTTTCTAATCAGGTTTGGAAGAACTTGAGTGTCCTGGCCAGCCAGACAGTCCAGGAGTTGAAAGCTGTGGTTGGAAGGGGAGGCCTGTGGCAGATTTTGTCTATAGAATGGAATGTTTAAGAGAACGATGGTGTTCAAGCCAGGCAAACTGTCTCGGGGGCTATGCACCCTGGAGCCGCAATGATATTGATAGGCTTACAGTGTCAATTAAAGTCTGGAATGCATTCCAGACTCTTAGCACAGTGACAGTGACTGACATCTGGTAAGCCCTAAGTAAGTAGCAAGTTGTTTTTTTTTACCAGATGGGTTCTATTAAAAGGGATAGAAAACCCCATCCCAAATTGACTTAACAACAACCAAAAAAAAAAAAAAAAAAGCTGGGGGTGGGGGTGGAATTTATTGGCTTTACAATTTAAACATCTGGAGCTAATAACTTCAGGCACTACTTGATTTAAATGCTTGAGTCCCCAGAGTATGTTCCTCTGCGTCTCTCTCTTGGCTCCATACCCCACAGTTTTTTCCCCCATCATGGCAGCAAGACTTCTACAGCAGCTCCTACTTCCAAGCCCAGCAGGAAGGGTGTAAATGCTTCCTGCAGGGGTTGTGAACACAGCCCCTGGGTTTGCTCTGATCCAATTTGATGTCTTGGCCCAAAATTTGTGCCAATCAGTGAGTGAGCTGGTCACTGAGCCAAGTAGGGAGTGGGGGATAGAACATGCCAACGGGCCTAGATGGGTTCTAAATCTGGAGACTGATGCTGAGGCCCCTGCAAATCCCATGCCCTGAGAATGAGGCTGGAATGGGTCCCCAAATTAGAATCAGGAGCCATGACTGAAAGTAGGGTAAATGGATGCTGGGCAGGCATACAATGACCATTATTTCATAGTGATTAGCATTGACTAAATGTACTTGGTGGTTCTAACAATATTAGACTTTCAGAGCCAGGTCCTTATGTTGCCTTGATGCCCCAAAATATGTCCTTTGTCCCCCTAGGTGGAGGCTGGACTTCATTCTGGGGGTGCAGGTGGTCTTTTCCCTGTATCTCAGTCCCCTGACAGACATCACCTCCAATTATATACCAAGCATCCCCATCATGCCATGGAATAGCATCTCATGAAACACAAGAAAATCCGCTGCACTCATTCATCACAAAAATGGCCCCATTCTTGGGAGAGTTTGTCCGCATAACCACAGAAATCCAATTATCTTCTCTTCAGAAAGTGTACATGTGGAGACCACTTTCTCTAATTAATTGGTTCTATTGCTTGTGCTGGGCCCTTCAGGAGGCCTGAGATGAGAGCTCTGCCTGGGAGGCTGATCAGGGACGTGAGATCTTGGCTGCCCAAGGCCTTCCATTAGCTGAGCACAGCGAAGCATCAATCTTGGGTCAGCTGTACCGAGACAGCCTCTTGCTCTCTGCACTAAAACATGTGTTGCCAGCACTTGTAGGCAAGGGTCCTGTCTTCCTCTTTTTTCCTACTTTATTCTATGACCTAGAAAAATGCCTCTACTCTGGGTGACAGGGTGGTGTGCGGAGGGTGGCTCTTGTGTGCACTTATTCGCTTGTCCCTTCAGCTCCTGCAAGTCCCCTCTTCCCTGTCTGCTTCCAATCCCAGTCCTAGTTTCTCCAGAGTTCCCTGGAGAGGACCTTGCTTGTGCTCTGCAAGTTGCCCAGACTGGGTCCTGCAGCTGGCTCTGATTTTGGGGTGCCACAGCTTCTGGGTCCTGGCCAGTGCTGCTGACTTACTTGGCACAGGCACCAGCCATGATGATTCCTCCATCCTGGTAGTTCCTGGCTGAATAATGATCCCCAACAATGTCCATAGCTCAATCCCAGAAACCTGTGAATGTTACCTGACATGAGATTTTGCAGGTGTGATTAACTTAAAGATCTTGAGTTGGAGAGATCACCTGGATTAGCCTGGAGGGCCTGTATGGCCTGATATGATCACCAATGTCCTTAGAGAGACAGAAGATGAGAACAAGGAGAAGCCTATGTGAAACGAAAGCAGAAAGGTCCGAAAAGCATAGTTAGATAGAATGAAAAAGATTTAGTATCTGATAGCACAACAGGGTGACTACCGTCAACAAACATTCATTGTACATTTTTAAACAACTAAAAAAGTGTAATTGGAATGTTTGTCACACAAAGACAAGTGATGGATACCCCATTTTCCCTGATGTGATTACATGTTGCGTACCTGTATCAAAATATCTCCCGCACACCATAAAGATTAAAAATAACAACATTTAATTAAAAAAATAAAACAGAGATTGAAGTGATGTGGCTATGCCCCGAGGAACACGGGCAGTCTCTAGAAGCAAGGAATGGGGAGCAGAAGAATTGTCCAGAGGCCTCTAGAGGAACCAGCCCTGCAGACATCTTGATTTTAACCCATGAGGCAGATTTTGGAATTGACCTCCAAATCTGTAAGAGAGTAAATGTGTGTTGTTTTAAGCCACTGCATTTGTGATCATTAGTTACAGAAGCAACAGGAAACTAATCAACTGGCTCTGACTGGTTCTCTTGAAAAGTGAAGGGGGGGATGGAGAATGGCTTTCACCCCTGTGAGTAGCACTTGACAGTGGGGACCCCAAAGAAGTGTGGCTTGGGCTCCAGTGTCGTGGGAGCTCACAGGAAGCAGTGCTTTCAGTTCTTATCTGTTTGAAGTCACGGAGAGTGTGGCCAGGTATTGGGCTGTGCTGCTGTCCTGAGACTCAGCATTCTCCTCCATTGCTGGGGTGTCAGCCAAGTCAGTGAGTCCTGCTGGTGCTATGTGCCCTCACTCTGATCTGTTATCACCAAGGGGTTTCTCAGCCCCTGGACAAAGACCTTGAAATAACCTCAAAATAACCATAGGAGCAAGGTTTGCCATATCAAGGAACCACTGCTCTTAGTTATAAAGAGTGTGTTCCATGGATATCAGGGAGCCCGGGTTTACCTCCCTACACTTGTGAGAGAAAAACATATGCAACAGAAGGTAAGAAATGAGGCCTGGTTGTCCGTAACCTTGAATCTCAGCATCTTCTCTACTCAGCCAAACATTCCCCTGCCACTTGTGAAAGAGTTGAAAGGATTTTAATAATAATCCTAACACTTGCTGAGTACCTACTAAATGCTTGGTGCTAACTGCTTTATGTGGAAGATCACATTTGACCCTCCCAATAATTTCACAAGGAAAATACTATTATTATCCCCATTTTACAGATGAGGAAATAATGGTCTACCCTAATTCAAGTCTTGGGATTGTTATGAGACCAACAGGTTTGTATGCATGTTGTTCAGTAATGGACCAATTATCCTGACACAGCAGGGTTTGCAACAGAGAAAGAGTTTAATGATAGCAGGGTGCTGAGTGAGGATATGAAAGGAGACCCCCAAAATCATCTCCCTGAGGAGTTCTGGGCTGGGGATTTTAAGGGGATTATGGAGGGTGAGGAGCTGGAAAATTGGGGTCATTGATTGGTTAGGGTATGGGGGGTGAAATCAGCAGTATGTGGAGACCGCCCTTTTTGGTGAGTCACCTTCTTATGGGCTCCTTCAGACCAACTGACATCAGTAGTTTTACTGGCATGTAGGATCTGAAAGCATATCTCAAAGGGAAAACTTAATGTTTCATAATATTAATGTTGTATAGCTGCTCTATGGAACAGTCAAGGGGAACTATGTAGTCTTGTAACAGGATCTACATAATTCTAGAGCAATAGAAAAAACTATGAGGAAGCAGGTCAGAGAGCAGGCTGAACTCGTGATTAATGCTGAATGTGCTGCAAGCCTGGTTTATTTTTGTTTCTTCCTCTTTCTTCCTCTCTGATTAATTTTATAAAGTTTATAGAAACAATTTCAGAATCAGACTATGTTTGGAGAGTGTTAGATACTGTACCCCTAGCTGTGGTAACCGATAAACACCAAAATCTCTGTGACTAAAATTTATCTCTTATTTACAAAAAATCTAGTTGGTGACCAAACTCCATGTAGTCATTCAGGGATCCAGGCTTTCCTTTTTGAGGCTTTCCCATCCCAACACCCTCAGAGTCCTTATAGTTCAGCTGTGAATGGGGAAAGTGAGAAAGGGTTCCCCTGAGAGGAGTTTCATGGCCCAGATCTGGAAGTGGTGACATCACTTCTGGCTACACTCATTGGCCAGAACTCAGTCATATGACTATGACTAGTTGCAAGGAAGCTGGAGAAATGTGTTTGGTCGTGTGCCTGGGAGAAAAGGGAACCCAGAACATTGCCACTGCCTCAGAAGAAAGACTCTCTAATAACTCCCCAGTTTCTAAATTGGGCAAGCACATAAATGGTGATTCCATTAACCCAAGAGAAGAAGATGATCCACTGTATACCTATTAGAATAATTAAAATCCATTAGAACACTAACAACATGAAATGCTAGTGAGGATGTGGAGCAATAGGAGCTCTCATTCATTGTTGGTGCAAATGCAAAATGGTATAGCCACTTTGGAAGACAGTTTGGCAGTTTCCTACAAGCTAAACATAACCTTTCCACATGATCTAGCCATCGCTCTCCTTGGTGTTTACCCAGAGGAGTTGAAAAGTTATGTCTACACAAAGCCTGCACATAGATGTTTATGGCAGTTTTATTCATAATTGCCAAAACTTGGGAGCAAACCGACGTCCTTCAGTAGGTGAGTGGATAAAAATAAACAATGGTTCGTCTAGATGATGGAATATTATTCCATGTTAAAATAAATGAGTTTTCCAAATATTAGAAGGAGCCTAAATGCCTACAGGGACTGATAAGTAAATTGTGATACCTCCATATAATGAAACACCATGTAATTATGAAAAAGATTAAGATAGCTCAGTAGGTTTGGCACAGAGTGAGTGATATATTGAAGTGTGAAAATATGAAGTGAGTTCCAATTTGTAAGTGTGTATTTGGGTGAAAATGCCCCATTTTCTTAACAGTAATTATTTCTTGAAATAAAATTATGGGCTTAAAGAGTAAAGGGAACTTTTACCTCTTTATTTAAAAGTATGCATTAACTGTTCTTGTAATTTAGTAAGAAGTTAAATAAATAAGTTGACATGCAAAAGAGACATTAATTTTATAAATACATGGAGGGACATAGAAAGAAAAGAAAAATAGAGCTAATAAGCTAAAATAAGGAAACATGTTAAATTTTGACGAATAATAAAAACAAAGGAATGATGAGTTCCTTTATCAAAAAATAGTCAAACGACAAAATGACATTAAAATATCACACCTTATGCTGGCAAAGGTGCAAGGAAATGGACATTTTCTTGTATAATTAATGACATTTAAATTTATATAAGTCTTTGGGGATGAAGTTTGGCAATTTGTACCAAGGGCAATAAGAATATTTATGCCCTGGGACTCACAGTAATCTTAACTCTGAAATGTAATGTTTGGTCACAATTCAATCTAAATGAAAGTTCTTATACACAAACACAGTGAAAATCTGGGAGTAATCTGAGATAGAGTAGTTAAGCAAAATATGGGACAGTTATTGTGGGGAATTAAACAATTATGGTATTTATAGGCACCTAGTAAGAGCTAAGTAAATGCTAGCTGCTGCTATGATTATTATTATTTTTCCACTCAAAAACTGAATCATTAAAACAGTGAGCTTTGTTTTTTTTAAAAAATGTGTTTTAAAAAAGAAATGAGCTTTCAAGCTATAAAAAGATGTGGAAGAAGGTTCCAAGATGGCTGAATAGGAACAGCTCCAGTCTACTGCTCCCAGCATGAGCGATGCAGAAGACAAGTGATTTCTGCATTTCCAAATGAGGTACCGGGTTCATCTCACTGGGGTTTGTCGGACAGTGGGTGCAGGGCAGTGGGTGCAGGATAGTGGGTGCAGCCCACTGAGCGTGAGCCAAAGCAGGGCGAGGCATCACCACACCTGGGAAGTGCAAGGGGTTAGGGAATTCCCTTTCCTAGCCAAGGAAAGCTATGACAGATGGCACCTGGAAAATCGAGCCACTCCCACCCTAATACTGCACTTTTCCAATGGTTTTAGCAAACAGCACACCAGGAGATTATATCCTATGCCTGACTCAGAGGGTCCCATGCCCACGGAGCCTCCCTCATTGCTAGCACGGCAGTCTGAGATTGAACTGCAAGGCATCAACGAGGCTGGGGGAGGGGCGCCCACCATTGCTGAAGCTTGAGTAGGTAAACAGCAGGGAAACTCCAACTGGGTGGAGCCCACTGCAGCTCAAGGAGGCCTGCCTGCCTCTGTAGAAACCACCACTGGGGGCAGGGAACAGCCAAACAAAAGGCAGCAGAAACCTCTGCAGACTTAACTGTCCCTGTCTGACAGCTTTGAAGACAGTAGCGGTTCTCCCAGCATGGAGTTTGAGATCTGAGAACGGTCAGACTGCCTCCTCAAGTGGGTCCCTGACCCCTGAGTAGCCTAATTGGGAGGCACCCTCCAGTAGGGGCAGACTGACACCTCACACGGATGGATACCCCTCTAAGATGAAACTTCCAGAGGAACGATCAAGCAGCAACATTTGCTGTTCAGCAATATTGGCTGTTCTGCAGCCTCTGCTGCTGATACCTATGCAAACAGGGTCTGGATTGGACCTTCAGCAACTCCAACAGACCTGCAACTGAGGCTCCTGATTGTTAGAAGGAAAACTAACAAACAGAAAGGACATCCACACCAAAACCCTATCTTTACATCACCATCATCAAAGACCAAACGTAGATAAAACCACAACGATGAGGAAAAACAGAGCAGAAAAGCTGAAAATTCTAAAAATCAGAGCACCTCTCCCTCTCAAAAGGAATGCACCTCCTCACCAGCAATGGAACAAAGTTGGACGGAGAATGATTTTGACTAGTTGAGAGAAGAAGGTTTCATTCAGATATCTCCAAGCTAAAGGAGGAAGTTTGACCCCATCGCAAAGTAGCTAAAAACCTTGAAAAAAGTTTAGAAGAATGGCTAACTAGAATAAACAGTGTAGAGAAGTCCTCAAATGACCTGATGGAGCTGAAAACCATGGCACGAGAACTACGTGACGCATGCACAAGCTTCAGTAGCTGATTGGATCAACTGGAAGAAAGGGTATCAGTGATTGAAGATCAAATGAATGAAATGAAGTGAGAAGAGAACTTGAGAGAAAAAAGAGTAAAAGGAAATGAACAAAGCCTCCAAGAAATACGGGACTATGTGAAAAGATCAAATCTACGTCTGATTGGTGTACATGAAAGTAACGGGAAGAATGAAACCAAGTTGGAAAACACTCTGCAGGATATTATCCAGGAGAACTTACCCAATCTATCAAGGCAGGCCAACATTCAAATTCATGAAATACAGAGAATGCCACAAAAATACTCCTCGAGAAGAGCAACTCTGAGACACATAATTGTCAGATTCACCAAAGTTGAAATGAAGGAAAAAATGTTAAGGGCAGCCAGAGAGAAAGGTCGGGTTACCCACAAAGGGAAGCCCATCAGACTAACAGCAGATCTCTCGGCAGAAACTCTCCAAGCCAGAAGAGAGTGGGGGCCAATATTCAACATTCTTAAGGAAAGAATTTTCAACCCAGAATTTCATATCCAGCCAAACTAAGCTTCATAAGTGAAGGATAAATAAAATCCTTTACAGACAAGCAAATGCTGAGAGATTTTGTCACCACCAGGCCTGCCTTACAAGAGCTCCTGAAGGAAGCACTAAACATGGAAAGGAAAAACTGGTACCAGCCACTGTGAAAACATGCCAAATTGTAAAGACCATCGATGCTAGGAAGAAATTGCATCAACTAATGGGCAAAATAATCAGCTAGCATCATAATGACAGGATCAAATTCATACATAACAATATTAAACTTAATTGTAAATGGGCTAAATGCTCCCATTAAAAGACATAGAATGACAAATTGGATAAAGAGTCAAGACCCATCAGTGTGCTGTATTCAGGAGACCCATTTCATGTGCAGAGACACACATAGACTCAAAATAAAGGGATGGAGGAATATCTACCAAGCAAATGGAAAACAAAAAATGGCAGGGATTGCAATCCTAGTCTCTGATAAAACAGACTTTAAACCAACAAAGATCAAGAGAGGCAAAGAAGGCCATTACATAATGGTAAAGGTATCAATTCAACAAGAAGAGTTAACTATCCTAAATGTATATGCACCCAATACAGGAGCACCCAGATTCATAAAGCAAGTCCTTAGGGACCTACAAAGAGATTAGGACTCCCACACAATAATAATGGGAGACTTTAACACCCCCACTGTCAACATTAGACAGATCAACGACACAGAAAGTTAAAAAGGATATCCAGGAATTGAACTCAGCTTTGCACCAAGGGGACCTAATAGACATCTACAGAACTCTCCACCCCAAATCAACAAAATATGCATTCTTCTCAGCACATCGCACTTATTCCAAAATTGACCACATAGTTGGAAGTAAAGCACTCCTCAGCAAATATAAAAGAACAGAAATTATAACAAACTGTCTCTCAGACCACAGTGCAATTAAACTAGAACTAAGGATTAAGAAACTCACTCAAAACCACTCAACTACATGGAAACTGAACAACCTGCTCCTGAACGACTACTGGGTACATAACGAAATGAAGGCAGAGATAAAGGTGTTCTTTGAAACCAATGAGAACAAGGACACAACATACCAGAACCTCTGGGACACATTTAAAGCAGTGTGTAGATGGAAATTTATAGCACTAAATGCCCACAAGAGAAAGCAGGAAAGGTCTACAATTGACACCCTAACATCACAATTAAAACAACTAGAGAAGCAAGAGCAAACACATTCAAAAGCTAGCAGAAGGCAAGAAATAATTAAGTTCAGAACAGAACTGACAGAGATAGAGACACAAAAAACCCTTCAAAAATCAATGCATCCAGGAGCTGTTTTTTTTTTTTTTTGAAAAGATCAACAAAATTGATAGACCACTAGCAAGACAAATAAAGAAGAAAAGAGAGAAGAATCAAATAGATGCAACAAAAAGTCATAAAGGTGATATCACCACTGATCTCACAGAAATACAAACTACCATCAGAGAATGCTATAAACACCTCTACACAAATAAACTAGAAAATCTAGAAGAAATGGATAAATTCCTGGACACATACACCCTCCCAAGACTAAACCAGGAAGAAGTTGAATCCCTGAATAGACCAATAACAGACTCTCAAATTGAGGCAATAATTAATAGCCTACCAACCAAAAAAAGTCTGGGACCAGATGGATTCCCAGCCAAATACTACCAGAGGTACAAGGAGGAGCTGGTACCATTCCTTCTGAAACTATTCCAATCAATAGAAAAAGAGGGACTCCTCCCTAACTCATTTTATGAGGCCAGCATCATCCTGATACCAAAGCCTGGCAGAGACACAACAAAAAAACCCAGAATTTTAGACCAATATCCCTGAGGAATATCGATGCAAAAATCCTAAATAAAATACTGGCAAACCAAATCCAGCAGCACATCAAAAAGCTTATCCACCATGATCAAGTGGGCTTCATCCCTGGGATGCAAGACTGGTTCAACATACGCAAAGCAATAAACATAATCCAGCATATAAACAGAACCAAAGACAAAAACCACATGATTATCTCAATAGATGCAGAAAAGGACTTTGACAAAATTCAACAGCCCTTCATGCTAAAAACTCTCAATAAATTATGTATTGATGGGATGTATCTCAAAATAATAAGAGCTATTTATGACAAACCCCAGCCAATATCATGCTGAATGGGCAAAAACTGGAAGCATTCCCTTTGAAAACTGGCACAAGACAGGAATGCCCTCTCTCACCACTCCTATTCAACATAGAGTTGGAAGTTCTGGCCAGGGCAATCAGGCAGGAGAAAGAAATAAAGGGTATTCAGTTAGGAAAAAAGGAAGTCAAATTGTCCCTGTTTGCAGATGACATGATTGTATATTTAGAAAACCCCATCATCTCAGCCCAAAAACTCCTTAAGCTGATAAGCAACTTCAACAAAGTCTCAGGATACAAAATCAATGTGCAAAAATCACAAGCATTCCAATACACCAAGAACAGACAGAGAGCCAAATCATGAGTGAACTCCCATTCACAATAGCTTCAAAGAGAATAAAATACCTAGGAATCCAACTTACAAGGGATGTGAAGGAACTCTTCAAGGAGAACTACAAACCACTGCTCAACGAAATAAAAGAGGACACAAACAAATAGAAGAACATTCCATGCTCATGGATAGGAAGAATCAATATCGTGAAAATGACCATACTGCCTAAGGTAATTTATAGATTTAATGCCATCCCCAACAAGCTACCAATGACTTTCTTCACAGAATTGGAAAAAACTACTTTAAAGTTCATATGGAACTAAAGAAGAGCCCTCATTGCCAAGACAATCCTAAGCCAAAAAACAAAGCTGGTCACGCTACCTGACTTCAACCTATACAAGGCTACATTAACGAAAACAGCATGGTACTGGTACCAAAACAGAGATATAGACCAATGGAACAGAACAGAGCCCTCAGAAATAATACCACGTATCTACAACCATCTGATCTTTGACAAACCTGACAAAAACAAGAAATGGGGAAAGGATTACCCATTTAATAAATGGTGCTGGGAAAATTGGCTAGCCATATGTAGAAAGCTGAAACTGGATCTCTTCCTTACACCTTATACAAAAATTAATTCAAGATGGATTAAAGATTTAAATGTTAAACTTAAAACCATAAAACCCTAGAAGAAAACCTAGGCAGTACCATTCAGGACATAGGCATGGGCAAGGACTTCACGACTAAAACACCAAAAGCAATGGCAACAAAAGTCAAAATTGACAAATGGGATCTAATTAAACCAAAGAGCTTCTGCACAGCAAAAGAAACTACCATCAGAGTGAACAGGCAACCTACAGAATGGGAGAAAATTTTCACAATCTATTCATCTGACAAAGGGCTAATATCCAGAATCTACAAAGAACTCAATCAAATTTACAAGAAAAAAACAAACAACCCCATCAAAAAGTGGGCGAAGGATATGAACAGACACTTCTCAAAAGAAGACATTTATGCAACCAACAGACACATGAAAAAATGCTCATCATCACTTGCCATCAGAGAAATGTAAATCAAAACCACAATGAGATACCACCTCACACCAGTTTGAATGGCAATCATTAAAAAGTCAGGAAACAATAGGTGCTGGAGAGGATGTGGAGAAATACGAACACTTTTACACTGTTGGTGGGACTGTAAACTAGTTCAACCACTGTGGAAGACAGTGTGGAGATTCCTCAAAGATCTAGAACTAGAAATACCATTTGACCAAGCCATCCCATTACTGGGTATATACCCAAAGGATTATAAATCATGCTGCTATAAAGACACATGCACATGGATGTTCATTGTGGCACTATTCACAATAGCAAAGACTTGAAACCAAACCAAATGTCCATCAATGATAGACTGGATTAAGAAAATGTGGCACATATACACCATGGAATACTATGCAGCCATAAAAAAGGATGAGCTCATGTCCTTTGTAGGGACATGGATGCAGCTGGAAACCATAATTCTCAGCAAATTATTGCAAGAACATAAAACCAAACACCGCATGTTCTCACTCATAAGTGGGAATTGAACAATGAGAACACTTGGACACAGGAAGGGGAACATCACACACCAGGGCCTGTCGTGGGGTTGGGGGAGGGAGGAGGGATAGCATTAGGAGATATACCTAACGTAAATGATGAGTTAATGGGTGCAACACACCAACATGGCACATGTATACATATGTAATAAATCAGCACGTTGTGCACATGTACCCTAGAACTTAAAGTATAATAAAATTAATCAATTAATTAATCAATTAAAAAAAGAAAGAAAAAAGACATGGAAGAGCCTTAAACAGATATTAGTAAGTGACAGGAACCAATTTGAAAAGGCTACCTACTGTATGATTCCAAACATCTGACATTCTGGAAAAGGCAAATCTATGGAGGCAGTACAAATGTCAATGGCTGCCAGGATTCGGGAAAGGGAGGGATGAGTAGGAAGAGCACAGTGGATTTTTAGGGCAGAGAAACTCCTCTGTATGATACTATAATAATGGATACATGTCCTTACACAGTTGTCCAAACACATCGAACATACAACACGAAGAGTCAAGACTTTGAGAGATCATGCTGTGTCAACGTCGTTCACCAATATAGCACTCTGGTGGGGGACGTTAACAGGGGAGGCCCTGCACATGTTGGGGCAGAGGGTATATTGGAAATCCCTGTACCTACTGCTCAATATTGCTGTGAATCTAAAATTACTCTAAAAAGTAAGGTCTCCTATAAAAAAAAACACAAAAAACATAAAACAAAAGAGAGAGCGATGAGGTGACTAGGGAGAAGGAGAACAATCAGATACATACATGGCAAGTTTACAGAGCCAGGAGATTTGATAAGGACTGGATATATAGGTCCTTAGCCTGGGGTCAACCAGAATCAAAGAGGAGGCATCATGTGCATCTGAGGGAAGCTCAAGTCTTCCGGGTCTCTGCTCTCAGCCTTAAAAGACATCAACCCCAGGGTGTCCACGGGGCCAAAATGGAGCACCTCAGACCTGGTCCCATCACCCCCAAACTCCTCACAACTGTCCCAGCCAAACAGAAGCACCACAAATGAGGGCCCACTGTGAAAACAGCTGGCCAGCATGGGGAGCAACTTTTAGTTATCTCAGAATTCTCCAAGGGAGAGAACAGTGGGAGCCTGAAGTCCAGAAATGCCATCTCCATCATTCCCTCTTCTGTGCATTCTCTCATTTTCCTCCTTCATAGAGCCGCAATACGTGCAAGTCGCTGGCGCTCATTGGACCACTCTAGTTCCTGCAGTTCATCAAGATCACAATGAATAGAAGACACGCCAAGGGCTGCAGTTTTATAAAGAAGGAAGGGCGTTCAATTTCAGCTTGGAAGATGAAGGGAGACCAGGGCTCCTGGCAATCGATTGTGAGAGGCAGGTCCACACTGCTCAGAGGAGACCGCAGGGCCTCTCGGCAGGCCCAACCCCAGACACTGATACCACAAAGATGTCGCAGTCTTTCTCTCTTAATGATGTATACAGAAATCCTCCCCTTCCCCAATAGTCCAATGGGGTCACATTCTAGAACACAGTCATCTTTGTCCCCTGTTACTCACTAGAATAATTAGACCCAAACCCTGTGCTTCAGATAACCCAGCATGGAGAGCACCGGCTGTGCTCTGGGACCTTGTTTGAACATTGATGAATAAGACAGGCACCTGCCCTCAAAGACTGCACAGGCTACGAAGGGAAACACAGGTGAGGAGGATGAAGATGAAGACAATGGCAACAGTGATGCTCTTACTGTTTGAAGTGAAAGGAGATGTTTTGTTGGTATCCAGGTGGCACTGGGATGCAGGTCCAGGAAACCCTCCGTCAAGTCCCGTTGCTCACTTTCCTCCCTGTTCAACGCAGAACTATCTGCAAGGAGCAAGAGCCGAGTGTTCACAAGGAAGTGCTTAATCAACTGGGCAACTATCTGAAACCAACAGCCCCACCACCTCCCTGAGAGCAGAGTTCTCTGGTAAAACCTGGACTGAAATAAGCAACTGAGGTTGGAGGTCTTGATAAGCCTTTTCTCCACCTGAGCACTCCCCTTCCACATCTAAATCTTGGGCTAGCATGAGCTGGGGCTGAACACATTCACCCACACAGCTCCCTGGGAGGGAGAGAGATGTGCGCCCTGGGGAACAGGCTCCACCTGTCTGAGACCAGAGTGCCAGAGAGCACAGTGCCCTGGGTGTTAATCACTGAGGCACAGTTTCCCCTCAGCTCCATGGAAGGCCCTGGCTATCAAGAATCAGCACCCCTTCCTCTTTTGTGGTGGAGCTGAAAAGGGACTGGGAGAGAAGCGGTGATGCCTGGGGAGAGCAAATGAAAGGGCTCCTCCTCTGCAGCGTTCTAGGAGATCCCGTGACTTAGCCAGTATCACATAGCTACTCCCTTGTGGTGGGAGGCCCGCATTCTGTGTGCACCTCAGCACAGCCAAGGGCTACAACAGTGGACTGTGCTAACAGCCTTGGAGTGAAACAAAGGAGGTGTTGGTTCTGCTAGAAATGGGAGACAGGTGGAGCCCCATGAAAGGGTACCCCAAATGAGAATGCAGGAAAAGCATTTCTGGAGGAGGACCCCAGGATCAAGGCAGGGCATTGGAACATGCTCCTCCCACAGCATGTCTGCCTGGTGGGGAGGCACTAAGTGTCCTTGTCTCTGGTGTAGTGTCTGGGCCAAGCCTGCAGGGAGACCCAGGAGACAAGCTGCGACCTGGGCGTTGTAGTAAGGAGTTTCGACTCTATTCCATAGGCAGCTGAAAGGGGAGCATAGGCTTATGGGGAGCAAGGCCACGTTGTTTCATGGGTGATCTGGCAGTGTGGAGGATGGGAGACATTGCAGGTGTGCTAGGAGACAAGGAAGAGGCCAGAGCTAGGGCCATGACAGTCGGGATGGAAAGGGTTGGTCACAATGAAGAGTCCTTTAGAGGATTGGCCAGGTGAGGTTACCGATTAGATGGCAAATAGAAAGAGGGGAAGAAAGAAGGAAGCTGGGGATTATAGCTTGGGGTCCTTGGATGAGAACTCATTAAGACAAGAATCAGAAGGAAGGAAGCAGAACTGGGCAAAGGAAGAGAAGATGGGGAAGAGTGTTTAGAACCATCCGACACTTGCAGAAAGGGACTGTATGTCATCAATTTAGGACACATTTTCACTCAGATTTTAACATCTCTGAAATTGTAAATGCATCTTGCAACTGATATTTCCAGCAAGCCATGTATCATAGTTTAGTTGGCAGCATTTTCTCCTTCCTAGTGGTGTGTCAAAAACATGTTTTCATAATTGATGGCAACTTAAATTGTATGAGATGATCTTGCTGAGTTGGGGAAGTGGCTTCGAGAGGTGTGGAAGCCTAGAACTCTGAACTCTCTCCTGCTTTGTGGCACTTAGGTGACCTTGAACACAAGTTCCTTGTCTTGCTGGGACCCTGTGTCCTTGTCTCTAACATAGGGCTCATCACTGGTGCAGTAGCATTTGCTTAAAGGAGCTATCCTGGGCTCCCTGGCTAAGCTCAGAAGGTTTGGAGTTGAAGCTGTTTTAGGATTAAACCATTTTACTGTCATTCTTCCCCTACCAGCTGTATGCATTGTCTTATCCCTTAAAAAGCCATCTAGCACCCCAAATCCATCAACTGATACATCTTTTTTTAAAAAGTGTGTATCCATTCGATGGAGTAGTATTCAACCATAAAAAGGAGCAAAGTACTGATTCATGCCACAGCAGGATGAACTTTGAAAACATGCCAAGTGAAAGAAGCCAGTCACAAAGGACCACATATTATATGATTCCATTTCTATGAAATGTCTATAAAAAGCAAATCTATGGAGACAGAAAGTACATTAGTAGATCAGTAGTTAACAGGGGCTGGGAGGTGGAGAGGAGATGGCTAAGTGGCAGGGTTTTTCTTTAGGGTGATGAAGATGTTCTAAAATTGATTGTGGTGAGAATTGTGTAATTCTGTGAATGCACTAAAAGCTGTCGAATTTTATACTTTAAATGAATCCATTGAATGGTGTGTGAATTATATCTCAATAAACTGCTAGTTTTTAGAAGCCACTGTTTTAGAGTGCTTCCCTTTCTCCTCAGCCGGCAAGTAAGTCCTGTAAAATTTGAGGTCTGTGTCTGCTCCATGGAGCTAGAGCATAGGAGGGGGAGCCTGGAGCCCAGGGCTGGAACTGAAGACCTCAGTGTGGAGCGCTGGCCAGGTGACAGGGGAAGGCTCCCAGAAAGGCCGCTCCATGTCTCCCAATCATCCCTCCCATCCTCCCCACTCCACACCTCCCACTCCATTAGGGAGGAGGGAGTGGGCTGCAACAGAGGGCCAGTAGAATGTTACAGAGGGGGAAGAAATGGGTTTGAGGCCTTTCCGGTTCAGAAGGTCTGTTTTGGGATGGGGTGCTCTGGGCGTATCAAGGTATGAGAGTAAAGATTTGCAACTGTGGGCTCTGAATCCCGATGGTCTGATTTTGAATCTTGGGTATTCATCTCCTGTGTGAGCTCGGGTCACTTACTCAGGCTCTCTGTGCCTCAGCCTTCCCATCTGTAAAGGGGAGATGGGAATCCTGTCTTCCTCCAAAGTTTTTATGAATGGGACCCAGACTGGGGTGAGAGTACGGGGTCTAGGATGCAAAATGTAAGGAGAAACTCCTCTCACTGCATGCACAATGTGAGCGTCTCCTTACATTTCATTCAAGATTGATTGAAAGAAGAGCTTTGCAGGGTGCCTGGCAAATCGAGAGCTCTCACCTGCTGGCCCAGAGGGAGGTTGGGGCTGGGTGGATAGGTGCTGGCCACAGAGGCCACTCTCACTGGCCTGCCTTCTCTTCTCATGGCCATGCTCTCCTTCCCGCCTTCTTTTCCTTCCCTACTGAAGCTCTATAATGTTGTACCAACACCCTCTCCTCCCCTACACACAGCCTTCCCTTCCCCTCCTTCCACTTTCTCCCCCTTTTCAGGATTTAATGTTCTCTGAGATATTTACACATTTGAAATTACTCAAAAAGGAAGGGGGTATATTAAATTGAGAGCCAAAAATGCCGTGGGGAGAGAAGCAAACGCTCCCACAATTAACAGCCTTGGGAATAACAGCTTTGCCAGCAGCTCTCCCACCCTCCTGAGCCTGCAGCTCTGCAGGGCTGCCTTTGCTTGCTGTTGTGAAGAACAAAAAGGGGAAGAATTCTATCTCTTTCCTCCACTCTCTTCTCTTCCCTCATCCTTCCTTGACACTGACTTAGCATAATTTACCTGTGTTTCGGCTTTGGTTTCATTCATTTTTTTTTTCAATAAGCACCTTGCATTTGTGATTTTATTTTGTTTTCCCAATTGTCTTTCAAGGTTGAAATTATCCCCACTTCACAGGTAAGGTATCTGAGGTTTAGAGATGAATAAGACATGATTCTTGACTCCAGGGAATCCAAACATTAGTAGTGAAGGTGAATACACCAGTATCCCCCTTTGGATGGAGGAGGAGGACATTCTCCCAGCGTATCCCTGAGGGCTATCTCCTAACCAGCTCTCTATCAGTATCTCTGGGGGAAATAAAGCCCCAAGAGGTTTCAAAAGACTTAACTTTGGTCACCACACTGGTGAAAGCTGTAGTTGGAGTCGAATTTAGTTCTGGTGAAGTTTCCTGACTTTGTAAGAGGCAGGCGGTATCTTCTCTACTGGGAATATTGTCTGGGCTTTGGACAAGGCATTGCCACGACTACTCCAAGCATCCGAGAGGAGTAACATGGTCCCCCTCTCCTGGCGCTCACTGACGGTGGGAGTGCAGAGTAGGTTTCATCTTTTGCTGTGCCCACTCACTCATGAACCCTATACTGGGAACAGCACCTCCCTCTTCCTTAGGAAAAATCCTTTCCCTTACTCAGTGCCTGGTCCTTGAGTGAACTTGACTCCACTCCTAGCATAGGAGGTGCATATACGACCAGGGTTAGCGAAACAAAGCACCCTATCACCTGGCCGCATGATTGGCTCAGGATGGGCATATGACCCACCAGAGTGAGAGAAATGCAATTTTGTAATCTTTTCTGAGACAAGGCTGTTCTCAGCACAACGCAAGGAAACTCCAACTGAGATTGGCGTCGCCATAGAGGAAGGCAGCGCCAGAAGTAGAGGCTGCATGCTGCAGGCATTCTCTGACACCTGGTGACGCCCCTTGTAGGAGCAGCCAGGAAACTCCCTCTCCACATATGCTGGGGCAGTGAGTGCCTATCCTGTAAAACCCAGAGTCCTGGCAAGAGGGATTAGGGCACAGATGTCAGACCTGAGCAGGACAGATGGGGGATGTGAGAGCTGGGAGAGGAAGAGGAGAGTCATCCAGGATGGGAAGACTGGGGAATGGCCCATGGAGGAGGCAGCATCCACCAGGTGGATATTGAAGGGAGAAGGATCATGCCAAGTGCCAGAGAAATCTTAAAAAGTAAGCCTGGTTCCCACAATGTGACCCCTGTGTGCTTTCCTGCCTCAGCTCACCCCTCATAAGCTCACCCCCAGCTCGTAAGAGCCCAGCCTTGCCAGAATGTGTCCGTGAAAACCATTGTATAGGCTGTTCTCTGCTCTTGAGAGACCCCTCGTCTGCCTCCTTAGGATCTGAGCCCAAAGCCATTTCCAGGGACAGTATATTCATTAAGCACCAGAGGCACCATGCCCTAAAAATATCATGGGCCTATAAAGTGTTTCCATTTCAGTTTATCTTAAAAAGAAAAATGTGGATAGGGCCATAATGAATATATAATAAAGAATACAGCCAGAAATATATTCATCTTTATCACCAACATACCAATATAGCCATAAAATAACTTTTTAATTTTGTTTAAGAAAGGAAAAGACCCATGGAAGCAAAAGTGCTTAAGACGCATTAAAATCGCTATGTGGTCCTGCCCATGTCCCTTGGGGAGGCCTTTCCTGATGCTTCCTCAAGGCATTCCTTCCCCAGCATTGGGAAGGAAGACTATAGCCATTCACAATAAATACAATTGAGTGGCTTCCCTAACTGAATGGTTCAGTGGCTTCAGGAGAGGTGTGATCCAGCTGCTCTAACAATGTAAATGTAAATGGAATCTGACATTTCTGCTTCTTCAGAAATCAGGAGGTCTTTCTTGATTTATTATTTGTTTTCATAAAGTAATTTTTTATATTTCCTTTTATTTTTATAATTACTTGTTATCTCCCACCAGGCTACACACTCCATGAATGTATATTTCACAAACACCCAGTACACTGGTGGAAGAATGGATGAACGAGCAAATGAATGAATAAATGAATGAGTTTAATTAACTTTCGTTTTGAAAACTATGTTCCTTCTTCTGCAGCTTTGTATTCTTTAAGCTTCAAGACTCTTCCCTCAGCCTCTGGCCTGGGGGAGATCAGTTTCTCCTCTAGTCCCTAGATAAGAACTGACCTGTTAGGTAAAGTCAGCCGCACAGGACTGTCTATGGAAAGAAACTCTGTATCAGTTTCAATTATCTTTCTCTCATTCTATCTTCATATCACTGAGGCATGAGGAATAAGGGAGTAAGTTTAGGCAGATTTATCTACATTTGGGAATAGCATTGGCACAGGTTTCACCCTAGCTCACTTACTGAAAATGACACCGTTAAGGTTTATCACCTGGAAATTTGCCTAACCTCGGAGTTATTTTTTCTTGATGTGCATTTGTAAAGTCCTTGTAACTTTGGCTGGTTTGTTCATCCATTCATTTATTTAATTAATATTTATTAGCACCTATTCCATGGATGCAGTAGACTTTATCCAAGATGATAAGATGAAGAGTGCTGACCAGAACAGAGTGAGTTGCTTACAAATGTCCCTTTCTCTTCTCCTGCCGACCTCATCTTACCACCCACAGAGAATTTCTGCTGACAACTTATTTCCCATATCACCTGTAACTTCATATTGTCCTCCTGAACTGCTCTGAGAATTCAAAAATTTTATCCCTCCATTAAGCAGAGTAATTCACTTCTCTCTAGCTCCTGCTTCATCTAACAATCCATTTCACTTCTCTCCACCTCTTGCTTCATTTAACAGGATCCATTCATTCTCTTCCTTTTTTTCTGTTTGCTTTTCATTTTCCTTTGAGAGAAGTTGTAATTATAGAAAAGTATTTTGTTACAGAATTATTTGTAGTCTCGGAACTTCATTTTAATATTCTCTTTATGGGTTTTGTTTCTCAAGAGAAATACTATAGGAAGGAGAAATTTCTCAGTGGCATCTACGTACATCCTGGGAACCTAAAACCGACAGACCAGAGTGATTATCCAAGGAAAGAGGTTCCTCCTTTCTAGAAGTTTTGGGTCATTAGATTAGGGAAAATGTTGGGAAGGAAGACTATAGCCTTTCACAATAAATACAATTGAGTGGCTTCCCTAACTGAATAGTTCAGTGGCTTCAGGAGAGGTGTGATCCAGCTGCTCTAACAATGTAAATGGAATCTGACATTTCTGCTTCCTTAGAATGGTTGCAGTCCCCATAGGCTCATGGTTGTAAGATGCCCACCAGCAATGTCCTGGGTCACATGCTTCCTTATTCAAATCTAGTGTGTAAAAAGAAAATCTGCCTTATTAGTCAATGTGAACCAAAAAAGTTGAGTCCTCTTGGCTCTGACTGACCTGAGTTGGGTTGTGTGCTCATTCTTGAATCCATCACTGTGGCCAGGCTAAAACCAATAAGGACTCAACTGTGGAGCCATTGGTGGAGTCAATCCCCCTTAAATTTCAACAATCAGGAAATTCAGGTGCACCTGGTAAGGGGGACTGAAGAAACATTCAATTTACAGATATCTACTGAAGGTCTCTTCCAGTAGCAAGTTCTGAGGTCATCTCATGGGAAAGCCACATCAGAAAGTGGACATTGAAAGGTACGTAGGATTTCAGGGGGAAAGAAATGGAGGAGTGGGAGGGTGAAGAGGTTTGAGAATGAATTCCAAGTGGAGGGAAGTATGTAGCCAAAGACACAGAGGTGGGAAAGCAGAAATTCCTAAAGTGAAGGAGAGAGAAGATCCGCCAAGTCTGATCAAACCTGGTAGAGACACAAGATCCTAGGGAAAGGAAATGGGAGGGGGTCTAGAAAGCTCAGAAGCAGCCCTGAATATATCTGGCTAAGGAGCTGGACTTTCTCTTGAGGGCAATGAGGAGTCATTGAAGCATTTAGTGCAGGACAGTGGCAGAGTCAGATTTAGAGCTTAGGAAGATTACTTGGGTGGGGCCGTGCAGGAGATGGACCACAGTGGGAGAGACCAGAGGCACTGAGGACATTACCAGCCTGGATAGTAAGGTCATTCTTGGGGATTTTGAAGCTCAAAGTTTTCTCATTCCAGTTGTTGGTCAGAGATGTTGCATTGGGAGCCTCAATCTTCCAAAAAATGTGTCAAATCTTTCTGAGAGTCATGAGCAGGGAAGTTCCTGGCATTGGACCTGGGGACACCCACCAGACCTGTTACTTCTTAACTGTGTGACCTAATCAAGTCCCTTAAGCTCTTTGAACCTCAGTTTACTCATCTGCAAAGTGGGGAATATATTCTCCATCTTGCAGCAGTATGAGAATTAGGGTGCTGTATGTTAGTACTCAAGAAATGTCAGGCTTTATCGATGTTAGCAATGGGATTTTCTTGAATCACCTCTCCCGAAGGCCAAACTACGTCCTTTGTACACATTAAGAAGCAAATCCTTACTGGGTGATAAAAAGAAAAACGACTCACATTGGTTCAGGACTTTGCACTATGTGCAATTAATTATCCAGTCTAAACTCCTAGTAGTCAGTGGGGAAGATACCAGCTCCATCTTTCAGGTGAGGAAATTGAGGTTCAGAGGGAAAGTACTTTCCCTAGTTCCCCTAGCAAGGAAGGTGGCAGAGTGAGGATTCCTAGCAACCGACTCCACAGCCCATCCTGTTCCCACCCCGACAGAGAGTCCCCAGGATTTTCCAGCATGGACCTCAGATCCTGTAGCACCAGGGTGTTTGCCCCGTGCAACTGTGATCTGCCAGGATGGACAAATCCCAGTAGGCCAGACGAGATGCTGTTTACCAAGATGGGCTGGAGATGAAGACATTTAGCTGGAGTTACAGAATACATCACCCCCTCTCGATCTTCTGAGAGATTGCAGCTGACTGCCTAATGTTCTCAACAGCCCATTATGCTGTCTGACATACATAGGCCGCAGCACGCTGATCTCCTGGAGCAACCAACCTTCCTTGATAGGCTTGGAGGAGGCTGTGTTTCCTCCCAGTTTGTGTGTGGTTTTGTTTTTCTTTGTTTATCCCACTGTGATGTGTGGAAGGACCAAGGACCTGGCCTCAGGGGCAGCCTCTACCACTTACTATCTCTAAGACCTTGGACTAGTCACATTTCCTCCCCCAACCCATTTTCTTTTTGTATTGATTTAATTTTTTTATTTCAATAGCTTTTGGGGTACAAAAGGCTTTTGGTTACATGAATGGATTATATACTAGTGATTTCTGAAATTTTAGTGCACCTGTCACCCAAGCAGTGTACGTTATACCCAATGTGTAGGTTCTTATTCCTCACCCCCTCTTGCCCTCCCCCTTTTTGAGTTTCCAAAGTCCATTATACACTCTGTGTGCATTTGTGTCCTCATAGCTTAGCTCCGACTTATAAGTGAGAACATATGGTATTTAGTTTTCCATTCCTGAGTTACTTCACTTAGAATAATGGCCTCCAGCTCTATCCAAGTTGCTGTAAAAGACATTATTTCATTCTTTTTAATGGCTGAGTAGTATGCCATAGTGTATGTATACCACATTTTCTTTATCCACTTTATGGGTCAACGAACACTTGGGCCCTAACCCATTTTCTCATCTATAAAAGAGGAATATCAATCCTACCTCACAGAGTTGGTGAGTGTTCCACGAGATAATATCTGTAAAATGCCCAGCACATGGCCCAGCCCACAGGGGTAGTACTGGGAAGAGAAGTGAGCTACTGTGAGAAAGAGGGAAAATTATTCACTGTCTGAAAGAACACAGAAGTCTATTCTCTCCCCCAGAGCAGTGCAGAAATGACAGAGCAGCTCTGGTCTACGTGGTAATCCAGGGGCCAGGTTGCTGGCATTTTGGGGTGGTTGGCTGAGTGGCTGGAGCTGAGGCATGGAGTAAGCATCCCAAGATCCTAAGGCCCCAAATAGAAGCATCAAAGGATGCTGGGAACAAAGACTTGTTTGGCAGCTGTGGACCCAGTTTCAATCCCATTACTCTGGAGGAAGAGAATAAATTTTGGTGGACACTAATACAGGTCCTCTATGTAGGTTTTCAATAAACAGTTCTTGCTATTTTCAAGATGCTCTTCACCAAGTCAAATCAGTAGAGAATTTCAAGAGACAGCAGAAAGACTAAAAATATTCTTTCTTTAGTTAATTGAAAATTTAGGGTTGATGTCATTGGCTAAGTTCAGTCATTGACATTTTCTTTCCTGAATTGATGGCCCCATAAGTTCTTCTTAGCTTTTGTTGGGCAATCATACCTCATCATCTTTCTGAAAGACTATTTGAAAATTAGAAATCTCAACAATGGATCCTTTGAAAGAAATCATAAGGCTCAACTCTTAGATAAGAGTGCCTGGTAAGATAATTTACAACCCAGGATAAACCACCGGAGTTTATTCACCAAGGAGCTGAAACAATGTGGAGGAAGGCATGGGCTTTGGCATCAGGCAGCATTCGGTTTGAAGAGGGAGCCAGCATGCTTTCTGCAAGACTTCCTCTGTAGGTGGCCATCAGCATTGATGGGGGCTGTCTATTCCCTAGGGGTCTCCTCTTTTCTGCAGGATCCACATCCAGAAATGATGCTGAGTGGGAGTTTCAGAAATCTCCCTGCACCTGGCAAGATTCCCTAAACCCTACCAGTGCTAAGAGCCACCATATAATCTATCTTGGGGCCACCAGGGACAAATGTTATCATGGCCTTTAGCCTTGATCATCTTAGAACTTCTGTGGCCCTCGCCAGTGGAGGCTGTTCTCTCTCACACCCCGCACGCCGCTGTGCCTAGAGGCAGACAGGCATTCTCTAGGTTCCTCATGACTGTATATCCTCCTCCCCAGCAATACCCCAAATAATATAAATTATTCTATCGTAAAGACACATGCACACATGAGTTCATTGCCATGCCAGGCTGCAGGTATCATTGGCCATGTGGCGTGTCCACTGTGTGAGTCCTGCAGTGGGTGGAATCTCTCTTGGTTGTGTTGTTATTGGATGCGAGACATTTAAATTCTGTCCTCAGGCCTTCCCAGATATTCTGCCAACTTCCAGACTTCTAATAAATCTTTTTCTGCTTAAACTACTGGAGTAGATTCTGTCATCTGCAACTAATCATGCTGGCTGACACAGTGACTTCGCAGCAACACATGTGCTCAACGGTGGAAAGAAGGACATCTCAGCAAGTGCCCCTACAGGACAACAGTGAGGACCAGATGTGCATCTCATCACCCACCTCGTCCTGCACATTGGCACTATGAACCCTCTGGAAGTTACATACAGCTTCAATGCAAGGAAGGGGCACTGATAATAATTGTGATTACCTTTCCACCACTTAGCAGAGTGGTAAGTAAAAGTAGGCATTAGATCATGATACAATATTAAAGAAAGTCACACTTAATGCTTAATTTAATGACCTGAGATTTATACCCGAAAGACATGCTTGTGTTCACAAAGAATACGCAAACCAAAAGATTTCTAAATAGTTTACTCACACCCTTAAGGTGACTTCTATCAAAAAGGAGAAAACAAGTGTCAGCAAAGATGTGGAGAAATTGAAACGCTTGTTCACTGTTGATGGGAATGTAAATAATACATGATTCCACTCGTGTGAGGTACCTAGAGCAGTCAAACCAGAGTCACGAAATAGAATGGCGGTTACCAGGGGCTGAGGAAAAGGGGGAAAGGGAAGTTATTGTTTCATGGGTGCAGACTATCAATTTGTGAATATAAAAAGTTCTGGAGGTAGGGAGTTGATGTGAATATACTTAACACCACTGAACTGCAAACTTAAAAATGGTTTAGAAGTCCTCAACAAACAAGGCATAAAGAAAATACCTCAAAATAAATAAGAGCCATCTATGACAAACACACAGCCAACATCATACTGAACAGGCAAAAGCTGGAACCATTCCCCTTGAGAACTGGAATAAGATAAGGATGCCCTGTCTCACCACTGTTATTCAACATAGTCTTGGAAATCTTGACCAGAGCTAACAGGCAAGACAAAAAAATAAAGGACATCCAGATAGGAAGAGAGGGATTCCACTATCCCTGTCTACAGATGACATGATTCTATATCTAGATAACCCCATAGTCTTGGCCCAAGGGTTCCTTAAGCTGATAAACAACTTCAGCAATGTTTTAGGATAGAAAATCACTAGCATTCCTATACACCAACAACAGCCAAGCTGAGAGCCAAATTTGGAACACAATCCCATTCAAAATTGTCACAAAAAGAATAAAATACTTAGGAATACAGCTAACCAGGGGGGTGAAAGATCTCTATAATAAGAATTACAAAACATTGCTCAAAGAAATCAGAGATGACACAAACAAATGGAATGACACTCCATGCTCACGGACAGAAAGAATCAGTGTTATTAAAATGGCCATACTGCCCAAAGCAATTTACAGATTCAATGTTATTCCTATCAAAGTACCAATGACATTCTTCATATAACTAAAAAAAACTATTTTAAAATTCACATGCAACCAAAAAAGAGCCCGAATTGCCAACACAATCCTAAGCAAAAAGAACAAGGCAGGAGGCATCACACTACCCGACTTCAAACTGTACTACAGGGCTACAGTAACCAAAACAGCACGGTACTGGTACAGAAACAAACACATAGACCAATGGAACAGAATAGAGATCTCGGAAATAAGGCTGCACACCTGCAAATGATCTTCAACAAAGTTGTCAAAACAAACAATAAGAAAAGGACTCCATATTCAATAAACGATGCTGGGATAACTGGGTAGTGATAAGCAGAAGATTGAACCTGGAGCCCGTCCTTACACCACATATAAAACCAACTCAAGATAGATTAAAGACTTAAATGTAAAACCCAAAACTATAAAAACCCTGGAAGACAACCTAGGCAATACTCTTCTGGACATAGGAACAGGCAAAGATTTCGTGATTACGATGCTAAAAGCAATTGCAACAAAAGCAAAGATTGACAAATGGGATCATATTAAACTAAAGAGCTCTTGCACAACAAAAGAAACTATCAACAGAGTAAATAAACAACCTATAGAATGGGAGAAAATATTCGCAAACTATGCGTCTGACAACAGTCTAATATCTGGCATCAATAAGGAATTTAAACAAACTTACAAAAAAAACCCAGCCCCACTAAAAAGTGGGCAAAGGACATGAATAGACAGTTTTCAAAAGAAGACATCCATGCAACCAACAAGCATATGGAAAACTCAATATTACTGTTCATTAGAGAAATGCAAATCAAAACCACAATGAGATAACATCCCACACCAGTCAGAATGGTTACTATTAAAAAGTCAAAAAATAATAGATAATGGCAAGGTTTTGGAGAAAAGGGAGCACTTATACACCGTTGGTGGGAATGTAAATTAATTCAACCATTGTGCAAAGCACTATGGTGATTCCTCAAAGATGTAAAAACAGCACTACCATTTGACCCAGTAATATCATTGCTGGGTATATACCCCAAATAATATAAATTATTCTATCATAAAGACACATGCACACATGAGTTCATTGCAACACTATTCACAATAGCAAAGACATGAAATCAACCTAAATGCCCATCAATGATAGACTGGATAAAGAAAATATGGCACATATACACCGCAGAATACCATGCAGCTATAAAAAAGAACAAGATTATGTCTTTCACAGGAACATGGGTGGAGCTAGAGGTCTTATCAAACTAATGCAGAAACAGAAAACCACATGTTCTCACTTATAAGTGGTAGCTAAATGATGAGAACACAAGGATACGAACAGGGGAACAACACACACTGGGACCTACCAGAGGATGGAGGGTGGGAGGAGGGAGAGGAGCAGAGAAAAAAGTATTGGGTACTAGGTTTAGTACCTAGGTGACAAAATAATCTGTACGTCAAACCCATGTGACTTGCATTTACCTGTATAAGAAACCTGCACATGTACCTCTGAACTGAAAATACAAATTTAAATAAATAAATAGTAAAAACAAAACAAAACAAAAAACTGCAAAAACACAAAAGATGCTGGTGAGGCCACAGAGAAAAAGGAATGCTCATACACTGTGGGTTGGAATGTAAATTAGTTCAGCCACTGTGGAAAGCAGTTTGGAAATTTCTCAGAGAGCTTGAAACAGAGCTACCACTCTACCCAGTAATCCCATTACTGGGTATATGCCCAAAGGAAAACAAATCATTCTACCAAAAGACTCCTGTTCATGCACTCATGCTCATTGCTGCACTATTCACAATAGCAAAGACATGGAATAAAACTAGGTGCCCATCAATGGTGGACTAGATCAATAAAATGTGGTACATATATACCATGGAATACTATGCAGCCTTAAAAAAATGAAGGAAATCATGTCCTTTGCAGCAACATGGATGCAGCTGGAGGCTATAATTATAAGCAAATTAATGCAGGAACAGAAAACCAAATACTGCATGTTCTCACTTATAAGTGGTAGCTAAACATTCAGCACCCATCGACATAAACACAAGAACAGTAGACATTGAGGACTCTAGAGTGGGGAGGGAGGAAGGGAGCACGGTCAGCAGCACTTACCGAGTCCTGTGTTCACAACCTGGTGCAATATATCCACATAACAAACCTGCACATGCACCCCCTGTGTCTAAAATGAAAGTTGAAAAATAAAATAAAACCTAAATAAAGATAACGAGAAACAATAGCAAAGACTTGGAATCAACCCAAATGTCCATCAGTGACAGACTGGATTAAGAAAATGTGGCCCATATACACCATGGAATACTATGCAGCCATAAAAAAGGATGAGTTTGTGGCCTTTGTAGGGACATGGATGCAGCTGGAAACCATCATTCTTAGCAAACTATCACAAGAACAGAAAACCAAACACCACATGTTCTCACTCATAGGTGGGAACTGAACAATGAGATCACTTGGACTCGGGAAGGGAAACATCACACACCGGGGCCTATCATGGGGAGGGGGGAGGGGGGAGGGATTGCATTGGGAGTTATACCTGATGTAAATGACGAGTTGATGGGTGCTGACGAGTTGATGGGTGCAGCACACCAACATGGCACAAGTATACATATGTAACAAACCTGCACGTTATGCACATGTACCCTAGAACTTAAAGTATAATAATAAAAAAAATTAATTTAAAAAAAAAGATAACAAGAAACAATCACATTAAAATGGGGACATTCTTTGAAACAGCAGTCCTACCTGTTCAGCTATTAACTTGTGAAATACTTATATTGTGTCTTCAAGAAAATACAGTATTTTTTCCAACAACAACTAAAATGATTTAGAAGGTGAATTTTATGTTATGTGTATTTTATCACAATGCAAATATTTTTTAAACCTAATTTCTAAACCTTTCGTGGAGACAAGCTAACTAGAGTCCCAGAATGATAGCCCAGGCAGGGGGCACAGATATCATCCCTATTCCCATTCCCAGAAGGGAAACCCAGGGTCGACAGGGGAAGTGACCTGTCCAAGGGGACAGATATTTCATCCAGACCTGGGCCCTTTTCACTCCTGCCCTTGCACTGTGACAAGGTGCCCAGGTGGCAGTCAGGCGGTCCCCATCCTTAGATGCTCTGTCCTTCCTCCCCAGGCTCTGCTCTGGCCCCTGGCTGCTGGATAATTGATGATGACTCAGATCAAGCCAGAAATGGCAGTAGCAGGCCCCAGACGCTAATTAGATCCTAGCACTCCCAAAAGGATGTGCTCAAGCCTGGTCCTTAGGATGGTCACCGGCGAAGACATGACGTCATGCCAATATCAGGGCTACCCTCTCTGGAGCTTGGATCCATGCTACAGCCTTTGTGAACACTACCCGCTTGGGTCCCTCCAGTCCTGTGAAATAGATGTTATTATAAGAGCTATTTAGCAAATGAAGAAGCTGAGACTTAGAAACGTGGAGCAACTCAGCCAAGGCCTGATGGTTTGCATGGGGCAGGGCCAGGACGCTGTGCTGGGGCAGAATGGTCCTGTGCCCAGTGCCACGCCTGACACTCAGTAGGTGCCTGGCATGTGTTTGTAGTAGTGAACTCGTTATTTTTTGTCCGTGAAAGGCTTGAGAGAAATACTGCAATTTCTTAGCCCACCTCCAGATAATAGAATCCAGGGACAACTGTACTAAGCGTGGCAGCTAGCCACAGGTAAATCACTGATTTATTTAGAAAGACTGGTTTACTATCTTCATAGATCAGTTTATGGGTTTCCCCTTCCAAGCTGTTCTAGGAACCGCTTTCCAAGGAAGCAGCAGCATTAGGAAAAAAACAAAAAACTGTGATCTAATTTATGGGCATTGCCCTCATTTGCAGAGAATGAATATATTCATCTGATTACCTTTCTCAAAGCAAATGATAGAATATTAGTCAGAGCATCCTTAGAGATCATTGCATCCACTGTCTTCCTCATTGCACAGATGAGAAAACTGAGGCTCAGAAAGGCTAAGAAGCCTTCATTTGATGGCAGAAGTGAATGGGAGCCCAGGCATCCAGCGTCCACTCTGCTGCGTGGCCTTGGCTGTGACTGTGTGAGACACTGAGCAAATCTCTCAGGTGACTGAAGTAAGTTACTTCTCAGAATCTGAACTGAGGTCCTTTGGGTCCACCAGGGAGTGGGTGGCGGCCACCTCTCATGCTTAAAGCCTCAAACTGCAGGCATGAGCCAGGCTCTTGCGGTCATCTGTGAGGAAGGTGTCAGTACCCCCCTTTTGCAGATGAGAAAACAGCCTCCACAGCTGAAGCTCCTCGCCCGGGGCCCTGCCCACTCAGTGGCGGTATTAGTTTCCCAGGGATGTCAGACAAAGAGCAACAGAAATTTACTGTCGCGCTGTTCCGAGGCCAGATGTCCACGATCAAGATGTCACTGGGTTGGTTCCTTTTCAATGTCGTGAAGAAAAATGTGTTCCTGGCACCTCTCCTGGGCTTGTGGCTGGCTATATTCTCTGGGTCTTCTCATGGTGTTTCCTCTGTGTGTCTCCGTGTCCGGATTTTCCTTTTATGTAAGGACTCAGCCCTATTGGACGAGGACCCACTTTCTTTAACTCGATTACCTTCTTTAAGACCCTGTCTCCAAATATAGTTCCATTCTGAGGTGCTGGGGGTTAGGACCCCAATGTATGAATTTTGGGGAACATGATTCAGCCCATAACAGTGCAGGAGCTGAGACTGGAGGGCAGGTGTGTGAACTGTGAATGTCTGGGCTGCCCCCTCCACAGCCTCTACCTGCTGGCAAAGTCTAGGCTGGCTGCTGGTTTTCAGGGCACCTCCTGATGAGTTGTGAATAGAACCCAATAGATTCCCCCAGAACCATCCGGATGGCAGAGGTCCTCCATCTCCAGCTGCAACTTCTCCAGAGTCTCACCATCAAATAATAGAGAGATTCACAGAATAAGAAGCTTCATTAACTCTGAGACAGGTGAAGACATCCTAAACCTTAGAACTTATAGTAAGAGACAAGAAAATTAAAGCTGGTTGGAAAAGCTATTGTTCAACTATCAAACTGACAAAAATCAAAAAGTTAGATAGTGTCCTGTGTTGGTAAGACTACAGGGAAACAGTCACACTCATCTATTGCTGGTGGGAGTGTAAGATGCAATGCACTCCAGGGAACCCTTGGGGTTATACCTGCCATAGTCACAAATGCATACTTCAGACGTGTCTGGAAATTACGCTTCTGAGTATTTATCTCATAGCTCTACTGTCAGGCTCTTGCAAATTGATGTGGGTACAGAGTTCTAGTTTATTTTATTTTACTTTTTTATTTTATTTAATTTATTTATTTATTTATTTATTTATTTTTGAGACAAGGTCTCACTGTGTCACCCAGGCTGGAGTGCAGTGGTGCAGTCTCAGCTCACTGAAACCTCCGCTTCCCGGGTTCAAGCAATTCTCCTGCCTCAGCTGGGACTACAGGCATGCGCCACCATGCCTGGCTAATTTTTGGATTTTCAGAAAAGACGGGATTTCACCATGTTGGCCAGGGTGGTCTCAAACTCCTGGCCTCAAGTGATTTGCCCGCCTCAGCCTCCCAAAGTGCTGGAGTTATAGACGTGAGCTACCGTGCCCGGCTTTTTTTTTTTTTTTTTTCCAGAGTCTTGTATTACAGTATCATGATATCAAAATATTAAAAATCTAAGTGCCCACTAATAGGAGACTGCTTAAATAAATTATGTTAAGAGCCATACAATGGAATACAATTCTTAAAAAGAATAAAACAATTATTAATGAACCGATATGAACAAAGAAGCGGAAAACCACAATGTAGAACAGAGTACAAAACATGCTACCGTTTGTGTAAAAATACGAGATGTATTTATATGCTGACAAACACATGGAGCACCTAAGGATGGTCCCACAAATAAACTGGTAATAGTGGTTACTTTCTGGGAAGAAAACTGGATGGCAAGAGAGCAGGTAGGGGCAGGCAATGGGCCGAGAAAGGCATATTTTAAAGTCTGTTCTATATGCAAGAATTGCCCTTTTAAAATATATACAATTACAAAGAAAATTCTTACCAGCAGGCTATAGGTCCATCTTGTACTTTATTCCTCCAGGCAAGGCTTGAGCCTTTTAACACTTACTCAAATGATTTCAATTAATTTTTATTCTTATTTAATTAATTCGAATTAAACCAACGCCAGCATGGAAGGAAGCTACTGACAGAGAAGTCACACAGATCAAATGTCACTTCTTGGCTTTCCAGGTCTCTGACTTCTCCCTGCACTAGGCAGAATTAACCCTTTCCTCTCCTGCATTCCCATCACCACTTGGGCCTGTTATAACTCAAGCCATAGAGAGTGCCAGGCGTCCATCCGTGCGTCTGGGAGGGAGTGTGGCTCAGCAGTCAGGCTTTGGTGTTGACACAGGTGGCTTTGAAACCTGGTCTGACCATGCACATGCTGTGTGCCCCTGGCAGCTGGACCAACCTCTCTGTGGTTGGTCTCCCTCTGTAACACGGTGGGAAATATTGGTTGCTTGGTGTGGTTGTTGTCGGGTGGGTTCGATGAACTGGGGCAGTGAGAAGCCCAGCACAATGCCTTCATCAGCCAAGCACGCCATCAGCACCATTTCTGCTCAAGGGCTCCACATTCACGAGTGCCTGTAGTGTGCAAAGCACTGAGGGGGATCCTGGGAGACACCAGGGAATAAGGCGAGTCCTAGCTCTCAGGGAGCATGTGTTCCAGTCTCGTGGTGGTTCGGATTGCCATCATGCTTTTGGATGTGTATCACGGCCTCTAACACATAGAAAGGGCAGGACAAAGGACAGGCCTCTGGTCTGGCTGTGCATGCAGCTCTGGTTCAGGTTCCTAGCACCAGCTCTAGACCCGCACAGGACCCCACTCATGAAGGTCTGCTCAGCTCGGCAGCGACAAGCATGTGAGACACCTCCTCTCGGGGTTGGAAACTGACGATGTAGATGAGACCCCAGCTAGCTCCCCTTCATACTCCCAATAGGGCAGTGGGAACAGGAGGCCTCAAGGTCATGGGCCTGTTGTAGCAGGTTCTTGCAAAAAGATTGGCAGCCTATGCCCATCCCACCAGAGAAGCCTGAGGAGCCCTGGGTTCAGAGCACCCTGGAAGGCCTATGTCGTCCACAGTTGGGGCTGCAATGTGGGTGGCTCCTCTCAGAGAACATCAGGGCACCTGCTCTGGTGGGACTGCTGGGACACCACATCCCTGATGCCAAAAGGAAAAGAGCTGGCCGGGTGGATGGGGACACAGGGATGCTCTACTTGGTCATTTGGGGTTTCTTGGCCATTTTAGGAAATCTCAGACGTCTATAATTCCATAATTAGAGTTCCCTCGTATGCCCTAAAATGCCTCCAAGACAGAACTGAGATGCTGAGGCCACCTGGGGACTCAGTGGGCTCCCAAGGCAAGGGGGTGAAGTTTGCCATGGAGCAAACCTGTGTGCACGCCTCCAAAAGCCCCCACAGGGGGGTGAGGGGGTGTTAGCAGACAACTGGCTGGCCCATATTCACGGATTTTGGACAAAGTAATGTGAGTTTTAATATTAATGTAGCTTTTCGTTTATGTGTGAGAAAAAGAAAAGTGGCCAAGTTGAAGATCAAGAAAAGGAGTCAGCATTTTCAAGACCTAAAATTTATTCGGTGTCTTAAAAACATCCCTTGATTAACCCAAAATAACGTTATTCGCATTTTAGACGTGAGAATACCAGAGCTCAGGGACACAGAGTATATTATTAATTACCATAGTCCCCCGGGAGGAATTGGAGGCTCAGTAGAGGGGCCACATGAGCTGCTGAAGGTCAGACTCGTCCCCCAGGAGGGACATGAGGAGCCCTGTCCCTGCTGTGTATTCAGACCATGCTGCAGAGTTTGCCTCTAAGTGAGAGCTGCTCCATCCTTCCTAAGCAAACCACACTCTGACATCCTGGTTGTGCCCAGAAATTCTCTTTGCCTGTTAGTCTAGGATGATAGAGTACAAGGAAGAATGTGACACAGCCTTCACCCTCCGGAGACTGGTGGGCAGACCTGGAGCTGACTCCCACCCTGAGCACTTGCCAGCCATGCAACCCTGGGAAGATTCCTTTATCCCTCCCAGCCCACGTTCCCTACAGACACTAGAAATCATAATTTCCTTATCCTCTTGGGCTGACGTGAGGATTAAATGAGACGGTGTACGTAGAGCCCCAGAATACAGTCAGTGCTTAACAAATGGTGGCCGACCTTGTCATTATTAAAAAGATGTGCTGTCCTGGCGAAGTCAGCCTAACAATGTCACATTTTCGGGAGTTTCATCTGTTGCATGGGAACAGAAATGTGGATTCTTGGTTACAAACTCCCATGGGGTAAGAAGTGCATGGGAGAAGGAGAGCAGGAAGGGGAAGAAATAAGACTATGTCCGGTGTACGGGGGCATAGCACAGGGCTCAGCGTGACTTGTTTAATGCTTAATTTGGCCAATTTGTCTGGAAGTTTAGGATTTGGTGCTCACCATAGCCAGTGAGGCAGGAACCATTATCTTGTCCATTTGACAGATGAAGGGCTGAAACTTCAAGAGGTAGAGCCACTCAGCCGTCAGCAGCCTGTTTGTTCAGTAACTCACTCACTCATTCAATTAACAATGCTTAATGAGACTCCTATGTTCAAGGCTCCGAGCTAAAGACAAGGGTACCAAGCGCTCTTATGATGCTGTGGCCTAGTGAGAGACACAGACGGGAATTGAATTATCACACAGACACGTGCCTGGCTGCAATCCACATGATAAGTACAGTGAAAGAAAAGTCCACGAAGCTGGGGCAAGGGCTCTGGTGGGGAGAAATTTTCAAGGTCAAGGGGACTTTGGCAGGCATTAACATCCTGTCTGCTCCGGGACAAGTATTCCGGTTTCCAAGATGGACAGTGTGGCCTTTGTCCCTACTGTGTATTCAGACCATGCTGCAGAGTTTGCCTCTAAGTGGGAGCTGCCCTGTCCTTCCTAAGCAAACCACACTCTGGCATCCCGGTTGTGCCCAGAGATTCTCTTTGCCTGTTAGTCTAGGATGATAGAGTACAGAGAAGAATAAGACACAGCCTTGGCCCTCCGAAGACTGGTGGGCAGACGTGGAACTGACTGCCACCGTGGCACTTGCCATGGAGTATGGAGAAAGCATAAACAAGCTTCCGTGTAGCCTCCCAGCTTGCCACATATTCTGGGAAACAAAGAAGAGGATCCCTGGCCAAAGAGGAGCATCTCTCACTCTGCAGACAGTATGCCGTCTCCGCAGCAGCCTTAGGACCCACAGGGGATCGGGCCCTTCCTCGCTGATTTGGAGACACAACCAGCAGAAGCTGTGTGTGTCCAGCTCCTCGGGCTGTCCATGAGAGATGCCATCAGGCCTCCCTCTTGGGGGCCACCCAGTGAATATTTCCTCTTATTTAGAGAGGTTAGGTGGTTGCTGGAGCACAAACAAGCTTCCACTATCACAACAACACACACTCAAAAGCTAGCTCAGGTGCCTGCATCCAAACTGCTGTGCTACCAATTCCAGCTGCCTCAGCCCCCCTGAGGTCTCAGGGCTTCAACTGCATTAGGGATAGCCTGGAAACTGCAGAAAGTGTCACTGTAAGGTGGCACTTGGCTGGGGAGTGGGAGCACTGGGTCCCAAAGTGGGTTGACGTCCCTTGGATCCCTTGCCAAGAAACCCCGAGTGGGAGACAGCCTGGCCATCGCAGACAGAGAGGAAGCCGCTTGGTAGGGGGTTATGGGGCAGGGGGTGTTGGTGGCAGGGGTCGTTGGAGGTGGGAGAAGACAGCTGAGGATTCTGACCTTTGTCCTAAGCTGCTAGGGAGATGGAAGGGTTTTCCTGGAAGTCACATGATCTGGTGTCTGTCTGGAAAAGAAGTTTCCAGCTGCTCTGGGAAGAATTGCCAGGGGAGGGGTGTGGAGGAGGGAGATGCAGAGTGTGGGTGCAGGAATAGGATACCAGGAGGATGACATGAAGGGATCCAGGAGCTAGGGAGGAAGAAATCACAGCTGTAGGCTCTGGGGTTCACCCTGCCCCTCCTTCTCCTAAGCAGGCAGTGGGGAGCCACATTTTCTGATAGCGCCCAAATATTCAGCAATTTATCTTAATTAGAGAGAGCAGGGCTGAGAGTTTTGTTTGAACGCTGAGAGCTGACAATATGTGATAATGACCATGAATGGATTATGAAACTCAAGTGTCTACGAGATGAAGGATGCAAGAAGCAGGCGAGGGAATCGCTTTGCTGGGGTCACTGAGAAGGGGCAAAAGAAGTGTGCACCTTACTCTGTGTGGTAAATCTCAATAAGAAGCAGTAGCAGTAGTGATAACATTCTGGTTTTCTAATCAGAATGTATCCCCCTTCCCTTTATGTTAATGAGTGGCCATCCTCCCTTCACACGATTTAATTTGAAACATCCCGGGGGCCGGGCGCGGTGGCTCAAGCCTGTAATCCCAGCACTTTGGGAGGCCGAGATGGGCGGATCACGAGGTCAGGAGATCAAGACCATCCTGGGTAACACGGTGAAACCCCGTCTCTACTAAAAAAAATACAAAAAACTAGCCGGGCGAGGTGGCGGGCGCCTGTAGTCCCAGCTACTCGGGAGGCTGAGGCAGGAGAATGGCGTGAACCCGGGAGGTGGAGCTTGCAGTGAGCTGAGATCCGGCCACTGCACTCCAGCCTGGGCGACAGAGCGAGACTCCGTCTCAAAAAAAAAAAAAAAAAAAAAAAAAAAAAAAAAAAAAGAAACATCCCTTGACTGCAGGGTAGATCCTCACAAAAGAACAGGGAATAAATGTATTCTGATCTTAGCTTTCAAATTTCTAAATCCTAGGTCCAATTGCAAAAGTATAAAAAATAAAGATGCATTGTCACAGCCAATTTTCCCCTTCCTGAAGTTGCAGTATCAAGGAGGATACAGAGAAGGAGGGAAAGGAGAAAGGACAAAAGAGGTGACAAGGATAGCAAAGCGGAGGCTCAGAGAGAGCCCAGGACAAGAAGCCAGACCCAGGGGCACTGGCCTCGGAGGCCACCCTCTTCCACCCACATGAGCGCTGCCTTCACCTGGAGCTGGTGTGGCCCCCTGGACCGTCCAGTTTCTATAATAGTAGGTGCTGTTTATCAGCAGCACCAAGGAGTGGGGTCAGCTGTGCTTGCTGTGGGTGAAACAGGAGCGCCCATCCCTGCCAGCTCACACGGTATCCATCAACATCGCACCAGCCCCGGTGCCAGTCAGCCCCATCTGACTTACCTGGGCAGACCACCGCCCCCTCAACCTCCTGGGACCCTCATGAACACTTCTCCCACTTCTTGTAGGACCTGAAAGACCGCAGGGAGGCTGTGGGAGACACCAAAAGGCCCTCCATCAACAGGCAGGTGGGACTGAGCAGAACCAGTTCGAGGTCTCCCATTCACTGGTCATTTTATATCTGGTTTTCTGATATGTTGGATTTGGGGGCTTTTGTTTTGTTTTCATAAGAAAGTCAAATTACAGATATCGATCTGAGACCTGCTTTTCCCAAGTTCATGACACACTGTAGAAATATTTCCTTGTCAGAACCCATAGGACTACCTTGTACTTTTCAACAGCAGCAAAATAATCCATAACATGGACACCGCAAAATTTTTAATCACCCTCTACTGGTGAACATTACATTTTTCCATTCCTTACCATTGTAAGACAAAGATTCAGTGAATATCTTTGCATGGTCCTGTGTGTGTGTGTGTGTGTGTGTGTGTGCATGTGTATATCTTTGTGGTTTTGGAGTATGAAATTCTTAAATCAAATTTGCATAGCTTCTGATATTCGGCTTTATAAAAAAGATGTTATTGTCATGCCCATGCTGTAAACGATTTCACCTCAACTTAGAGGGGAAGGGGCTGGCCGAGATCACCTGACTGGTGGAGTGATAGAGACAGGCTCTGAACCCAGGCCTGCCAGCTTTCAAGATGGGTCGTGGGTGCACAGTGGCCTGGAGTGGAAGAAGCCTCCGTTGCATGGCAACAAGGGGGCTGTGATGAGTTTGGAGGAGACAGGCATGCTGTGTGCTAGGCTGGGTGTGTCTTGGTCCCTAACGGCTCAGCCCTGTCTCAGTCCCACATCCTAGAGCCCCCCACCAGCCTCCTGAGAGCAGTCCCTGTCCCCCAGAGGCAGGAACTGCCAAATCAACCCATCAGTCTGGAGTCAAGGTTACCAAATAAAACAAATTCGCAGCCTGACAGCAGATGTCTGAGACTTTCTCCTTCAAGCGCCATTACAGACCTTTCGGGGATGCAGCTGCAGAGGGGGCGCGGCGGCTGCTGTAGCACTCAGCCAAAAACACGGCCCCATTAGTGAGGTCTGATTAATTTTTTACCCAGATTTACTCCGAGGGCCTGTTAGCAAGGAAAGAACCAAGACAGATCTTGGGGCTCTGTTCCATTTCCCCGTCTGAAGCTGGGAAGACAACTCTTTCTTTCTCAGAATATATGACTTAAGGGCAGTATTTAAAGTGAGAGGGTCAGAGATCAAGCAGAGTTCCATACAACTTGGCAGGCAGAGTCTGAGTAATTAATTAATCTCCCTTCCATTCAGCAGGCCAGTCATGTAGCCTGTCCTCTGGACCATTTGTTAACTCACTGTGACCCACACTGACTTCCCTCACGCCTACCAATTTATTGCACTGGGCAACAAGTGTCTACTTACCTTCCTTTCTTGGAATGCGAGCTCCTGAGTGTTTCTGGAGGGCAGAGACCACACGGTATTCCTCTCCATGCCTTGCACAAGGTCAAATGCAGAGTAGGTGTGCCTCAAATGTTTTTCGGATGGATGCTGACTTCATTCTTTCATTTGATAAATGTTCTACAACTACAGTGCACCGTGCTCTGCTCTAGACTCACAGTTTGTCTGATTTGGTGGCCAATGAATAAGTAAGCAAACAAAGACATTTGATGGTTCAAGCAAAGAGTCCTGGATGGGAGTTGGAGATTTGGGGTTTCCTCTTGGCCAAGTCCCTTTCTAGCCAAGTCCCAGCTCCTCTCTCTCAAATGAAGATTCTTCAAGCAGCTTTGAGGAAGAGCTGATAATCATTACCAGAGTGGGTTGCCCTTGAAGGAGACACATGTGTTGCTCACCGAGCACCAGATGTTAGACAAATGCGATCAGTCTGGGGGAAATTAACTGTTTGTGCTGTTCACAGACGGAAAAGCAGATGCATGATGGGTAAGCTCATTGCCACTGGCAGGCAGATGACAGAGGCTCAGACCAAGGCACATGGGCCAGGAGGGAGCTGTGGACCTGGACTCAGGTAGCCCTGGGCTCAAGGCCTCGTTCTGCCACTTCCTAGCTCTGACCCCTCTTGGAAGCTATGAACCTGTCTGACCACGTCTCACCTCGTACAACTCTTATGAGTATTAAAGGAACCAAAGTCAAGATGGTGTCATAGCACAATTATTAGTTCCCACATTCTGGAGCCCAGTCGCTTGGGATTAAGTCTGTCTGTAACATTTCTGGACGGAGGACCTTGAAGAGATTCTTCATTATCCATTTTTCATGTAAGAAATAAAGTAATTTTTTTTGAAAGTGTAATCAACTCTCAATAAATGGTAGTCATTAACATAATTGCCTGGCACACAGTAAGGCCTAAAATCTACCCCTTGGGGAGGTTCATTTGCATAATTGACCACGGTGCGCCCAGTGCCTCATGGGAGTATACTGGAGGGCGTTGAGGCTGCTCCACTGTCTTTAGGCTTTAGAGTGTGAGATCTCAGGATGAGGAAGGATCAGAACGGCTCTAGAGGGACTGGGAGGACTCTGGGCCTGGAATGAGGCAGTACCACCCTACTCCATAGTAGAGTGAGGGTGAGGACGTCCCTCCTCAAAGGTCTGCAAGAATGGGTGTGATTTGCCATAGAGCTAGCAGGTCTTGCTTATGTTGATTCATTCAGACAGAGCCCGGGACATGTCTCAGGGACCATGGGACAGAGTGTGGCCAGGTCCCAGGCACAGTTGCCCTCATCTGTAAATGGCACCTTAAGTCTTCTTGGTGTGATAAAAGTGTCTTTAAGGATGTCCACTGGTTTTTTCAAATGAGTACAGACCTGTTGCCAAGGATCTGCTGAGTTTCAGATTTGTTACAAGGCTTCAAGGTCAGTTTTCATGGCCATATTGTCCAGGAAATCTCACTGGTGCTACTTTTCGGGAGGAAGACAGTGAGTGAGTGAAGGAATGGGGGAGAAGCAAGAGACAGATGATGGGGTTTGGACACAGACACCTGTGGTATGTCTGCTATAACTGTTGAAGTTTGTCTTTCTAAAAAATGGGGGAGGGGAGAAGTGAGAGGGGACGCCAGAGGGAGGAGGATTGTTCTAAGTTTCCAACTTAGCGGATAATTACAGCACAATCTAAAGGTCACTAATGCAGTGTCAGACAGAGGGCAGAGGAGTTGCATCCAATCACTTCTGTGAGGAAAAGAGGGTCTGGTCAAAGAGGGCTTCTCAGAGAAGGTGACGTGTTATTGGCATCTGGAAAGTTGAGTGTTTCTCAGACGCTTTGGAAAGGTGACTAGGCCTGAGGCACAGCAGCCACAAAGGTCCCGTAGTGCAGCAACCAAAGGCAGCAGAAGCTCCTCTTAAAGGCATTTCACAGCAACCACAACCTCAATTAGCACAGGAGATCAGACCTTTCTACCCATTGAGCAGCTGGAGCTGAAGCCCTCAAGAAGCTCATGCTGTGACAGGCCTTTCTCTTGTTTAGGACAAGTAGAGGCAAAAATGGATGTGTGCCCAGCCTGGAAAGCCAAGTCTGGGGATGGGAAACGACTGTTTACTAGTCGCCAGGCACTGGGCCAAGACTGGCATTCACATCCCCATTGCAGCCTCGCGACAATCTTGTTGGGTAAGGACTATCACCCTCACTTTAGAGATGGAAAAACTGAGGCTTAGAGAGAGGAAAAGTGATTTGTGCAAAGCCACATCTTGGTTATAATGTCATGGTGGTCTTCATGCGGCTCAAATTCTGGCTAAAACTGACTTGAATCCAAATCCAAAGTCTTCCCCTAGATTTCTGCAAATTTCCTAGGAGCCTCCCTTGTCTGGCCTCTTGCCCTTCCTGGGCTCCAGTTTCCCCCATGGCATGCCCACATGCTGCTGCATGTCCCCAGACCTGAAACTGCCCCACCCCACAGAGACTGCTGCATCCCTCCCACCTCCATGCCCCCATTCCTTCCAGGACTAGAGCCCTGCCTATGGCATCCTGCAAAGCACCAGCTAGAACACTGCAACTCCCAGTAGCCTTTAAGCTGCACAGACCTCCTGCCATCCTGGAACCTCCAAGGCAACACCAGCAACTGCCTCCTCCAACCTCCCACAATGTGAGGAAAACGGCCTCGTGCAATCCCACTGGGATTCACCAGTCCCAGCTGGAAAGTCCGTTCCTATTTTATGCATTTGGTGGCTTTTATAGACCACTTGTGAGGGATAAAGAGGAGTCACATCACACTCCCAAGCCACCTCTTGCTGTTTTCATGTCTTCTTTCTCTCCTCCCATTTCCCACTGTTTGTTATCCCCTCCCTGTCCAAATTCTCAGGGATTTCTGACATTTCTCCCTCTGTTAGAGTCATTTACCCACAGTCCTGCTCCCCAAACTTCAAACCCACCATGGTCTCAGCAGAACAAAAAACCCCCTGACTTCATAGAATGCTCTTGATTTAAAAAGCAGCTTTGGTTCTCTGTGTGTGGTGGGGGATGGGGAGAACCAATCAATAGCATGCCCACCTAGAGCCAAGGCAGGCCTGACAACCGAAGGATTCCCTCACAGGGATTGCTGCCCCAGGTGCAAAAGGGGCGTCCATTGTCCCCATGCTATTAATGCCCAAGCAGGATTTATTTCCCTGGATTTGGCTTTCCACAGCTTCCACTCTGGAAACCACTCATGACATTTCCTTCTGGGCACCACAGAAAGCTGTCTTCTCACCCTTGGCACTGAAAGGCCAACCACCAGCAGGCACTGCTCCGTGGCAGGAGCCCTGCAGAGCTGGGGCTCTTCATGCTTCCTTTAAAGTGCATGGGCTTGGCTCGAGTACAGGGCAGCAGCAAATTCAACCAGGAAACCAGAGGGAACAGGGGGTCCTCGGGATCCTCGGGGCAACCTCTTTCTTCAACAATGATCCTGGAATGTGTCCCAGCCACAGTGTCGTCTCAGCAGAGCCTCTTGCAGGCTCCCTGCCAGCTCTCACACTGTGGTTTTAAAACTCCAAACTCCGAGTGGTTCTCTCTGGAAATACACACAGCCCCAGCTTGATCTCACCCGCTCACCAGCAAACTAACCTCGGCCTTCCAGGCATGTGTCCACTGGAGGGAGCAGGTCCAGCTCTCTGATCCCTTCCTCCTCTCCAGGGCTTGTAGGTCTCTCAAAAATCATAGTAGCTATCACACATCCTTGTCACCTAAACAAGAAAAGATCACCCCAAGGAGACCAGGGGTGTGGACAGTAGCTGTGCACATCCCTTGACCCATTCTCACTGTTCAGGTCCTTCTCAACTGGGCCCCAAACCCAGGACAGTGGCAAGAGGGTAGGGTTTGCAAGACCCTCCTAGTTGGCCAAGCGTCCTTCATGTATGGTGTGTCTGCTCTGATAAGCCCTGGCTCCTGCCCACCCACTGGGCGCACCTGATTCCCCTATCTCCTCTCTCTCACTCACTGTGCATCCCCAACCCCCCACACACCACACACCCTGGCCTTCTCTCTGTTCCTTGAACACCCCAAACCAGAGCTGCCACGGCTCAGATCCTGCTGTACCCACCACGTGAGCCCTACTCCCAAACCCTCTCCGGCTGGCTCTGTCTTGATCCTCAGCTCGAGTGTCCCTTCTGCAGAGGCTTTCTTTGACCATCCAGCCAAAGGGACGACCGTCCAGCCAAAGGGCCCCCCACCCACCACCCTCCCACACATCTGGCCCATCTGTCCTGGGCCACGGCTCACTTTTCCTTTCCTCACATGGCGCTGCTCGTCATCTGAACTGACTCTCTTGCATTATTGACTTGCTCTTCTCCTGGCTGGGTGATCAGCTTCATGAGGGCAGTACCATGCCATTTTCCCCACTGCTGCATCCCCAATGCCTACAACACTGTCTGAACACAAGGAAGACACCCAGCTCATATTTGGATGAAGAAATTCCCAAGTGAACATGTGAATGAGTGAATGAGTGAATGAAAAAGATTCCCGCAATGCTTTGCCACCTTTTTGTACAAACCAAAACGTATTAACGTTTGAACACTTTTATCTACCAGGCCGCATTTGTTTCTCTCTTCAGGAATGTTACACAGCTGGTGAAAGCACCCAGACATTCTGGAGGGGAATAAAAATTAGAATATCACCTCAGAATTTATCATTTGAGACCAGGTGTGGTGGCTTATGCCTGTAATCCCAGCCCTTTGGAAGGCCGAGGCGAGAGGATCACCTGAGGTCAGGAGTTCAAGATCAGCCTGGCCAACATGGTGAAACCCTGTCTCTACTAAAAAAAAAAAAAAAAAAATACATGAAAGTAGCCAGGTGTGGCGGCGTGTGCTGTAATCCCAGCTGCTTGGGAGGCTGAGGCAGGAAAATTGCTTGAACCTGGGAGGTTGAGGTTGCAGTGAGCCAAGATCGCATCATTGAACTCCAGCCTGGGTGACAGAGCAAAACTCCATCTAGGAAAAAAAAAAAAAAAAAAAGAATTTATCATTTGAATATACATTATCTTATTCATTTATTTTTTTACAGTGACCCTGCATGATAGCTGGTGTCATCATCATCTTCACCGAGGAGGGAACAGAGGCTACAGAGACACTGTGTGACTTGCCTGGAGGCACACAGCCCAGGCACGGTGAACCCAGGCTCCTAGGGAAATCTGTTTGGAGATACTCTATGCAGTGTCCCCCTGTTTAAGAACATTGATATCTGTCCTTTTTTCCTGCAAAAAGTTTACTGTTAATTATTTTCTCAGCTATTTCACATTCAGTGATGTCAAATACCACGCTGGGTGCCTAGACTCGGGTCCTGCCCTGAGTTCACACCTTGATTAGAAAACCGGATTCCAGTGAATACCTAGTTGTGTGGTTGTTATTCTTTTCTTTTCTTTTCTTTTTTCTTTCTGTTTCTTTTCTTTCTTTCTTTCTTTCTTTCAGATGGAATCTCACTATGATGCCCAGGCTGGAGTGCAGTGGTACAATCTCGGCTCACTGCAACCTCCACCTCCAGGGTTCAAGTGATTCTCCTGTCTCAGCCTCCCAAGTAGCTGGGATTACAGGCGCCTGCCATCATGCCCAGCTAATTTTTTGTGTTTTTAGTAGAGATGGGGTTTTGCCATGTTGGCCAGGCTGATCTTGAAGTCCTGACCTCGGGTGATCCACCTGCCTCGGCCTCCCAAAGTGTTGGGATTAAAGGCGTGAGCCACCGCACCCGGCTGGTTGTTATTGTTTTCTGTCCAGCATCCAACTCTCCTTTCTTTGGTCACAGCCCTTGATTTTCCTCCAGGGAATCCTGCCTCACCCATCCCACGCTCAGTCCGTGTGACTGATGGTGCTGTGCACATCCGCCTGCGGGGAAATGCAGTCCTTGCCTGGTCTCTTCACGTCACAGTGCTTGGGGCAACTCAGGCACCTGGCCCAAGCCAGGCCAGCAAGCATCAGTCCTGACACTTTTTTCAGGAACTTTTTGGGGGAAAAGCTCTCTTTTTCCATGGTGTTAATCATCTGGTGCAACGTAAGTTTAAAGTTACCAGTGGCGATATTAAAATGAGCCCAACACAAACATTGGGCAGTTTCTCCCTGATCTGTTATTAGTACCTGGATCAAGATGTGTCTGAGTGTTATGAGCCTTAGACACTTGAGTTTTGTGAGCCTTAAAGTGTCTTTTTGGTTAAGACTTGTCAGGGTTGGCTTTTTCATTATTGATATTTTTAACGACAAATAAAATTGCATATTTTTGCATCAAACAACATGATGTTTTGATATATGTATACATAGATCATATGGCTGTATACATATATTATGTATATTATACGCATGATATATGTATCATATACATTGTGAAATGATTAAATCAAGCTAATTAACATATCTATCACCTCATATACTTGTTTATTTGTGGTGAGAACATTTAAGTTCTACACTCTTAGCAATTTTCAAGTAGATATATTATTTGTTCTCAACTACATCATCCTGCTGTGAGGGTTGGGTTTCTGACACTCGCAACCGAAAGATCCTTGGTGAATATAGAGTGTGCGGGGTCTTTACTATATCATGCCCTGGGAACACATAGCATGGCAACTCACCATTCAGAGGCTAGAGTGGGTCTCAAAGAGGAAGGGACATTTTGAGAGGAGGGGACTAGATTCTGCCTTTTTCTTTTAATTTTTTATTTCCATAGGTTTTGGGGGTAACAGGTGGCATTTGGTGACATAAGTTAGTTCTTTTGTGGTGATTTGTGAGATTTTGATGCACCCATCACCCAAGAAGTATACAGGAAACCCAATTTGTAGTCTTTTATCCCCCACCCAGGAAGGGACATTTTGAAACGGGTCTTAAGAGATGGACAGGAGTTCTAGGGCAGACCTCTAGGTCATAGAAATAACATACACGACAATAGCATCATGAGACTAGGCAGCCGCACGTCGGAGCACAGAATCAGGGGCGAGGGGATAGAGAGGGGCGGAAAGGGGATCTGGAGCTCCTCTGTGAAGGGCTTTGTTCGCACTTTCCTCTTGAGGCGGTAAGTTCTCATTCAGGAACTTTCAACGAGAGAGGCCAGGTTTCTGAATCAGCAAACTGCTCAGAATCCCGTGGAGAAGGTGAGTTAGCCTCCTTGCTCCTGGAACCTTGTCAGCTCCACTGGGAGTGGGTTAGCTGCCCCAGCCTGCCCCAGCCCACCCCAGCCCACAGCTGAGTGGCGTTGGCATCCACAGATCATAATTAAGCCATGCTGGGCATCATTCCGGAAACACCCAGCCACAACTGAGGAAAACTGTAATTCTGTTAGAGCCTCAGGTTTCTTTCAGACTCAAGAATTCTCCTCTCCCTCATTTCCACCTTGGAGACAAAGCATGGCTGTCCTGTAATTGGGTTCTGTATGTTGTGGGATCTGGGGGGGCTATGTTCATCACTCTGGCCATGCCAATGAGTTTCCTTCTGGGATGCCAACTGAGTGCTCAGATGAGAGGGTGCCCATCCCAGCTGCCTCTGTCTTGACAAAGGAAGACCCTGGGCAAAGGAAGAAGCCGGGGAAGAGAGGGTAAGACACAAAGATCAGCTCCATCAGGACAAACCGTGTCTTCATTAACATGTTATGTAGAGAGAGCTGGGGTCTTGCCCTGTCACCCAGGCTGGAGAGCAGGGGTGCAATCAGCTCACTGCAGCCTCGAACTCCTGGGTTCCTTGAAGTTTCCTGTCTAAGCCTCCTTCCAGAGTAGCTGAGACTACAGGCATGCTGTAGGTTTATCAGATATGATTTTTTTTTTTTTTCCAGAAGCGAGATCTCCCTATATTAGCCAGACTGGTCTCAAACTCTTGGCCTCAAGTGATCCTCCCATCTTGGCCTCCGAGTAGCTGGGAGTCACCTTCATGCCCCAGTCTTCATTAACATCTGAAGTGTGTCTTGCTTGGCTGTCTTGGCCAAGACCTGGTCTCTCCCTGGTTTGAGGGAAAAGGGGAATATCAGGTGTGAGCATCCTCTCTAACCCTGTGATGGGGGTTAAGATAGCCCCATCCCCCGAGCGTAGTGCTTGCACCAGCTGCATGTGAAGGTACCTGGGGTGATGGCAAAGCCGGTGACCTAACATGGTATCCCAGCACCCCGCCTCCTGCATGGCCCGCTCTGCTCTCTTTCATCCACCCATGCCCACTCTCTTTCCTTTCTCCAGTTGCTCACTGCATCACACTTGCTCCTGAATGAACCTGGACCCCACCAGAGGCCCACATACCTGCTGGTTCTGGGCCAGCCACCACTGAATCTGGAAAGGACATTGCTCTTGAGGGCAGGGGCCTCGTGTAGCACTGGAGGCTCTGGGATGGCCAGATGGGACAGAGGGAAGATTCCAATCATATCTGACAAACCTCATTACCTTTATTGTTTTCTTAGCATGCTGTTTCCTCTCCCCAAGAAATCCCCATGCTTCCTCCTCCTTCCCCTCCCCCTCCTTCTCCCCCTTCCTCCTCCCCCTCCCTCTTCCTTCTCTCCATTCTCCCCCCTCCCTTCTCTTCTTCCTCCCCCTCCCCCTCCCCTCCTCCTCCCCTTCCTCCTCCTTCTCCCTCCTCCTCCTCCCCATTCTCCCCCTCCCCCTTCTCTTCTTCCTCCCCCTCCCACTTCTCCTCTTCCTCCTCTGCCTCCTTCTCCTCCTCTCCCTCCTACTCCTCCTCCTCCTCCAGGTGCTGACTCAGTGTCCCCTTCTCGATGAAAGCTTCCCAGACCACATTATTTGCAAATGATCCAGCCCTTCACACACGAGTACAGCTAAGAACTTCCTGTCACTCCCTCACTCCCTTTCCTGCTTTTTCTTCTTAGCACTATAGAGACACATACACCTCCATTATATACATGAAAACTTTTAAGTTCATTAATGCCCCCTCCCCCAACTAGAATGTCAGTTCCATGCAGACACGGATTTGTGTTTGTAGCTTTGTTCACTGCTTTATCCCTAGCATCTAAAAGACCACCCCCTACATAGTAGTGGTTTAATGCATGTTTATTGAATGAATAGCTGGACTGATTCAAAGGGCAGATTCTAGAGACAGACAGGTTGTGCTCAAATTCTAGCTGTAACATCTACTAGTTGTATGGCCTGGATCAAGGTGCTTGACCACTTTGAGCTCAGCTTTCTCATCTATTAAACAGGGATGGTTATGATGGTACTTTCCCAGTAGGATCATTGAGAGGATTCAATGAGATTATGCACAAAAAGCACTTAATAAAGACTCAGCCCTTTCACTAAGTGAGCCCTTCATAAATGTTAACCACTATTATCGTTTCCGCAGTGTTGGGTAACTAACCATTTTCTTATTGGAGCACTCAATGTGTAGACAAAACAAGCAGCATTTTAGAGATGCCCAGTAATTTGCTCAAGATAGTGTTGTGAGTGGGTGGCCAGCAGCACTGGAATCGCCCTGCTACTCAGACAGGCACCGACAAGTGGAAGGGGATGGCTAGGGAGAAATAGGAGGGGCAATGGGCAGCTGTGAGGCTGTCACTGGAGACTGGAAGAGGAAAGGGGACCTTCTGCTCCATAGGTGTGTCCAGAGGATCACGTGGTACATGGTTTTGGAAGATAGGCCCTGCCCTTGCAGAGCCAGTGGGCAGAAGAACACACCAGGACACTCTCATACAATTGTCTGCGAGCATAACTAACTGCACATTGGTTCTGCTTTCATCTGCTGTGTGGATGTTTGTCTGTCTGCTCAACATTCATTCCCTACTCTTCTAGTTAAAGCATGCCAAGTTTCCTTAGGAACCAGCCCTTCCCCATCCACAGTCCAAGTGGTTCCGGTGGGACTGCCCACAACACTCTGATTCAAGAGTGGACACAGACAGGTTTGGGTCACCAACATGCATGCGACCAGCCAGTGCAGTCAGTCAGCTGGGGGTCTGTGTACTGGAACTTAGGAAAAGCAGGCTCTTTTTCCATCAGGGTTGCTAAGATATCGGGATGTGAGTGGGGACTGTGCAGAGTCCCCATATGGGAAGAGTCTAAATGGGAAACTAAAAGCCAAAACAGAAGAAAAAAATAGGGAGAGATAGAGAAAAAGGACAAGCAGGAGAAAGGAAACAATCCAGTGATGTCATTTGAGCTCCTGTATCCAGCTGAACCTGAAGTTAACCCTACCCCTGGGCTTTTCATTGACATGAGTCAATACATTTCCTTATTTCTAAGTTTGTGTTGGGTTGCTGTCACTTGCCACCCAAAAAGTTCTGATTAATAGACCCACTCCTCACTTTGGCTAGCTATTGAGCAGCTTGTGATGTGTTCAGAGGTTAAGAACACTAGATAGAAATAAACTACTATTTACTGAAGGCTTATAGTGTCTCAAGCCGTCACCAGGATCATCTGTAATCTCCCTGCTCCAAAACCATAGGAGCTAGAGGTCATCATCCTGGCATAACTGATGGAGGTACTGCTGCTCTGAGAAGTGATTTCCAGAGCTGGGTTGCAAAGCTGAGGCTCAAAACCTGTGCGTTTTCCTCTTCCAGTGCAGCCTTCCATGGATTAAAGAGGCAGATCCTGTAAAAGAAGGGACTTTTGAGGTTGGACAGGAAAGACAAACATGTTCCTAACAAGGCAAGGTGGGTTAGGAAGAGCATGTTAAGCAGAGGGAACAACACTAGCCAGTGCAGCAGTGGGAACCCTGAGGATGAATTCAGAAAGCATCACATGGTCCAGATCAGATGATGTAGGAATGAGGTAAAAGAGGAGAAAGGGAAGGCAGGCAGGGGCCAGATCACCGAGGCCTTGAGTGTCCCCCTGAAGAATCTGCCTGTGACCTCTGACTCTGGGGAGCTTGCTGGGTGGAGGATGGCTGGGTATAGCAAGGCAGGAAGACCAGTGTGGAAGCTTATGCCAAGGCCCAGGAGAGAAATCATGAGACCCAGATAGGGCAGGGCAGAGAGGGTGTAAGTGGAGAAATAAAGGTGAAAATAGTGTAAAATACACACACACACACACACACACACACACCAGTATAACCTGACAACTGATAGAATTGGAGAGTGCAATCAGGAAGTTCTCAGTTTGGAGTTATTTACAGGACAAAGAGTGGGCCCATTTTTCAGACACTGGGAAGTCAGGCGGAGGCAGAATCAGGCAGCAGCGAGGGTGCCCTCCTGGCAGTGCTTTGAACCTGGGGAGGAAGGCGTCAGGTGGGGCTTGCTTGTCCACTGATCCCTCGGTGAGCAGCTGGAACTCAGGCAGGAGGGTCAGGGCTGTGGAAAGAATTCTGGGCGGCCAACAAAGCAAACGTGTTTTCACATTCATCACACTTCACCCCCAGACTCCCAGAGTACAGGATGGGGAAGGAACCTGGGGTACCCTCCCCTGAGGACCAGTGGGCAAGTCAAAGGCTCCATCCCTCGCAGTAAGTAGTGAAGTTCCATCCTGGTTTTGCTACGTCCCAGCTGTGTGGTCTTGAACAAGAGACTTCCCCTCCCTGAGCCTCAGTTTCTTCATCTGCAAATTGGGAATCAGATCCCCCCACAACCACAAGGCTGTAAGGAAGAGATGAACACCTAGTACATTCACAGCTCTTTAGAGATGTTTTTGTTTGCTTGTTTGTTTGTTTGTTTTTGTCCTCACCATTTTCCCTGATGAAAGAGAGAATGTTTATTCAGGGCCTGAACTTTACCTGCAGACCTGGCTGGAACAGCGTTTTTATGGCCTCATTCCTTTTGCCACCCCGACAGGAAAGGTATTTTATGGTGCGAGAACATTTTCATCAAGTTCTTTTAAATCTCTGCAAGACTCTGCACAAAATCACTTGGACCATAAACAGAACTGAACAGATGACCGAGGCGACTTCCCCTGACACCTCAGGCCTCTCCGCTATGTGTGCACGGTGTTCACATTTGCTCCAACAGCCCACAGAGTGCTGTTACCGGGAGCTCAAGGTCATGGATGGTTCAGGCTACAGGGGTTGACGCATATCTGGTTGGAAATAGTCACCAATTTGCACTAGGGTTTTTTCCTGATCAAAAGGTTGCCAGTGGATATGGCTTTGACCTCCCAAGGAGCTGCTGTATTTTGCCAGCTATGCCTATTGACAATGCCTATTTCAAAATGCGTCTATTATTGTTCTTGCAATTTAAGCCCTAAAGCAGTTGTTGCAAACTCCATTTCCTACAGGTGCCTGCAGGGAAAAGGGAAGAGTGGCACTTGCTGGATGCAAGATGACAGGGCATGGTGGAGCCTATGGTAAACTGCTGGGCCAGTGCCTTGTCTCCTGGAGTCCTGGAGAGCGTCTCCTTGGCTCCAGCTGGTTGCTGTTCCTGCCACATGCGTAAGTGATTCCAGTGTTGCTAGGGCTTTCAAGTTTTCTAGATAAACTAGAAATAAGCAATTTTACATGACATTCTCTGAGTTTCAGGCAGGCCAACAAAATCTTCAGGCTACCCACTTTCCAAACTGGTCTCAGACAACTGTATTGTTATTTGAATAAAGAATAAGAATAGCTGTCACTAGGCTGGTAATCCTCAGATTACAAAATACTTCCCTCGCTGATAATTTGGCTTTTAATTTTACTAAACATTTACTCTGGGTCAAGCCCAGTGCTGGGCCTGGGGGTGCAGAGACAAATCACACACGTCACTGGCCCCAGGGAGCTCATGTCTCACCAAGAGAGCTGCAGAGCCACTCCCACCAATGGTACCATCAGGATCCCTCTTCTTCCTAAGCAGAGTCCTAGGTGGGAACACAGAGTAGTCATCCTGGTTTCCCTGCCTCAGTTTCCTCATCTGTACATTGGAGACAGTGCCATCTGCCTCAGTTTCCTCATCTGTGAATTGGGGACAATGTCATCTCATTGGCAGGGCTGTTGTGAGGACTAAATAAGGCACTGTGTGTAAAATAACAACTCAGAGTAGCATACAAATATCAGCCTTTACTAAGGAGCTTTCTTCATTTTTACTGAAAATAGCATGAGTTATTCAGAATGCCTGCATCCAACTCCCACGTTCTGAAACCAGAGGCTCATGGCCCAAGGAAGGAGGCAAGCATTTGTGTAGAGGATAGAGTCAGAGTCCTGGATCCAAATTCTGGCTCTACTATTCCCTGTGACTGTGGACAAGTCCCTTCACCTCTCTGACCCTCCGTTTCTTTTTCTATGAAATAGGAATGAAATCTACCTCCTAGAATGAGCATGAAATGAGGTCACACATAGAATCTGGCTCTTGGTAAATGCACAATAAATATTTCCTCTTATGGCAGGTCCCAGGGGAGAGTATCTTTTTTTGTCTGTTTGTTTGTTTTTTTGAGACAGAGTCTCGCTCTGTCCCCCAGGCTGGAGTGCAGTGGCGCGATCTCGGCTCACTGCAAGCTCTACCTCCCGGGTTCATGCCATTCTCCTGCCTCAGCCTCCCGAGTAGCTGGGAGGCACCTGCCACCACGTGCAGCTAATTTTTTGTTTTTTTGTTTTTTTGTTTTTTTTTTTTTTAGTAGAGACGGGGTTTCACTGTGTTAGCCAGGATGGTCTCGATCTCCTGACCTCGTGATCCACCCGCCTCGGCCTCCCAAAGTGCTGGGATTACTGACGTGAGCCACTGCGCCCAGCTCCAGGGGAGAATATCTTAATCCGCAGACTTCATCGATAGTTCAACCCCACTCTCTCAATTCTCAGATCTTGCTGGGGCTCAGCGTGCACTGTCAGGGAAGGAGGTTTATATCAGCAAAAAGGCACCCAGGTCAGGATTTAGAAGGGCTCAAATTAAACTGACTTCCTCTAAGCCACTGCAGTGGAGTGGGGAAAGACCTTCAACTCTGATAGAAAGTCAAGAAATAGAAACCAGCTGGGTGTGTCCTGTGTGCTCTTGTCACTGAGATGCCAAAGGCCCATGAGGAACATTGATTGGCACCTGTTGGAGCAGGGTTTTATTTGTTTAGAAACCAGGAAGCTTGATTTCATCTCTGCATATGGTAGGCGAGGGTAGAAATTTGACCTGGAGCAGTGATTCTGAACCTAACTGCACATTCCAACCCCCAGGAAGCTTTAAGCACTACTGATGCCTGGGTCCAGCCCCAGGGATCCTGCTGTGGTCCATCTGGGTGCAGACAGCACAAGAGGGTTTTTTAACTCTAATGTACAGCCTGGTGAGTCTTCCGTGCAGTCAGGGCTGCGAACCACTGGAGAGGAGAGATGAGCGAGAACTCAGTTTCTCATCCTCTAACTATTCCTAATGTTAAATTTCATTGATGCCAAGATGCAATTTTCTTTTCACATTTTAGCACCTCTGAAATAAGAATGTCTTTAGAATTATGATGATAAGACAGGACTGCATTATAATTTAGTTGACAATGCTCTTCCAGTCTTAGCGGAATATGAAATAATGGTGTGTCTCATAATCAATGATGTATTTGTTCTTCTTCTCAGGGAGGAAAAGCAGTGTTCCTAAACCTGAATGTGCATCAGAATCACCTTGAGGGCTCTTAGAACTCAGATAGCTGGGCTCCGCCCCCAGAATCTCTGATTCAGCAAGTTTGGGGTGATCCCCAAGAATTGGCACTTCTGGTAAGTTCCCCAGTGCTGCTGGGCAGCTGGTCACAGTCCTCACTTTGAGAAGCACCTGGGTAGTGAGCAGACCTGGGTAGAGACAAAGGTGGCAGTTGACACAACTTTTGAGGGGATGGGCTGTGCTAAGCACTGGACACTTAATCCTCACAGCAACTCCATGAAACTGGTGCCACGGTTCCCCCATTTTTCAGAAGAGTAAACTGAGTCAGTGAGGGGCTAGGATAGCCAACACATGGCAGAGGAGGAGTGCTAGAAGATAAAGAAAAAGTCTGGTTGGCCAGAAGGACTGGTGAGGCCACTAGAGCCAGGGTGATCAAGCAAGGCTTCTCTGAAGAGGTGGCATGTGAGTTGAAAATTGAAATAAGTGTGTGAATGAACTCGCAATGAGAGGAGACTAGCTTTTTACCATTTATGTGTGCTGAATACTGTGCTAAGTTCAACTAATGCTTACAACGGCCTTTGAAGTAATTACTCTTATTATGTCTATTTTCTACATAAGGAAATTGAGCCTTGCTATAGAATGAATGTCTGTGTTTCTCTCAAATTTGTATGTTGAAATCCTAACCCGCAAAGTGAGGGTATTCAGAGATGGATCTCCGGGAGGTGATTAGGTCACAAGCGTGGAGCCCTCATAAATGGGATTAGTGCCTTTTTGAAAAGAGGCTCCAGAGAGCTCCCTTGCCCCTTCCACCACGTGAGGATGCAACGAGAAGAGCGCCATCCACAAGCCAGAAAGCAGGCCCTCACCAGACACTGGATCTTTTGGCCCCTTGATCTTGGACTTCTCAGCCCCCAGAACTATGAGAAATAAATATCTGTGGCATAAGCCACCCAGTCTGTGGTATTCAGTTATAGCAGCCTGAACCAACTAAGACATGGCATAAAGAAGTGAAGTAACTACCCCACCAGAAAGTCAAGGGGCCAGGATACAAAGCCAGGAGGTCTGATGCAATAGTGCCTGCCTTCAGCCACTGCATTTACAAACTCCCAGGCTGTAGAAGATGGGAGTGGTCACAGGAGGCACTGCACTGTAGGGATGGTGTTGGCTCTGGTGTCAACCAGTTCTGGGGTTGAGTCCCTGGCATGGGACCTTGAACAAGCCACTGTACTTCTCTGATGTTCAGATTCCTTGCCTGTAAAATGCAGAAAGGAACAGCAACTCTGTACACTGTTTTAAAGACTTAGTCAGTTGATATGTACTTAGTCCAGTTCCTGGCACATATGAAGCACTCAGAAAACGGCAGTCATCGTCACAAGTGCTTTGTGTTGTGATGGCTTCCAGTGTAGCCTTTCAGCCAGACACTGGAAGGCACCCAAGGTCATCAGAATTGCCCATCTGATGTAAATCCAGGTTTCCCGACCAGGACATCAGCCTCTAGCAGTTTCACTAACACTCGCTCCATCTTTCACAGCCTTGGAGGAATATCAAACAGATCCATCCTCTACCAACGGCTTCCTGTGCCTTGGCTGTGAAGTCTTTCTTTCCTTGTGACTGTGCTTGAGTGATGGGGAGTGGATGAGGGGCTGGGCTGTTCCATGTGGGAAAAGGAAGCTGAACGCTTCTCTGTTCTCGTCTTCCTTAAACCCAAACTTCTGCTCAGTTGGGAATGCCTTAGCAAGGAAAACACAAATTTTCTTTTCATCCTGTAGCTGTTTCTTTTTGGCTTTGGTCAGAGTTGGCAGAATTGCCATAGGTTTCCAGCCAGAATCACAAGGCAGTTATCACACACGAACACACACACCCAGCTTTGTTTCTGAATCGTTTCAGCCACTCAGCTTATAAATTCCACATCCTCTAGCTTTGCACCACCTGCCCTCTTCCTACCCACAAGGAAACCCAAATCCAGTTCCATTTGACAGATATTCACTAAATGAGTGAGTTTCCAGACCCAGGCCTGGAGCTGCTGCAGGGAGACTCAGGGACAGTTCCAGAGGAGTCCCTGCACCTGAGAAATGCAGTCTCATGCAGGTCACACCTGGTCACTCTGCTTTCAGCCTTCCGTGGTGTGATGGAGACAGCTAGCTGCTCATCAAACGTGTCCTCCTCCTCCAGTCACACAGCTGAGACACATCCCAAACGTGTCCTCCTCCTCCAGTCACACAGCTGAGACACATCCCCAGCCTTCTTCACAATTAGGCATGACCCTGTGTTATGGGATTACATTCTGGGTCACAAAAATTTATATGTTGAAGTCTTAACCCCCAGGACTTCAGAATGTGACTTATTTGGAAATAGAGTCTTTGTAAATATAATTAGCTAAAATGAGGTCAAACTGGAGGAGAGTGGGTCCCTAAACCAATATGACTGGTATCCTTACGAAAAGGGGAAACTTAAAGACATACACACAGAGAATGCCATGTGAATGTGAAGGCAGAGATTGGGGTGATGCTTCTCCAAGCCAAACCACGCCAAAGATCACCAGCAAAACATCCAACACTGGGGAAGAGGCATGGAACAGATTCTACCCCAGCACCCTCAGGAGGAGCCAATCTTGCCAACACCCTGATCCTGAACTTTCCAGCCTCCAGAACTGTGAGACAATCTATTTCTGTTGTTTAAGACATCAAGTTTAGGTGACGTGGAAGCCATATGTTGAAGAGGCCACGGCCTCCATCAGCCTGGGTCTCTGCGTGACTACATGGAGCAGAGCCACCTACCCCCAATACCAGCTGGATTCAAATTACAGACATCGACTTCTATTTAGTAAGCCACTGAGAACTGGGGATTTTTCTGACCATCTTGTTTAAACTGGCCAGCCCTTATTTCCTTTCATAGCATTTCTGACAATTTATAATAATGTTTTTGGTTTGCTTACCTACTTATTTTCTGCCTCTGCCACTAAGTAGTACGTTTTACAAAGTTGGGAGGCACTCCTATTTGTTGACTGAGGCTAGGCCAGTGCACAGCAAATGGCCTAATGCCTAGCAAGTCCTCCTTCCATATTTCTGGATGGGATATTCCTTTTGGTTCCGAAATGGTCAGGGAAGCAGGCTATGGCTACTCACTGTGACATAAAATGACCAGGTTGTGAGCAGGCCTGGGGGACCACTGTCTTTGAAGGGAAGAAAAGAAGAAGAGAAAACCTCAGCAAGAGAATGATCCCCAGTCAGAGTCTGAGAAGAGAAACTGGAGTTTCAGTGGGGCAGAGCAAGTGTGGGAAGGCGTGTGGATAAGATCACATTCCAGCAAAAGACAAGGCTCAGACAGGGGCAGGAAGGAGCGGAGGACCCTGTGTGTTCTGAGAACAGGAGGACAGATTATGTGGCCATGTGCAGGGAGAGGTAATACCAGGCAATACAGCTGGAGAAAGTTGGAGGAGCCGGACTTCGAGGGCCCTGAAAGCTCAGATGAATTTTCACTTAATCCACCCACTGTTGAACCTCTGATATCACACCTCATAGAAAGACACACATTGCACATCACAATCCAAGGCACACCCATTCATGTCTTAATAGAAGAGAAACAGCAGTCTCAATAAATGGCACAGGCTCTTATCATTAGAAAACAACCTGTTTGGTATTTTCTATTCTAATCCACACTCCATATTTTTTTTTTTTTTTTTTTTTTTTTTTGAGACGGAGTCTCACGCTGTTGCCCAGGCTGGAGTGCAGTGGCGCGATCTCGGCTCACTGCAAGCTCCGCCTCCCGGGTTCCCGCCATTCTCCTGCCTCAGCCTCCTGAGTAGCTGGGACTACAGGCGCCCGCCACCGCGCCCGGCTAATGTTTTGTATTTTTAGTAGAGACGGGGTTTCACTGTGGTCTCGATCTCCTGACCTTGTGATCCGCCCGCCTTGGCCTCCCAAAGTGCTGGGATTACAGGCTTGAGCCACCGCGCCCGGCCCACACTCCATATTTTTAAATGCAGATCTCTTTCACTAAGTGGATTTCACTATAACTATGGGTTATGATCCAGAATTGGAAAAATCACTGCTGCTGGCCATGGAACTGAGTGCTAAAGCTTTAAAGGAATGAAGAGTCCTTTGGGTGGACTCTGAGCCAGGGAGGGAGCCAAAGAGACCATGGACTGAGGGGAGTGGGGCCAGCCCAAGGGAGGTGAGCCTGGCACAGGGCAGTGGTTACGGAAGGCATATCCCAGAGTGACATCCTGTGAGCAGGGGTAGGTCCGGGGATTTGCAGGAACTCAAGTGTGGCAAATAGCTATCTCATTATAAGGGTTTGGCTGAGCAATATCGGGGAGTCTTAGGCCAGGCCACAAGTAGCTGTGTGCCCTCCTGAGGGAACTTGCTGATGGATGCTTGGCTGGCATCTTTGGAAAAGAGGGTTTGCTGAGGTGATGGGTAAGACCAGAGGTGTAGAAGGGAGGTGTGTGAGCACATCAGCCTCAGGAGTGGCCAGTGTCTCAGCACTACCCTCAAGGGGACTGGCAAACCCTCAACACAAAGAAGGGCTGGTGTGTGTGTGTGTGTCTGTGCACACGTGCGCATGTATGTATCTGTGCATGTGTATATGAGTTATGTGTGTGGGTGTGTAAATGTGTGAGTGTGCATGTGACTGTGTAAGTGCGTGTGTGTGTACGTGTGGGTGTGTGTGTCTGTGTAGGGATGACACATATGAAGGCGGCACTCCCTCCCACCACAGGTGTGACATCTTCAGGAAAAGATGCCCTCCCTTAATTACCCCTCAGGTGGTGGCCTGGCCCCAGAGCATAGCGGGAGGCTTTGGAGTCAGACAGAATCATCAGATCAACCCCTGACGTTGCTCTTTACTCACATGTGACGAGCCAAGTTACTTCTTTCTGAGCCTCAGTTTCCGTATCTGCAAAGTGAGTTTAGCAATTCCTTCGCTGCAGGGTGGTTCTGAGAGGTCCTTCACGGTAAGGTATGGAGGCTGCCAGAAGGAAGAAGTTCTGAACTTGACTTAATTCCCACTGGGGCCACTTGAGATGCTCTGCCTCCTTCTAAGCCTCTTTCACTTGTGGACACTGCTGTGGTAGCCATCCACTGCCCTACAGGTCTTTCCTCAATCTCCCCTGTGACCCTCTTTCTACCTTTGCTACTGACAGATTTTTGAATGACAGAACAGGGCACTAAAGTTCACCTCTGCTTTTCCAAACATAGCCCCTCTGAGTCTCCACATCTGCATCTGTGCAGTGGGCACAAGATTCATCATGCCTTCCTTGGCAGGGTTGTTGTGAGGAGCTGGAGATTTAACACACTTGGAAGGGCATGGTCATCTGCAAAGAAGCTCAAGTAGTGACAGGATAATGGGGAACTGCAGGGATGTTGGTGACTCAGGCAAGATGCTGACAAACTCCCTGCAAAGAATTGGGCACCCAAGACAGCTGGGGCAGCTCAGGACATCGGGTGTGGATGCAGTCTGCCAGTAGCTATAGAGAGTTCCCTCTTTCCTTCACTCCTTCCTGCTCCTCTCCCATCTCTTGCCCATATTTGGATTTGGACGTGATTCAAAAAAGGGGAACAGAGATTGCCCCAAAGAGGGCCCTGGATGCTCCCAGACAATAGCCCTGTAGATCATGCACCTTATGGCCTCCTGTCACTTCCTCTGCCTCCAGGCAGGGCCCATGGCAACACCTAAAGCAGGGTCTCCACCATCCCCACCCCCTAATCTTTGCAGCCAGCTCTGCTCCCTGAGCAACGGGGAATAAATATACAGCCTTCAAGGGTTAGAATTCTCTTGATTCTTGCTGGCACCCAGTTTCCATGGCAACCTGAAACTCTCCTTTGCCATCTTCAGGAATGTCATTAGGCTGTGAGGGGGAGGCTGCAAACAAAGCCACGATGTGTCAAGCTGCAGCAGATGCCGAGGAGGGCAGCGCTGGGGGGCAGAAGCCCTTTTTGTGGCAGGTATTTTTTTTCCTTTGAAATAAAATACATAAACCATTCCATTCCATCAAACCAACTAAAGCTTCTGTTTTTCTAAGGAAAAAAGCAACAAAACTAATAACATGTGCCTCAGTGCCAGTTAAGGGATTGGAAAATATATGCTCATATTTCAACACAGACACTATAATAACAATAACGATCCTGCTTGCTTTGTCACATTAAACCCTCCCAACCACCTATTCTATGGATGAGAAAACTGAGTTTATGAGAAGCAGAGCAACCTGTCTAAGGTCACAGATTAATGTGCGGGGCATGGGGATTTGCAGTCTCCTTCTAACACTGAATTCCATCCTGAGAGCCTGCTCAGCGCTATGGTCCACTCCCCAGAGTGGCGCTTACAGGAGATAGTGGCCATGTCATAAGCACCTGATTCAGGACCCAGGTGGGGAGAAGGAAAGGGGTTCTGGATGCCTTGTTCACTTTCCATCCTCAGGCTGTGGTGCTGATGCAAACCTTGAAGAAGCCCAGGGACACAGTTGTCTCTGGAATCTACTCTCACACAATCAAGATGACTTGAACCTCCTCTACTTTGGTCTCCCTAGCTTCCATCTCTTCACCCCAAACCCCCTCTTTACTGAGGGCACAGGGTCCATCCAAACATGCTCTGGCCACATCATCCTGCCTTTGCCTCGACAGCACAGGGTGAAGTCCAGGCTCTCAAGTCTCATCCTCAGAGTCCCTCCTGGGGGTTCACAGTTGACTCCCTAGTATCATACCCCAGAAGTATGCCCATTGCTTCAGCTAGCCAGCCTGAGCTTTGCATGATTAACCAAACACCCCGTGCTTCTTCTTACATCTTTCCCTGTGCCTGGAACGGTGCTCTTCCCTGCAGCCCTTGGACACTCCTGGTTGAACACTCACCTTCAGCCTGTGCCACCTCCCTTGGGAGGTCTTCCCTCTCCATGTCCACACAGATGTAAGAGCACCCTCCTCTCAGCCTTTAAAATATTTAGGCTTATAGCACTTACATCATTTACTGAAATTATTTACTAACATATTAGTCCTCCACTAGACTGGGAATGCTTTGAGGGCAGAGGCTGCAGCTGGTTCATTACTGTGATTCAAGCATGTAGCAGGTGCTCAGGGATTTGTGAATGGTTGACTGGCACATGCACCCACACACATGCAGGAGGACAGTGAAAAAAAAGAAAGCATGCAAATGTGAGCATAAGTTGTTTAAAGCTAAGCCAATGAGAGATGGTACTGGGATGGGCTATTTTTCTCTGAAAATCTCTTTGGAGTTTTTGGAACATGATTTGCATGATATAAACAAGTTTGATCTGTTGTTGCACCAGTGACCAGGCTCATAGCATGGCTATCTAGGCATGCTCAAGGACTGGAGGCATCTTGTTTTGTCTTGTTAAGCACCATTAACATCTCTGGATAGTCTACACACTTAGAGAAAAATCTATGGCCTTAAATGCATTTATTAGAAAACCACAGAGGTTGACAAGAAGGGGCTTTAGCATGCATCTTTTAGAAAAAGGCAGAAAAGAACAAAATAACCCACTCTCTAAAACAAGGGTCCCCAACACCAGGGCCACTAGAAACTAGGCCACAGAGCAGGAAGTGAGTGGCAGGTGAACGAGCATTACAGTCTGATCTCTAACTCTTGCGAGATCAGCAGCAGTATTAGATTCTTATAGGAGTGCAAACCCTATTAGGAACTGTGCATGTGAGGGAGCCAGGTTGCACATGCCTTACAAGAATCTAATGCTTGATGATCTGAGGTGAAACAGTTTCATCCCAAAACCATTCTTTTCATCCCCACTCCCCACCCCATCCATGGAAAAATTGTCTTCCATGAAACTGGTCCCTGGTGCCAAAAAGGTTGAGGACCACTGCTCTGAAGGGAACAATTTAAAAGGATGAAAGCAGAAATTAATACAACAGAACACAAGCAAAACAAAATCAGTAAATTTGATCAATACAACCAACGATGGCTCTCTGAAACGATTAATATAATAAACAAATTTCTGGCAATTCTTATTAAAAAAAAAACCAGAAAGACCATATTAAAAAATAGCTTAGAAGTGGCAGAAGGACAGGAACCCTTACAGATAAGGGTAATATTAGAAATATATATAAGAATGCTTGGTACAACTTACTGTCAATAAATGTGAGCATCTAGATAAAATGAATTATTTCTTAGGAAAATATAAATTATTAAAATAATTTCGGGAAGAGGTAGAAAACCTAAATCAATTAATAAACATAGAAGAAATTAGAAAGTTAGCCAAAGACCTACTCTTTTAAAAGCAAATAAATTCAGATAATTTATGGCAAGTCTTACCGAATTTTCCAAAAAAGTTGTTACTTATGATACATAAACTGAACATCAGATAAGGTGAAATCATTTCTCCATCATCTCTGAGAAAAACTCTTGATATCAAAATTGAAAAAGGAAGTAGTAGGCTATATTCACTCAGAAACATAGATATAACATGACCAATCAAATATTAGCAAATTAAACCTAGCAATATATTAAAATAATAATGCCAAGGATATTTTACTATGTAATATTTTAAAAAATTAACATTGATACAAATGTTAATATTAATACAAATTCTCAACTTACTAGATTAGAGAAGAAAATATCCAAGTTAATACAAAATATTAATATTAATACAAATATTAATATTAATACAAATTGCCATCTTAATAGACTAGAGAAGAAAATACTCAAAAACACTTGATCAAATTAAACACCTAAATAAAATCATAACCTAGTAGTTAATGCTTAACAAACATCAGATGTACTGGTGAAATATAGAAGCATTCTCTCTTAGGACTTGAACAAGTAATGATGTTTTCTGTATCATTCTTGCTATATAACATTGTTATCAATATCTCAGCCAATGCAATAAGGCAAGAAAAAATAAAAGAATAAAACTTCAAATATGGAAAATTGTCATTATTTGTAGGCATTAATATTATCTTCCTAGAAAATCAGCTAACAAAATAACAAAACTAATAAGAGAAATCAGTAAACAGGTAGTAGATACATGCACAACATTCAAAAATCAGTAATTTCTGTTACTACATAATAATCAATTAGAAAATCAAAGTTTCCATTCATAATAAAAACAAAGAAACATATATATATTATCTAGGAATAAACCTAATAAAAACTATGCAAGAAGAAAATTATTAAGCCTTATGAAACAAACGTCACAACCATTTTAAAAACCTTACATAATGAAGATTCACAGCATAATCCTAGATGAGAAGACAAGTTGTAAAAATGTAAAAATTTTCTCCACATAATCTTCATATTCAATGCAACCCCAATCATAATTTGAGCATGACTTTTGATAAACTTGACAAGTTGATTCCAAACTTCCCATAAAATGAATACATATTATTAGGGAAATTGTCAAAAGGAACAATGATATGGAACTTGCTATACCAACATATAAAACCATACTACAGAACGGGCAGTGTCTCATGCCTGTAATCCCAGCACTTTGGGAGGCCGAGATGGGCAGGTCACCTGAGGTCAAGAGTTTGAGACCACACTGATCAACATGAAGGAACCTCGTCTGTACTAAAAATACAAAATTAGCCAGACGTGGTGGTGCATGCCTGTAATCCCAGCTACTCGGGAGACTGAGGCAGGAGTACTGCTTGAACTCTGGAGGCAGAGGTTGTGGTGAACCGAGATCTCACCCTTGAACTCCACCCTGGGCAACAAGAGTGAAACTCTGTCAAAAACCAACCAAACAAACAAATGACAAACAAGCAAACCTCACTACAAAGCTGTAGTAATTAAAAGTGACTCAGAAATAGACAACTGATTAAAAGAACAAAATAGTATAAAAACAGATAAATACATTTAGGAATTTTTTATGTTAAGATATGGCTACTCAACAATATATCTCAGTAGAAAAAAATGAGGGTGATCATATGGCTATATCATGTGAAAAATAATGCAATAGTTACTGACATAGATAGATTTCCAGTACATATTGTAAAGTGAAAAAAGGGAAAATCATGGAGCAAGGTGCATACTGTAATTCCATTTCTGATTTAAGATGTGGGCACATTTGCACAGGTTTGAATGTAAATGCATAGAAGAGAGTCCAGAAGATGGATGCCAAATTGTTTACAGTGGATACATTCGGGGTGCAAATTGGGATGGAAAGGGAGATGTAAAAAAATTCTCACTCTGCTTTGTATTCTTTTAGATTATTTTAACCTTCCACACTGAAAATGAATTCATTCATGATTTGGGTATATTATGCATTAAGTAACAGCTGTTCAGGAAAAGAAAAATAGAGAACAACAATGCCTACAGAATAGGGCTGGAGCTGTGACAGCTCAGGAAGCTCTCCGAGCTGACCCTCTTCCTCTTCCTCACATGTCCGACTGTGCACAGGCACAGTCCTTCCTCTCTAAAGCCAGTTCTGGCTGCCCCCACTGGAAGTGGCCTCGGATGCCCATCCAGTTCCCAAGCCTGCCTTCTCTCCTGGACATCCCTTAGCTGCATCTGCCCCACTCCTACTCTGAGCGATGGCTCAACCAGCCCAAGGGGGATTCAGGCCCTCCCATCTGAAGTGCGCAGAAATCGGATGCCAGGGCCCCTGTTTCAGTGCCCCTGAGCAACGAGCATTCCTCCCCAGAAAGTTAGATGCCACGTGGCCACCTCCGGACCACCAGGTTCTGTCATCTTTCCTCATCATTCCCTGGCCTTCTGTGTCGTAATTATCTTTGCGCATCAAACTGTGTTTGCCACTAGAATGAGGAAGAGCAGGGAATTGGTTTTTGTTTATGGTTTGTTCTATCTCCGGCCCCTAGAAGTGTGCCTGGCCCCTGGTAGGCGCTCAATAAATACTTACAGGCTGAGTTCAGGAAGTCACATGACCTATTTTAAATTCGCCAAAATGGGGTCAATTGTATTCTCTTTTGGGAATGTTGGTATGGAGCAAATATAAAGAGAGCAGCTTCCTCGGCCCAGCCCAGGTCTGAGTAACTGTGCCCCAGAGGGGTTGAACCCTCATGTTTAGAGCTCCGCTGTGGACACACCTCTCTGATTTCTGACCCCTCAGGGCTGGGTGCAGGATGCCCTTCTCACTCATGGTAGGCCCTGTCTCCCTTCTTCTCCCCAGAACAACGTATCTTGTGGGCTTCGGGCCTCTAAGCTATAGTTTCCACTTCCCGAATAATGTAATCTCCAAATCCTCACGTCAAGACAAGTCAGGACTAGGGCAGCCAGCCCCGTGAGTGGCTCCCAGGACAACAGTCACAGGATGTGCGTTTTTTTCGCGAGCTTCATCTCATAAATTTCCCCTGTACACCCTGGCCAAGGATTCATCAGACTAAAGATTTTCTGTATCTCCTTTCCACAACCAAACTCAAGGAGAATTTCTAATTTTCTTCCCGTCCCCTGTGCTCCGTGGCTTTCTTTCCCTGGGTTTTGTGTCACCAAAAATATTGATTCCTTGAGGAAAAAGCCACAATAGATCCAGCCTTTCCAGAGGTCTTAATGAGGAGAGTGCCTGCCAGCCGGAGCCACTGTCATCTGAGTCTCAGTAGGAGTCCGGGAGGACTTTGTCAGAGAACACAGCCAAACACAGCCCCCCGGGGGAGACTCTGACAGGCACCTCAGGAACTGGCCCACCTGGCTCTGCGTCAAAAGCTCTAAGCAGGGCAGCCAGCAGCGTGAAAAAGCCAGCAAGCTTACGTAGGGAGGAGAAAAGCAGTCACTTTGAAATCTGAGACTTGGGGAAAGAGAACAAACTCTGCTGGGCCTCAGTCATCCCATCTATGCAATGGGCATAATCAGCCTTGTGTGCCGCAGTTCTGGGCCTATCATCTAAGACCATAACAATCGTGAGTGTGACCAGCACAGACAGGGAGCCTCAGAACCACTTCTTCCCTCCAGACTTCTCCTATAACCCGGACACTAATCCCTCCACCAAGAAAATGAGCCTCACACACAGCTTTGGTTGTTTGGGGGTTCTTTTGTTTTTTTGGTTTTGGAGGGTTTTTTTTTTTTCTTTTTTGTAATCCTTGGAAAGTGTCCATTCAAAGGTCAATTTTGAGCAAAGACTGTGTGCTTAGCACTGGTCCAAAGCAGCTTGGGAGATGATAAAGAAACCTAACAGGTGTTTGCTGCCTTGTCAGAGTTTACTATTTGCTTGAGGACATAAAAGGGAGTATTTGCCAGCGATGAGTGTTCGATCAAGGCGGCTTTTACTCAGAAGCCCTGGGAACAGGGTCTCACGCAGCCTGCCACCAGCCGTGTCACGTGGCTGGTGACAGCCTCACAATGCCTGGTCCTGTATCTGTAGAAAAGGCATATTAACATCCACCCTCTTGGATCATCATGTGACTTTTAAAAAGCATCCATAAAATGATGTTGGTGAAACATTTAATAATGTGCTGGGCATGGGGCAAACACACAATAAATGCTTTTGAAATTTATGACCAGATAATCCGGGAATAATTATGTGCCACCGCAGTCCACATACAGTGGAGCCGTACTGGAGGGAAGCGAATGTGAAATGCTGAGAGACCCGGCCACTGCTGCACCGTCCTCACGTCTCCATTCACCTCGGCTTTTACAACTGTCCTAGATTCCTCCATGGCCAGGAGGCAGGGAGCGCAGTTAGGCCGATGGAGATGTGCGGGGAGCTAGACACATTTGGGTTCTAAATCCAGTTTCACAAGTGGCCTGCAGTGTGACCTTGGCTGGTGGTCGACCTTCTCCATCTCTGCACCTTCCTTGTCTATAAGACGCCAATAATGACAGTCCCTTCCTCACAGGGTGACGGCAAGGATGAAATCATGTAGGATGAGTGAGACTAGAATGCATGGGCATCCAGAGATGGGAGCTAATTTCGTCGGGAAAGCTCCGGTCCCCAGACACATGGTGAGAATGCCAGTTCTGTTCCTCCTTAGAAATGGGAGTTCCGTGGGGTGCTGGGGAGGGGCAGGGAAGAGAGACAGGGGAGGGAAGGAAGCAAGCAAGGTGAGAGACGCTCACACATGCAGTGTGAAGGGGTCTGGGCGCGGGAATCAGCATCACACTAAGAACAGGAAAGAGAGAAACAAGGGCCGGGAGCATCCCAGAAATCCTTCAGTCCCTGGCAAGTTGGAACAGCCAGTCATGCCAAAGGCACGACTGCAGTAGCAGAAATGGCCCAGAGAGGCTGGGCGCAGCCAAGACGACAATGCGGGAGAAACAAGGGGAGCATCAGAGGGCCCTGGAGAAGAGAGTGAAGTCCCAAGGATAGCATTTCGCAGATCCTGAGCCATGACTCAGAGAAGAGCTCAAGACATGGGCATTTGCTTGTAGGGACAGCTGGTCAACCACCTCCCTAGCCCTACACAACCCTAGCGTCGTGCCTTGCTGGTGGCGTTGCACAGACATTTCCCAAATCAATGAAATAGGCACAACAATGTCACCAAGAGAAGAGATGCTGGAAGAGGTACTTGCCGTTCAGCCCAATTCATGAGAGCCTGGAAGAAAACTGAGAAGCTCAGAAGAAGGCAGGGCACAAACACTAGAGGACAGGCATGAAGACTAAAGGACAGGGCAAGAAAATGGAGGCATGTGCCCAGCCGCCAGGCAAGGAGGGACTGATGATTGAAATCCTCAGAGGGATTTGTAATAACTCGCATGTGCTTAACTTCACAGTTTAAAGAATGTGACTATGGGCCAGGTGCAGCGGCTCACGCCTGTAATCCCAGCACTTTGGGAGGCTGAGGTGTGTGGATCACAAGGTCAGGAGTTCAAGACCAGCTTGGCCAATATGGTGAAACACTGTCTGTACTAAAAATACAAAAATTAGTTGGTCGTGGTGGTGGGCACCTGTAATCCCAGCTACTTGGGAAGCTGAGGCAGAAGAAGTGCTTGAACCAGGGAGGTGGAAGTTGCAGTGAGCCAAGGTTGCACCACCGCACTCCAGCCTGGGTGACAGAGTGAGACTTCATCTCAAAAAAAAAAAAAAAAAAAAAACGAAAAAAGAATGTGACTGTGATACCATGAAATATATATTTGGGCTTCAACCCGGTTTCCTGGTATACGACTCCTAAAATCCTTAGAAACTCCAAAGTGTTATGTTTTGTTTGCTAGTGAGTTGACTTTTGGCTGGGCACCCCTAGATAACTTCACGATGGAGCTGGTCACCAGAAAAACCAAGGCAAGACTAGAGGGTTGGGACTTTCAGCCCCACCCTCCATCCTCCACAATGACCATTGGTTTATTCAATCCTGCCCACATAATGAAGCCTCCATAAAAATCCAAAAGTACTGGGTTTTGAGAGCTTCCAGATAGATGGACACGTGGAGGCTGACAGGATAATGAACAAGAACTCATTCATGTGCTGGGAAGTTGATGCACCCCAGCTGCACAGGGACAGAAGCTACTGTACTTGGGACCCTTCCAGATTTTGCCCTATGTATCTCCTCATTTAGCTGTTTATTCGTATTCTTTAAATTATCCTTTGTGATAAACTGTAAATGTAAGATTTCCCCTGAGTTCTGTGAGCAGTTCTAGCAAGTTAATGGAACCCAAGGAGGGGGTTGTGGGAACCCAAGTTGAAGCCAGTCTGTCAGATGTTCCAGAGGCCCAGACTTGCAACTGATGTCTGTAGGGGGACAGTCTTGGAGACTGAGCCCTCAACCTGTGGGATCTGATGCTGTCTCCGGGTTGATAATGTTGGAATTGAATTAGAGGACACCTGGTTGGTGTCTGTGGCAGAACTGATTGCTTGCTTGCTGGTGGGGAGAAATACACATACACATACATTGGGTCTCAGAGGTCTTCCGTGTGTCATTTTGGTGTGAGAACAGAGGAGAAAGTTTGAGTTATTATCATTATTTGAGACGGAGTCTTGCTCTGTTGTCCAGGCTGGATTGCAGTGGTGCTATATCAGCTTACTGTGGCCTTCACTTCCCAGGGTCAAGTAATTCTCCTGCCTCAGCCTCCTGAGTAGCTGGGACTACAGGCATGTGCCACCAGGCCTGGCTAATTTTTGTATTTTTAGTAGAAACAGGGTTTCACCATGTTGGCCAGGATGGTCTCGAACTCCTGACCTTAGGTGATCTGCCCTCTTTAGCCTCCTAAAGTGCTGGGATTACAGACAAGCCACAGCACTCGGCCAAAGTTTGAGTTTTTCCACTTTCAGAGAATGTAACTTCCTAAACCGTGACAAGCAGTTACAGTTTTGACGATAGCTTTAACATTTCCAAGCACTTTACTTCTATAAAACACTGACAGCTTTTATCTTATTTAAGGCTCACAGCAATCTATTGTACAGGTGCAATCTCTATGCATATTGTACAGATTAGGAACCCGAGGCTTAGAGAGGTCAGCTTACTTGCCCAGAAGCAACAGAAGAGCTCAGTAGTTGTTTATGTCCCAGGTTCCCCTCTTGATGTCCAAGAGGAGTGTGTCCCACGTGAAGATCAGTCTATTGGCCAAAGAAAGGGGAGTAAGTGCTGGGGAGATCAACACCCAAGTCCACACTCCAGGGCATCTCTAGGTACACACTGTAATCAAACACTTGCCTTTAGCATCAGCTGCATTCAATGAAATCCAATCTAAAATTGAGCCTTGACTAAATCTTTTCTCATTTTGGTTATAGAGTCATTAAAAGTAAAAACCCTTCTAGATGCAAAGTCATTGGCCATACGCTCCATATGCCCCAGCTCCCAAAGGCATGTTTTTACATTTCACATTTTCCCCAGTTCTGCTAAAATAGCCGCTTTTGACCATTGGTAAAGAACTCTCTCTTGCAACTCACAAAACCAATTTTTTCTTTCTATCTCCGAGAAAATGGGGTGTGTAATGATAAGAACCTAATTATCAGCTCTTTCAAAAGAGTCGGGATGCTTGGGCTCTGTTTGTGGTGTTGGACCCAATAGCAGTGAAAACTCTATTGCACAATATTATAATTATTGTAATCAATCATGCTACCCTCGCAGTACTAAATGGTGACCTTTTTTTCTGGAAAGAAAACAAAGCGAACCCCTTTTCTTTTTTATTTTATTTTTTAAGTTCCGGGATACATGTGCAGGATGTGCAGGTTTGTTACATAGGTAAACGTGTGCCATGGTGGTTTGCTGCACCTGTCAACCCAGCACCTAGGTATTAAGCCCTGCATGCATTAGCAATTTTTCCTAATGCTCTCTCCCACCCAACAGGCCCCAGTGTGTGTTGTTCCCCTCCCTGTGTCCATGTGTTCTCATTGGTGAAGCCCTTTTCAATGACAAATAAGTAGCAGGATGGGAACCAGTTAATTTAGCAGTCTGAGTCATACAGGCGAGAGTTCCCCGTTTTGCCCTGACTAGCTGTGTGACCTTGGGCAAGTCACTTACCATTTCAGAGTCGTAGTTTCCTCATCTGTAAAATGAGGTTAAAATGACTTCCCTCACTTGGCCATGTGAAGTCAGCAAAATAACACATGTCAAAGCAAGTCCCAGCGTGTCTGGCACAAAATAAGCACTCACTAAAAGGTAGCGTTATTCACATTTAATGTATTTAGATTATTTTATTGAATGAGGATGACGGATTGAGAATGCTCTTAGTAAATTGTAAGCTCCTCTCCTTTTTGTCCAGCTAAGAAGTTCACTTCTTAGACTTGAGGAAATCACCTCCTCTTCCCCCTTCATCCTAGGGAAGCCCAGATCGTAAAGCTCAAAGAGATATGAAAAGGCCATCAGCACGACTTCCTGAGCCCCAGTTTCTCCGCTGTAAAACTGGCTGATCCCTACCTCACTGGATTGTTGTAAATATCAGTCCAGGGATATAAAACGTCCTCGTCCATGACCAGCACATAGTTGTTGCTCCATAAATGACAGCTTTCTTCCTTTTGGTGCCTTCTGTGCCAGCAAGAATCCTGTCCCTGCTGGAGCAGAGGTGAGCTGACCTCTGTGAGGTCACTCTGCTGGATAAAGCTGGAATGTAAACTCCGCCTCGGGCTCCACTCCTGTACTCCTTCTAATGGTCCACAGCCATCTCATTCATTCACTCAACAAAAATCTACTGAGTGCTTCCCACATGCCAAGCTGTGAGCTGGGCTACCGCAAAGGTCCAGGCTTGACTTAATGAAGGCCAGATCAAGGCCGGTGGCACCAGTAAAAGCTAAAGAGGCAGCTCCTATCTCTTCTTTCTGTACCTCCTCTCCCTTCTTCCCTGCTTATTCTCCCTCTCATTTCTTTTCTCCAGGGCTTCACCACCCACCCACACAGCCAGCCACATTCAGATGAAGTTAATAATCAGAGTGTCAGCTTTAAATGTAAGTTAGCTCAAGGGGGAGAGAGCCAACCTACTCCCCTCTTCCCCCCAACAACAACAACAAAAAAAACTAACAAGAGGAATATTCCAATTGAGCTAACGCATGACCACAGTCCATGACGCAGTTGTAGGACACCAATTCATCTGCTGGTTCTTGGAAGAAGTATTTATGAACGTCTATTAGGTGTCAGATTGTTCTTTTTCTGTAAATGACAAGAGACTGAATATTTAAGGCTTGACAGCTGTACAGCTTCTATTGCAACTACTCAAGGCTGTTCTTGTGACATAAACAACATGAAAACAAGTGGGGTGACTGTGTTCTAGCACAACGTTGTTTATAAAAACAGAAGGTGGGCTGCAGCTTGCTCACCTCTCTCTAAACTCCAGGACACAAAAGAAAACAGGGCCCAGGCCCCTCCCTCATGGAGGTCAGAGTCTGGAAACGAAGATAGACAAGGAACCCGCACTGGCATCAGAAGAAGATAAAGGCACGATGATAATGATAATTAGTAGTTCGTGATATATCAAGCGCCTACTCGACACCAGACCCTGTACCTAAGTCACTTTATGTATCTTTCCAACAACACTTTGAAGACAGTATTCTTTATTGGCATTTACAGAAGAGAAAAATCAGAGTGACATGACTTCCCTGAACCGCATGGCAGTGATCAGTGTTCACTGAGATTTGAACAGGTGTGTCTGACTCCAAAGCTCACGCTCTGAAATGTTGCCTCTCTATGGAGGCACAAGGGAGGGAGGTCTCTAACTAGGTCACTTGGCTGGAGCAGGTCACTAACCAAGGTGGTGATTCTTAAGCTGAAACTTCAAGTTCTTATTGAACTTTCCCAGGCAGGAAGCGGGAGGTGAGACAGCTTTCAGAGGCTGAGGAAGGAGAGCAGGCAGGAGAGCCCCCCACACCCCACTTCTGGCCCCTGGACAAAGCCAGCATTGACAGGAGGAAGCCCTGCTAAACTGGGAGAGCCTGAGGGCAGGGCCTGGGTTTTGTCCACTTTGTCTCCCTGGTGCCCTGGAGAAGGTTCTAGAAAGCCTGCTGAGTTGCAGGCCAGTTGATTCACCAAAGGACACACAGGGTATGTGACTACATGGGGCAGGACTCTTCAAATTCTTGTCCCCGCCCTGCCCCTCCCACCCTCCTAAGAGTGTCTCAGCCTGGACACTCACTCTCACTACTGTGATCCTCTACTTTCCAGTACGTTCCAGTCCATGCTCTGACCCCAGTTGCCACCCAGCCTCTTGGTCACTGAAGCCCCAGGACAGGGAGCCCTCCACAAACCAGAGAGCCCCATTCTGCACTGCTCATGGGCAGAGGACATTAGCATCCATGGGGTCATGAGACGGAGGACAATTCCTCTCCAGGGATTCCTACTCCAGGAGACAAATTTTGAGGGATGTAACAGTCCCTGGGGCCAGTACAACCTCATTGAATAAACGGCTGCCTTGTCGGTTAGCCCAGACCTGGAGTTGGCCCTGGGCAACATTGCATGGAGTCCCCAGTCCCTGTGTTGAAGCTTTGCACCGATCTGACTGCTGCCACCAGCTGCCGCTCTGGGACCCGCCCTCCTGCCCTGCTCTGGCCTCCAAGACAGAGCACTTGTCACCACCTGACATACTATGTTTTTACGTGTTCATCATGTGTTCCTCAAGAAGAATGTGAGCTCCACGAAGGAAGAAACTTCATTTTGTTCACTGCTATATTATTTAAATACTGCCTGGTACATGGTAGGTATTCAAAAAGTATTTGTTGAATGAAGGATGGATGGAAGGATGATGGATGGAAGGATGGATGGATGGATGGATGGATGGATGGATGGATGGATGGATGGAGTGTGATGGATGGAGTGTGATGGATGGATGGATGGATGGATGGATGGATGGATGGATGGATGATGGATGGATGGATGGATAGATGGATGGATGGAGTGTGATGGATGGAGTGTGATGGATGGATGGATGGATGAAAGGATGGATGGAGTGTGATGGATGGATGGATGGATGGATGGATGGATGGATGGATGGATGGAGTGTGATGGATGGAGTGTGATGGATGGAGTGTGATGGATGGATGGATGGATGGATGGAGTGTGATGGATGGAGTGTGATGGATGGATGGATGGATGATGGATGGAAGGATAGATGGATGGATGGATGGAGTGTGATGGATGGAGTGTGATGGATGGATGGATGGATGAAAGGATGGATGGAGTGTGATGGATGGATGGATGGATGGATGGATGGAGTGTGATGGATGGAGTGTGATGGATGGATGGATGGATGGAGTGTGATGGATGGAGTGTGATGGATGGATGGATGGATGGAGTGTGATGGATGGAGTGTGATGGATGGATGGATGGATGGAGTGTGATGGATGGAGTGTGATGGATGGATGGATGGATGGATGGATGGATGGATGGATGGATAGATGGATGGATGGATGGATGGATGGATGGATGGATGGATGGATGGATGGAAGGATGATGGATGGGTGGATGGATGGATGGATGGATGGATGGATTGTGATGGAACTGCTTTAAACCCTGACTCCACACCAGATTTACTATGTGACAGACAGTGAGGCAGTTCACCTCTGAGTCTCCTCAATTATCAAACTCAGCGAGTAATAGTGTTTAGCTCCCTCACAGGACTGGAGATAAATACTTCACAAATCATTTTCAGTAGGGCCTTCAACTAATCAGGACAGCTGTTGGGCCAATCAGAACTGACTGTGGGTAGGCCAGCCCAGTGCCAGTGTTGCTCACAGATAAGACCATCCACATAAGGTGCTGGCACCCTTTCCATTGCATGGTGGTAAGTGCACAGTAAAATGCATCTGTAACACGACAATGCCCAGCATATATATTCACTCAAAGAGTAAAAGCTGTTTTCACTCATATTATTTGTTTTATGGAACTCTCCCCATTCTATAAAGGAACATAATTCATATTCCCATAACAACTTGTGAGGTAAGTGTCACTAATTCCATTTTATTTTTAACTGTAATTTTAGGTTTGGGGGTACATGTGAAGGTCTGTTACATAGGTAAACTCATGTCACAAGGGTTTGTTTTATAGCTTATTTCATCACACAGGTATCAAGCTTAGTACCCAATAGTTATTTTTTCTTCTCCTCTCTCTTCTCCCACCCTCCACCCTCAACCCTCAAGTAGACTCCAATCTCTGTTGTTCTCTTCTTTGTGTCCATGTGTTCTCATCATTTAGCTACCACTTATAAGTAAGAACATGTCGTATTTGGTTTTCTGTTCCTGCGTTAGTTGGCTAAGAATAGTATCCTCCAGCTCCATCCGTGTTCCTGCAAAAGACATGATCTCATTCTTTTTTACAGCTGCATAGTATTCCATGGTGTATATGTACCACATTTTCTTTATCCAGTCTGCCACCGATGGGCATTTAGGTTGATTCCACGTCTTTTCTATTGCGAATAGTGCTGCAGTGACCGTTTGTGTGCAAGTGTCTTTATGGTAGAATGATATATATTCTTCTGGGTATCTGCCCAGTAATGGGATTGCTGGGTTGAATGGTAGTTCTGCTTTTTGCTCTTTGAGGAGCTGCCATACTGCTTTCTACAATGGCTGAACTAATTTACACTGTTCCCATTTTAAAGATGAGTAAACTAAGAACGAGTGCAATCAAGACACATGGCAAGTCACACTTTATTCATTTGTTCAACAAATTTTTTGAATGCTTGCCATGTACCAGGCACTATTCAAAAGGCAAGGGATATAGCAGTGAACAAAACAAAGTCCTCATTCTCAGGTAGCTGGCATTCCCATGGGGAGGGACACACAATGAATAAACAAAAATATAAAATGTCAGGAGATGATCAGAGAAAAATAAAGCTGGGATGGACAGAGACCGTGGCCAGACAGGACTTCTCTAAGGAGCTGACAGTAGATGAAAGAAAATGAGGGAGTGAGACATGTGGTCCAGCCAGGGAAAACAGCACATGCAAAGGGCCTGAGGTAGAGGTGTGTTTGGGTGATGTAGGAGCAACAGTAGTGATAGAGAAGAGCTCCACAAGGTCGCCGGGAGCCAGATTGTGAAGGGGCCCAGGCATCCTGTCCAAGGACCTGCTGGCTCAGCTGGGCACAGCTGAGAATGAGAGTGGTCCCAGTATCCCCATGCTCACTCCTCCACTGCCCATAGGGTGGGCTTTCCTGAGCGGATCAACCTCCATAGAAGCCCAAAGCAGAGAAAGGCAGGTCTGAGTGTCCTGCCCTCAGGACTAGAGACCACCTCCTCCCTCCCACTGAAGGAGCAGTGGCAAAAGCAGAGCTTCTCACCCACACAGGCTGCTGCAGCATCAGGGTCAGCTGTCACCGAAAGAAGTTAAAGAGGGAAAAGAGCTTCCTTTAAAAGAAGCAACTCACAAAGAAACATTTATTTCCTGGTAAATCCTAATTGGTAAAAGCAATATCAGTCAATGCTTCCATAAATAAAACATCATATTCATCTTTTGTGAGTCCGTTCTGATTTCGCTGTTTGCCAATACTATGAGTAGATGTGTGTAGAGGGGAAAAAACATCTAGGTTTACTTATTTTTTTTTTTAGTGAGTTAAGTTTTTGCCTATTAAAAATGTAGTTTTCAGAAATTATTTCAACTAATGTCAGAAAAAAATGCATGGCTCAGATGGAATACATTATCTTGTATTTCTTCTTTTCACCCCATAATGGTACATTTATGAGCTTCCTAGGAATCAAACGTAGTAGCCTTTGATCACATTGTAGAGAGTTCCGGCCCACAGCACTGATTCATGTGCAGATTGCTTTCCTGACACATGTGCCATGCTGGGGTGGGAGAAGAGATGAGCAAAAGAGGGGTCCAAAGGGGCACACATTCTAAATCACTGACACTGAGCTTGCTGCCAATCTGTTTCTAGATAAATTTATGGATGTGTCACAAAAATCTGCAAGGCATTTTAAAGAGACAGGAAAAGATATATTCCTTTTGACGGTATCCAGAGGCCAGAAATAAGTTTCCTGACCTCGTCTCAAACAATGGGTCCAAAGCGTGTCATTGCCCTTCAGGGCTTCTAGCTGAGGGACTGTGTGGAAGACAACATGGGTGGTAGGATTTGGTCTATATTCAGAAACTCAGTTCTTCTCTCAAGGGAAAAAGGCAGGCTGTACAGATGCCAGAAACTGTAGCTGTATCTGTTGGCAAGGCTTTTCTCTTGTATATTTATTTGAAGGAAAGATATCATAAGAGAAGCCTGAGCTTATGACATTGTTTCCTGCCTTCATGCCTTTATCATGCTGATCCTTTTGCCTCGGATGCCCTTGCCCATAATTTCTGCAAAAAGAACTACTTTTTCTTTAAGAATAAGCTTGGAATTCTGCTTACAGGATGGTGAGTTAAGTCCTAGCAGACATCAATCCTCCCAGAAATAACAACTATAAACTATGGACAGAATATAAAAAGCAACTGCATTAAAGACTCTAGAGAGTGATTAAAAGCAGGCAAATTTTGGAGGGAAGCCAAAATGTTGAAAGGACTGGCATCGGGTGAGTTCCCAGTTTTGCAGCTTTGTCTGAGGGAGGGTTGTAATCTCAGAGTGGGGTAAGGCAGCTGAAGCTCTGACAGGAAACCCACAATCTTTCTGCGGTAAAAGAGGACAGAGGTGAGCGTGGCCAAGGCCACCAGAAACTAAGGAGGGGAGTGAGGATCCAGGAAGGGAAAGATGCAGAGAATGGGGAGACCCAGGTTCGATATGTAAACTTTATCCAAGTATCTGGCCATGCCCCTGAACCGTGCATGAATGGGACACACTCAAAGTAGCCCAAATAAGGATTAAATCCAGACCAGGGAATTGAGCAACCATCCACTACCATCCACTGCAGGCAAGTGAGAGATTACAGTTGGAATCTAACTAACTGCCTTCTAAAACAAAAACATTAACATTCTTGGGGGGAATATAACAGAAAGCCAGAGTTCCTGTTATATTCCAGAGTTTATTATTCCATAATAATCAAAATGTTCAGGATAAAATCAAAATAACTCATGATATGAAGAACTAAGAAAATTTGACTCATTTGCAACAGAAAAGAAAACTCAACAATGGTGAACAATATGATGACTCTGATGTTTTAATCATTTTTTTTAAATTCTAATTTTGCTCAAGGAGGTAAAAGAAAATATATCAATGAATAAAAAGATAGGGAACACCATCAGAGAAATAGAACGTGTCTGTATGTGTGTGTTGACCACGTAGAAAATCAAGACCTGAAAAATAGCATGTCTGAAATCTAAAATACACTTGCTAGGTAATGATGAACTTATAGCTTTAGCTTAGAATTCATAAAGCTAGAAAGAGCATTTCTCTCACCTTTATAAAAACGACAAAATTTTAGGCAACCTGAAAAAAACAAAATGTTTTTCTTGAATTTATCGCATCCAGACACTGGGCATACTATATTCAAACTGCTAAAAACATAAGAAAAAGACAATGTGTATTGAAAAACCTGAGTAACCAAAGTAAACAAGTAAATAAAACAAAACAAATGAACAAGAAAAAGTCAATATATTTAAGATAGCCAGGGAGGAAAGAGATAAGACTAACTCACTGCAGACTTCTCAATAGAAGCTATGCAATCCAGTCAGGTAGCGTGATGCCTCCAGCTTTGTTCTTTTGGCTTAGGATTGTCTTGGCAATGCGGGCTCTTTTTTGTTTCCATATGAACTTTAAAGTAGTTTTTTCTATTTCTGTGAAGAAAGTCATTGGTAGCTTGTTGGGGATGGCATTAAATCTATAAATTACCTTAGGCAGTATGGTCATTTTCACGATATTGAGTCTTCCTATCCATGAGCATGGAATGTTCTTCCATTTGTTTGTGTTCTCTTTTATTTCGTTGAGCAGTGGTTTGTAGTTCTCCTTGAAGAGTTCCTTCACATCCCTTGTAAGTTGGATTCCTAGGTATTTTATTCTCTTTGAAGCTATTGTGAATGGAAGTTCATTCATGATTTGGCTCTCTTTGTCTGTTATTGGTGTATAAGAATGCCTGTGATTTTTGCACACTGATTTTGTATCCTGAGACTTTGTTGAAGTTGCTCATCAGCTTAAGGAGATTTTGGGCTGAGATGATGGGGTTTTCTAAATAGACAATCATGTCATCTGTAAACAGGGACAATTTGACTTCCTCTTTTCCTAATTGAATACCCTTTATTTCTTTCTCCTGCCTGATTGCCCTGGCCAGAACTTCCAATACTATGTTGAATAGGAGTGGTAAGAGAGGGCATCCCTATCTTCTGCCAGTTTTCAAAGGGAATGCTTCCAGTTTTTGCCCATTCAGTATGATATTGGCTGTGGGGTTGTCATAAATAGTTCTTATTATTTTGAGATACGTCCCATCAATACCTAATTTATTGAGTTTTTAGCATGAAGGGCTGTTGAATTTTGTCAAAGGCCTTTTCTGCATCTATTGAGATAATCATGTGGTTTTTGTCTTTGGTTCTGTTTATATGCTGGATTACATTTATTGATTTGCGTGTGTTGAACCAGTCTTGTATTCCAGGGATGAAGCCCACTTGATCATGGTGGATAAGCTTTTTGATGTGCTGCTGGATTCGGTTTGCCAGCATTTTATTTAGGATTTTTGCATCAATGTTCATCAGGGATATTGGTCTAAAATTCTATTTTTTTGTTGTGTCTCTGCCAGGCTTTGGTATCAGGATGATTCTGGCCTCATCAAATGAGTTAGGGAGGATTCCCTCTTTTTCTGTTGATTGGAATAGTTTCAGAAAGAATGGTACCAGCTCCTCCTTGTACCTCTGGTAGAATTCGGCTGTGTATCCGTCTGGTGCTGGACTTTATTTTGGTTGGTAGGCTATAAATTTTTGCCTCAATTTCAGAGCCTGTTACTGGTCTATTCAGGGATTCAACTTCTTCCTGGTTTAGTCTTGGGAGAGTGTATGTGTCCAGGAATTTATCCATTTCTTCTAGGTTTTCTAGTTTATTTGTGTAGAGGTGTTTATAGTATTCTCTGATGGTAGTTTGTATTTCTGTGGGATCAGTGGTGATATCCCCTTTATCATTTTTTATTGTATCTATTTGATTCTTCTCTCTTTTCTTCTTTATTAGTCTTGCTAGCAGTCTATCAATTTTGTTGATCTTTCCAAAAAACCAGCTCCTGGATTCATTGAATTTTTGAAGGGTTTTTTTTTGTGTCTCTACCTCCTTCAGTTCTGCTCTGATTTTAGTTATTTCTTGCCTTCTGCTAGCTTTTGAATGTGTTTGCTCTTGCTTCTCTAGTTCTTTAATTGTGATGTTAAGGTGTCCATTTTAGATCTTTCCTGCTTTCTCTTGTGGGCATTTAGTGCTATAAATTTCCCTCTACACACTACTTTAAATGTGTCCCAGAGATTCTGGTATGTTGTATCTCTGTTCTCATTGGTTTCAAAGAACATCTTTATTTCTGCCTTCATTTCGTTATGTACCCAGTAGTCATTCAGGAGCAGGTTGTTCAGTTTCCATGTAGTTGAGTGGTTTTGAGTGAGTTTCTTAATCCTGAGTTCTAGTTTGATTGCACTGTGGTCTGAGAGACAGTTTGTTATAATTTCTGTTCTTGTACATTTGCTGAGGAGTGCTTTACTTCCAACTATGTGGTCAATTTTGGAATAAGTGCCATGTGGTGCTGAGAAGAATGTATATTCTGTTGATTTGGGTTGGAGAGTTCTGTAGATGTCTATTAGGTCCCCTTGGTACAGAACTGAGTTCAATTCCTGGATATCCTTGTTAACTTTCTGTCTTGTTGGTCTGTCTAATGTTGACAGTGGGGTGTTAAAATCTCCCATTATTATTGTGTGGGAGTCCAAGTCTCTTTGTAAGTCTCTAAGGACCTACTTTATGAATCTGGGTGCTCCTGTATTGAGTGCATATATATTTAGGATAGTTAGCTCTTCTTGTTGAATTGACCCCTTTACCATGATTTAATGGCCTTCTTTGTCTCTTTTGGTCTTTGTTGTTTCAAAGTCTGTTTTATCAGACACTAGGATTGCAACCCCTGCTTTTTGTTTTGTTTTGTTCTCCATTTGCTTGGTAGATCTTCCTCCATCCCTTTATTTTGAGCCTTAAAGTATAATAAAAAATAAATAAATTGTTAAAAAAAGATGTTAAGTTATATGCAAAGAAGATAGCTTATCAACTACCCTTGTTAAAAAAAGAGAAAAAAAGAAAGAAACCACGCAATCCAGAAGATAATGGAGTGGTGTTTAAAAGAGCTGAAATAAAAATACTGTCAACACAAAATTTTATACCCAGCAAATATGTTTTTCAAAAATGAAAGAGAAATAAGGGTTTTCAGACAAACAAAAGGAGACAGAACTCACAGCTGGGTGACTTACATTACAAAAGAGAATTAAAAGAACTTCATCAGGCAGAAGAAATACGATACCAGACAGAAACTTGGAGCTGCAGCAAAACAAAACAAACAAACACTGGAAGTAGAAGCAAAGTGAAATATAAAAATAGGGTTTTTTTTTAATATTACCTGCCTCAAATGACAACTGACTAGAGCAACAAGAGTAGCAATGTATTGTGTGTTTATAATACGTATAAAAGTAAAATTTACGGCAACAGTAGCACAAAGGATGGGGGAGAAGAATTGGCAGTATACTGTAGTAAGGTCCTTCTACTACAAACAATTTAATATTGAGCAACATAATATTTGAAGATAGATACTTCTACTACTCTTTAAAACTATTAAAAGAATTAAAAGACAAGCCACAGACTGGAAGAAATTATTTGCAAATCACATATCTGATTAGGAACTTGTATTCAGAATATCTAAACAACTCTCAAAATTCAATAATAAGAAAACAAATAATCCAAGAAAAAGCATATAAGAATTTACATAAGGGAAATGCAAATTAAAGCCAAAATGAGATACCACCACACACCTATTGGAATGAATAACATTAAAAATTTTGTGAACTTACAATAATACTAAATATTGGTGTGGATGGGGAACAACTGGAACTCTTATATACTACTATAAGAATGTGAAATGGCACAGTCGCTGTGAAAATAGGTTGGTAGCTTCCTATAAAATGAAACATACACTCATCACAGGACCCAGTCAATTTATTTCTCGGTATTTACATAAGTGAAATGAAATGTGTGTGTAAATGTCTTAGTGGCTTTATTTGCAATCAACAAAATCTAGATACAACCTTAAATATTCTTTTTTTAAATTTTAATTTCATTTTATTTTATTATTTATTTATTTATTTATTTATTTTGAGACGGAGTTTCGCTCTTGTTGCCCAGGCTGGAGCTCAATGGCATGATCTCGGCTCACTGCAACCTCTGCCTCCCTACAGCTCTAAACATTCTTCAACTGGTGAGCGAATGAACAAACTCTGAGATGTCATACAGTGAAATATTACTCAGAAATAAAAAACAGCTAACTATTGATAGATGGTTGAGATTCCACAGCATGAATGAATCTTAAATTCCTAATGCTAACTGAAAGGAGCGAGACTCATAAGGCTATATACTGTATAATTCCATTTACATGGTATCCTGGAAAACACAAAACCTGTAAGGATAGAAAATACATTCATAGTTTCCAGGAGCTGAGGGTGGGACACAGATTGACTACAAGAAGGATGGAGGAATTTGAGGAGTGATTAATGGAACTGTTCTACATCTTGATTATCTATCTTGATAACCTTAGCAGCATTATATAATTATATACATTTGCTAAAATTTGCAGAACTGTGTACTAAAACAGGTGACTGTTACTGTATTATATTCATGGCTGTATACTTCTGTCAAAACTCATTGAATTTTATATTTTTTAATGGATGCAATGTATTATACATAAATTATAACTCACTGAAGTTTTTTTGTAATCCAGCTCAAATTTTGTGCCTTCTGTAAAGCCCTCCAAGCTCCTCCCAACATCGTGAATCTTTCCCTCTCTGGACTCCACTGATATATTATACAGATTCCTTTTACAGTACTGCTGTGTAGTTCTGAACCATTTGTCTCTCTTCCTAAGCCTGTCATGTCTCATTTTCTCCAACTCTCCCACAGAGTCTGGAATTCATTCTTTCAACAAATACGTGATCTGCACCTATTGTGGGCTAGTCAACAGCTGTGCCTTCATGAAGATTACAGCATAGCTGGAAAGAAGAAGAATAATCACGTAAACAAATGAATAAAGGTAAGTTCTCAGAGCCTCATTTCTTCCTCTATAAAATGGAGATGATAATAACCATCGGGTTATGAGGTTTTCACGCAGCAACAGAACAGTGTCTGACACACAGCAAGCACTCAATAAGTGTTCACTCATATTGTTATTACTGAATATTAAATTGTTAAACGTAATTGCTGCTGTGACAATAGCTGGGAAGAAAGTTAACCTGATTCGGTGATAGAAATAATGAGAAAGAACCTACTTTAGAAAGGGTAATCGGGGTGCCCTCTCTGAGAGTGGACACGGAAGCTGGAACCTGAAATAGGAGAAGGTGTCGGCCAGGTGAAGTGTACTTCCGGCAGACAGTACAGCCTAGATGAAGTCTCTGAGACAGGGAATTGAGGGACCCCTTGGAGGAACCAGAAAGAAGCTGGGCAGCTTTAGCCCAAGGAGGAAAGGGGCGAGTGAAGAAGGTGAGAGAGAAACAGAGGCCCCTTCACCAAGGGTTTATGGGCACTGGCATGGCTTTGGTTAATGTTGGATGGATGGAGGATGGATGGATGGATGGAAGGGTGGATGGATAGATGGACATATGGATAGATGAATGGATAACCACGCAATTCAGAAGCCACACAGATGTGGGTGTGAACCCTCTTTGTCTCTTGGCACCTGTGTGATTAAAGGCAAGTAGCTTTCCCTAGCACAGTTTCAGCTTCCACATCTGTTATTAAAACAGTGTTAATAATAGTAGCAACCCCACATGATTATTGTAAGAATCAAGTAAGATCATGTACAGAGTCTACCACTTAGTAAATAATTTCACTTTTTTTTTTTTTGAGATGTAGTTTCACTCTTTTTTCCCAGGCTGGAATGCAATGGTGCGATCTCAGCTCACTGCAACCTCCATCTCCTGGGTTCAAGCGATTCTCATGCCTCAGCCTCTCAAGTAGCTGGGATTACAGGCATGCGCCACCATGCCTGGCTAATTTTTGTATTTTTAGTAGAGACGGGGTTTCTCCATGTTGGTCAGGCTGGTCTTGAACTCCCGACCTCAGGTGATCCACCCGCCTTGGCCTCCCAAAGTGCTGGGATTACAGGCGTGAGCCACCGCGCCCGGCTAATCTCACTTTTCTCTCTCCCCACCGTATGTAAGCATGTGTGTATTTCTCTCTCCCACTCCCGTGTGTGTGTGTGTACACACGTGTATGTGGGTGCATGTGTGTATCTCCCTCCATGCTTGGTATAACCACCATGGTCAAGAGCTATGCCTCAGCTTGGCCAGACCAGAAATGCAACTTGGTGAGGGCCCCTGGAGTTGACCGGGCTCAGAATCTGTCAGCCTTGCCAGACACGGATGCATGAACCAGAAGTCACATTTTGTCATTCCCCTAAACAGAGAAAGGCTGGGTCATTTGGTGAGGCACTCTTGGGAGTCAGCAGCTGACTGAAGGCAGAACAGGGCAGGAAACAGACTGGTTTCAGTTGCAAAGCAAGGGGAGAGAATAGACAAGAATAGTGAATGTGCATTGAGTTATTCTTTTTTTTTTTTAATTTATTTATTATTATTATACTTTAAGTTGTAGGGTACATGTGCATAACGTGCAGGTTTGTTACATATGTATACTTGTGCCATGTTGGTGTGCTGCACCCATCAACTTGTCATTTACATCAGGTATAACTCCCAATGCAATCCCTCCCCCCTCCCCTCTCCCCCCTCCCCATGATAGGCCCCGGTGTGTGATGTTCCCCTTCCTGAGTCCAAGTGATCTCATTGTTCAGTTCCCACCTATGAGTGAGAACATGCGGTGTTTGGTTTTCTGTTCTCGTGATAGTTTGCTAAGAATGATGGTTTCCAGCTGCATCCATGTCCCTACAAAGGACACAAACTCATCCTTTTTGATGGCTGCATAGTATTCCATGGTGTATATGTGCCACATTTTCTTAATCCAATCTGTCACTGATGGACATCTGGGTTGATTCCAAGTCTTTGCTATTGTGAATAGTGCTGCAATAAACATACGTGTGCATGTGTCTTTATAGCAGCATAATTTATAATCCTTTGGGTATATACCCAGTAATGGGATGGCTGGGTCATATGGTACATCTAGTTCTAGATCCTTGAGGAATCGCCATACTGTTTTCCATAATGGTTGAACTAGTTTACAATCCCACCAACAGTGTAAAAGTGTTCCTGTTTCTCCACATCCTCTCCAGCATCTGTTGTTTCCTGACTTTTTAATGATCACCATTCTAACTGGTGTGAGATGGTATCTCATTGTGGTTTTGATTTGCATTTCTCTGATGGCCAGTGATGATGAGCATTTTTTCATGTGTCTGTTGGCTGTATGAATATCTTCTTTTGAGAAATGTCTGTTCATATCCTTTGCCCACTTTTTGATGGGGTTGTTTGTTTTTTTCTTGTAAATTTGTTTGAGTTCTTTGTAGGTTCTGGATATTAGCCCTTTGTCAGATGAGTAGATTGCAAAAATTTTCTCCCATTCTGTAGGTTGCCTGTTCACTCTGATGGTAGTTTCTTTTGCTGTGCAGAAGCTCTTTAGTTTAATGAGATCCCATTTGTCAATTTTGGCTTTTGCTGCCGTTGCTTTTGGTGTTTTAGACATGAAGTCTTTGCCCATGCCTATGTCCTGAATGGTACTACCTAGGTTTTCCTCTAGGATTTTTATGGTATTAGGTCTAACATTTAAGTCTCTAATCCATCTTGAATTAATTTTCGTATAAGGAGTAAGGAAAGGATCCAGTTTCAGCTTTCTACTTATGGCTAGCCAATTTTCCCAGCACCATTTATTAAATAGGGAATCCTTTCCCCATTTCTTGTTTCTCTCAGGTTTGTCAAAGATCAGATGGCTGTAGATGTGTGGTATTATTTCTGAGGACTCTGTTCTGTTCCATTGGTCTATATCTCTGTTTTGGTACCAGTACCATGCTGTTTTGGTTACTGTAGCCTTGTAGTATAGTTTGAAGTCAGGTAGCGTGATGCCTCCAGCTTTGTTCTTTTGACTTAGGATTGTCTTGGAGATGCGGGCTCTTTTTTGGTTCCATATGAACTTTAAAGCAGTTTTTTCCAATTCTGTGAAGAAACTCATTGGTAGCTTGATGGGGATGGCATTGAATCTATAAATTACCTTGGGCAGTATGGCCATTTTCACGATATTGATTCTTCCTATCCATGAGCATGGTATGTTCTTCCATTTGTTTGTGTCCTCTTTGATTTCACTGAGCAGTGGTTTGTAGTTCTCCTTGAAGAGGTCCTTTACATCCCTTGTAAGTTGGATTCCTAGGTATTTGATTCTCTTTGAAGCAATTGTGAATGGAAGTTCATTCCTGATTTGGCTCTCTGTTTGTCTGTTACTGGTGTATAAGAATGCTTGTGATTTTTGCACATTAATTTTGTATCCTGAGACTTTGCTGAAGTTGCTTATCAGCTTAAGGAGATTTTGGGCTGAGACAATGGGGTTTTCTAAATATACAATCATGTCATCTGCAAACAGGGACAATTTGACTTCTTCTTTTCCTAACTGAATACCCTTGATTTCTTTCTCTTGCCTAATTGCCCTAGCCAGAACTTCCAACACTGTGTTGAATAGGAGTGGTGAGAGAGGGCATCCCTGTCTTGTGCCAGTTTTCAGAGGGAATTTTTCCAGTTTTTGCCCATTCAGTATGATATTGGCTGTGGGTTTGTCACAAATAGCTCTTATTATTTTGAGGTACGTTCCATCAATACCGAATTTATTGAGCGTTTTTAGCATGAAGAGCTGTTGAATTTTGTCAAAAGCCTTTTCTGCATCTATTGAGATAATCATGTGGTTCTTGTCTTTGGTTCTGTTTATATGCTGGATTATGTTTATTGATTTGCGAATGTTGAACCAGCCTTGCATCCCAGGGATGAAGCCCACTTGATCATGGTGGATAAGCTTTTTGATGTGTTGCTGAATCTGGTTTGCCAGTATTTTATTGAGGATTTTTGCATCGATGTTCATCAGGGATATTGGTCTAAAATTCTCTTTTTTTGTTGTGTCTCTGCCAGGCTTTGGTATCAGGATGATGTTGGCCTCATAAAATGAGTTAGGGAGGATTCCCTCTTTTTCTATTGATTGGAATAGTTTCAGAAGGAATGGTACCAACTCCTCCTTGTACCTCTGGTAGAATTCAGCTGCGAATCCATCTGGTCCTGGACTTTTTTTGGTTGGTAGGCTATTAATTATTGCCTCAATTTCAGAGCCTGCTATTGGTCTATTCAGGGATTCAACTTCTTCCTGGTTTAGTCTTGGAAAAGTGTAAGTGTCCAGGAAATTATCCATTTCTTCTAGATTTTCCAGTTTATTTGCGTAGAGGTGTTTATAGTATTCTCTGATGGTAGTTTGTATTTCTATGGGGTCGGTGGTGATATCCCCTTTATCATTTTTAATTGCGTCGATTTGATTCTTCTCTCTTTTCTTCTTTATTAGTCTTGCTAGTGGTCTGTCAATTTTGTTGATCTTTTCAAAAAACCAACTCCTGGATTCATTGATTTTTTGGAGAGTTGTTTGTGTCTCTATCTCCTTCAGTTCTGCTCTGATCTTAGTTATTTCTTGCCTTCTGCTAGCTTTCGAATGTGTTTGCTCTTGCTTCTCTAGTTCTTTTAATTGCGATGTTAGAGTGTCAATTTTAGATCTTTCCTGCTTTCTCTTGTGGGCATTTAGTGCTATAAATTTCCCTCTACACACTGCTTTAAATGTGTCCCAGAGATTCTGGTATGTTGTATCTTTGTTCTCATTGGTTTCAAAGAACATCTTTATTTCTGCCTTCATTTCGTTATGTACCCAGTAGTCATTCAGGAGCAGGTTGTTCAGTTTCCATGTAGTTGAGCGGTTTTGATTGAGTTTCTTAGTCCTGAGTTCTAGTTTGATTGCACTGTGGTCTGAGAGACAGTTTGTTATAATTTCTGTTCTTGTACATTTGCTGAGGAGTGCTTTACTTCCAATTATGTGGTCGATTTTGGAGTAAGTACGATGTGGTGCTGAGAAGAATGTATATTCTGTTGATTTGGGGTGGAGAGTTCTATAGATGTCTATTAGGTCTGCTTGCTGCAGAGATGAGTTCAATTCCTGGATATCCTTGTTAACTTTCTGTCTCGTTGATCTGTCTAATGTTGATAGTGGAGTGTTGAAGTCTCCCATTATTATTGTATTGGAGTCTAAGTCTCTTTGTAAGTCTCTAAGGACTTGCTTTATGAATCTGGGTGCTCCTGTATTGAGTGCATATATATTTAGGATAGTTAGCTCTTCCTGTTGAATTGATCCCTTTACCATTATGTAATGGCCTTCTTTGTCTCTTTTGATCTTTGATGGTTTAAAGTCTGTTTTATCAGAGACTAGTATTGCAACCCCCGCTTTTTTTTTGTTCTCCATTTGCTTGGTAAATCTTCCTCCATCCCTTTATTTTGAGCCTATGTATGTCTCTGCGTGTGAGATGGGTCTCCTGAATACAGCAGACTGATGGGTCTTGACTCTTTATCCAGTTTGCCAGTCTGTGTCTTTTAATTGGAGCATTTAGTCCATTTACATTTAAGGTTAAGATTGTTATGTGTGAACTTGATCCTGCCATTTTGATATTAACTGGTTATTTTGCTTGTTAGTTGATGCAGTTTCTTCCTAGCCTCGATGGTCTTTACATTTTGGCATGTTTTTGCAATGACTGGTAACGGTTGTTCCTTTCCATGTTTAGTGCTTCCTTCAGGGTCTCTTGTAAGGCAGGCCTAGTGGTGACAAAATCTCTAAGCATTTGCTTATCTGTAAAGGATTTTATTTCTCCTTCACTTATGAAACTTAGTTTGGCTGGATATGAAATTCTGGGTTTAAAATTCTTTTCTTTAAGAATGTTGAATATTGGCCCCCACTCTCTTCTAGCTTGGAGAGTTTCTGCTGAGAGATCTGCTGTTAGTCTGATGGGCTTCCCTTTGTGGGTAACCCGACCTTTCTCTCTGGCTGCCCTTAAGATTTTTTCCTTCATTTCAACTTTGGTGAATCTGGCAATTATGTGTCTTGGAGTTGCTCTTCTCGAGGAGTATCTTTGTGGCATTCTCTGTATTTCCTGGATTTGAATGTTGGCCTGCCCTACTAGGTTGGGGAAGTTCTCCTGGATGATATCCTGAAGAGTGTTTTCCAACTTGGTTCCATTTTCCCCCTCACTTTCAGGCACCCCAATCAGACGTAGATTTGGTCTTTTTACATAATCCCATACTTCTTGCAGGCTTTGTTCATTTCTTTTTCTTCTTTTTTCTTTTGGTTTCTCTTCTCGCTTCATTTCATTCATTTGATCCTCCATCGCAGATACTCTTTCTTCCAGTTGATCGAGTCGGTTACTGAAGCTTGTGCATTTGTCACGTATTTCTCGTGTCATGGTTTTCATCTCTTTCATTTCGTTTATGACCTTCTCTGCATTAATTACTCTAGCCATCAATTCTTCCACTTTTTTTTCAAGATTTTTAGTTTCTTTGCGCTGGGTACGTAATTCCTCCTTTAGCTTTGAGAAATTTGATGGACTGAAGCCTTCTTCTCTCATCTCGTCAAAGTCATTCTCCATCCAGCTTTGATCCGTTGCTGGCGATGAGCTGCGCTCCTTTGCCGGGGGAGATGCGCTCTTATTTTTTGAATTTCCAGCTTTTCTGCCCTGCTTTTTCCCCATCTTTGTGGTTTTATCTGCCTCTGGTCTTTGATGATGGTGATGTACTGATGGGGTTTTGGTGTAGGTGTCCTTCCTGTTTGATAGTTTTCCTTCTAACAGTCAGGACCCTCAGCTGTAGGTCTGTTGGAGATTGCTTGAGGTCCACTCCAGACCCTGTTTGCCTGGGTATCAGCAGCAGACGCTGCAGAAGATAGAATATTTCTGAACAGCGAGTGTACCTGTCTGATTCTTGCTTTGGAAGCTTCCTCTCAGGGGTGTACTCCACCCTGTGAGGTGTGGGGTGTCAGACTGCCCCTAGTGGGGGATGTCTCCCAGTTAGGCTACTCAGGGGTCAGGGACCCACTTGAGCAGGGAGTCTGTCCCTTCTCAGATCTCAACCTCCATGTTGGGAGATCCACTGCTCTCTTCAAAGCTGTCAGACAGAGTCGTTTGCGTCTGCTGAGGTTTCGGCTGTGTTTGTTATTGTTTACTGTGCCCTGTCCTCAGAGGTGGAGTCTACAGAGACAGGCAGGTTTCCTTGAGCTGCTGTGAGCTCCACCCAGTTGGAGCTTCCCAGCAGCTTTGTTTACCTACTTAAGCCTCAGCAATGGCGGGCGCCCCACCCCCAGCCTCGCTGCTGCCTTGCCGGTAGATCACAGACTGCTGTGCTAGCAATGAGGGAGGCTCCGTGGGTGTGGGACCCTCCCGGCCAGGTGTGGGATACGATCTCCTGGTGTGCCTGTTTGCTTAAAGCGCAGTATTGGGGTGGGAGTTACCCGATTTTCCAGGTGTTGTGTGTCTCAGTTCCCCTGGCTAGGAAAAGGGATTCCCTTCCCCCTTGCGCTTTCCAGGTGAGGCAATGCCTCGCCCTGCTTCAGCTCTCGCTGGTCGGGCTGCAGCAGCTGACCAGCACCGATCGTCTGGCACTCCCCAGTGAGATGAACCCAGTACCTCAGTTGAAAATGCAGAAATCACCGGTCTTCTGTGTCGCTTGCGCTGGGAGTTGGAGACTGGAGCTGTTCCTATTCGGCCATCTTGCTCCGCCCCGCATTGAGTTATTCTTATGGAGGAAGCACTTGGCATCAATTTTTTCTCTCTGTCTCTCTTTTTTTTTTTTTTTTTTTTTTTTTTTTGAGACAGAGTCTTGCTCTGTCACCCAGGCTGGAGTGCAGTGGTGCGATTTCTGCTCACTGCAACCTCTGCCTCCTGGGTGCAAACGATTCTCCTGCCTCAGCCTCCTGAGTAGCTGGGATAGGTGCGTGTCACCACGCCCGGCTAATTTTTGTATATTTAGTAGAGACGGGGTTTCACCATGTTGGTCAGGCTGGTCTCAAACTCCTGACCTCGTGATCCACCCACCTCAGCCTCCCAGAGTGCTGGGATTACAGGCGTGAGTCACCATGCCAGGCCTGATGTTCTCATTTTATCCTCACCACAACTCTAGAAGAGTTCTATTTTTATCATCTTCTCCATTACACAGATAAGAAAATTGAGGCTCACAGACGCTGTGTTATGCTTCCCCGCAAGGTGCTCCTATTGGATGAGGTGTGTGCTGAGATAGCCTTGATGCCCTCAGCACTGGACATAGTCAGCCCCTGACTATGAGCAAACTCATCTGCTTTCTCTAGGGTGACGAATACATTTGATAATTTGCTGAATGTGTCTTGGCAAATGGTGGGACACATCAGGATAATCAATTCACTCCAGAGCCCCGCTAGTCAATGGTGGAGGGGATTCGAGTGCCGGCAGTCAGGCTCCCAAGCCCACCCTCCACGGTAGGGAGAGCCTGCTATGCACACACCCTGGGCCTGAGTTCTAGCTCTGTCCCCTCCCTGTCCTCCTCTCCCGTGGCAGGTTGCAGTCAACCGTCACCCTACTTAACCCTCTCTCAGATCTGATGAGGAGAGTGATTCCATCCACTGTACAGATGGAAAAGTTGGAGCATCCCTCATCCCCATTTCCCCTTTGTCAAGCCTTATTCAGACTGTGCCATCTCTGCCTGCCCAGGGCAAAGACATTGAGTTGGGGTAGATGGCACTTGGGATGGGGTCTGTTCTGTTTGTAGAACTGAACACTAAAAGGTCCGTTGGAAAACTGCCCTTCCAGAGCCCTAGAGCACGTTCCGGAACTTTCTGAGGCTCTTGGTCAGCAGTTTTTTTGTAGGCTTTGTGACCACCTCCTCAGCCAGCCTTCTAGGCTCAGCTCCAATGTCACCCTTTTGTCTCAGTCCAGAAACAACTAGTGGTTCTCTCCTCCTCACACCCACAGCTCCCTTACAGAAGCACCCTCCTGGAATTATAGCTAGCTGTGTGTCAGCTGCATCTCATGCTGGAAAAAACCTTGTGGGTAGGCACACCTGGGAAGTGGAGGGCCATACACAGGTCTGGGATTTATGCGGAGACAGAATTAACAGAACTTGGTGATTAGGTGGATGCGGGGAATATGCTGGATGAGAGAGACGTGAATACTCCCAGCTCCAGGTTAAAAGCAAAAGGGGGAAGATGGTGCCATTTGCTGAGAGGGATGGAGGAAGGCAGTTGGGACATCTGTGGAGGGGTGATTAAAAATCTCATTAGAGGAGAAATCCCAGCACCAGACCTACAATCTCTCAGGAGAGCAATTTTGACATGCAGTTAAGACCTTTGGAGGCCGAGTCTTCCAGGTAACCCCTTTGTCTCAAGTCACTGACATTTCAGGGTCTTTATTTAGATGATGGAAGTATCTAGGAAAACTGGGTCCATTTTTGCATTTCTTTTAGTTCACCAGCAATTTTCAGTGTGTCTAAGTTCAACAGGGCTCTGGTTGCTGGAAAATCACCCTCCCTTTCAATTCTATCCGACATCTAGGGAATGTCTCCATTGGTCGTTGGGATGGGACAGAAGGAAGTCAAAATCATCCAGGGTTCTGGGCTAGGGAAAGGGTCAGGAGGCCCGGGTTATGACCCCAGGGCCACTTCTGATGATGGCGCCAAGCATGGAGTTCTCTTCTCCAGGCCCACCCTCTGAGATGCCCTGGCTTGCTGGGAAATCTTCCTGCTTCTGCTTCCAGGCCATTCTTGGTGACTCTTGTCCCTCTCTGAACAGAGCAAAACATTCTCCTCTCCCTTCCTCAGCATCCAGTTCACTCCTCAATTACAGAAGCTGCCACATTTATCTACCATCATTCCTGGTCGGTGCCATGAAGTGCCATGAAAGAATTTGAGACTCAGACGATTTAGGGTCCCTATCCCAGGCTTTGACTCTTCACATGTGTGACTCTGGAGAAGCCTCTTTTCCTCTTTGAGTCTCTATCCCCAGTTGATGTGACATTTTAAATGTGAGAAGAAAAAATACACATAACTGTTTGTCATCATGATAGGCACATGGTAAGTGCACAATAAATACTAGGTCTTTGTCCCAAGAAGACAGAGGGCTCCAGGGGACAGGGAGCCTCCGCATCATGCATTTCTGAGGACCTAGACTTTGCTTCCAGATTGAAGTGTGTCTGTGTCCTGGCTCTGCCTCTTATCAGGTGGTTAAGCTTAAGGCAGATCATTTTACTGCTTCGAGCCTCAGTTTCGTATTCTCTAAAATGTAAAATTTTATAATCTGTAAAATAGTGACTTTTGTTAGGAAAAATGTGAATGAATAATAAATGTGAATCGTGTGACAGTATCTGGCACTTACTCTTATAAAAGGCTCAAATTGTTGAGCTAAGCCCTTGAAACCTCTATGAAGTCAGGAACTGTTTCTATCTTGCTCAGAACTTTATCCTCAGGTCTGCCATGTACAGTTACACAAGTTGTGCACTATACTATTCCAGAGCATCCTTCATACAGACTTTGGTATGAATTGTGCCCCCTGGAGTTTGCAGTGTATCAGCCCTGCCAGCACAGTGCCTGGCATTGTTCCGGGTGCTATGAACAGGACTAATTCCTGCCTTCATAGAGATTATACTATCATGGGGAAGGGAAATAATAAACAGGAAAATAAATGTTACCAATCAATAAAATAGGGTGATGTGACAGAGAGTGAGTGACTAAGAGAGGGATGACCCCCACATAGAGAGTGACATGAGCTGACATGAGTGACATGAATGTCGGCCTTGCAAAGATGGAGAACACAAAGGACAGAAAAGCAAAGGGCCTGGGACAGGTACAAGGGTGGAGAGAGGTTGGCAGAGGGCAATTCATCTCGGGTAAGCAGTATCGGGTAGGAAGAGCACGTCCTTCAAGGTCCTCTGGGAAGCCACGGAAAATTTCCATCAGGAGTTGGACATGATCCAATGTGTGATTTATAAAGGGGAGAAGGGGATCAGGGAACCAACCAGGAGACTAATGCTCACACCCTGGCACAGAAGGGCCACTGAGACCAGGGAGGGGATATTAGAGTTGGGAAGAAGTGAATCTAGTCTGTCCACATGTCAGAAGTGGAGGAAGTAGGAAGGCACGGAAGTGTAAGATGTGGAAGAGAATAGCGAAGGGCTGCCCTCAGGGGTGGACAGGGAGTTACCGAGAGAGATGGGAAGACTGAGAGAGGAAGAGGTTGGGGAGGTTCCAATGCCAGTTACGCATCCCAGTGGAGATGCTTAGTGCTGAACTGGTGCTCAATAAAACCTGTTGGATGAATGAAGAAATTAATGAATGAGAGCCCAGGTCCTCCGTAATGTGGAAGTCATAAGCCTCGCTTTTGTGAAAAGAACATGAGACTGCAGAGATCATGGGTGGAGGAAGTTGCTCTGCTGCTGCCCTGGAGAGGGAGAAGTGGTCTCCCCTGCCTGCCCCTGAGCTGCCCCTGAGCTGCCCTGCCCTGCCCCAATGCCTGCCCCTGCCCTCCCTGCCCACCCTCCACTCTGTGTTTAGAGATCTCTGACTTCCTTCTTCAAGTGTCTCCTGCCCCTCTTCCTGAGAAGAGCCACTGCAGTCCAGGGGTCCACAGCCCCTCTCAGCCCGGAGACACCCTGCCCAGCTCCTCGGGGTGCAGGGTTAGAGTGGCCAGCCTGCTGAGGGTGCAGAGGTGAAGGCAGTAGTGCCAGTTCCCTGACCTATGAAGGAGCAACGTATTTTGGTTGGGGCTTGGTTTGGGGTCGGTGGTCCTGCTGAGCATGGTGCGGAAGGAAGAGGCTCCTGGTGTCCTGGGCAGAGGCCAGACCCATGCTGGGCAGGGCTACAGCTCACTCTACCTGCTTTTCCCATAACTCCTCTCCCCCACGGTTCTCCACACACCCCTGCGCCCATGCTCTCACCTAGTTGGCCTTTTCATTCTCTGGCAGGTGTTGTCTCCAAACTGAAGGTTTCTGCGAACACCGTGGAAATGTGACTATGTCAGAGCTCTTATTTCTGTGCAGTTTGATTTTAACTGCCCTTCAAAGAGACCTGGGGCTTCCTAGCAGAGCCATGGCACCAGATGGACTCAGGCTTGGATCCTGGCACCATGATCACAAGCTGTGCCACCTGGGGCAAGTCACTTCCCGTCTCTGAGCCTCAGGTTCCTCACCTGCAGAATGGGCTGTTTGCAAGGCCGGAGTGCTTGTTTGATAACATGCACTAGATCCTCAGCTAAATGTCTGGCCTGGAATAGAGACAGAAAAATATTAATCACCTGCTTCCTCCCAAATCAGTGTAAGATCAAAGACCCCAGAAGGCTCACTTCACGAATTCTAACACTCACTTTTCAGATCCTCATTCATTCAAAAAGTACTAAATGGCCTCTCCCCTCTCCTGTGTGCCAGGTCCTGGGCCAGGTGTTGGGGTAGATAAAGGGGTGAGCAAGACTAGAACCTCAGCGCCTGATAGAGGAGAGCCCTGTGAATTGCAGAGGCTGGTGGATGGAGTCCTGGGAGCAGAAAGACCCCACAGTTTCAGGGTAGGAGGGTAGGCTGTGGGGATGAGGGAGTTCTGAGCTGAAACCTGAAGGGGAGAACAACCAAGGTCAAGGCAAGGAAGTCACCTGCTCCGAGGCAAGAAGATCATGACATTCAGAGAACAGGAAGGAGAAACGGTAAAGAAGGAGTGAGGGTATGGAGATGAAGGAGTGTGATGCCCGAGGGTGGGCCATGGCTGGAGCACAGCATGATGTGCTTCATGTTTTCCAAACAAACCCCTGGTTGTGTTTCAGAGAACGTGTTACAGTGGACAATGGATGGAGCCGGGAAGAAATCAAAGCCAAATTCCTCATGCTCTCCAGAGCCCTGGAATCAGACAGGCCTAGGGTTCCCTCTCAGCCTTACCACTTCATGTTTAAGTGGACGTGGATAAGCCCCCTTTCCTCTCTAAGTCCTGGTTTCTTGTCCGTAAAACATGCATCCTGAGGCTGTTATATGTTAAACAAAATGAAATGTGTTAACCCATGCAGTGACTGGCACGGAACAAGCCCCCAGTAAGTGGAAGTTGCTATCATTGCTGCCTTTCTCTCCCCATCACACACAGATGCGCTCCTTGCTCTAACATGCCCATGGACTCTCATAAGAACCTCTCCAATTTTTCCAGCCAGTTCCAAGTCAACCACTGTCAGCAGCCCTGGGTTGGGGGTGAGCGGAACAGAGGCCTCTCAGGATTCGTGCTGTAGCTCGGTTGCCTAGCAACAGCATCAGCATCTGCATCATTGCAGAGCCAGGCTGCATCAGGCACCAGTCAAAACAAAGGCAGAAGAAATGAGTCACAGCCAGGCTCTGGGAACTGGTGGGAGCAGGGCCTTGTTTTTGGCAAGAATCAGATACACCCAGAATCTAACTCTGGAGGGAAGCCCCCCAGTTCTAGCTTCCTCTGCTTCCCTAGGGAGACCCACATCCCTCCCAATTATCTGGGCCTTCAGGTATGAGGAGGGGACTTAGAGTGGATCTGAGTGGTATGCTATAGCCCTCTGCATACATTGTACATTCATGGTTTTCAGAATAATGTTTATCCCCAACTTACAGCTGAGAAAGATGAGACTTGGAAAAGATTTAAAGTTCAAGTCTTTCTTTCCCCATAGACCATGCTCAGTTCCCTCGTCCACAATGGTACCAATGCCTTCCCAGCCTTGCTCCCCAGCCCTGACTCTACTGAGCTCAAGACACAAATAGTCAAATGCTCATCGTCCTCTCCCATGAATGAACTCCAGGCAGCTCACTCAAGAGCCTCAAAGCTGTACTCTTCATCCTCCCCCATCCAGCTCCTTCTCCTTCTAAGTCCTCTTCTCACAAGAGCACCAGCAGCTACCCATGACTAGCACCTAATGAAGCAGGTGTCATCCTGGATGCTTCTCTTCCTCGTCTACCTCAAGGCCAATTTGATCCCAAATCCCAGCAACAATCTTCTCCACAGGCCTCCTCTCCATTCTCAGGACCAGACCTGGCCATGGTGTCCTGGACCTGCACCCACCACTTGGTGCGCAGACTCAGCCGCCCATCCCTCTCCACCCTGCAGCCCTGTCTAAAGGTTGCATCTGCCCTCATCATTCCCTGTGATGGCTCCACCTGCCCGCAGTTTGAAACCCATACTTCTTACCAAAGCCTTCAAGGTCCTGCACAGTCTCTATGCCTGCTGCCTACAATAAACACACACACACACACACACACACACACACACACACACACACACACACACTGGGACCCCCCCACCCTTCACTCCTGACAATCTGAGTGACTGTGCTCCTCAGTGTTCCCTGACAACAGGTGAGCAAAAGACACCTGATAACCTTAGCCACTGAGGCCCCTCTCTAACCCACCAGTTTTCCAGTAAAAACACATCCTAAGTTCTAGGTCAGGTGCAACTCATCCCTGATTCTGGATGCTCCAGTCACCCTCAGGTGGTGCCTGTTTACACCTGAGACTGACCAACAATGTCACGTCACTGCTAAGGGTGTAAGGTGGCCCGTGGAGGCAGCAGGAGGACCCCAGGCTTCTGGACCAAGATGACTTAGATTTGAATCCTAGCAAGGAGTCTTACTAGGTCCATGACTACAGTGGTTTTAAAATGTGTCCATGCATTCTTTAACACTTCCTTCAAAACTTAAAACTTAGTTCTCCTTCCTTTGGGTGTCTGCTGGATTTAGTGATTCACTTCTAGCAAACAGAATAAAGTGGAAATGATGGCACGTGACTCCCAAGACCAGGTCAGAGACTTTGACTTGGCTGTCTGTCTCGGATCACTCACTCTGGGGAAAGACAGCTGCCATGTCATGAGGATGCTCAAGCAAGCCCAAGAGGAGGGTCCCGTCGACAGACAGCAAAGCCCTGAGGCCTCTTGCCAGGAGCCGTGTGAGTGAGCCATCCTGGACGCAGGTCTTCAGCTCCACCAAGCCTCCAGATGCCTGCAGCACCAGCCAACATCCTGATGACAGCCTCATGACAGCCCCTGGCCCAGAGCCACCCAGCGATTCCATTCTCCAATTCCTGACCCACAGAAACTAGGAGATAATAAGTGTTTGTTGTTGTAAGTTGCTAAGTTGCTGTAAATTTAATACACAGCAACAGATGACTAAACAGTATCCTAGAGCACATCACTTCACCTCACCACGCCTCCATCTCCTCACCTGTAAAACAGAGTTCATAAGAACATATGTATACTGGTGTTCAAAAGATTAAAAGAATTAGTAACTGGGAAACACTTAGCACAGTGCCCGGCATGTATTAAACTTTCGAAAAATACCAGCCTTCATTTTGTTTACTATTATTTATTATAAAGGATTTATTATTTGTTTCCAAAGACTCCAAATAAATCCAAACTTGAGAGGCTGGTCCTCTACTCAAAAAGGTGTTACCAGCTTATTGCATCTGCCACCAGAAGCCTAGATACTGATGCTGTGATTGCTGAAAGCCATTGCCATTATTTCTTCTCTCTCTCTCTCTCTCTTTTTTTTTTTTCCCATGAGATTGAGTCTTGCTCTGTTGCCCAGGCCGTGGTGCTTGGCACCATCTCAGCTCACTGCAGCCCCTACCTCCAGGGTTCCAGTGATTCTCCTGTCTGAGCCTGGAAACCAAATAGTGACCCTTTGAATGGTTATTGAAAACCCCATCATCTTGTTTGTTTGTTTGTTTGAGATGGAGTCTCGCTCTGTGGCCAGACTAGAGTGCAGTGGTGTGATCTCGGCTCACTACAACCTCTGCCTCCCGGGTTGAAGCAATTCTGCTGCCTCAGCCTCCTGAGTAGCTGGGACTACAGGCGCCCGCCACCACGCCAGGCTAATTTTTGTATTTTTAGTAGAAACAGGGTTTCACCGTGTTGGCCAGGATGGTCTCGATCTCTTGACCTTGTGATCTGCCCACCTCAGTCTCCCAAAGTGCTGCGATTACAGGTGTGAGTGACCGCGCCCGGCCAGAAAACTCCATCATTTTTATAGCCCTTTGTCCTAGGTCTTATCAGTGTGGGGACAACAGAACATGGGGGAAAGACTCGGGCACCCATGTGAGGCTCAGCACGTTAGATTTTGAAGTTCACGCAGCAAAGCATGGGCCAGCTTTCACACACCCTCGAACCTGGCAAGCAGGCTGGCAGAGCTCTCAGTGAGAAGAAGGTGGGGCTTTCTTGCTGATGTCAAGGAAATGAAGAAATGAAAGGCCTCCCGTGCACCTAAAAATGTCTTGTTCCCATGGTCTTACAATGAGGAGTCCAGAACCTGAGAGGGGACAGCAGTCTCCTGTGTCTCCTCGCCGGGATGGCAGGATGCTCAGCCTCTCCTCACCTATCTGCTGATAGAGCTTACTACTTCCCAAGACAGCCTTTTCCGGAACCTAGATTTGGGAATGAGAACCTGGGGTTGGATATTGGGTTCAGCTGTATAACCCCGGAAAGCCACTGCACTCCGTGGGTTCCAGGTGCCCTTCCTACAGACAGGGCTCATGATCTCACAGTGCTGCGGAGACTCAAATACGGCATTGGCTACTAATACACTTTAGAAACAGCAAAAGGCAAAGCAGCAAAAGGGAAGGCGAGAGTTATTTTTGTCATAATTACTGTTATTATGAGGATGTCACATGGCACTCATTGTTCCGGAGCTTCCCCTGATATTGAACCCACATTTGCTCCCCTCTGGCACCTACTCACCAGGTCTCTCCACCCGTAGGGTAATTGCAGTGGTTGTGGTGAGAAAGATAAGCATTTGTCAGCTTTGTTCAGACTTGAATCCAATCTGAGAATGGCCATTCTGGAAAACATAAACCCAGGGGCACTCACTTATGACCTTGCTAACAGTCACAAGGCCACATGCATCAAAGAGAAGGAAGTACACCCATCAGTCCTTCCCCTCCTCCTTTCTGTCAACAGGCATTCTAGTGTCTTCTATGACAGATATAGAGAGACCTCCTCAGACCACCCAACATGCACCCAGCACACACCCCCAGCATTCTCTCCCTGCTGGTTTCCTTCTTTCTATAGCACTCATCACCAATGGACAGTATCTCCTTCATCTATTTGTTTGCCTATCTGTACTGTCCTGCTAGAGTGTGAGTCCCTTCCAAGCAGAGACCTTGTCTGTCTTGTTCTCCACTGAGTTGTCAGTGCCAGCTGGGGCCCTGGCAAAAGAGACACATGCCTGTAGAATGAATTTATAAACAAATTATAACAAGGTGCAGCCTCTGCACCCAGAGAACCTCTGTATGGTGTAGAACAACCGACAAGCACACAGGCGATAGGAATTCAGTAAGATTAATGCCGTGACAGCAGTTGAATAAGAAAAAATAGAGACAAAACAAGATGAGGGAGGAACTCTGTCTCAGCAGTGGCCAAGAAGGCTTCCCTCGGGAGAGACTCGAGTTGGGCTTTGAGAGATGAGCAGGAGTTAGCCAGGTGGGGGAGGACATTGTGCATGTAAAGAGCCAGGGGGTCAAACAAGGAGATGTGTTTGCAATTGGACACATCATTCCTTGTGGCTGGAGCATGGGGTTTACTGGGAATCTGCTGAGCAAGGGTTGACCCTGAAATGCAAGGTCAGGATGAGTGGCCCTCATCTCAAGAGCAGTGGGAAGTTCTGAGAGCTTCTGAGCAGGAGTGTGGTGAGGTCAGATTTACAGTTGGGAAGATCGCTTTGGGGCAGTGGGGAGAAGAGAGGAAGAGAATGCAGACAGGAGATCAGGGTGGGAGTAGGGCAGGAGAGGGGTGGAGTGTCCTGAACGAGGGCCTGGGAAGGAAGCTAACAAGACCTGGAAAATGAGGAGGCAGGAATGAGCTTCCGGAGTCAAGGTGAGAATGAAATCATGAAAAAGAAGACCTAAGAAAAATTTAAATGAAAAATTTGACTGTATGATATTAGCACAGGCCTAGATTCCTAAGGAAAAATGGGAGGGGAAGAAACAATCACGTGTGGATACCTACTATGTGCCAGGTGGTTCCCATGCACTGCCCAGTCAGTCCATGAGTGGGGTGTCCCTACCTTCATTTTACAGATGAAGAAACTGAGGCTCAGAGAAGTTGAAAAATCCATCCAAGTTTTAACACGTAGGAAAGGGGAGAGCCAAGGATCAAATCCGGTTCCTTCAGACATCAAAACCCGAATCCCTTACACTATACCACCTACCTCCCAGATCAAATCTGGTTCCTTCAGACATCAAAACCCAAATCCCTTACATTATACCACCTACCTCCCAGAAAACTCAAGGGGACGAGTGTCGGAAGAAAGGGAAGAGAGGAAAGTAGCAGGGGAGAAAACCATGCTGCTTCGGAGCTCGGCCTCTGTGAAATTCTTCCTTTCTCGTTGCCAAGCTCGGTCTTGTCTAAATGTCAATAGTAAAGAGAACAAGTTGCCCTTTTTCTTCCTTGCTAATTATCTTCACATTAAAAATTTGTTTAATCCTTCTCCATTCCTGGATTCAGGCACTATTTTCCTTTTTGTTCATGTAAAGTGAGATTGTGGAGGCCTAAACTCTGACCTATTTTCTCTCTCTCTCTCTCTCTTTTTTTTTTTTTGGCACCAATTGTTGGCAAACCTTGGCTTCAAAAGTGAGAATTTCTGAACAGATAGTCTGAGCTCTTAAAAGGAAAAAGAGAAAACTGTCCACAGTGGCTCACGCCTGCAATCCCAGCAACTCAGGAGGCTGAAGTGGGAGGATCGCTTGAGGCCAAGAGTTTGAAACCATCCTGGGCAATATAGAGAGACCTCATTTCTGAAATAATTTAAAAATTAGCCAGGTGCAATGACACCTGGCTTTATTCCCAGCTATTTGGGAGGCTGAGGTGGGAAGTTCACTTGAACCCAGAAATTCAAAATTACAGCGATCTGTGATTGTGCAACTTCTCTTCAGCCTGAACCACAGAGTGAAACCTGTCTCTGTAAAACAAAAAAGGCGGCCAAGAGCAGGGAGGTGGAGTGGGCAGGGAAGAAAGAGCTCAGTTATTAAAACCCAAGAAAGGGCTATTCCTCCAGGCACCTTCTGTGCAAGATTGTTGAATCATAATTTATCACCATTCCCATTTCACAGATGAGAAAACTGAGGGTCAGAGGTGAAGTTATTCACACAGGATCACACTAGTAAGTGAAGACCAAGCCTGTCACATCCATCATGAAATACGGCCCACGTGGGCTTTTCATGTGGCAGGGGCTATGACCGTTGAGCACAATATGGGGACTCAATAAATGTTTGCAAAATGCAGTCGATGGATGAATGTAATCTTTTTCACTCTAATGACAACTTTTTATTTGTATCTTTGTTTCCAAGTATAGCGCATTATACCCAATGGTTATTTCATCAAAGTTTGTTGAGAAGAGTGACAAATCATGTTGTAACTGGTGCAGAAAGGTGGAACAGTTTCATAATGTATCCAAACATTATGCCCACAAAACAGGGCCATTCCAACCCCGCAGACCTCAGTTGACAAAGGGTGGACGTCATGAAGGTGGGCTGGCACAGAGCCACGGTGGAGAAGACAAGCTGCTTGCTCACCAAAGCCATCTCTCTCCCCAGCTAGGCACATAGGAAGACTCCATTTGGACCCAGCTGAGGCCACGTGCCTGGTAAAGAGAATGACAAGGACAAAGCCCTTGAGGCAGAAATGAGCAGGGTGAGCATTTGAGGAATAATAAGAAAGATGTGGTATAAACACACCATGAAATATTATGCAACCATAAAAAGGAAGGAAATCCTGCCATTTGCAACAACATGGATGAATCTGGAGGACATTATGTTAAGTGAAATAAGCCAGACACAGAAAGACTTTATAATTTATAATTGCACTTATATCTCTATCTAAATACTTTATAATTCCATGTAATGGAATACTTTATAATTCCACTTATATCTATATCTAAAATAGACAAACTCATAGAAGTAGAGAATACCATAGTGGTTGTCAGGGGGTGGGGGCAGTGGAAAATGGAGAGTTGTTCAATGGGTAAAAAGGTTCAGTTACGCAAGATGAACAAGTTCTAGAGTTCTGCTGTGCAACGTCTTGCCTCTAGTTAGCAATACAGTATTGGGCCCTTCTGATTTTATTAAGAGGGTAGATCTCATGTGAAGTGTTCTTACCACAAAACAAGAAAAGCAAACAAAAACAAAGCTACACGTGAAAACTTTGGGCGGGGCTGACTATGTCAGTCACCTTGACTGTGGGGATGGTATCACAGGTGTTCGAAGATGTCCAAACTCATGCAATCATACACATTAACTACGTGCAATTCTTTATGAAGAGCACCCCAATAAAGCTGTTTTTGAAATGCATATTTTTGTGTTTTGGATCCAAAACAAACTGCTCCTTTTGCTTTGGGGGTAGAATAATCTTTGCAAATTACAACTGGTGTTCTACACCCATGTTACTTTCCCTGCTCTCTGTCCTCCCTGACCCCTTCCCCTCAGGACTGTTCCGGAGCTTAAAGCAGAGAAAATGGAAAAACCTAAATTCTTAGCGGAGGGAAACCCCTTACAGCACACAAAACATTTAGGAGAAAACATGAGGCTCTACAAGCGAGACCTTCCCCTCCTTTATAGCTTGCCACCCCTCAAGTCCGAGTAGATTTCTCCAGACTTGGAGCAAGAAGGTATCAGAGGAGAATCAAGACACTTCAGGGGAGTCTTAGAGAAAGTACTTTGATCTCTGCTCCAGACAGCCCCAGGAAGAGATAAATATCTTCAAGAGGTTTGTGGGATCCCAGGGCAGAGACCTCACAGGAGTACAAGGAGGCTGAAAGAAACCACAAAAGCCAAAATGCATGGTATGTCTTGGAAACAAGGTCCCAGACAGGCTCACACAGATGTGCTGGTGGCCAGGGGCTGCAGAAGCAATGAAACAACATCCAAGCACCCAGCCAGCACCCAGCAGAGCCCGCACATCCAAGAGGGCAGCCTTGACCCATTCTCTCTGAAGAATCAGCAGATACTGGGCTGGTCCTTCAAAACCTAAGTACAAGGGAGATGCCCCACTAGTGTTGCTCTTTCTACTTTTATGTTTCTCACCATCCTTACACCCTGGGCCTAGCCACCACCTTTCCCCTGAATTGCCACAGCAGCCTCCTAACTTACTCCCACCTTCACCCTGTTACAGCTGTTTCTTCCCATAGCAGCCAGAGTGATGCTTTCAAAACATAGGATAGGTCGTGTCACTCCTCCTCTGCTCAGAATCCCCCAGCATCCCCCTGGTCTCACTGAGCCCAAAAGGCCAATCCTTTCTGTGACCTACAAGGCCCTACCTGCCAACCCCTTGGGCCTTGTTTCCCAGTGATGTCCCCCTTGCTCACTCAGTTCCAGCCACCCTGCCCTCCAGGCTGTCCCTCCAACATACAGAGCTCACACTGGGGCCTTTGCATGTGCCCTGGAGTACTCCTAGGCAGACCCGGGACTCACTCCTTCAGTTCTTTCAGGTCTTGGCTTAAATACCACCTTCGAATCCTGTCCATCATCACCCCCACTCATTCACTCTCCACACTCAGATCTCCGTAACTCTTGTCACCTGACAGATGTTTACTGGATTATTTTCTATCCTCCACCTTCACCCCTATCAGAATGTAGCTCCAAGAGCATGATTTTGTCTGTTTCTTTCACGTCTGAATCTCGAACACCTAGGACAGCGCCTGATGCTTCAGATGTGATCAATGAGTTTTTATTGAATGCACAAATGGCCCATGTTGACAGATAATCAAGGGCCAGTGGACTGGGATCCCGAGCCTTGAGTGGATGTTACCAAAAACCAGAGAAGCCAGATCCTCAAGGTGTGTGTAGTATTTGAGACCTCTAGATCTTAGATGTCAACCTAGGAGAAAGTAGGGGAACATTTGATTGTGTCCACCACCCTAACATGGAGGCTAGAAGTAGAAGTCATGTAAGTTATACAAAATGAGGCTGTGTTTCTTGCGCTGTCTGTGGGCTGGGAGCCATAGCAGGCGCACTTTCCTGGAAGCACAACCCCCAGCCAGTTGGTGGTGACCCATCGACAGTCCTGATGGCCTTGCTCTTGGACGAGCTCACCTGTTTCCCTCCTTCTGCACACTGGAAACAGGACTCAATCCTTACTATGTGTTGGCCCCTGGGCTGGGAGGGCACTAGGTTACTCTCAATAACAATTATTAGACTTTATGGAGCATTTACAGTTTCAGAAATTGTACTAAAGACCTTTACTAGATTATCACCTTTAATCTTCCCAATAACCTTGTAAGATTTGTACGGCTTTCACTGTTATTAGCCACACATTACAGATGGTCCCTGACCTAGAAACACTCCAAGTTCCACGGGGGAGACAAAGACATGAATCCATAATAACCATACAATGGGAGTTCATGCAGAAGGAAGCACAATGCTGCAGGAACACAGATGGAAAGCTGATTAATTCTCTTCAGGGTGGGGGTCAACAATTCTACATCCTGCAGCTACCACAGCTCTCCCAGCTCCTTGCTTTTAAGGGCCTCTGAGCCTGCTGTTCCCTGTCTTGAAGACACTCTGCCCTTGGTTTTTCAAATGGCCAACTCCCTTTCATCTCCAATCACCCTCTCACACCTCCACCAAAAGTAAAGCCCCTTCTCCCCATCTCCATTACTTCCTAGGACAGTAGTTGGTCTGTTTGCTAATTTTGTTTGTGTGGATCTCCTTCACTAGAATGTGAGCTCCCTGGGGCAGAGACCCTGCCTGCCTTATTCATCACTGTATCCTCAAAACATGATTGAGTGATTGACACAACATAGGTGTTCAATAAACATGTATTGAACAAAGACCTGCGTAAGCGTGCGAGCAAATTAAGTAACTGAAATTATAAGAGGCTCAGTAGGCTGGGGGAAGGCAGAGAGGGAAGAGGAGAACATTCCAGATAGAAGGGAATGCTTAGGCAAAGCTGGAGAGAGTTTGCCAGAAGTCTGCAGAGGGGGCATAAGGCCTTTCAGAGGTATCCTCTGCATCACTCCATTCAGGGAACTTCATGGTCGGTATCTCATCACCTTCCTGGCAAACTCTTAGCAGAGTTCTTAAAACACTCTAGATTCTCCCTGATGTGTGATGAATGAATGAATGACTGGGAATCATCTCAGCTGAGCAAATGAGTAGCTGCATAGGGTGGTGTTGCCTCTCCAGGCATTCCTTTCTCAACAACCAGTCTCAGTAACTGGTTAGTTCATTCTTTTTCTTAGTAGCCTGTTCACTAGAGGTTCTAATGCCAGGCAGACCTGGTTTGGAATCCCGGCCCTGCTACCTACCATGGGCAAGGTGCTCAGCCCCTAAACCCCTGTTTCTGTACCTGCAAATGGAGTTAACAATACCTAACTGGTTGCTGTGAGGATTAGGTGAGATGAGGTCTGTGAAGTTCTCTGAATAATGGTTGGTACAGAATGAGGGCTTAATACATAAGAGATGGATAGGTGGATGGATGGACGATGAATGGATGGATTGATGGATGGAAAATGGATGATGAATGGATGGATGGATGATGGCTTGATAGATGATTAATGGATGGATGGATGGATGATGGATGGATGAATGATGAATGGATGGATGGATGGATGATGGATGGATGGATGGATGGATGATGTGTGAATGGATGGATGATGGGTGGATGGATGGATATATGATGAATGAATTGATGAATGGAATATGGATGGATGGGTAAATAATAAATGAATAATTATTTTTGATGAGATCTTGGGATTTAGCAAATTTAGGACAGCTAGATGCAAGACAGGGTGCACATCCTCCTCCCCAAGCATCCTGAGAGGTAGTGCTTTTTGAAAGCATAGATGTGAGCTGAGAAGGAGCCTTACCCTCACACCTACCCTCTTGGCATAACTAGAGCAGGAGTTTGGAGTGCACAGGCCAAGGATGTGGGTGTGATGATCTCCATCCCCCTGTCCTGTCCTCACCCCAAAGTGGAAATAGCCAAAACATCCATAGGGCTGTCTCTGCCCCACAGGGGCAGGGGACTTGAGGCTGGCCCTCAGAGAGCTTGTTATACCTTTGCAGATACAATTTAGTAGCTGAGAGAGTGGGCTCTGAAGCCCAACTGTCAGGGTTTGAAAGTCAACTCTGCTTCTTATGGAGTGTCCTTGAGCAAGTGGCACGACCCCCACATCATGCCTTGGTTTCTGAATCTGTAAATTGAGAATAATAACGGCACCTGCCTTATTGGGTTGTTTTACGGATTAGTGAGTTCACACATAGAAAGCATGAGAATGATACCTGGCACATTATAGATACCCAATAGATGTTGGCCAAGAGTAAAAATGAAAAGATGTGCCATTGGCCTGGCGCAGTGGCTCACACCTGTAATCCCAGCACTTTGGGAGGCTGAGGCGGGTGGATCACAAAGTCAAGAGATTGAGACCATCCTGGCCAACATGGTGAGATCTCGTCTCTACTAAAAAATACAAAAATTAGCTGGGTGTGGTGGCACACACCTGTAGTCCCAGCTACTCGGGAGCCTGAGGCAGGAGAATCACTTGAACCTGGGAGGTAAAGGTTGCAGTGAGCCGAGATCGTGCCACTGCACTCCAGCCTGGAGACAGAGCAAGACACCGTCTAAAAAATAAAAATAAAAAGCTATGGTATTATATACCTAGCCCTTACTTAGCATCCACTCTCTTCTAGGTCCTGAATGTGGGAGATAGATAACCAGGATGTGATTGCAGCCTCCATGTGGCTGCAGCATAGTGAGGGAGGCAGCTGGGTAAAGAGACAGTGGCCCCTACTCACATGGCTGCCATGATGGGAGAACTATTAACAGGCTGTGAGTACCCATTGCAAGGGCACCCAACTCAACCAGGCAATCCAGAGACCCTTCCTGGAGGAGGCGATGTACCTCAAATGGCAAGAGGGCTGAACCAGGGAGAGGAGAGGGGAAAAGCATTCCAGGCAAAGGCAATGCATGTGTAACAGCCCGGAGGCAAGAGAGAACTTGGCACATCCAGGACCTGGGAGGAGGAGAAATACACAGGCAAGTTGGGAAGTGATCATTGATAGGACTTTGCAGACACACCCCATGGAGTACAGGAAAAGCAGACAGCAGCAGGTGTAAAGGAACATACAGTGTAGTAAGAGAGATGGAAACCTAGATAAGCAATAATAATACCTGGGAGGCAGTGGGAGGATGCTGCGGCTTAGGTACACCCAGCAGCTGGAGGAAATCCTGGGTAAGCATGTGAGAAGAGTTGGCAAGAATTCTGAAAGGACACAATGACTGTGACAGCTTTCTTTCCTTCCACCAAGAGGTAGCATGGCATGGTGGCATGGCAGTTAGCAATGCTGGCTCTCAATTCAAATCTTAACTCTGCCGCTTAGCAGCTGTGTGACCTCGGCCAAGTCACTAAACCTCTCTGTGTTTCTCATGCGATTGCAAACAAGATTTAGAAAAACTTTAGCATATTTAAAGCACTTAAACCAGGCCTAGCACAATGGTCTACCTGCTATATGTAATTCTCCATTTATTTGGCGTACCTGCATTAGGCTCTCCTGGCTGCCAGACCCAGTTCTGATCACTGGAGACATTGTAATAACTCAAACAGACAAGATTCTTGCCTTTATGCACCTTATGCCCTAGTGAGGGAAGACAAGCAATAGGCACATAGACAAATAAATGAACATGACAGATGATATGTGCTAGCAATAAGTGCCATGATAGAAATGAAACAGAGTGGCAGGGCGGTGAATGATCCAGGAAGAGTGGCCTGGATGGTGTACACAGCAAAGGCCCTTTAGAGGTGACATCTGAACTAACTCCTTGAGGGTGAGGAGAAGCCAGCTGGGGACAGAGAGTTTTGAAGGTTGTCAATGGCAGGCACAATGACCCTGGGGCAGTGCCTAAAAACTCAGCTCAAGGCTTCCCACAAGGAAATCTTCCAAGACCCTCCCTAAGATGGGAACCCACTTGGCAAGATCAAAGAGGAGAAAGAAGATAAGGGTTGCTGGAGCACAGTTCACATAGAAAACAAGGCAGGAGAGAATGGTGGAGAGAAAAGATATTTGAGTTTTATCCCAAATGTAGTAGGAGCCACGAGACGTTCTGCTTTGGGGAGTGACGTAGCCAGACGTGGTGTGTTAGAAAGACCACTGTCCCACGCAGCTGTTCAGTTGAGTACTGCATGGGTTTCTAAGGCTGCTGTGACAGAGTGGCTTAAAACAGCAAGAACGGATTGCCTCACAGCACTAGAGGCTGGAAGCCAGAAATCAAGGTGCCTGCAGGGCTGCAGGAAATCCCTCTGAAACCTGCAGAGAAAGTTTCTTCCTGGTCTCTTCCAGCTCCTGGCTACTTGCTAACAATCTTTGTCGTTCAGTGGCTTGCAGCTGCCACACTTCAATCCTCGCCCCCCATTCTCACATGGAGTTCTTCCCTCCCGGGTCTGTGGCTTCCTGTGGCGTTTTTCCCTGCTTAGAAGGACACTAGCCCTTTTGGATTAGGGCCATCCTAACGACTTCATTTTAACTTGATCATGCGTAAAGATCCTCTTGCCAAATAAGATGATATTCACAGGTGCCCGGGATTAGGACCTCAGCAAATCTTTTTCGCCGGGGATGGGGGGGACACATTTCAACCTGTGACATGTGTGTCTAATATCAGAGTTGCTTTTGACCCAAATTAGCAGGAATCTGTAGGCCAAAAGATACAGTCTTGATGCTGGCTGGGAAGAAAAGTTAAAGACCTATGAGAGTTGCTTTTGACATATTCTAAGCACAAACATTCGCCTTTAAGGCCTTCTCAAAACAGTACCTGGTGGGGTTTGTTGCCTGAATCCAAACAGCTGCCACCTTCCTGCCGATTCTTATGAATCAATAATCTTTACTCAAGGACTGTAAAATCCCTGAGACTGCACTTTCCTACGATGCCCAATGGTCCCAAACTGAGGGAGGGCTTTCATGGGATATGGTATTTCCAGTGTTCAAACTGGGACAGTCCCAGGCAAGCTGAGACAGCTGGTCACACTAAGTTTTACCTGTGCAGTCTTGGGAGTTGCTTTCTTTCTGAGCGCCGCTTCCTTCACTTAGAAAGTGAGGCCCAGCCCTGTACGCGCTGCCTGCAGAGTGCAAGTAAGGCTCTTTGGGACAGTCCGGCATCTTCCTGATCTGTTTCCCAAGTACCGGACCAAAAGGTAGTATCAGTGCCTTCAAACGGTACTGTTATCTCAGCCGTATCATTGAGCACATCAACTACCGTTTACCTCACACTTTTTAACAATGGACCAGAGAGATTTACTTAAAACTTTTTAAATAAAAAGTTTTATTTTGTTTAAAGAGGAAAAGATGAAGGACGTAATGATGAGGGGTCCGTAGCGATCGGGAGCGGGAACGTCTTTGGTGAAGAATGGCACATGGGTGAGCCTGTCTGTTTTAGAACATGGTTGCAGAAAACAGAGGTTGGGACAGAGCAGAGTATTGGAATCAAATAGGGAAAAAACTCAGAGGCCTTATCATTGGACAAGCTTATTTTATCAATGAAGCAACAGAAGAACCCAAGGGAGGTACCCAGAGGTGACTCCCCCAAGGTCCCCCAGTGAGACTGTGGCAGAACTGGAACCCAGGCTTTTTGGGGGTGAGTTCAGTGTCCTGCCCCACCTTTCAACTCATTTTCAGTCTCTTCTGCTCAAACCTCTAGTGAGACCTTGTGGAGTTCAGTATAACATCTAAAGATGAGTCTTAACTCCTCTCTGAGCCTTCATGTAGGGCAAATAGATACTTTCCCAGCCCTCAGTCCTTGCAGTGGCCGACTGCTACGTGAATTGAGAGTTTGGGAGAGGAAATCTTTGTTGCTGTCATGAGTATTTATTTTCTTCAATAAACTCTTTCATTGCATTATGAAAGTCCTAAAGTATTGACATTCATCACAATTTGGAGTCCACAGGGAATCAAATTGTTTGCACAAATCCCGGTTTATAACTTAGAGATTTAAAAATAAACCGCCGTATTTCGGTTCAAACTCCAAATGAAAACCTTTTATTCAGTCTGGGGTGACCCAAATTCTGACCTTCACTGAAATGTAAATATTATTTACTTTCTTCTTGGGTCCAGAAATTCATTTCATTAAGTCATCCTAGCCATTTTGTAAAGGCTAATTTAGCATGGCAGCTTGGGTAATACTAGGGAACCTGCTCAAATGTGTTGCCCAAATGTTTATTTGCAGTAAAACATTCACATACTTCATCACGGACACGCCAATAATTTTATTCTGTATGGACAATCAAAAGGAAGCTCATTATTCTCACGCCAAATCTGGTGCTCCTCGTTCGTGGCTTCCCCATCCTGGCAATACCAGCACAGTCCACTTAGGTGTGCAGAAACACAAGAAGTATTCTAGATGCATCCCTCTCCTTCACCCTCCACATTCAATCCCCCACTCGTCCCATCATTTCTGCCTCCTCCCATGTGTCCCTTAAATCTGTGGGAATCACGTTATTTCCAGACTTAGTTCAAGTCTTATCTTTTTTCTTTTTTTGTTTGTTTGTTTTGAGACAGGTCTCACTCTGTCACCCAGGCTGGAGTGCAGTGGTGTGATCTCAGCTCACTGCAACCTCTGCCTCCCAGGCTCATGCGATCCTCTCCTCCCACCTCAGCCTCCTGAGTAGCAATGACTACAGGCATACACCACCATGTTTGCCTAATTTTTTGTGTATTTTTTGTAGATACAGGATCTCATCATGTTGCCCAGGCTGGTCTCAAATTCCTGAGTGCAGGCGATCTGCCCACCTCAGCCTCCCAAAGTGCTGGGATTACAGACGTGAGCCTCTTATCTGTTTTTCACCCAGACTTTTCTAGTGGCCCCTAACTGGGTTCTCTGTCCCAGTCCACTCCTGTCTCTACTGCCTAGACTTGTGATCAGACATCTTCCAAGTGTCTGCCTAGACACCCTGTTTCTTTATTTTAAATTTTTCTCCTTCTTCCCTGATTCTTTTTTTTTTTTTTTTTTTTTGAGATGGAATCTTTCTCTGTTGACCATGCTGGAGTGCAGTGGTATAATCTCAGCTCACTGCAACCTCCACCTCCTGGGTTTAAGCAACTCTTCTGCCTCAGCCTCCAAAGTAGTTGGGGCTACAGGCGTCTGCCACCACACCTGGCTAATTTTTGTATATTTAGTAAAGACGGGGTTTCAATATGGTGGCCAGGCTGGTGTCAAACTCCTGACCTCAGGTGATCTGCCCACATTGGCCTCCCAAAGTGCTGGGATTACAGGCATGAACCACTGTACCCGTTCTTCCCTGATTCTTTATTAGACTGAACTCTCTTAGTACCCAGCCTACTATGTCTCATACACAGCTTTAAATATGCATTGATTCTAATGAAATAGGTAATATTGCTTTGTGTGTGATGCATTTAATTTAGATACATTGTGCCATGGGGTTAATTTCATTGGGTTTCCTACTTGCTTCCCAGTTGTGTTGCATGGAGACCTTTCCACGCAACTGTGTGTACACCTGATTTGTGGTTTCTGGCTCTTGCATGGTATCCCACACAGTGTGTATCCACCACATTGTGCTTGTTCTTGCCCCTAATGACAGACACCCAGGTTGCCTTCAATGCTCTCCTCCACTTCCACACAGAGCCTAGCAACAACTACCTTAGTACATCTTCCTTTGCAGACAATGGAAATAATTGATCTGGACTGTATGCCTAGGAATGTGCTAACTGGGACATAGGGCACAGGTGTGCTTAATTTTGCTAACTGTTACAGGTCACCTTCTAGAAGGACTCTGCCAAATTATATTCCAGCTTCAGAGCAGGAGAGCTCTTGTCTCCCCACATCCCCACCAGCACTTGGCATTATTCACCTACTAATGTTTGTCAAACTCATAGATATAAATGGATTATCTCATTGCTGTTTGCATTTTTGTTTCTCTCATTACTAGTGAGTTTGGGCCTCTCTTCACATATTGTTTAGCCAACTAGATTTTCCTTTCTGTGAAGGAACAGTCCATCTTCTTTGCCTAATGTCTTCTTGAGTTCTTTTCTTTTTTAATTGATTTGTAAGGGTTTTATATATATATCAGAAGTATCAGTAATTTGTTGATATCAGATATTGCAAATACCTTTACTCAGTCTGTCATTTATCAATTAACATGATGGGTTTTTATTGAGAGTCTTCTGATTTAATGTGAAAATCATCCACTTTTTTCTCTCTGGCTTGTCAGGATCTCTGTTTCTCTCCAAACTTACTCCTGGTCCTAAATACATGACTGTAGCACAGACAGTCATCTGCCTCCAATGTCATCTTGCCTTCATGGATATAAGTGATTGTGCACAGATGGGCCCCTGACCCCACTGGGACAAGGACCCCATTTCTATGGAATGTGAAATTGAGAAGCAGAGCAAGTCAATCATGCCCTAAGTGGCTATAGAATTTGGGAGCTATTAGTGACCATTTTCTACCGGGATAAAGCTGGTCTGCAGAGAAACACCAAAATACAGTAGGCGTGTGAAGAGAAACGGAGATAGAACAGAAGTGGAGGGTTTCCTGAACCCTCTTTCCATTCTCTGGTCCCTAAGGCCCTGCACCTAGAAACAGTGCAGCATCTTCCCGGCTTGTATTTCTCAACCACCTTTCCAAAAGGTAATATTTGGGCATTCGAATACCACCCCTATCTTAGCCCTATCCTCATACCGCACCAACCACTTACTTAATACTCTTCTTTAAATTGAGCAGATGTTTGCTTAAAACTTTTTATTTAAAGAAGAAACTTTAAATCAAGGCTGTAAACAGAAAATTAGTAGCATCTGCTATACCCACAGGTGATGACAAAAGTAAATATAACTAAAACAATGTAAATATTAGCTAGGTACCATTACGCATTGAAGAAGGAGACACAGAGAAATATACTAATATAAAGTAGATCTAAATTGAGACCGTCTCTTTAATGTATCAAAATGTATAAAGATTTGGAAGAAGTATATCCTTTTCTTTGTGTGACTCAATATTACTTAAAGCTTTTTCCCCAACCTCCTAAGAGCATCTCCCTATCTCAGGGGTGCCTTTAAAAGCTAGTGTTCTAACAAGTCCCCTCATTTCTTCCCTGACAGCCTTTTTATTTCCCTTCTCTTTAACCTCTAAAAGGTTTCTGGTCACCACAACCAAAAACACGTCACAACAAAGTGAGGTATCTGCAGTTAAATCGACCAAGTTTTCTGATTTATCATGAAGAATCAGGCTGCTGGGAAAATGGCCTACACTCCCTCCCATACTCCATTGGCCAGAATTCAGTCATATGAGCCCATCTAGGAAGAGGTGGGAAATGTAGTCCAAAGCTCAACCACTGCTTTCTGCATCAATTCTACCCCATGGAAGACATGCATGAATCTTTTGTGAACCATGTCTGCTGCACATTGTCACTAGCAGCTAGCACACATGCTATAGGGCGTGTTATAGGAGCTCACATGAGGGAGCAAAGGAAGAGAGACAGAGGAAGAGAAGGTGCCCTATTCTTTCCCTTTAAGTGGGAAAAATCCTATTCACCTTGAGTCTTCACTCTTTTAAATGAGCGTGAGCTACTTCTTCCGTAGATGTAGTGATGTTAGCGTAACTCAGTGAAAAGTTAATGGTTTTACTGAACAGTCTCACTTTCACTCCCAGCATCTCTATGGCAGTACATGACATATAGATAATTCCTGAAAGGTCACCTGGAAAATAGATTTGTGTAAATTAATTCCTGTCTTCTTCTGGCCTTCATTATGTTATCAAAGTCACATTTCTCTGGGGACATATTTCCAAGGCATGTCATATTGAAGAAATTAGCTAAACATGCTTAAGAGTGTGTGTGTGTGTGTGTGTGTGTGTGTGTGTGTGTGTGTGTATGGGAGATGGGTGTCTAAACAAATTGCAGCATAAAATGTCCTAGGACTAAGAATTACATTGGTGTTGCATGATTTCCTAAGGCTGCCTTAACAAAGTGCTACACACTGGATGGCTTATACAACAGAAATGGATTGTCAGACATTCTGGAGCCTAGAAGTTCATGATCAAGATGTTAATGGGATTGGCTTCTTCTGCTGGCTGAGAAAGAATCTGCTCCATGCGTCTCCTCTAGCTTCTGCTGGTTTGCCATCCATCTTCCGAATTTCTTGACTTGTAGATACATCATCCCATCTCTGTCCTCATGTCTCTGTGGTATTCTCCCTATGTGCGTGTCTATCTCCATGTTCAAATATCCTCCTTTTAGAAGAGCGTCAGTCATATTGGATTAGGGCCCACACTTAACTTCATCATTTTTACAGTTCCTATCTCCAAATAAGGTCACATTCAAAGGTACTGGGGGTTAGGCCTTGACCATATGAATTTGGGGAGGATTCAACCCGTAATAGTCTTTGTCTCAAAAATCAAAATGCTCAAAGGAAAAACAGTTGGGGCCATGTAAGAGAGTCAAATGTACGGCACCAAAGTCAACCAGCCTCTGTCACGTCTATCACTAGAGACTAGCCGACACTTGATGGTTTGTTCAACCTTACTTCTCAAGATTTTAAATAACTACTGACCTCTAAAAAGGCAGCCTTTGATCTTGGTGAGATTATCAAAGTTGTGTGTCAGAGGTGGAATTCCTGGATTCTAATCCATACTTAAGTCTGAACAATGATGTGAACTTGCACATGTTATTTGAGCCTCTCTGAACCAGTGTTTTCTCATCTGTAACCCAGGATGATGCATGCCTCATAAGATCAGTATGAAAACCCAGTGAGAAAAATACCTGATAAGTAGCTCACAGCAGGCATAATGCTAAATTCATAGTGCTATCAAGTGGTGTTTAAGACAGACCAAACAAATTAGGCATGGAAGGGATATACCTCAAAATAATAAAAGCCATATGTGGCAAACCCACAGCCAACATCATACTGAATGGAGAAGAGTTGAAAGTATTCTCCCTGGGAACTGGAGCAAAACAAAGATCCCCACTTTGGCCACGTCTATTCAACATAGTACTGGAAGTCCTACCCAGCACAATTAGGCAAGAGAAGGAAATAAAAGGCATCCAAATTGGAAAAGAGGAGGCCAAACTATTGCTGTTCGCCAATGATATGATCTTATGCCTAGAAAACCCTTAAGAGTACCTGTAAAGACTCTTAGATTTGATAAACACATTCAGTAAAGTCTTAAGTTACAAAATCAATGTTCATGAATTAGAAACCCTTCTATACACCAACAACAACCAAGCTGAGGATCAAATCAAGAACTTAATCCCCTTTCGACAGCTGCAAAAAAAATAAACTACTTTGGAATACACTTAACCAAGGAGGTGAAAGATCTCTATAAGGAGAACTACAAAACACCACTGAAAGAAACCGTAGATGACACAAACAAATAGAAACACGCCCCAGGCTCTTGGACTAAAGAACCAATGTCATGAAAATGACCATACTACCCAAAGCAATCTATAGATTCAACGCAATTCCTTTCAAAATACCAGCATCATTTTTCACCTAATTAGGAAGAACAATCCTAAAATTCATATGGACCCCAAAAAAAGGGCCAAATAGCCAGAGCAACCCTAAGAAAAAAGAACAAATCTGGAGGCATCACATTACACAACTTCAAATTATACCACAAGGCTATAATTACCAAAACAGCATGGTACCAGTATAAAAGTCAGCACATAGACCAATGGAACAGAATAGACAACCCAAAAATAAAGCCAAATACTTACAGCCAACTGATCTTTATCAAAGCAAACAAAAACATAAATTGGGGAAAAGACACTCTATTTAATAAATGGTGCTGGGAAAACTAGATAGCCCCATGTAGAAGAATAAAGCTGGATCCCCATCTCTCACCTTATATAAAAATCAACTCAAGATGGATCAAAGGCTTAAATCTAAGAGCTGAAATCGTAAAAATTCTAGAGGGTGAACAAGGAAAAACTCTTCTGGACATTAGCCTAGGCAAAGAATTTATGACTAAGACCCCAAAAACAAAAATAAATAAAGGGGGCCTAATTAAACTAAAATACTTCTGTACAGCAAAAAAATATCATCAGACTAAAGAAACAGTCTACAGAATGGAAGAAAATATTGGCAAACTGTGCATCTGACGAAGGACTAACATCCAGAATCTACAAGGAACTCAAATAAATCAGCAATAAAAAACAATAATCCCATCAAGAAGTGGGCAAATGACATGAGTAGACATTTCTCAAAAGAAGATATACAAATGACCAACAAACGTATGAGAAAATGCTCAGCATCACTAATGATTAAGGAAATTCATATCAAAGCCACAGTGAGATACCACCTTACTCAGCAAGAATAGTCGTTATTAAAAAGTCAAAAAACAATAGATGTTGGTATGGATGTAGTGAAAATGGAACGCTTATACACTGCAGGTGGGAATGTAAATTAGTAAAACCTCTACGGAAACAGTATGGAGATCTCTTAAAGAACTAAAAGTAGATCTACCATTCCCTGCAGCAATACCACTACTGGGTATCTATCCAAAGAAAAGTAAGTCATTATATCAAAAAGACACCTGCACACATATGTTTATTGCAGCACAACTCACAATTGCAAAGACATGGAACCAACCTCAGTGCCCATCAACCAATAAGTGGATAAAGAAAATATGAGATATATACACCACAGGACACTCTCATCCGTAAAAACAAAATAATGTCTTTTGCAGCAACTTAAGATGAGCTGGAGGCCATTATTCTAGGTGAAGTAACTCAGGAATGAAAAACTACATATGGTATGTTCTTACTTATAAATGGAAGCTAAGCCGTGGGTGCGCAGAAGCATACAGACTGCTATAATGGACTTTGGAGACTCAAGAGGAGGAAAGATGAAAGAAAGGTGAGGGATGAAAACTACATATTGGGTACCATGTAAACTACTTGGGTGATGGGTGCACTAAAATCTCAGGCTTGGCTGGGCCTGGTGGCTCACGCCTGTAATTCCAGCACTTTGGGAGGCCAAGACAGGCAGATCACCTGCAGTCAGGAGTTCAAGACCAGCCTGAACCAACATGGAGAAACCCTGTCTCTACTAAAAATACAAAATTGGCCAGGCGTGGTGGCATATGCCTGTAATAGCAGCTACCTGTGAGGCTGAGGCAGGAGAATTGCTTGAACTAGGGAGGTGGAGGTTGCGGTGAGCCGAGATCCCACCACTGCACTCCAGCCTGAGCAACAAGAGTAAAACTCCGTCTCAAAAAAAAATATATATATATATATTAAAAAAAAAAATATATATATATATATATATATATACACATCAGACTTAAACCACTACACAGCTCATCCAGGTAATCAAAAACCACTTGTACTCTAAAAGCTATTGAAATTTTTCAAAACAATTTTTTAAATAAGACAGGCTTACTTTAAAAGAGTAGTGCTGTGAACAGCCATGCACCTACCACCAACATATCATTAAGATTTGGCTGCATTTCCTTTATCACATATCTTTCCATCTATCCATCCCCTCCATCCATTTCTCTCTTGTCATTTTTATGCATTTCAAATTAAGTTGCAGGCATTGATGCACTTCCTCAAACATTTCAGCATGCATCTCATTAACCAGTGTTCAATATTTGTTTACAGTTCCTTTTGTAGTTTGGGGTGAAATTTAATACAGTGAAATGCACAAGTCTTTGACAAATGATATCCCTGTAAAACACAAACACCTCTCAAGATACAGAACATTTCCATCATCCTAGAACCTGCCCAGTTAATTCCTCTCACCCATCTACCCTCAGAGGCAGCCATTGTCCTAATTCCTATCATTCTAGTTTGGCTGTTACAAAACTTCGTGTAAATGGAATGAGACAGTATGTATTCTTTGGAGTAAGGATTCTTTCACTCAGCAGAATGTGTTTGTGAATCATCCATGGTTATTATGTAATCAAGGCTCGTTCCTTCTGCTGCTGAGTACTATTCCATTATACGGATGTATCACACTTCCTTTACCCATCCTCCCACTGATGGAGGCCTGGGATGCTTCCACTGTTTTGGCTAGTGTGGAAACACTGCTATGGATATTCTTATACAAGTCTTTGTGCAGACATGTGCTTTCCTATTTCTTTCTTTTTTTTTTTTTTTTTTTTTTTTGAGACAGAGTCTTGCTCTGTCGCCCAGGCTGGAGTGCAGTGATGTGATCTCTGCTTACTGCAATCTCCACCTCCTGGGTTCACGCCATTCTCCTGCCTCAGCCTCCCAAATAGCTGGGATTACAGGCGCCCGCCACCACGCCTGGCTAATTTTTTTGTATTTTTAGTAGGGACAGGGTTTCACCGTGTTAGCCAGGATGGTCTCTATCTCCTGACTCCTCCTGATCTGCCCGTCTCGGCCTCCCAAAGTGCTGGGATTATAGGCGTGAGCCACTGCGCAAGGCTGTGCTTTCCTATTTCTTGGGAGTGCAAATGCTTGGTCATAGGGTAAGTATATGTTTGGTTCATATATATAGGTACAAACTTCCAGAAACGTTTTCCAAAATAGTTTTATCATTCTACACTCCCACCAACAATTTTCTAAGATTTTTAAAAAGGAAGATCACTCTGGTGCCCTCTAAGGAAGACAGACTTGAAAAAAAGTGCTCAGCCAGGTGAGTGACTGGCTGGGAAGTTTTACAATATTCTGGAGAAGGATGACAGAAGCTTGACAGGTACCTCCGAAGTCACAAAGACATCGCTCTTCTTTTTAAAAAGTTGATAACACAGCATGATTTTTTTTTCTCTGTGTGCTCCAAATAATCCCAAACTACTACCAAGACACCAGACAGAGTTTAGAGAGAAAAGACCATTCTTAATTTAGATGATAATTTATTGGGACAAAAAAAGACCTATAAATGTAGAATATTTTAATATCCACATCACTGTATTATTTTATTAACTCTAAAAAGGCTTGACCTATTTATACCAGAGGGGAACCATCTGGGCTGGGAGATGAGACTATTTCAGTGCTGTTTCTCTGTTCTTTCACCCGGCAGCTGTTGCAGGGAACACTGGCCTCCTTAGCAGGCCCCTCTGCAGCACGGATTTAGGCTCAGGAAGCTGAGCCTGGGGGTGGGTTCCAGCTCTCTCAGGGAATCTGTGAACCTTTTAGCAAGCTGTCCTCATTCGCCTTTCCGCTTGTGTACCTGAGAATCATCAGCTAGGTGGAGCAGGCCCCAGGATGGCACACAAAGACTTAGGTTTGTTGTAGGGAATCAGTTTTCAGATCTTCAGCTTCCAAAAGCCTGGCTTCCAATACAGGGCCTCTGGCCATTTCCAAGGCCTGCCTGCACTTCTTTCTCACCCCGCCCCTGCTTCCCAGTCACCCTTCTCCCACTTAGCAAAAGTGAGAACTGCTTCTCATTATTACGACAGTGCTTTGGTACAGGGGGCAAGTTCTCCAGGCCCAAAAAGGGGGAAAGATTTGAGAATGGACAGCTCCACCACAAAGCAAAAACAGTGAGTGAGGAATACTGAAGCAAACTGTTGGCGGGGCTCCTGGCCGACTTTATTCACCATCTATCTATCTCTGTCTGTCCATCTGTTTGTCTAGCTTAGAATTTGGAAATGGGATACTTGTCTCAAGGTCGAATGTATTTGAACTCGGCAATGAGGTCAGGTGTTTTCCAGCAGACGGTTTGATTTGGCTGATGGTTTAAATAGACAGCCTTGCCATTTGCGCTACGTGGCAGACATTTTTTGAAACTGAAAGAGTTAAATGTGCTGCTTCAAGGTTTCAAAGAAACTATATTTAAAGCCCATACTTAAATGCAAAAAATCGTAAGTTATATCGTTTACAAGTGTTTAAATGTGTGATTTTAAAACTTTACATATCATCCTAAAAACGTGTTAAGGGAAAACATAGTTTTTAAAATTATTGTTGTTTTAGGGGACATTGAATAAAATTGTTTTAAGAACACTGCCCGAGCTTATCCCCCTTCATCCAACTGGCTTCTCAAAGCATTTTTTCCAAATAAATACAGTGCTCTTCTCAGGAGGAAATCTGGCAAAATGAATTCTCCCCATCCCTTTGAGTGGGAGGAGGGGTGTGTAATGAAGCTGTCCCTTTGCTTTCAGGAAAGGAAATTCATTTGCAAAGAGTTCGATCAGCCACAATAAAGCTGTCTGATGGGCCCGGATGAAAGATAGGCATTTCAGGGCACCACAGAATCACATGGTGTGCTTCTCAGCTGTACGGATTTTCCAGGCCTCAGCTGAAAGCAGCTTTCTTCCCACAGCTGCAGGAAGGCACTGCAGGTCAAAACCCAAGCAGAAAGTACTGCTTGTTGCTTTTCAACGATGCAGAATCTGAAGCCCCTTTGCCTTCTTCACTTGGGGGGCAGTGCTCTCTCCAATGGGAAGGCGTCTTTCTACACCAGCAGTCGCCCTCTCCGCTTACTTAAGGAAGGTGGCAGAGGATGCAAATGAATTTCGGGTTGGCTTGAGCCCAGCTTGACCAGCTTTCATCCGGGTTACTGAGAAACGGGTCAAAGAACAACTAATTAAAAGCACCACTTCTCACGCTGGAAAAAATACAATAATGACTTTAAAGACGTTCCTCTGTTTTTTGTTCCAAATGCAATTAAGTGTCAACTACCCTTGCTGATTTCCAGCTCAAATTGCTGACGCTCTTTTATCTCACTCTCATGATTACAAAAGAGGAGTTTGAGAACTACCAACAAATATGTAAGAAAGAGAGGTTGTTTTCCAGCTCATCGAGTCCAAACGAAGTTTCTCTCCTCTTGTTTTGCTCCTGGCTGGCTGATGGTTGGGTTGCTGTTGTGGATGTGACTGTCAGCATGATGATGTTATTACTGTCTGTGGACTGTCCCCTCTGTCACCACACTGCAAAACCCCCAGCATTAGAGGCTGTGGTTTACTTCCTTAACATGGTCCTCTCCAAGCTTTTTGTAACCCTATGTCCAGCCGCACCAGTGTTCACTTGGGAGCTTCCTAAGGGCAGGGCCAAGCCCCCCCATCTTTTATGTCCCCACCATCTGATCCAAGCAGTATGGGCACTGCCTAAACGACTGTGGGACATTTGTAAGAATGAAAGGACACCATTTTTGAACTGTTTGGCATCTGTCACTATTGCCTTGAAGGTGGGGGTCTGCATTTTGGTCATGGCTGGCTTCTCCATTCCTAGAAGCCCTGCATGTGGTTGGAGGTCAGTGGATGCTGAATTGAATAGATCTGCTCAACTTTGTATTTATTTTATTGTAATGATTTATTTAAAGTCATCGTGTGCAGTTTAGAGAAAGGGCACAGGCCGGGCATGGTGACTTACACCTGTAATCCCAGCACTTTGGGAGTCTGAGGTGGGAGGATCATCTGAAGTCAGGAGTTTGAGATCAGCCTGGCCAACATGGTGAAACTCCATCTCTACTAAAAATACAAAATTAGCCGGGCATGGTGGCGTGCATCTTTAATCCCAGGTACCCAGGAGGCTGAGGCAGGAGAATCGCTGGAACCTGGGGGTCAGAGGCTACAGTGAGCTGAGATGGCACCACTGCACTCCAGCCTGGATGACAGAGCAAGACTCTAAAAAAAAAGAAAGAAGAAAGAAAGAGAGAGAGAGAAGGAAGGAAGGAAGGAGGGAGGGATGGAGACAGGGAGGGAAGGAAGGAAGGAAGGAAGGAAGGAAGGAAGGAAGGAAGGAAGGAAGGAAGGAAGGAAGGAAGGAAGGAAGGAAGGGAGGGAGGGAGGGAGGGAGGGAGGGAGGGAGGGAGGGAGGGAGGGAGGAAGGGAGGGAGGGAAGGTACAGCGTTTGGAGTCTGTATAAAAAGTACCACAAATGGTGGCTTAAAATGTATTTCACCCAGAAACTAATTTTCTCACAGTTCTGGAGGCTAGAAGTATGAAATGAAGGTGTCAGTAGGGTTGGTTCTTCCTGAGGGCTGCAAGGAAGAATCTGTTCCATGCCTCACCTCTCCCGCCCTGCCCAGCTTCTGGTGGTTTCCTGGCAATCTTTGGGGCCCTGGCTTGTAGATGCATCACCCCACTCCTCTGTCTTCACGGGGCATCTACCTTGTGTCTTTGTCTCTGCATCCAATTTCCCCATTTCATAAGAACACCCGTCAGAGTGGATCAGAGCCCTCCCCAGTGGCCTCATTTGAACTTGAGTATGTCTGTCAAGACCCTACCTCCAAATAAAGTCACATTTTGAGGAACTGAGGGGTGAAGGCTGGAGTATATCTTTTGTGGGGGACACAATCAATCCATAAGAGATTTAGACACCCCTGAGTCACATCATGATTCCGTGAGTTTCTAGCAGGGTGACCACATATTCTTGTGTCCTCAGGAAGATACCTGGGCCACTTGATTGTTTTTGTGCAATCAAATGTAAAGGAATATTCTTCCTCTACTTCTACTGCATCTTAGAGTTTCAAAGACACCTGGATCCTTTCTCAAATGATCTTCACAGCTACCTTGTGAAGATCAAGGTATCCACAGGGTTGGTCCTTTCAGAGGGTTGCAAGGAAGCATCTTGGGATTCTTATCCTCATTTTGCAGATGAAGAAAGTGAAGCTGGAAGGGTAATATGACATGCCCATGGTCTCATAGCCAGAAAGCAGTGGAGCTGGGATTCAGACCCACTATCTGTCTGACTCGAGACCCGGGATTCTCTACGTGCTACCAATTTGCTGATAGCATCTTCATTTTCTCTCTCAAGAGCTCCCTGGTCTAAATTGTGTTGTTTTTTATCCTTTTTAATTAGTTGAACAATTTGCATAGAAGGGAATAAATTATCAACATTGGAAGGCACATCCTCCTAATCAGATGTGTTTATTTAAAGTGGCAGGGGGGAAAGCCAGCCGGTGGAGATGTCGGTGATGCTGCAGTCCTGGAGGAGACTGAGGCTGGGAGAGGGCTGCAAGGAGGCTGAAGGAGGGCAAGAGGGACACAAAGGGGCCCCATGCCAAGGTGCAGGGGCATGTGCCCAGCACTGGGCTGCAAATCAGGTTCACCACTCTCCGCAGGTAACCTCTCTGAGCATCCATTTCTTCATCTATTCAATGAAATAATCATGACACTTAGGTTTCCTATCTGGAAAGCCAAGTGGTTGGTGAAGTCATCATCCAATTTAAGGAACACAGGAAATGGACCATATTAGGGGGAGATATGATGAAGGTTTGGGGGACATGTTGAGTTGGATGTGCCTGAAAGGATAATTAGAATAACCAGCAGGAAGAAGTGTCTATGGGTATGAATCTCAACAGAAAGATCAGAGCTGGAGACAGACATTTTGGAGTTTTTGGCATAGAAATTATTTTTTCATCTATTGATTCAAACATCCATCCAGCAATTCACAGACAAGTAATTGGAAGATAAAAATAGGTTGTGGTAATTCTGCGAAAGAGGGATATACAGGATTCGAGGAAACTATAATGGAGGATGCTACCTAGTTTGGGAAGATCAGGGAAGACTTCCTGGAAAAAGTGATGCTTGAACTGAGTCCTGAAGTATGAACTGGAACGTGTTTGATGGATGAGAAAGCTTGGAGGCCAAGGCACTTTCTGGGGGGAGCTCACCTACAGGAGAACCAGGTTGAGCATCATGAGCCCAGCCATAGTTATAACCAATCTTAAACCAGGTACGGTGTCCAGAGGGAAAATGGGTTTCCTTTGTGTATCGGTCAGGGCAATTCCACTGTAAAAAATAAAACCCAAAATTCCACTAATAATACTGTAAAAGTTATATTTTACTCAGGCAACAGCCCGACGTGTGCAGCTTTGTGTGGCTCTCGTCCACCCAGAGATTCAGGGATCCAGGCTCCTTCCAACCTATAGCTCCATCATCCCCTAAGGCCTAAGAAGCCTCAGCTTCCAGATATTACAGGATAGGGAGGGTTGGTGTAGAAGAGAGAATAGACAAGCACCTACCAGTTGCTTAAAAATGACATCCTAGAATTGACATACATCACTTCCACTCACACTTGAGTGGTGATTCCTAGTACGTCATCAAGCTTGAAGCAAGAGGGGCTGAGAAAGAAAATCCCCCACCAGTCATGGCCTTCCTGGAAACAAGTCCATGCTGTACATAGGGGTCATGAAACACTCTAAAGAGCCAGAAATCTCTGTCACTATCGGCATCAAATTGAGCAGCGGAGGGAGCACAGAGAGCTGTGCAGGAAACATTACTTGGCTGCGGCAGGGCTCAGTGGGAAAGGGTGATGTGGCTGGTTTGCAGAGCCTGCCATGGGTGGAGGTAGGAACAGGTATAGTGTGTGTCAAGCGTGACAGCTGTTACTCAGATTTGCCTTCAGTGCAGCCCCCGTGGAGTCATGCATGGGTCCCACGTGGAGTAGGGCAAAGGTAGGGGTGCTGTGGATAAAGCAGAAAGAACAAAGAACCATTTTGGTTAAAACTCTGTTGGATACTGGAAGCAAAAGCAATCCCGCAGTGGGCCCCTGATAATGGAATGAAGTTCAAAAGAAAAACAGTACCTCTGGCTGAGGTGGAAGGATCTCCTGAGCCCAGGAGTTCAAGGTTGCAATAAGCTAAAATCATGCCACTGCATTCCAGCCTTGGTGACAGAGCCTGTCTATAAAAAATTAATAAATTAAATAAAACAGAATAAATAAAGTAAGAATGTCATCTTCACTTACTCCACTGGATCCTGAGGCAACAGGAAACTGCAGGAACTCCAGGGCATCTGAGGAGCTGTCCAACAGAGCCTGAGAACATCCGGGGCATCCATGGAGCTCAGAGGAGCAGCCAGGTCCAGCAGGTACACACCTGTTCCTGGGCACATGTGAGAGTCCACCTGGGAGCTCCCAGAAATATCTGTAGTGGGCTGATGAGTGAGATCTTTACAAGGGGGACAAGATCCTGCATGAGCAGATGGGAGTAGGTATCTATGACGTTTAAGAGATTATTGTTAATAAGACCTCATTGTTACTCTAAGTGGTGAGGCCTTGGGAAACTCCGCTTAAATATAATACAACACATTGCACCCTCCAAAAGTGTTAGCCTTCAGAAAACATGAAGTGACTTTATATATGAATCCTTACAATGAAACACGAAGATGCTATACTCTCAAACATAATGTTAGTGACTCAGAAAGCGTCTCTAACAATGTCAGAAATTCCAAATGCCAAAAAAAAATGTATCTGAAGTGACTTCACATGTACACTAGAGATGAATGAATAAGTAAATATATTGTAAATAATAGAGACATATTTCCCACTGTCAGAGAAAGAAATTACAAGCAAGTGAAGAGGGAATCCTGGAAAAAAACCCTATGGTTTTGCATTGGAGTAAGAGGGATTAGAATACTCATGTTTGTGTGACATAGAGAGAGAGAGAGAAAGAGAGAGAGAGAGAGAGAGATAGATAGAGAACAGATAGATAGATAGCAGACAGACAAATAGACAGATGTATACACAGGTTAGTATACATCCATAACTTCCTAGCTCTGTATACCAAGAAAGCATGGAAGCAATGGCACCCCTGCAGCAGTAAGCACAGCTAACATCCAGAACTGGGTTTCTAAATGTCATTCCCTCATCAAAGGAACCAGGGCTCCCTGGAGACACAATCGATCCCAGGACTGAAAGGGGGAAAATATAAGATAAGCCTGGAGTATCTTGTGGTGCCAGAAAATTAGGAACTATTAAAAACAAAAAAAAAGGGATGTGTCAAAAAGACACATGAGCTAAGCTGAAAGAGCCCTCAATGACAAAATTAGAAACAATTTGAGCAACAAAATAAAAATCGTATTGGATTTTAATCCAAAGAATAAAGAAATATTTATGAGTCTACACTAATATAAATAAATGATTGAATAAATAAATGATTGAATAAATAAATGTGGAGATGGAACAACTCTTCCTTAGAGGGGAATCCCAGTCAATAAATGTACAAGAAATGGGAGAGGTAGAAAAGTACCATTAGAACACTGTAACAGTAGCTGCTGCAGGTAAGACCCATTGATAAACACTAGCATTCATGTGTGAAAGAAGAAACAGAATATTTTGCATCGCCCTCAAAGGAACTTCCCTCAAATTTTTACTAATTACAAAGAAAAAAATGTAACTTGTAATAGAGAAACCTGGCAAATACCACCTAAACCAAGGGATCATGGTTAACTTTGCCAGTAATAAGACATATCAATATCTTGTACTCGTGATAGGACGCTCTAAGAAGGGCACCTCTGTGCAATTCTTCCTCCAAAATCCATATCTTCAGTGTGATCATGGGAAAACGTCAGACAAAATTGAGAGAGAGGCTACAAAGTACCTGATCAGCACATCCAAAGTGTCGAGGTTGTGAGAGACTAGGTAAGGCAGGAATTGTCACAAATCTGAAAGGACTGAGGAGACAAGTAAATGCAATCCAGGGGCTTGGATCAGATCCTGAAACAGAGGAAGGATTTTAGTGGAAAGACTGGTGAGATTTAAATAAAGTCTGTAGCCTTGGTTTTTTCTTTTCTTTTATTATTTATTTATTTATTGCTTATTTTGAGTTCACGTAAATAATTTAATCAAAATGGTTTTGGAAAATGTGACAGAGACCTCAAAGCAACACTTTATTTGTAATCTTCAAAAATGATGTATTTGTGCCCATCAATGATAGACTGGGTACAGAAAATGTGACATATATATACCAAGGAATACTATGCAGCCATAAAAAGGAATGAGATCATGTCTTTGCAGGGACATGGATGGAAGTGGAAGCCATCATTCTCAGCAAACTAACACAGGAACAGAAAACCAAACATGGCATGTTCCTACTTATAAGCGGGAGCGGCACAAAGAGAACCACATGGACACAGGGAGGGGAACAATACACACCGGGGCCTGTCAGGGAATGGGGTCAGGGGAGGGAGAGCATCAGGATAAATAGCTAATGTGTGCTGGACTTAATACCTAAGTGATGGGTCGACAGGTGCAGCAAATCACCACGACACGTTTACCTATGTAACAAACCAGGACATCCTGTACCTGGATCCCGGAACTTTTCAATGAATTTTTTTTTTAAGATGATGTATTTGTGTGACTAAATGCAGCAACTGAAAACTGTGAGTTGACATGAAGAAAATGGGGCAGCCTGTGGCTTTGTGTTGGGGCCCATGTGGCAGATGACATGAGGCTGCCCTGGGAGGAAAGGGACAGGGCCTGGGAGCTTCCTGAAGGTGGGCAGGAGGTAATCCATTTCTCTGTTGTAGTCATTTCAAGGCCGGTACCTTATTTTAACCCACAACAACCCTATTGGTGGAGGGCGGGGGAGTGGTGGTATTTACAAGTAATTCCAATTTACAGGTAAGGAAACTGAGGCAGAGAGATTGATCCACAGTAGCTACAATTTGTCAAGTTCCTGCTCTAGGTAAATCTTTAAACACTACGTCATGGAGTTCTCACAAAACGATGTAGGAACAATTCTTATTCCCATTTTAAAGATGAGGAACTGCAGCGTGAAGAGAGGAAGGGAACTAGCAGAGGCAGGTGCAGGAGTCGCACTGGATCCCAGGGTCGCCTACTCTCCTCCAGGGTCCGACCTCTCCTTGTGCCACCGGCCACACCCCAACACCTGGGCCCAAACCCAGCAAGGCTCTCACCAAGGGCCTGGAATTGAAAAATAAATTACGTAAGCTCAGTCCACAGCCTCTAGACAACATTCCCTCGGAAGGAGAGAGTGAGGCAGAGACAGAAAAAGAGAAAGAGAGGAGATAGTGAGGAGAGAGAGGACTGGGGAGTGTCCAGAGAGAGAGGCGCAACCATCTTTGGGGACAACTTTGACTAAGTGAACTCTAGATCTGTGTTTCCAGAAACAGGTCATTTCTGACAAAAGGACAGACTCAGATAAACAGCCTGCTCTGCTAGACTGAGTGAGCTATGGGAAACGGCGTTGCCGTTGCCATGGAAACCAGTCCTTTTCTCTCCACTGTTCAGCAGTGCTATTTTTTAAAGAGATGGTATTGTGTGCTGCTTGGAAAAATTATTGGGGATCAATTTCTTCTTCTTCTACATGACTCCCCATTTGGATTAGAGCACATTGCAGGAGTTGAGGGAAGATAAATTGACCAACAGCAGTTCTGACAGGTGGCCTTTCAATTTTCCAGAAAAAACATGTATCTCCCTAAATACCTTCTGATCCGATCGACTGCTGGGATGACTCCGGGCGCCATCACTGCTTCTCCCCAGTATGTAGCTATGGGCTGCTCTTTCATCTGGCCCCTCCTCTCCCCCAGCCTGGACGGTGAGCCCGGAGCACGGACTTGAATCTTTGCCTCTGGCACTGGCTTGGGGGAGGCACCCCAGCAGCATTATGAGCAGAAGCCCTGGGCTTTCCCTCCCGAATTCTCCTGTCTCTCCTCCACCCTCTCAAATTCTTCCTGTCATAGTGCAACCCGTCCTTCAAGACCCAGTTCCAAGGCCAGATTCTCCCAGAACCCAGGCTGACACCCACACAGACATGCCCTCCTGCCTCAGAATTTCTTGCCACATGCAGGCCCAGCCCAGTCACCTTCTCTGCACAACCTTCATCCTGTCTTATCTGGGGGACTATCTGGGGAGGTTCCAATGTTGGTGAATAGATTAAAAAGCATGCAAAATACACAAACAGAGCTTGATCTACAAACCAAGGTGCCGTTTTTAGGATCATTGCCTGGTTCCCCGGACCAGCAGGGCTCTGTAACACCCCATCCTGCAAAATTCAGAGATGTCCCTAACCAAACCCATTTGGGTTAAACTCTTCTAACTGATGCCACACTCTTGGATACATTCATGGGAAGAGTTAGGCATCGTCGTCTATTCCGATAGAGGATAGCACTATATTCCGATAAGGATAGCACTTGGCCCCAGAGTCACTCCTAAAACAGAAATATCTGCATCCATCTCCTGGCCCTCTCTTTCTCCCTCGTTTCTACTCATTCACCCATAGCCTGTTCATTCCAGAGAAGTGACAGCTTTCTTACTTTTTGAGGCACTGGAGTGGCAAATCCACTTATGACAGAGTGTTTGTACATGTGTTCATTAAGCCTTTCACTGATTCTGTGTAATTGAAAGAAATGTTGGGTGTTTCTGTGCTGGCTATGTGGCTCAGCCAGGCTTTGTGGGTGGGATGCCAGCGCCGATCCCTGCACTCTCCCACTCGCCATCTCCCAAAGCCGGGCTGGAAACCAGAGGCTGTATGGGAGTGGGCAGGGTTGTCTGAGGCCCTGTGCTCCGCAGCCTGTGCAGCCCCAGCCGGGAGGTGCTGTGTCGTCTCCCTTTTCTCTCCCAACCACTGTGCATGTTCAGCCCCAACCCCTAGCACAGCAAGCTGCTTGGAGCCTCAGCTTCCAACTCTGCCCAAAGTCAATCCTGGTCTCTTCCTCAGATGGCCTGCCATCCACATTAGAGGAGATGTGTGAGCAAAAACTGTAACCTATAAAGCAAGATGCAAAGATGCATGGTCACTGCAGCATGGCACAGTGCTTAAGACCCCGGCACCAAAAAGGTGTGGGCTTCAATCACAGCTCTGCTGCTCACTGACTGCGTGACCTCGAGCAAGCTGCTTCGCCGCTCAGTTCCTCCAGTTCTTCGTCCCCAAACCGGGATGATGATGACGAAGCGGATGGCAGTGGTGTTGAAGGTGGGAGCACCTACTTCACAGAACTGGTAGGAGGGTTGTAGGAACTAAGACACATAAGGCATTTAGTACTCGGCATGGAGCACAGGGCATTTCGGTGTTGGCTTTTCTTCACAGTCACCATTGATACCGAGTTCCGGCTGAGAATCAGCTCATTCACTCTTAGAGCTGCAACTTCACTTTCTGGAAAAGCACTACACAGTGTTGCTCAGGGTCTAACGTGGAACAGAAGTAGTGTGGGGGTGCAAAGCAGTCCCGCAAGCCCGGGTTTGGACCCCCACTGCTCTGCGACAGCCCTCGTACAGTCTCTTTTTCCCCTCTGAGCCTCCATGTCTTCATCTGTCTAATGGGGTCAATGTCCCCTACCTGCCAAGGTCACGCTAAGCCCGAAATGAGCAATTTAAAAAGGGATCCTCCACATCTTCCTCCTCAGTTGTGGCTAACCACCAGTTGCATTAAGTCAAGGGCATCACTACACCTTTAGTTTCATATCTGACTCCATCGCCAGACTTCAGGGCAGTGATTTTGTATCATCCGTTGCTGTATTTCCATTCCCCATGCCCAGCACAGCCTGGCCCTAGAAGCTGCCCAGTAGGCATCCACTGCATGAAGGACATTGAGCTGGCAGATAAGCAGCCGGGTACACCTCTCGGTCCTTCCTTAGGACCACAACACCATCTTAGGCCCCAGTGACCTGAGGATGGACATTGCCCTACAGTCCAATTCTAGCCCCAACCCAACAGGACACTGTAGGGCTCACCCTGCCCTCTGGGACCCCCACCCCCAGCATCTTCCCCATCAGGCTCACTGAGCAGTAGATAAAAGAACGTTGCAAAGGAAGGTCAAGACTCTCAGACACATCTATCTTTATTTGTTTCCTGTCAGAAAATTTCAAGAATTACACCAAAAAATACTTCAGCCTCTGCTGCCTACTGACAAAAATACACCACAAAATTATAAAGCGTTCAGCGGTTTTGCTAGGGACAATTTGTTATTCCGCTTTGGATGACAAATGAATTTACAGGTGACTCAGGGTGATGGGAGGTTGGGGGAGAAGGGAGGAAAAATCAGATGAGAGCGTTTGGCAGGATAGTTTGAGCTATGCTAGTCCTAGTACCCAGCTGTTGCATATGATGATTTCAGCAACACAGCAAGCCACAAAAAAATACCCTTTACATGACCTGTCGGAGACTCGTGAGGAAGCGGTACCACATCTCAAATAACCAACTCTCCCAGCCGGTTCTGGCCCTGTGGGTCCTGGAGCTGACACCCTGCAGAACTGGCCTCCCTGAAACGTTTATGAGAGGCAGGGGAATGCCTGATATGGTTCCAGGGAACTGGGAGGCCTGGTCAAGGCTGGAGGCTGCCTCCTTGTCAGGAGCTTCTAGAACTCAGTTGGGGAGTTTGGACAAATGTCCCCTTATAACACAACGAAGTGGGCAAAAGACAGTCCCATTTTTCAGCTTCCTTTAGAAATGATTTGGCATTGTGGCGGCCCTGATCTTCAGATCTCTTCCTGGCTGTCACCTAAGGCTCCTGGTTGGAATCCTATTGTTGTTGCTATTTTTAGCAGCACTTTGGGAAACAACAAACAAACAAGAACTGAAAAGTCGGTGCCTGTGCTTATCGCTGGTGGCCTAGTGTCACATGCCTGTCCCGTGCCTTCCTTCTTGCAGCCGCACCTTCCTTCCCTCCCTCTCTCCCCGCTGCTGTCTCATCAACATGGGCAGTATCCAGGTGTGGATCTAGAAAATGCAAGCAAAAGACAAAGAAACTCTGCCCACTCCTCAGCATTTGCTGATGCAGAACCCACCGCCGCAGGGTGAACATTCAGAGCCCAGGTCATGTGGGTCTGCCCAGGTCCTAGTATGGAGGCCAGAAAGTTTGTGCTCATCTTGCAAAATGCACCAGAGGACAGTACATTTCACTATGGGTTATGTGCATTCTGGGCTTAGTAATGCCAAAATCAGTTCTTCTCTCCAGCTTGGCCATTCCTCATTTCCTGCGTTCCTACCCTGCACACAGGCTAACCGAATAGTCCCAGTCTGTGTCACTCACATATTCTGCACCCCTGAACCCCCCACTGAAGCTACGTTTTCTTATCTAAGAAGCCCACAGAGTCTGTGCTCTTCACTGCCCTTCAACGTCTTCCGATGGAGCCAGTTTAATGCTTTTTGTTCATGTTCTTTGTTTCTTTCCTTTTCTGCTGTTACATTTTCCTAACAAAGAATAAGCAGTGGCTTTAAAAATATCTTACATGGGAACAATCAACACGAAACATGCCTTTGTACATGAGCCTGACTCGGGGACGAATCAACAATACCAAGGAACGAAAAGAAATATCGGTTCAGACAACTCCAGCACACACCATGTTTTCGGTGCGCTCCTCCCCCCACCCTGCCCCGCCCCGCCCCCGCCCCCATATCCCAGGAGTACAGTGTTGTCTTGTAACTGGAGCTTGGCTTAGCCAATGGGGGTCCGCCTCTCCACCCCGCCCCCCATTCTGGCTGGGGCAGGCCTCTAGTGGCCCTGGGTCTTGGGCGGCTTGGGCTCATGGATGACAGCGGCTGCCGACAGCCACGGCCCGATGGCCCGGGCAGTGCTCTGCTTGGCCACACTGTAGTGGCTGATGACTGTGTAGAAGCGGCTTCTGGAACTGGGGTCCTGGGAGGAGTAGTACGCATCCAGGGAGGCTGGGATACAGCGTTTGTGCTGAGGGAGAAAGAGACAGAGGCGGGGGTCATTCAGCAAACTGCTTCCAGCCTGCCTAGCAACACAGCCACCCTGACTAGGGCGCAGCTGCACTGGGCTGTGGCCAGAGGGCAGGTGACAGCTCCCGCCCTGGCCTGGCATGCAGCAGCCTTCCCAACACCAGCGCCAGCACAAACACCAAAGCTCCACTTAGAAGAAGCCAGACCACCCGAACCTGATACTGACACTGATTCGAGGCCAGCCTTCTCTGTGCACTGACTGTCCGGCTCTAGTGGATGCTCCAGGAAACCCCACAGACTCCCTCTAGCTGGCTGATTCGCCTATCCTCTGGTTGCCTCTCTGGGCTGTTGTTCATGGCCAATGACTATTTATTTCCTCCATTTTACACTTGCATCTCCTTTCTCTTATATCAAAAGTCTTGCCGGGTGCGGTGGCTCACGCCTGTAATTCCAGCACTTTGGGAGGCCGAGGTGGGCACATCACGAGGTCAGGAGTTCAAGACCAGCCTGACCAACAGAGTGAAACCCCACCACTACTAAAAATACAAAAATTAGCTGGGCATGGTGGCGCATGCCTACAATCCCAGCTACTCAGGAGGCTGAGGCAGGAGAATCACTTGAACCCAGGAGGCAGAGGTTGCAGTGAGCTGAGATGGTGCCACTGCACTCTAGCCTGGGTGACAAAGTGAAATTCCATCTCAAAAAAAATAAAAATTAAAATTAAAATTAAAAAAAGTCTTGGTTCCTAACAACATTCATGTAATGATGTATTTGCATTATCCTACAATAAATATAGAACAGTCACAAAACAGCACTAATATTACTACTATGAGGTAATGAACCTGGGGACTACTGGACAAACTTGGAGGTTTCCCTGCAGCTCCATGTGTCCTTAGAATACACTCCACCAAGGGTGGGAGGTGAACATGCTGTCATCTACAACCGGTTGAAATATTTATTTTCTTTGCACGTTTATGTCCTTAACTTGATATAGAGCTAGGTTCTTTAAACAACGAACCTCTTGCTTTTTCTCATTTATTTATTTTTAAATATGTCAAACATTTACATATTTCAAGGACAAATATTTAAGAAGATAGATCCGAAGAAGCCTTGTGTCCATCCCTTCCTCCTGATGAACCATTTTTATTAATTTTTAAAATTTATCCTTCCTGAATTTCTTTCCAAAACAATAAGCAAGTAGCGCTCACCTCCCCTTTGCCCACACACAGGCAGGACCTTCCTTCCATCATTCATCCTTACTGTCTTAAAGAGCGTTCTCTGTCCATGTATGTAGGCCTTCCTTCCTTATTTTCCCAGTTGTAGTGACGTTTGCTGTGTGGATGTGTCACATTTTATTCAACTGTCCCCTACTATTCCCATTGTTTTGAGTCTTCCCGAACCTCAGCTTCTTTTTTTTTGAGACAGAGTCTTGCTCTGTCCCCCAGGCTGGAGTGCAATGGCATGACCTCAACTTACCGCAACCTCTACCTCCCGGGTTAAAGCGATTCTCCCACCTCAGCCTCCCAAGTAGCTGGGATTACAGGCATGTGCCACCACGCCTGGCTAATTTTGTATTTTTAGTAGAGATGGGGTTTCTCCATGTTGGTCAGGATGCTCTCAGAACCTCAGTTTCTGACCACTTGGAGTGTAGTCTAGGAAGCCAGATCTGAACCCCCTCCATGGAAGTTTAGGAGGTCAGATTACACCCCTGGTGGAGTGTATTCTAAGGACACGTGGAGCTGCAGAGAAACCTCCAAGTTCATTCAGGAGTCTCCCGGTTCATTACCTCTTAGTAGTAATATTGGTGCTATTTTGTGACTGTTCTACATATATTGTAGGATAAGGCAAATACATCATTACATGAACGTTGTTAGGAGCCAAGACTTTTGATATAAGAGAAAAGAGATGTAAGTATATAATGGAGGAAATAAACAGTCATTGGCTGTGAGCAATGGCCCAGAGAGGCAACCAGGTGATAGGTGAGTCAACCAGCTAGAGGCGGTCAGATTGGAGTGTAATCCAGGCAGTGCAGAACCGAAGGATACACATTTTCAGGCTGGCACACTTCCTATTTGATCTCCCCACATCAAAACATAATTACTGTGATGTCTTGGAAAACCCTCTTAACTAAACACTCTCTACGTTTAATTCCTCATGTGTGAAATGGGAGTCAAAGAAACCGTATTTCTCAGAATGGTTGTACAGCCCAATTGAGATAATGTTTAAGGAAACATCCAGCAAAGGTTCTGATGTATTAGAGATACTCAGCAAATGGTAATTATAAATATTAATAGCATCAGCTGTGTTCGCTCTGAAACAGACTCTGTCTTTACTGCAACTAACATTTGTTGAGAGCGCATTATCTAATAGGCCCTTTGTTAACTGATTTTACTTAAATTCTCTCCTTAAGGTCTCCCAAAAATCCTGGGAGCAGGCATTATCAGCCCTCACTTTTCAGGGGAGAAAATGAGGTTCAGAGGGGCAAGGAGACTCCCGGAGGTCATGCAGCAGGTTCCGTTCTCTCAAAGGAGTTTAATCAGAGTGTGGGTCAAGGGGAGACTTGGAGACAGAGCTTCAAAGAACCTCAGAGGCACCAGCCCTGCCTTCACGCCTCTGGAGGGCCACTGCAAGGGTAAGCAAACAGCCATTGAGCCAAGAAGGCCCACACCAAGCCGAGCTTTTCCAAAATGGAACAGTCCATGTCAAGAGGTAGTAAGCTGCTTCCCTCATTGCTGATGTGCCATAGAAGCTGGACCATCTCCTGACCCTGGAGAGCACCCTCTTGGGGGAGGAACTCTACTGCCTACTGGAGACTGAGTCCCTCAGGAAAACTTGGAAACTCCTTGCCAAACATATATTCCATTTTAAACAGTCAGTAGGGAGGTTGTCATACTCAGAATTTGGACACCAGTGAAGAGAAGACATTGATTAACTCTCTTACTGAACTTGAAAGTGACCTGGGGCTACCCAACCACCTCTTACCTTATAGACGAATCCCTCTGGGCAGCTGTGGTCATAGGTGAAGGCTTTGTAAACCACCAGGAACACGATGCACGCAAGGAAAGCTAGGGCCAGGCTGACAAGGATGGTGACCTGGAGGAACACAAAATTGAGAGTCATCCAGCCTCAGTCTGCCCACCTTCAGTATCTGCATGCAGCCTTCAGAGCCTAGGACTGGCAGGCAGCATGGTGTGCTAGAAAGGGGGACAGGTCCAAGGAACTCGCTCTGTCTTGGCTTTGTTAGTAACTTGCAGTCTTAGGCAAATCACCTGTGCTCTTTGGGCCTGTTTACCCCTTCTTCAGGATAATCTCTGAAGCTCCGGTTTTGTTTTGTTTTGCTTTGTTTTGTTTGTTTGTTTGTTTGTTGTTGTGAGATGGAGTCTCACTCTGTCACCCAGGCTGGAGAGCTGGAGTGCAATGGCGCCATCTCAGCTCACTGCAACCTTCGCCTCCCGGGTTCAAGCACTTCTCTCTGCCTCAGGCTTCCAAGTAACTGGGATAACAGGCACCCACCAACACACCCGGCTAATTTTTATATTTTTTAGTAGAGACAGGGTTTCACCATGTTGGCCAGGCTGGTCTTGAACTCCTGATCTCAGGTGATCCGCCTGCCTCGGCCTCCCAAAGTGTGGGATTACAGGCATGAACCACTGTGCCCAACCGCTCCTTTCTGATTTAACATGTGATTTCCCCCTCATTTTACTTTTCCTGATAACTATGTGGGACATAGGGGGGTTGATCAACAAGCCATCACTTTCGGTGCTTCCTGCTTTCCATCCCTACCCCATGCCACCACTGGTGCATTCCAACCTTGGACATCAACTGCTTCTTTCACCTTTACTTGGACATCTAACACACTTTCAACACATTCCCAAACCAAATTCCCGCTCTCTTCCCAACCCAAACCTGCTCTACCTGCATTCTTCTTCATCTCAGAATATGTCAATTTCACATTTGCAGCCACTCAGGCCAAATATCCTGAAGTCATCCTTGACTCCCTTTTTCTCACACACCACATCCAATCTACCAGAAGAAACTATCATTTCTGCCTTCAAAGACACCCATAACCTGACCACTTCTTACCACCTCAATCACGTCCAACCGGGTGGAAGCGATCATCATCTCATCTGCGGCATCTAACAGCCTTCTAACTAGCGATGACTTCCCTGTCCTCGAGGGTGCATTCAGCACACAGCAACCAGAGAGAGCCTTAAAAAATCTAAAACAAAGCAGGGGCCAGGTACAGTGGCTCACAACTGTAATCTCAGCACTTTGGGAGGCCGAGGTGGGAAGATCACTTGAGGTCAGGAGTTCGTGACCAGCTTGCCCAACACGGCGAAACCCCATCTCTACTAAAAATACAAAAAAAAAAAAAAAAAAAAAGCCAGGGGTGATGGCAGGCACCTGTGATCCCAGCTACTGGGGAGGCTGAGGCAGGAGAATTGCTTGAACCTGGAAGGTGGAGGCTGTAGTGAGCTGAGATGGCGCCACTGCACTCCAGCCTCGGGGACAGAGTGAGACTCCATCTAAATAAATAAATAAATAAAAGCATGGCCCTTTTCTGCTCGAAAGCATGCAGTGGTCTCCAGCTCATTCAGAGCATAAACCCAGTCCCTACCCACTATCTGAAAGCAACCTTTAAAAAAATAATACACCACCAAACTAAGCGGGGGCACCATCAGGATTCATCTGAAACCAGTCACTGGTTAATGTCAGAGGCACCTCTAGGCTTGCACTGACCCCATCCCACCACCTATGTACACGGGGGCAGGGATGCCCCCACAACGCTGCAGCATCTAATATTACAAGCAGAATTTGTGTGTGTGTTATTTTTTAAAGCCAGTGTCCCTTTCAGTCAGTTGGCCCAGAAATATGGCAGGATTCTTCTCACGGAAGAAAGGTTCTTTTTGATTCAGGAAAAGAATAAAAATAACTTTGGGAGTGTCCATGCCATGTCTTTTCCACCCCAGGGCATGTTTATAAGGAAAGAAGGAGACAGGAGTCTACCTTGCTCCAAAAATACGAAGTTGTTTGTTGGCAGTTTTAAATACTGGACAGGAGGAATTTGAAAAGGAAAAGAGGAAGATGGATGTGAGGAGGATTCTGTCCAAATCTCATGGGCAGACACCGTCCATGAGCAATTCCTAATGAGTGTGTGTATGAAGTTTTAGGAGAGTACTGTTTTTAAGCTACGGTTGACACAATGTACTGTCCATTCTCTCCATTACCCCAAGCCAGCAGTTGAAGGCCGTTGCATGCTTATCAGCCTCCTGCCTTGGATTGCAGTGATAACAGTATAGGGCGAGATGGTGCAGAGATCAGTCCAGTTATCACACAGGCAAGAGGTGGAGCCGAGATGGAGAAATTAAGAGAAGTTGGACTTAAAGCAAGAGATACCCTGAAGACACACACGCACCCTAGGAACCTCCTATTTGAATAGTACAGGAAAGGGGGCCACCCAAAACCACGACCCACAAACGCTGAGGACCCAGGAACACATGATCAAGTCTACATGGAGTAGAGCTATAAAAAAATTTTAAATGCCCAGATTTCCCAATAGCCAAAAGGTAGAAACAGCCCAAATTTCCATCCGCTGATGAATGAATAAACAAATTGTGGTCTATCCATGCAGCGGAATGTTATTCAGCCATGAAAGGGAAGGAAGGACCAGCTGCAGATGCAGACGGCCCTTCCAAACGTGATGCTGAGCCAAAGAACCCAGATGCCAATGGCCACATGTCATGTGATTCCATCTGATGAGCTACCCAGAACGGGGAAATGCACAGAAGCAGGTGCAGACTGGAGCCTGCTAGGAGTAGGGGGTCTGGGGGGATGGGGAATGACTGATAAGGGGTATAGGGTTTCCTTTTGGGGTAATGAAAACGTTTTGAAACTAGACAGAGGTGATGGTTGCACAACATTATGAATGCACTAAATGCCACTGCACTGCTCACTTTAAAGTCGTTACGTTTATGTTACATGAGTTTTCTCTTAGTTTTTTAAGATAAATGCCCAGAGTTTAGGCAGCAGCCTGGCACCTGCAGCTCTGCCCTGGGGACAGGGAGCCAATTTCCTAAGTGGTGACCCTTTCTGTTAAAGGGACATTAAAATCCTGCTGGCATCCCATCCCCTCAAAGAGAACACACCTGGGCCCAGCCAAGAGAGTTGCCTATAGCCGCAGGCTCGTCCACGGACTACAGTGCAGCTGCAGAGCTCGTGTGTGCGCGGGAGGGAGTTCAGAGCCTCAGCCCCAGCCTGCCATTGCCTCCAGCCTGACGATGCAGGGTCTGAGGGAGCTGCTGGAAGGGTTCCCATCCCAATGACCATGTGCAACCCCAAATCTTGCCTAGGCAGAGTCCCAGGCCTCTTGGGAGACTCAGGAGCCGGGCAAGACCTCCCAACACAGGTATGGACATGCCCAGCCAGGGCTGGATGCGGCCCCTGGTCAGCAGCGGGTTAGTAAAGGGGCACTAGGAGCTGGTGCAGGACCCAGCAAGCCCGCCTGTGGGACAGGTTCCCTTTACAGGGTGGGCTGCTCCACTGCTAACGCCCCCTGAGTTAAGAAATCCCAAATAGGAACTACAGGGGCTGATTCACCAAAGCGCCACCAGGGCTAGAGAGCCCGAGCACAGAGCAGGCCTCCAGCAAATGCTTCTGGAAAAAGACAAGGGAGGGAGGGAGGTCCCTGTGAGGTAGTGGTTTCAAACCCTGCTTCACATTAGAAGCAGCTGAGGAGCTCAGAAATGCTGATGCCTAGGTTGTCACCACCCCCATGGGTTCTGATTCCATGGGTCCAGGACAAGGCTCTCCAGGTAATTACCGTGTGTAACCAGGAAGAGCAGCGCTGCTCTAGTAGGACTACCTGTGAGTGGTTCTCAAGCAGCTGCACATGTTAGAATCCCCTGGGATTCAAACGTTTCAAATGATCCTGGTGCTCTAGCCCCACCTCAAACCAATTACGCCAGAATCTCTGGGGGTGCAGTCCAGGCCTCGGCATGTTTTGAGGCCCCCAGGTGGTCCCCACATGCAAGCAGTCCTGTGTGCTGACACTTGCCGGGTGTCCTCCGTGACTGTCAGAGTCAAGGGCCTAATGCTGACTGGTTGCCACGGGTACAGCCCAGCCCGTGGGATTCACTTCCGCCAGCCCGCACCACATGTTCCACGACCCCAGAATTAGGCTGAATGGAGGCTGTTTTAGCTGAAGGAGAGTTTGCCTCCCTGTCCTGAATTTTCGTAACTTCTGCAACTAAAGGCCAATCATTCCCTAAGAGTCTGGTGAGGTCACACAGCACGTTGTGGTGAATCAGGCACAGGCTGTCTCTTGGGGCCTCACAGTCTATAGGGGGAGGGAGAGATAGACTGATGGGCGCAGACACTTGCAACACCGAGGCGACACCATGACAGGCCATCAGCACAGGGGGCTGCTGGACCTAACCAACCTGGGGGTGGGGGCATCAGGGACGTCCTCCTGGGGGATGTGACATCAGAAGTGACTTCATGGAAGAACATTAGGATCGGGGGGAAGAAGGCTCTGAGCAGAGGAAATGGCATCAGCCATGGACAGAACATGGAAAGCACATGGGCTGTTCTGGAAGCATCATAGGCCTTGGCATGACTGGCCCAAGGGTGTGAGTGATGGGGAAGCCTGGGGGCCTGGGCAGAGGGCAAAGAACAGATTACACTTGGGCTTGATCTTAAGGACAACAGAGAGCCAGTGACGGTTCTAAGCAGGGAAGTGACAGGGTCAGAATTGTTTTGGAGTAATGTCTCTGGGGCAACAGAAGGCCTGTTTGCAGGGGGATGGCTGAAGGCAAGGAGGCCAGTGGGAAGGCTGATGTAGTAGGGCGTGTCTCAGGTGCTGAGGCCAGACAGGGCAGTGAGGTGGAGTCAATGGCCTAAGATGTCGTAGGAGGTGAGCACAGCACTGCGAGACAAGAGGAGGCAGGGTCGGCTCAGGCCGGCGAGTTTCACAGGTGAGCTTTCTGGATTCTGGATGACGGAGTTGCCAATGATTGCTGGGGTGGGGCAGGAGCTGGGGAGTCCTCATTTGGTTCCAGGGCGAGATTTCCTACAGGCAGGTTTCAGTTCTGCGAGGCATCCTACTGCCCCCGGCCTCCCTTTCTGGTGGATTTGTGAAATTCAGGGGCCCCACGTGCCTGATCCCTGCAACAAAGCTCCCGCCATGCCGGGCGAGCCGAAGAGGGCTGGGGAGAGAAACTCCCACTTCCCCACAAAGCACCTCAACATGAAAGCCGGACTCCACATCAATATTTATTGACTCGGTTTGTATAACCTCCATCCTCAGAGACGTTCTAAAGCCCTTGGTTTCAGCTCTTGAATGTAACAACCTGAGCCTCGCAATAAACAGCTCGCTAGTTCTCCTGCGCTAGATTGGAGGGTTTCATTAGAGGCACAATCCTCACCACGGAACACACTCTTTCTGCACCCGTCTCCCCTCATCCACTCACTCAGCCACTCGTCATCCGCCCTCATCCACTCACTCAGCCACTCGTCGTCCGTTCAGTGCGAGTCTATTAAAGGGCCTACTGTGAGCCGGATGCTGTGCACAGTCATGGCCTCAAGGAGTTCACAGGGGGGAGAGTCAGACATTCACTGAGCAAATCACCAAAGAAATAACCACAAACCAAGCACTGAATGTGGTCTGAACAGAGCACACGAAGGTTGCTCTTTGATGGGGTGGTCCTGGAAGCGAGAGGGGACTGGGCTCCAGGCAACCCCAGGCCAGAGCATTCCAGGCTGTCCAGAGATCCTACAAGGAACAGGAGCTCGAGGTTCCAGAGGGCCTGGAAGGAGCAGTCTGGTTGTGACAGAGGGGACAAGGAGGAGAAAGCACTGAGGTGAGGCTGGAAGGAAGGCAGGGGTCAGCCCTGTAGGGCTTTGGAGGCCAGTATCACCCTTGTCCTGCCCAAGACAGTAGCTCCCCACAGAGGCAGCCCTGGTGCTGTCGGGGTAACACCTCCGCTCAGCCTGCACCCCCTCAGCCACCCTCCAGTCTCATGTACCTCTCCCCACTGGCTCACACTGTCCCCTCCAGCCCCGGCACCCTGAGAGTTCCTGCAGTTGCTTCTCTGGGCCTTGGGCCAGGCCTGGAGCCCCCATGTGCCCTTCCTCAGCAAGAAGAACATCTCCTCAGCATTCAGCTCCAGCCCTGAACCCCAATCTGTCCCTGCTCTGTAGCTGGGGCCTGCTTCAGCTCCTCC